>NC_134405.1:285559684-286199684 GCF_038048845.1 Mixophyes fleayi | reverse complement strand
AATGCTGAAGAACAGGAGACCTGATACTCTGGTACCCTAATGGTTTCAGAGCCAGGTTTAAATAGAGACAGCCAAGCTGTGATAGAAGAAGAGGGGCGTTCAGACACGCTGACCGTTGAGGCAAAGAAGTAGCCCATTGCCTTGCAACAGGAAGAGTTAATGCACATGCGCCCAAAGGCGTGAGAACAGAACTATCAGGCGGCCGACCCCACTCCACAGGGGAACAGCGAGGACGATGCCTGACATCACCACATGTGACTAGCTTATCTAACTGTGACCAAATTGGCCAACCTCTGTACTATGTATGGTCCAATAAGCAATAATTTTAAACCATCAACATCTGACGGAAACGTAACAACATATGACCCTGTAAAAAAATCTAGCTGATCAATGACCAATCCATGCATATGTGAAATAAAATAATTTTTTGTCCTGCCAAATTACATATAATCAAATCTTATTCTAAGTATTCCATATGATTGTTTAGAGGGCCATACACGTGCCAATTTAAGGTCAATTTGGTTGACAGTGATCAAAGTGGCAACAACATTCACATGGACTTGGCTAGCTTTAATGGTAGTTTACTATGATATAGTTTGTCTTTTACGATTAGCAGTTCTTTAATATCTCATAAAATACATTTAAACTTAAGAATGTTTATTATTTTTTTAGCATTTTTAAAGACAGAATAACATTATTTGAGGATGGATAGCTGAAGTGTATAATAATGGAAATGTTGATGCTTGTTAAACACAGCAGTGTGTCTAACATAGACATATTGAGGATTGAGTAATTGTTTCTTTTTGAATGTCAAAAGTGGTTACTTTTTTTCTGTGCAACCTATAACCTGAGTTTCCCTGTACTAGAGTAAACTGCAAGGTCATGTTGAAAACCAAGCCATTTTTGAAGTCCAACAACATGGAACTTCCCTTACATTCCTCCTATTTCTTTACTTTGTCATTTGTTTGAAAAGTTAGACTATGTGTATACTTTTATAGACAGTGGAGGAGATTGCAAGGAAGCCGACATCTTCTTTGATCAATAAAGCCCACATTCTTCCTGGACTGGTTGTTTATATTACATGGAGAGGAATATTCAAGATTTTGGCATGCTGGAAACCCTAGACACATTTCTGAAAGTGTACTGATTGTGCAGCATGATTGTGGACTTAGCCAAGGCTAATAGCAACTGTGTGACTGGGCCTGAAAATTGTGCAGATATTATGATTTTAATAATGGTCTAGAAATACTACTGAATTTTTATGGATTAAATTGGTGAAGGGCAAATTTCCACTGTACCTAAGTTTAATATGTATTCTAGCATGATATATGAATGTTCTCCCCATGTTTGCGCAAGTTTTCTGTTCTGGGTTGGCTTTAGTGTATTTGATTATGTTGTCTGCAGAAGGGAATTCAATTGTAAGCTCTACTGGGAAAAGGACTTATATGAATGAATACACATTTGTTGGACTGTAAAGTTTTGTGTCATATGTAGCATATTAATAAATAGCAGTAGCAATAAAGGTATAAGCACAGTAGAAAAATGTGTTATATAGTTCCACGTTCCCATTTGTTTCTTTGTATATTACATCTTATGTTTGTGCTGTTTTGTTTCATTACAGTAAACATATAAAGGGTTAGTACATAATGACTGGTGACATTAATGGTATTGTTTTCCTTTGTTCAATTTATAAACTAAATGTCAGAAAGTCACTGTGGTAGCCAAGGAAATAACTGTACATAACTAAATTGCGAAATCTAAAGTCTGACATCAGCTGATGGAAAATAATATCGTTTAGCTACAAAACTTGCAGGGGAGACTTCACAAAACACAATTGCTATGTATGTCCATTACTCCATCTTACCCTTTATTACTCTTGTGGTGCTGTATGTCACACATGTACCAGATATTATAATTTATGTGGAAAAAAAAATTACTTCCTACTCCGGCTATTCCACATCCTAGTCATGTTCTTAGGGTATTGCAATTTTATCACTAACATTCTTAATCTCATTTTGACATAGAACGTTTCCAATACATGTCCCAAGAAATAACCTGTAGCTTGCATGCCAAGCTCTTGCTAACAATGAAAAATTCCTTTCATTATCCATAATGATTGCTAATTAAAACAAAGTTTAGATCCAAAAGACAAGCTTAATTTTAGCTCCAACCAAATCAGTCATCTTTCATCATTTCATTTACAGCCAAAATTACGTTAAAAGTACTATAGAATAAAGTCAGACATGACCACAAACTTCATAGTCTGGTAATAAATTATAATTAGCCAAGGAACAAACCCCAAACAGAAGGACGGTAAAATACAATGGAAATAATGCAACACAAAGTAACTTGAAACCAATATCTTGATTAGAAAGAAGATAAATATAGAACTCAGCACACATCTTTCAAAAACATATGGAAAGAATACACATGTTCAATGAATAAAGGTGTAGGCTATGAGCTCCTTGGGTCAGATATGTCTCCCTTATGTTTATCATATGCTTGTCAATCATGATGACTTAAGACATATGGGCCCAGGTCAAAGATCAGTTTGGTTTAAGCAAAAACGTTGGATAAAGTTATATTTAGGACAGGGGCTATATAAGATCAGAATTAAGACTATTCAGCTAAAGTTTTCACTAGATAAACTTATCAGAAATAAGGAAAAGAAAATATAGTCCAGCTTTCTAAAACAAACAATATACAAATCACTGTGTCAGCATATACATGTATAGTGATAGTGATTCGTATATTGTTTTTTTTTTTAGTGTGCCGGACTATATATATTTTTTTTGCACATACACTGGTCTATATTGTCCTGGCTGCACTTTTTCAAATGATTTTATTCACGTGCACACTTTTCATTCATTTAAAAAAGTACGCCTTGATTTCACTAATATGTTTGTTTGGGAGTTAGATCCCTCCTCTCAGGTGATGCTTTGAAAATGGAGGCTCAGGGAAGGTTTAAATTGTGACACCTTGAATATCCATTTGTCTCATATGCTAGGGATGCTAGGGACTTACCTACAGGAGATGCCTTGATGTTAGCAGGGGAGCTTATCCCAATATAGCTTTATTAGGCACAATATTATTCTATTTATGCATATGCTGATTGTCACTCACCATCGGTGCCAGGGACGGATGCCTTTCTTTGCCGGCAACTCCTCCCGTTGCTAGTCAGCGGGACGCCGTCCTCTTCCTCCAGGGTCTTTCATTGTCATGCGCGTGTGTGTCCGCTCGAGTTTCCGTTTCCAAGTAATGGGACGCTTTGCTGCACGTCCTGTCGGCGGTCAGCTGTTTGGGCCGCCGGTTCCACTGCCACCAATCAGGGAATGGGCTCCACTATTTAAACCTACCCCAAAAACTAGGTAGGTGCCAGAGTATCTAGGTCTTCCTATGCTCCAGTGTTCCAACCTGTTTCCCTGCTCTCTGACTGACCTCCTGTGTACTTACTCGGCTTCCTCTGGTTCTGCTCCTGGATCTTCCTTTGACCTGACTGCTCCCGCTGTATCTGACCTTTGGCTTGCTGACTCCGATTTGCCTTTCTCTTTGATACCACATTTGCCAGAACGGTGTGACCTCTGCCTGCATGACCACGTCTGTTCACCATCCACTCCGCTGGTAGCTAACTTGGAGGACCGCGACCTGCACGTTCCTTGCAGCAAACTCCAAACTCCCTTGCGGGGGTCTCTGGCGAAGACAAGGGGCTTGTTTAGACTCTGCGCCTCCTAGCTTAGCGCAAACATCAGCAAGTGGCTTTCAGTCCCTGCGTCTCGTGACACTGATATAATGATTTGTATATTGTGTGCTTTAGAGTGTAGGACTATATTTTATTTGTTTGCACATTCACAGTGGTCTAAATTGTCCAGGATGCACTTTTTAGATAATTGTATTCACTTGACCATATTTCATTAATTTAAAGAAGCGCATCTTGGTTTTACTCGTAAGAAATAAGGGTCACTTCTCTTCATATATTTACTAAACTGCAGGTTTGAAAAAGTGCAGATGTGGCCTACCAATCATATTCTAGCTATCATTTATTTAGTACATTCTACAAAATGACAGCTAGAATCTGATTGGTTACTATAGGCAACATCTCCACTTTTCTACCCGCAGTTTAGTAAATATACCCCCAAGCGTGTGTTAGGAAATCTCTTAGGGATTTCATTATCCAAAGTCCATTAGTAGAAAATCTAACAGTGAGCTAATGGCAAAAACCCCTTTTGCCCCTTCATTATAACAGCTGTGCTTGCAATGCACTTATTTATTTCCATAATTGATATGTTACTCTGTACTGTATTCTTGGAAATGTGTAAAATGCTGCATATACAGCTTGTGGAACAGGGGTTAATACATAGTGCTGACATAGAGCAGCTAGACAGGAGAGAAGTGAAAGAACAATATCGAGGGCAACCTCTTTCGCACAGTATGAAATTTATCTAAAATGTAGGCTTTTGTGCAAATCACATAATTTAGTGACTCTTCGGTGGGGTTAGAATGATTATTTGATTTCCCTATGGGATGTCCACTTGTTATAATATTTAAAATGATCATACATAGCAACTTGATGAGAAAGATTGACATGTAATAGAGACCAGCTACAAAAATCACTAGTGTGCTCAAGACTCACCCTCTATTAAGTTGTCCAAATTTCTGCTTCCAAATTTTGAGTCCAAGCATTTCTTTATTTCTTGCGCAGCATTTCTTTTGTGAACTCTAAGGGGCTTATTCAATTGTCCGCGGGATTGCCAAAAATCCCGCGGTCCGCGCACGATTACCGTAATATCGGTAATCCTGCGTGGAAAAACATATAATACAGTAATTTACTTGCTGGATTTCAGCCTGCAGCTCCCTGAGCCGCGAGCTGAAATCCAACTACAAATTACCGTATTACATGTATTAGTTTTTCCGTGGCGGGATTTTCGGCGATCCCGCCGACAATTGAATATGCCCCTAAGCCTAACTATTTACTATGCAGGACTGACTGTAAGTCAAGGGAAAAAAATACACATACGCACACACACATGTTAATGTCTGCACATTTAAAATAAACATAAATAGTATATAGAGTATTTCATCATTGTCATCTACCTCAGATATTATTCTAGTACATAGGCTATTGTTTGCACAGTGTTGATGCTTTCAGAACATCAGAATCACTGGGAACATGTTGTCTAAAACTAATTAAAGAGAAAATAAAGCAGACTAACTAGGGCATATTTCACATGATATAAACCTGTGTGGCAGTTTTGCTTAATAATATGAATTGTGGCATGGGAGGTAATATCCAGACCACTAACACATATGGGAGCTTGTGAAAAAATAATTGTATTATAACTTTTAAATTATTATAGAGTTCATGACCCAACACTGATGAAAAATAAATAATCCAGACTGGTAGATCAATATAGCAGAAGCAAATTGCACATAATTTGACTCCAGAACAAACCTCATATATTTGGACACGCCAATATGAATTAAGCTGGCAGCATATTCAGGAAAAATGGCCAAGCTGTCATACTGAATTAAGGCTCTATTGATTTAAATGATGTTAAGCATTTTTTGCTTTATTTTATAGATTTTTGGCTGAACAGAGATATGAGTTAATGTGAGCTGACTAATATTAATTTGCATCCATTTTGCTGAGCATTGATCCTGAACACTTCATTTTAGATAGAATTTAAAGTCTAATTTTGATGTCATAGCGAAAAATTCCTGATCCTTTCAAATACATTTGTGTCTTTTCTTATTTATCACTTTTGATGAAGTGTAAATCTCTATTTAAACTGATCTTTAGAGGAGTAGAGTGAGAAGGGTAATAGGATTCAATGCTCAAATATTGTACCCGCGTTTGCGTAACACTAAGGGCTAGATTTACTAAGCTGCGGGTTTGAAAAAGTGGGGATGTTGCCTATCGCAACCAATCAGATTCTAGCTGTCTTTTTGTAGAAGGTACTAAAAAAATGAAAGCTAGAATCTGATTGGTTGCTATAGGCAACATCCCCACTTTTTCAAACCCGCAGCTTAGTAAATCTAGCCCTAAGTCTGAGACAACTGAATTAGAGAAATGTGAACTAATAAATAATTAAATATTATTAGCTATTGCTGCAGGCCTCCTGCAATGCTTCCCCATGCAACATAAGGGAAAACCTATTTACCAAGGACAATTTCATCACAAATAGGATGGCGTTTGCCAGGGGGAAAAATTACTTTACTTTTAAAATAAAGCATTTTTTCTGTCTTTTTTAAATTAAGAGGGTGCCAGGATTGCTTGGCAAGTGGTAACACTCCTCCTACGCTGCCAGACAGTATTATTAGGGATCTGAGTATCGCTAATTTCCCTGGTGACATTTTCTTAATAAACCAGCCAAACAAACATTTCCGATCACTGCAGTGAGCACCGATTGCAAATCTTATTAACATAGTAGCCTTAATAAATAAACATTTTACTTTTGAATGGAGTACATTTACTTACCTACAAGTTGGTATGGTGGTCTGTGCCTTTCCTTGTGATCTTCTCCAGTGCAAATACATTAACATGGCTGACTTTTCACTTGGTGGGAGACAATGTACTGATCTCGTCAAGATGGGCTTCTAGCTTGATGCCACCAATCAGTTACTTTATGAGACGTACCTAAGTAGAGTTGCCATATCTAGCATGCAACAAAGACCTACAACATGCGGACAAACACCAAGGACCCGGTTAGAGATTTCCCTTATAACAGGCTCTGTTTCCATTAATGCTCACTATACTTATTGGTACTTGGTTGGTATCTAAAGTCTTAAGCAGAGGCCAGTAATAGGCAGATGGAGAGTCCCAAAGCAAAAGCAGGTAAACGTTCAGTAACAGGCATGCAATGAGATACAAAATGAGCATTTAAAGGTGTAGTCAAATAAATCTAAATATTTAAGATTAGAGATATAATTAACTAGCAGGGTCCAAGAACAGTTATCCCACATCAATAATCATAACCAGGTCTGGTCTTATATCGGTGCACTGTGCTTTATGTGATGCACTATATCAACGTATCGTGTGCCTATATCTGCGTCCATTACAGCTCAGTGTGCTCAATAAAGATCTATAAATGGAGCCGAAATGTTGCACTTTTACAAATAGACTCTATGATCTTGATGTGATTCTTATGTGGAAGGGATTCAGGTGCTCAGTGAAGATGTAAGTGTAATACAAAAAGATTTGAGTGGATTAAACAGTGCAGCTCTTAGCCAGAGGCATGGTGATACACAAACAGCATTTTAGTGACTGGCTCCAAGTCAGGCCACAATAGTTATATAGCTTTATAACTAAAAAATAATGCTCATTGAATAGCTTATCTTCTGCATCTCTATGACAAAGTGAGTGCTGGATAAGCCATGGCAAGATATCATCTATCAAACACATCAATAACACAAGTGGAAATCCCAAGTGGAAACTAAACACCAGGCCCATGCTAAAGTGATAATAATTGATTAAATTGCACCTTCAAAAGTATAGAATTTCAAACATGCCATTTGTTTTCTTCTAGGACTTCTGCCCTAACTAATGTTGCCTGGCTTCTAATTGCTAGCCTTTTAAGTTTACCGTTAAGGTTTATGTTATTTTACCACTGTTTACACAGTGAATTAATGTAATAAGTGCATGTAATTTAAAATGGCACAAAGCATGGTTAGCATTATTCTAAATCAAAGCTCAGAAAATGACTGCCTACTAAAATGAAGAAAAAGAACACAAAAGAGAAGGTGAAATATTGCAAAATTCACATAGGCAAGTGAGGACAAAATATAGCAAAGTTAGATAACAATTACAAGAAGTACACAGCACATTAAGCAATTTATGTGACGGAAATATACAATATTTTTTCAAATATCAGTGAGTTTTGTTGTAAACTTCCTAATTGCTTACTTTAAAAATTATATATGCTGATAATATTCATTCTGATACATGTGTAAAAAAAAGAAAAGCATTTGGACTTTAAATCCACTAATCAAAGACCAGTGTTCATGTGTGAGGGTACAATACTCGACCCCTTGTAGATCTAGCAACATTTGACATTAGACAAGGATAAATATACATCAACCCCTAAAACCCTTCCAGGAAATAGATTAAGAACATATATATCATTATGGGCAGCACGGTGGCTAATTGGTTAGCACTTCTGCCTCACAGCACTGGGGTCATGAGTTCAATTCCCGACCATGGCCTTATCTGTGTGGAGTTTGTATGTTCTCCCCATGTTTGCTTGGGTTTCCTCCGGGTGCTACGGTTTCCTCCCACACTCCAAAAACATACTAGTAGGTTAATTGGCTGCTATCAAAATTGACCCTAGTGTCTCTCTTTCTCTCTCTCTCTCTGTATGTTACGGAATTTAGACTGTAAGCTCCAATGGGGCAGGGACTGATGTGAATTAGTTCAATGTACAGCGCTGCGGTATCAGTGGCGCTATATAAATAAATGGGGATGATGATATATCAAAACAGCCCTATGGACCTAACGCTGGCTCCACTGGCCAATCTGTCATTACACAGGTGGTGATTTGGACAAGATCATACTATTCATCTCCTTGAGCATGATTCGGACATGTAATATGGTTGGAAGATAACCGCACACAAAGTAACGGTAACAGTAACAGTCATCTGAATTTACTTACCAACAGGCTCAATAATGATCTGATCTATATCAATTAGAGTATTATCAGGGATTACAGTGATTTTTGGCTCACAGACACAGCGGCTGCAATACCTTAGCTTGTGTGGATAGCATAAGTCAAAGTAGTGCAAGAGCCTTAATCAACACTGCAATATAACTTATTGGATCACTGCAATATAACACTGCAATATAACTTGGAGATCTGCCTTATACACTACATACTGGCTATATTCACTAATTGTATACCTACATCAATGTCATACTTCTTAAAATGAATGTAGCCATTTGTTTCCCCCAAAACATACACAAAAAGAATGCAACACCCTGTTTATCAAAACATTATCGTATATGTGAATTTTCTGTAACAACTTTCCAACAAGACAGTCTACATTTGCTGCTGATCGTTGTAGTTCTTCAGCTGTGAATAGGGGACTGGCAGTCATAGATAAGTTGCATGTGATAATGTCTTATGGTTATATGCAAGTGATTGTAGAATACTATCACCATTATAGCACATAGAGACTGTCGGAAAGATTAAGAACTGAATTATGTTGAATGCCAACTTAGACATGTGGACGGCAGAATTTTCAGTTATATTGACATTTTTAAAGTTTGCAATGATACTGGGCAAAAAGTTCTGTGGAACTCTGACAGTGATAGCTCAAGGGCCTGAATACTTTAATGGACTTATTAAGACTGATTCATTAATACTATTATTAATTGATGAATTCTTCAATAAATGTATAAAATATTATCTCTTCCAACAGATAATTATTTTACTGAACAATTGTGCGGGGGGTAATTCTGTCCCAAATAATGCCTGAGGTCCTATGGCATTATCGCCCCCCAAATCATTCCTTACACCCACATACCATGTCCCCTGCTCATTATCATTATTCCTATGTTCTACTCTTACTCCTGTGTTTCTCTGATAGTCACTATAGGAAGAAGCCAGGAACAGCAGTGACACACAGACTAATCACTGTTGGAGTGAGAGGATCTATGCTTTCGGTAAGAACCTTCTCTCGGATGTCCCTACTGTTCTTTTACCTAATTATCTTACTGGACTTAATGACTGCTATTTACATTCTAAATTTGTTTAGGCCTAAAGTATATTGTAAAATAGGACTCAATTTGCAGCAAATAATTTGTCATAAAATAATAAATAAAAATAATACTCTATCCAAAGAAATATTTTTAGAATTGAAATTCAAATATGCTTGCTATTTAAATACATTTTACCATATTTGCAATAATTAATCCCTTTTCTGTGGCAGCTGTAAAAATAAATGAAGTGCCTTTTCTAAGCAGATTACATTGAGTTGACAACACTTCCTGCATTTGATCTCTAATTGGCAATATCTGGGATCTCCTGAATTTTGAATTGCACATGCATGGGACCATACAGTTATATTGCTGTGAGCAGGACTTCAGGATTTCAACTGAATAATTGGAGTCCTGCTCCATTTAAATGTGTATTTGACACACTTTTCATGCATTTAACATGGCTCAAGTGTAGCCCTGCTGAAAGCATCAGAAATGCCTTTTTTTAATGTGCTTTTCACAAGTTTTTGATGCACTGAATGGAGTCTTGCAGTTACTAGGGTGGGGTCGGGAGTGTAGGGTGAGGGAATTAAAGAGGAAATAGATCTAAGAAAGTCCTAGTCATGCACCCATTTCCAGGTTTGAGCTACCCGACTTTGTTAAAGGGATCAACTTGACAAAGCTGTGTCGGCAGCGGCGTTGTGCAGTAATTCTTCTGCACAAGTTTAGATTGTGCCCATTTGCAAATATTATAAAGGAATTAATTAGAAGGCCAATACCGGGGACACATTGAGCCCCCTACTTACTAATTAACACATTTTTAAAATGAACCCTTTCAATCCTTATCGCAAAGATAAGGATTGAAAGATTGTGTGTATTAATTAAAAATCTTCAACAGAAACAGCAGTCCCGAAAAGCTGCTGTTCCTGCAAAGACCCCTCTCCTATCTATTCTACGGTCACTAACAGGGCCGGATTATGGGAATGGAGGCCCCTGGGCTAAGCGGGCCTCCATTCCCCCGTGAGGCCCCCAATGTGAGCCGCCCACCGCCCCCCGTGAGGCCCCCCCCAAGCACCTACCTGTCAGTGCAGTCCTCCTTCCATGGCGCGCTGTAAGCTCCTTACTGAGGAGATCTCGCGAGAGTTCGTGAACTCTCACGAGATCTCCTAAGTAAGCAGATGACTGAGCGGCGCCGGGGACGGAGGACTGCACTGACAGTGCTCAGCAGCATTGATCGGGATGGGGGCGCCCCCGCCCCCAGATCGATCAATAATGCTGCTGAAGACTTTGAAGGGCCCCCTGGATGCCCGAGGCTCCTGGGCTATAGCCCAGTAAGCCCTAGGGTTAATCCGGCCCTGGTCACTAATGCAAAGTCGCCACGCTTGCGATAGTGAACAGATGGGAGAACAGTAAAATGCTGTAAAGGATCCAAAAATCCCTCTACCGTAGTGCCCTCCCCATACAGCAGACCTGAAAAATTACATATACGGTGATGTACGCCAGCCTGAGCTGTATGTGCCTACATGTGACTGAGCTGGCGTACATTACCGTATGTGTAAATGCATTTTCATTCCTTATTAAATTGTGGTACAGAGCAGTCCCTTTAGACATCAACGGGGACTCCTCTGTATTTCGAAACAAAGTGCAAAGCAGCAGATATCTATGATATTTGAGATTTGTGGCGGATCCCCAAAAACAGAAGTTTTCGGATAATTTAGATGAAAATAATTGTCAATAAATAGGTCCCTAAGAGAGGTAGTGATAAGCTGTTAAAAAAAGAGCAACAGTTACGAATATCGTGTGTGCTAAATGCAAGGGAGCTGAATAGTATTTACATACCGAGACAGGTAGCGATAGACCACCTACCAGTATTTTGCACAAAAGCATTAGTGACAGCATTGGCAAACTGGATAGAAAGCTTTGTCTGTGTGGATTTTAAACACAGATAACAGTTGTATGGCTGTTTTGTAGGTGGAAACTGCTTAATCACAGATATCAATTTGGTATTTCTCTCAGGAATTAGAAATAAGCAATAAAATATATATTCATGCCATTTACTTATGGATGAATTCTCTGGTGTCTTCCTATTAGTGAATACACCTGCTACCAACTATCGATCCAATTTAGAATTATTAAGAAATAATTTATGGTGATCACTATAAAATGATATATCTTGGTCTTCTCTTAATAGTAAATATTCCTGGTATATCTGATATAAATTATATACATTAAACAATTGGGTTTTGGATATACTGACAAATGCAACTGAGACAAGTAATGATAACATAATCAGGGCACTGAAGATGTGCATCTTTTGAATAATATAGGAGACTGTTAAGGATAGGTGATTGATGTATAAATTGTAATGTATACCAATGATCTATATGTAAGTTTGGGAACTCTATAAGTACAATGACAGTATAAAAATAGTCATTCAAATTGAATACAAGTACTGATATCTCTTATGTTTTATATCCTTCTCTACTAAGGAAATGAATGTATGAGAGATAACAAGAAAACCTCTGAGGAGATTTTGTGCGCTCTTGATAAGAAATAAAGACAAAAGATTGTGCAAATCTATTAATAATATCAAGTTTAGTAGGAATCTTATACATTACAACTCTAATAGTTGGATGATTATAGTTGGTATATGATTATAGTTGAATTATGAGGGCTTCGACTCACCAGATCCTATAGTTCAGCCTCATAGAAGAGTTTGTAAAATCATCGCAATAAAGCACCCTATTCCTCTCTGTTTTCACTTTCTTCAGCTGTATTTCAATATTTCACTACAATGGACCTGGTAAATGTGAAAATGTGAATGAATATGTGTATATGTAGATATATGTCAGGGGCGAACGCAGGATTTAGAAGGGGGTGTTTCCGCCCCCCCCCCCTGGAAAAAAAAAAATATAGCGAGAGGGAGCTGCTCCATTTCGAGAAGTCTGAATTTTACAGCAGCCGCGGCACTGTCAAGCAGCATCCGCGGCAGTGTTGTATTATACTACAATACAGCACTGCCGCGGACGCTTCTTTGACAGCCCCGCGGCTGCTGTACAGTACCGTTGGTTCGCGTAGGGGAGGGGTTTCTGGAGAACCAGAAACCCCCCCTGCGTGCGCCACTGTATGTATATATATATATATATATATATACATATATATATAGATAGATATATAGATAGATATAGAGAGATATAGATACATCTTAAATTTATTACTAATAAAAGTGTTTCTTTAGAGTGCTAAAATCTTTTTGGACTGGCGTGTCTTCTCATTTTTAGTCTTTACGTTAACATGTTTCTAGTAGGTCGGAAGAGCACTCCCTCATTATGAATGTGAGATAGCAATAAGCTCCTATGCATATAACATTTGAGGGAGGTGAGTCCTTGACTTTTTTCTACTCTGTTTTTTGATAAAAATTACACAAATAGACTAGGACATTGCAGACTCCCAAATTTCAATGAGTCAGTTTCCAGTCACTGTGCAATTCCACTATGGGGGTGGGGGGGTGTAGACAGTGGCTACCAGATGAAGTAAATATACTTTCATGTTGATTAAACACCAAATTGTATCTAAGTGAGCATGAATGATTGTTTTCTTCATTTAAGAACAAAGGATGGATCAGTGGAAAACAATGACACCATTGGTGGTCTCAGGTGATATGTGGGCCAGGAATGCCCCTGACTAAGCCACCATGTGTTTGTATTCTTCTTCTTGTCCATACAGTTCTATTGATTATTTAGCTAATTCTTATGTACTGTCAAATAAAAAAATGTTGATTTGCTAACAAGCACAGTCCAGCAGTTTAATTACATAGCGCTCTTCATATGCATGAATTTAGCCCATGTTATTGTGATATTGGGTACTAATTACTATTTATGTTACTGTAATATCACATTATTGCATGTAGTGAAGAAGAGTGACAAGCCTTATAACTGAGCATAATATATCTGTGCATGTGAAGACGTTAGTACATTCCACTACACCTCTTGCTTTAGGAGAAACAACTTTTATCATCTTTCACACACTCATACAAATTACTATTTTAATCCTGAAAGCTAAAACCACACTGAGATAAAAGTGTATTAAATGTTCTACAACAATGGGGCTTTGTGGAATGCAAGAAATTGGCTTATCAGCAGTCTCAGAGTTATTTCAATGCATTCACAAAGTAACATTTACATCTCCTGCACGGTTTTTAAATCAGTTCCCTGATATAATCTCAACTAGGCGTTTTTGACATCTCTACTTTATCTTACAGAGAAGCTAGTTAAAACCAGATAACAACCTTTCACTCTTCTACATATTGCATTTTTTCTTCTGTGTTGTAAGTACCATTAATTATTTCCTGTTTAAATCCTAATCCCTTCAAGGAAAATGCTAATAAATGGAGTTTCCTGCTGACCTATATCCCAAATCTAACAGATTCCTTTTTTGCATTAGTGGCACCATGCTGAAATGATATCCTCCCAGTTAATACATAAAGTATGTTCAATTGTGTAACCGTTTAGTAGTGAAGGTATTAAAGATCTAGAATGAATAAAGCAGAATCTTTCTTTTACCGTGACTTCTTCTGATCTTGACATGCTCTTCATGCCTTCTGCAGTTTGATTGCAGACATCGGTGACATTTTAATAGAGCATAGCATAGCTTATAACCCATGACATTTTCTTCACATTATTACACACAGGACTAGCAAGGCATCCTTCATCTTTACTTTCTAATACCTACAAATAATTTACTCTGTTTTGTCTCTTTACATTAAAATGCATAGTGTTGATTCCTTTCCTCATGTACCCAAATTACTTCACTTAAACTCTACATACTTAATACCAACAAATAATGACACTGCCACCAAAGTTAGCTTTGGAAGAAAGGTCACAGTTTATTTAAAATATCAGCAAATCAAAATGAGGTGGCAAAAAGAGCAGGGCAGTCAGCTAAAAAGCATATATCAATAAGGTGGGAGATCACATTCCCAGCGACCCAGGTTAAACCTTATCTATTGACCGGTACAATTGTGAGGCAATAAGTGACTATAGCCCCTCTGGACTCAACAGTGTTATGCCCTTACTAGGCATCCCAGGGTCCTCCTTACTAGAGCAACACAGAGTCTAGTGACTTCGAAGGGGAATTGACACTTAACCACAAACCGAGTAAGCACCATCTGCAAACCGCAAGCCGTCTCCGATGCTCTCCCACCACAGCCGTGATTCTTTAACAGACTTAATTCCCACCAACCCCAGAAACCAATAAAGACCCCAATCCTGAATAAAGTTGCTCAATAGATAGCTTATTGCCTTCCATCTTAAAATGGACCCCATCTGTTCTAAACAGGTGTCCTTTATCCATTGTTATTAGGGGATGATCAACGACTGCACCCTGTAGGGCTCTAATGTTTTGTCTCGCATATCCATTAATTTTCTTTACCACTCGTGCTAAAGTGACAGGGGGAATCTCCGATCTTCATGACAAACGGGGTATAATATTAGACCAACAGATCTTAATCTTTGACCATTTTGCATGAATATGCTTCAAGTCCTCCTGAATATAAATAATTAAGTCAAGGGGTTTGCCTTTACCCACATAGTTGCTACCCAAGTGAAGGAATGCTATATCGGGAGCGCCATTAGTGCTTATTTCCCGTGTTAATAGGGGGATGAGTTCTGACCATTAAATTCTTTGCTTTCTTAACCACCTGATGTCAACTGGGTGGGAAAAACGTGACCAATTATGTACCAAGCTATGCTTTGATGCCCAATATATGAAAGAATGACCTATGACGCATATTTGCTTCTTCTTGTCGTCTGAACCTAGGACAAAAGATATATATTTTCATCAACGTGTGCAGAGAAAAAACAGGCATCAAATCTATTGCCTCTCATAACAAACAGCAGAAAACTTTCTTTACCAGAGGGCATAATCCTCGCAAAGGAGCCTGAGGCCCATCTATTTCACCACAGTAGGAATCCAACCTACTGCCACTTAAAATAAACCCTTCTTACTAGAGGGAAACTTGTGCAAAGCCAGATAAGGCAATCTATATTAACCCAGCAGGAATCTAAGCTGCTGCTACTGTAACACTGACCCTCCTTACTAGAGTGCATAACCATGCAAGGAGGCGGGGAAGGTTCCATATTCTGACGAACATCAGGACTTCTGAGCTTCTGCTACTTTAAACTGACTCTCCTTACTAGAGGGCCAAAATAAATGTCAAGGAACCTGCCTCCATAACTTGTAACATCCTAGCACAACCTCTTCACTCTGAGAGGGCTATAGGGTAACTTCAGGAAAAACTCCCATGTGAGCAAAGGAGCTTACCGGGATGCACACAAAAAAGGAAAGGAAAGAGGCAGGTATCCCAAACGAAGGTGAAAAACCCATAAAACCCTGGAGGCACACCACTAATCAGGCCTTGAACCGAGGAAAAAAATGGGAGAAATCCCTTCATGCCCCCGTTCAACACGGCGAGTGGCATAGCCCTGGGTCACCCACCAACAGAGAAGGGAAAAATGAGTCGTAAATGAGGAGGAGGGAGTTCTGATTAACATAATTTTATGTATTGGGCCTTATATACCTCCTATAAGTATGTGACTTCCATCTCTCCAGTGCATGAATTTCTCAGATGGATGCGTCCCTGGCTGCTGCAGCAGTAGCTGCACCTATCCATGAATGGGTGCCATAAAGCCCAGGATCCAAACCTATGAGAGTCAGGGAGTGTTTTAGCAGTGCATTGAATTGGAATCTCGTTAATGGTGATTTATCCAAGTATATTAACGACAAACTTTCACATTAGGGTTGAGACTCAGCAAGTTAGTGCAGAGTAGAACCGGATATATAATCTTGTCTGCTTGTGCCATCAGAGTTAACCAGTGACTTCTACTAGTTGATCTGTCTTAGATCTTCTTATCTTACAATGAATAAGTGTAGGCTGAACCACTATGTGTATAAATAGCAAAACTGACTCTGTAGATGTTCTGGAGCTTGCGACCAGCTCACTAACTCTAAAAGTACTGTAAAAAGCTAATGAGAAAGCCACGCTGAATAAAAGCATTTCGTAAGGGTCTACGGTAATCTCGGCCAGGAATGTAATCAATCTAGACAAAATCAACTGGTCTATGGACTGGCGTTTGTCCTTTATAGTCGGGTACAGTCTAGCCCATCCCTTTAGCTCTTTGGAGATAATGAAGGACTTGGTGGGATCTTGTGTATTATTAATCTTAGACATAAACGAACTGCCAGCTAACATTGAGGCCATATTTGATTTTGACACCCCCTCATTATATCGTTCCCACATAAAACCTGATATAGAGGCGATCTGACCTGACGGGTCGCTGTTTACTGACGCTTGATAACCCAACCACCGCTGCCATGCCAAATAATATATCTTTCTAGTAGCTGGGGCCAGCGACGCCTCTGCAAGACACCTTATCCCGACTCGACCATTTGCCAAACATAAGGGGGGCAATTTAAGCCTGTCAGACGGGCGTGTGGAGCCAGAGTTCTGAAGAGACGACAATTAAACCGAGAAAAAGCATCCGCTAAAGTGTTACATGCTGGCCACAAACACATGATTTTAAATGCATTTGGCTAATGGCCTCTCTTCACCTTTCAGTCAGGTAGTCATTTTTAAAGTTTTTATGTTTTATGTATATGTGACCTTCTGATTCTCAGACTGTGCTAAAGCTGGATTCAGGCTGGTCTGGTCCAGGTCCCCTAATGGAACTCATTTCCTGACATTTCCTTGCCCTCTCAGATTACTAGCTTTTCATGTTGATTTGGATCTATACTAAGTTTTCAGTCCACAACCTTTGTTGTCCCTGCCTCCTTGCCTCTATGTCTGTCCCCATGGCCTGTCTCTGACTCTTCTGTTAAAGAATATATGGAATATTAACGTATATACACACACATATATATATATATATATATATATATACACAAACCAACCCATTAAACTAAAGGTCCTGTCACCCTATGTTAATTGAATAGGCCCCACCAATGTCGCCGGGGTGATCAAAAACATTGGTGGTCAGTGGACAACAACAGGCAGCCATTCGCTACCAGAGTACTTCCTGTTTGCCTGATGGGAGGAGCGACACTGGCCAGCTCAACGTAAATAAAGGTAAGTGAGCAGAGTGGGGTTCTAAACTATGGTGGGCTACCTTTTCTAAACTATAGGGGGAGGGGCTGCCTATTCATAACTATTCAGGGGGCTGCCTATATTAAACTATAGGGGGGTCTGCCTATATTAAACTATAAGGGGGCTGCATATATTAAACTATAGGGAATGGCTGCCTATATTAAACTATAGGGGGTGCTGCCTATATTAAACTATAGGGGGTGCTGTCTATATTAATCTATAGGGGGTGCTGCCTATACTAAACTATAGGGGGGGTTGTCTATACTAAACTATAGGGAGAGGGGGCTGCCTATACTAAACTATAGGGAGGGGGGGCTGCCTATACTAATCTATAGGGAGGGTGGGCTGTCTATACTAAACTATAGGGAGGGGGACTGTGGGCTGTCTAAACTATAGGGAAGGGGGCTGTCTATTCTAAACTATAGAGAGTGAGAGAGGGGTTGTCATACAAAACTATAGGAAGAGAGGTGAGGGCTGTCATACAAAACTATAGAGAGGGAGAGGGGGGATGCCTTACCAAACTATAGGGAGGGGGCTGCTATAATGTGTGAAGGGAAAGGAGTATATGTTGCTATAATGTGTGAGAGAGTAGGGGGGTCTTAATATATTGTGTGATATGAGGGAAGGGAGAGGGGCTTTCTTAATAGCATTTTGGTGGGAGGTAGGCTATTAATATAATGGTGGAGTGTAGGTAGGGGCTAATTATTTAATGGGTGCTATTTTATTTGTGGGATGATGGTGGGGCAATTTAATTTATTGGCGGGGCCTATTAAATTAAGATGGGGTGACAGGACCTTTAATTTAATGCTGGGGTGGTTTGGGACTATTAATTGAATGTGAGGCTGAGTTTAGGGAGGAGGGCTATTTATTAAATGTGAATATTAATTATTTAATGCCAGGGGTGGTTGTGGGAAATGGTATTTTAAATTTACATGCTATTATTTTATTGCTGGGGCTCTTTGGAGGCAGGGAAATAGGTTTATTTATTAAATGGGAATACTATTACTTTTATGTCAGGGCTGGTTGGAGGGAAATAGATCTATTTATCAAATGTGAGTACTATTATTTTAATGTTGGGACTGGAGGGAGGCCTAATTTTTAAATATGGATGCTATTGATTTAATGCCGGGCTGGTTGGAGTTTTCTAAATTTCATTTACCCATTTTTTCTTTCCAAATATTCCATGATCCAGACAAACAGCAACTTGTCTGAAGACACCAGCAGCCACAAGTGGTGAAAGTGACAAGAACAGGTAGGAGAGAGCAGGACAGTCTGCCAACTATCCTGAATCTGGTGGGGCAATCCCGAATTTGGGTGACTGTCTTGCTTAGCCAGGAATACAAGGAACTACAAGGACAGTTGGAAGGTATGTCCCGCTTCACACTTTACAGAGCTGCATGCAAATAACAGTAATATGCACAGTTTTACCTGTGTATTTGTCTAAAATGTATCTAAAATGATAACCCTCCTGTCTTAAGTGTCCCAGCCCCCCCAGAGCTTTATTTCAGCTCTGGTGATACTTTAGGGGTTCTTGTATTGATTCCATTGCCTGCCTTCTACCTTGCACTGGTCTCATTCTCGATCACTTTGTTGAACATATGGCCAGCCCATATTGCACTGACAATATTATTAATCCTTTCTTCTTTGTACTTAGCATATCACCAGCAAACCCTTGGAATAGCTCTCTCCTTCACTTATGCCATTGTCTGCAAACCCTCCCTGCACTGTTATTAATTCAAACCATCACCAATCACTGGGCACATTTAGGACTCATACACAATTGTTACAAAAGAAGTGTTTTCTTGCAGATGCTTGAAATATTTCACCTTTGTGATCGCACTGGATAGCCATTTATTATAAGGATTTCTTCAATGCCTATTTTTGAAACACACAACACACATATTTATATATTATATATAAAGAAATTTGACTGGTAGTTTGCATCTCAGGATGTCAGGGAAAGATGCAACAGTGGGGTAAAAGTGCTCACATACTGCTCTGGCAGACTGATCAAATACAATTGTGCAAACATGTTTCATAACAGTTAAACTTATTAAACAAAGTCAGATATGTTTCTATGAAGGGAATTTTGGAAGGATGTTTTAGTAGGCAACTAAATAAGTTTGAACACAAAGGTATAAACCAGTCGCAAATCATCCAAAAGGATTCATGTATTTTTGTAGCATAGAACTGGCAGCTTTTTCCCTGCATTGCTTTACAGATGACCCACTGTAAACGTTAGTACAACCAAATTCCAGTTGACTTGGCCCCACCCACATGAGACCACTTTAAGAATTATTTCCAGGGCCACTTTAAGTTCCCAGTTCATCCCTACCCCATCCCTATAGTTTTCTTTGTGCTGCCCGCCCTATAATTTTTTTTTTACAGCCCCCCTTCCTATATTTTTCTCTGTGCCACCCCCCCCTTCCTATAGTTTTCTCTGTGCAGCCCCCCTATAATTTTCACTGTGCAGCCCCCCCTTATAGTTTTCTCTGTGAATAACTCCCTATAGTTTAGCATAGGCAGCCCCCACCTCCCTATAATTTAGCATAGGCAGTCCCCCCTCCCTATAGTTTACTATAAGCACCCCCCCTCCCTATAGTTTAGTATAGGCAGCCCTCCTTCCCTATAGTTTAGTATAGGCAGCCCCCCTCCCTATAGTTTAGCATAGGCAGTCCCCCCTCCCTTTAGTTTAGTATAAGCAGTCCCCCCTCCCGATAGTTTAGTATGTCAAAGCTTGTCTTGACATGGATTTTGCCTTGACAAAGCTTGCCAGCTAAACGCAGATTGGCGTTTCATGCTAGGAACTACTTTCCCTACAAAAATATAAATACAAAACTAATTATTATTACCTTCTTAAACATATGCCTTATGGGCTACAATATTAGAGCATATATGCACTAGTGCAGCTCTAGTATGTGAGGTTATTTTAGCTGTATTGAACCCTGATTGCAATTCAGCTAACCCTTATTTTAGTACAAATTCATTACTAACTACTATTCAACAATCAGTGAATTCACAGAGGGTTTAATATACTGTGAATTCTAGTGTTTGTTTTATTACACCAAACTACTACACAGAGTTACAAAAAATATATACACTGTAACCTACCATTAACTTGAGCGGCAGGTCACTAAAGACCTCATTACCATACAAGAGCGATTCAATTGTTAAATGGGTCTGATAACAAATATTTAATATACTAAAGGGGAGAAGGGGAGAACAGATTAGTTGAGAGGGGAGTGGTATTGAAAATATGACATCCAGGGTTCCCAAACCTTGTTGAAGGATTTTGAGTCATTGCATAAAATGCTGGTCATAAACTCCATTCGGTGAACCTGCCAAATCCTATTGATCACGTTAGAAATAAGGGGAGGGGAGGTATACTTCATTCAGAGGCATTTTGGCAAGTGGTGGCAGAAAGGATGTGGCAAGCTAGTTTGTTTTGATGTTTAGTGGCTGAAGGGAATCTAAGGGGTAGAAGGAAGAATTTAGGTTAGAAAGGAAGAGAAATTTGAATTATTGATTCTATCAGGGACTTGACCTTGCGCCAGAAATGAGTTCGTTTCGGACAGGACCACCATGTAAGCAGAAAAGTGCCTGTGTCTAATCATAAACGCCAACATCTGTCCAAAGAGTCAGGTAAAATCGTGTGAAGGTGGGTGGGAACGTTATACCAGGGAAACAGGAGTTTCTAAATATTTTCTTATATTCGTATACAAATTGAGCTAGAGGCGGCATTGTCTCAGATTTCAGACCAGTCCTCATCATCAAGCGGCTCGTCCAGATCTCGCTTCCATGCTATCTCGTGAAGATCACAAGGGAAAGCAGTAGGAGAGGTCAGTTCGGAGTAAATAATGGAAAAACTCAGGGTTGATACCCGAAGCAGGCACAATGACTCAACGGTGGTGAGGAAGCGGTTTGTGGTACCATTTGGAAAAGTCTGATTTTATTTTAGAGAGGGTGTGGGGGAAGTAACCTGAAAAAGATGGAAGAAGTTTTTGGTTAGGAAGACCCCAAAGTATTTTATTATTGGAGTTGCCAGGTGAATGGAAATGTGCAATCTAAAAGAAGTTTGTCAGAGTTAGTGATATAGAAGTCTAGGGTCTCTGTTTTAGTTGGACTGATCTTGTAACCTGAGAAGTGTCCATATGTATCTAATTCGGAGCCGAGGGGAAGAAGGGAGGAGACAGAGTTGGATATACTAATGAGGACATCATCTGCATATAAGCAATCTTGTTTTCTGTTGAACCGACCCGAATGCCCGAAATGGTTAATGAGTATTCTTGCAGCAAATGGCTCAATAATAAGAGCGATTATTAGAGGAGAGAGGGGCATTCCTGATGAGTGGCATTAGAGATTAAGAAATATTTGGAAGTGAGATCATTTGCTGAAACCGTGGCAAAGGGAGTCTGGTAAAGAGCCAAAATGCCCGTTAGGAATTTACCAGAGAAGCCCATCGAACAAAGCACACCAAGCATGAATGGCCAAGAGATGCGGTCAAATGCTTTTTCAGCGTCCAGCGCCATTATTAGGGAGGCTAACTTGTCATCATGTATGGTGTGTATCAGGTCAATGGTCCTTCTGGTATTGTCCGGGCCCTGCCTTCCTGGGATAAAGTCAACCTGATCAGGGTGAATTAGGGTAAGAAGTAGGGGGTTGAATCTGGTGGTCAGAATTTTGGCATACAGTTTAAGATCTACATTAACAAGGGAGATTGGTCTGTAGCCCGCACAATGTAAGAGGTCTTTACCGGGTTTAGGAATGACGGCAATGTTGGCGAGAGTAGTGGCAGAGTCAAAGGATGCCCCCTTTTTGAAGAAAGACGATAGGTGCGGGACAAGGTCCACTGGAAACTTCTTATAATACTGCGCTGTGAATCCATCCGGGCCAGGGGCTGAAGAGGGTTGAGAGATATTAATGCCAACAGTACATTAGAGATGTCCGCATTTAAGGATGAGAGTTGGGACTGGGAAATGTGTGGGTGGGGGGTATTAGCTAAATACAACTCCAAATTGTTCGACAGAAGTTCCTCCCGGGGAGGGAAGTCAGGAAGGTTGTATAAAGAGGCATAAAAGTCTCTGAATTCGTTGACAATGTCCAGAGGATTGTATTTCATGGAGCCAGGGATTTTATATGGAGTTTGTCAATGAGGCCTCGGACGCGCTTCTCGCAAAGCTTACGGGCTAATAAGAAGTCCATCTTGTCTGCCTTGTCATAAAAGCATTGCTGAAGCTTTTGTAAAAGGGAAGCTCCTCTGCGGGACAAGAGGGTATTAAGTTGTCCTTTCAGGGAGTTAATTTGTGACAGTAGAGATGGTTCAGGGATTTGCTTTTGTTGGGCAAGAAGGGAGGAAATGCGTTGCTCCAAGGAGGAGACCTCTGTGGCAGCCTTGCGTTTGGCTT
Source organism: Mixophyes fleayi (assembly GCF_038048845.1). NCBI lineage: Eukaryota > Metazoa > Chordata > Amphibia > Anura > Limnodynastidae > Mixophyes > Mixophyes fleayi. The sequence goes on along the minus strand of NC_134405.1, from coordinate 286,176,451 downwards.
GCGAGGCAGCACTGACCAGTCGGCTGCGAATGGTGACTTTATGGGCATCCCGGATGATACCTGGAGCAATCTCCTGTGAAGCATTTTCTTGAAAATAATCAGAGATGGCCGTTTTGATGTCGGAAAGAGTGGAAGTGTTTAGCAGGATGGAATCATCCAGGCGCCACCTAAAAGCACTTGGATAAAATAAAAAAGAGCATATTCTTCTGCATGGTCAGTCCATGAAAACGGGGTAATTCCCGAACTTGTGATCATGGGTAACAAAGATTGAAAAATATGGAGCATGTCGATGTGAGAGTGTATCTGGTGAGGGGCTGAGTAATGAGTGTAGGCCCGTGCAGTGGAGTTTTTGAGGTGCCAAGTGTTGTATTGGGAGTGCTGTTTTAACAAGTCAGAAAAGGTCCCTTGATAGCGGAGTTGTTGGCTTTTGAGGGGGGGATTTGTCAAATTGCGGGTCTAAAACTACATTCGAAATACCCACCTAGTATAACATGACTCTGGGCCCTTCGCTCAATGTGTTGGAACAGTGTATAGAAGAAAGGACTCTGACCTTGATTTGGAGCATGTACCAAGACCAATGTAACTGGAGAAGAACGGAGGGTGCCCATGACTAGTAGAAAGCGACTTCTGGGTCAGAGTAGAACGAGGAAGGTTGAAATGGGACTTTATTGTGGATAAGGATGGCAACACCCCTTTTTTACAGTTTGCTGAAGCAAAGAAAGTCTGGGAGAATTGCTTACTATGGAGCTGCGTGTGGGTACCTGTGAGATGAGTCTCTTAAAGGAAGACTATATCCGCAAATTCCCTCCTGCAGGCTCACAAAACGACAATGCGTTTGCGAGGGGAGTTGAGGCCATTCACATTAATGGAAAGGAGTTTTAATGCCATAGTATTTGATGTGGAGTGGTCACTGGCAAATATGATTTCCAAGTGCTGCAATGAGAGGGAGGGTTAATACAAAAAGGTGTGCTCCTAGAGAAAAGGAAGGGTAGAGGGAAGGGGAAGGTGGGCAGGGAAGAAGCCACAAGAAAAAGAGATATAGAGGAAAAAAGAAGAGAGGAAAATAGAGGCCCTATTGGGCGAGTACTCTTTAATAGAGGGATCCAGGAGGGATCCAGGAGGGATTCAGATTTAACACAAGTAAACATAATAAGACAAAACAGTATACGCATAGGGAGCTTGGGGTGGTGGAAAGACAACATTCAGGCTTTTCAACACATTGACTTGATAGAAAAGGAGAGACAACAATGAACAATGGGAGATTATCCAGATGCTTAAGGGATGTGCAGTGAGAGGGAGAGGGAGGACAGGGAAGGAGAGTAGGGGAGGATGGATGGAGGGGAGAGGGGAAGGGGTAAGTGGAGGAATAAAGGGAATAGAGGAAAGCCAGAGGGGAAAAAGGAAGGGAATCCTTAGAAAGGAGAGAAAAAGAAAGTGGGGAGATGAGTCTGTACCTGGGGTAGGGAAGTGTTCAGCGCTATGTGGAGTTGTTTGAAACTAAAGCATAATAACCAAGAACAAGCAAAATGTTGAAAGTGCAATTAGACAGCAAACAGTACAACAATTTTTTTTTGTAGACAGTGACCAAGAGGTTTATCTTTGTAACTTTGAGGCACTTATGGAAGGAGTATCCATTTGAGGAAGTATAAAGATACAGCTATTCAGAGTCATTGGCCAACTCAGGTGGGGGATGTGTCTTGGGCTCGGCACCGGGAGACTCTGGACCACTCAGAAGCAGGGAGGGTCGGGCGGTCTTGATTAGGAGAACAATGATGTAGTTGAGTAGAGTCAGACAGGATGTTTAGTTGGCCAGTATATTCTGCTCTTGGTCCAGGATTTCGACGTGGTGCGTGGCGTCAGCAGCAAAAATTTGAAGAAAAAAAGGAAAGCCCCAGCGTTAGCTAATGTTATGCTGGCGAAGGATCCTGGTGACAGACTGAAGGGATCTGCATTTTTGTATGTTTGAGGGGGCCAGATCTTGTAATAGTTGTATGTCCATGTTCTTGTAGGAGATTGATGAAGTGCTCATTGTGGATGTTAGGAGTAGGTTGATTGGGCCAGAGGCATAGCCCTGAGAGCTTGGTGAGCACGGTCCATAAGACAATCTGAGTCTGTAAGGTCTTACATGAAGAGGCCTTTGAGGAAATATTGTATCTCAATTGGCGAGACATCCTCTAGAAGATTTCGGACTAGAATGTTATAACACAACGGGAGTGGTTTTTGGCGTCTTCCTGCTTTTCTTTTAAGGACTCTACTTCCTCATGTAGATGAGATAGCTCCTTGTCAAATATGGCTTGTGAATGGCAGAGATCATCCATTTTTGTTTCAAGTGCATTGGTACCAGTCCCCAAGGAGGCAATTTCAGTTTTCAGTGATAAGACGGCGTCCAGTGGGTCCCAAAATCAAGGCCACGGCTTTTCAGCGCGAGTTAGGCCTCAGGAGTGCCAGGCGAGCCAGGTGTCTACCGAATACTTTAAAACGATTCCGGGCTGCAGCGAAGGGTGCCGATGGGGGGAGGGAAGTGTTTTATGGGAAGGTTGTTAAGGTTGGAGACGGCGTGGAGCCTTTAACAGAGACGGGTACCACGAAGCTCTAACACAGTGTGGCTGACTGAGATGGCTGCAGACTACGCCCCTGTATTATAATTTTTATCCTGGTGTTGTGAAACTTTTCAATCTAATATCTATTAAGATGATTCTTATGTGTTTTGGCACTTCCCCATGTTACCTTTTTATCAAACAGATTCCCAGCCGTCCTGAAACTGTGGATGCAGGCCACTTCAGGTTCAAGACCGATTTGCAAGGTAAAATCTTTTTTCTAATATGGTTTATATCACACTTTTTAAATTCTCTAAGATCCTACATAGGTGTTTCCACCCAGGGCAGAAAATGACATATCCCTTCAATAAGCAGTGAGTGTGTGGGCAAATAATCTAATCAGAATGAAACTTGACACTGGTCCAGTCTAGGTCCAAGGATGGGCAGGTTGTACCTAATAACACTAGTACTACAAGGTGACGAATATGCCATGCCTATAAGTTAAAGACTGTCTGTTTTTTTCATGTAGCTCACAAACACTTGATAGCTTCTTTGTACACTGAAATTTAATGTGGATATTTTAATTTAATGCGGTTGCAACTGCATTATCCTCCTCCTCCTCATTCCGACCTGACAAAATAAAATAAACAAGAAAGATGTTTACTTAGTAAAAATATTACCTACAGGTTGCCAATTTTAAATAATGCCAATTGTGAGGCATCCATGTGGAGTATTACTTTTGGAAATGTAGCTACAAACATGCATTGAAAAACAAAATCAACACACTGTATAAATATATATTAGTTTGTAATTATCAAAGAGCCATAATTATGTGTATGTTTCCATTTTTAAAACAATTAAAACAAAATAATATACCCTGAAGAATTAATGTACTTTATGATGCTGTGCAATAAGTATGAGTATTATTGGCAAGGTATCATTAAACCACATACTGATAGAGATAGCACATGTTTCCCGAGACACAACATATACATTAACAGAGACAATTGTTAGACAGTTACCATGTACCTAGTGGAGATAATGGTCTGGTTAGGGGTGGGTCGCGGCCGGTATTAATTTAGCCCACCCTAAACAGGCTCTCCTCTAGAAACACGCTGATGCTTGTTGCGCAAGTGGTGTCAGCTCGAGTGAAGTGGGGAGACTTCGTTCAGTAGCTTGAGCTTCTTATCTCTACAATTTGTTTTCTTAATGTTAGTTTATTGTCAGACCAGCTGTGAAAAATCGAAAAAAATATATTAAGTTGTTACCATCCAAAAAATTATACATGGACCTTAACATTGTTAACTTTACAGGTACAGACATTAAGCACACTCGCACACACACTGCAAAATGTTCCTGCCTTGTCCTAAGTGGATAATTGTAAGAAAGTAAATATTGAATAAAAAACTTTAACACCACATTGGAAAAGTAGAAGGTTCAAATTCCTGAATGTGTCATGTTAATAGTCACCTGACCTGTACAGTGCTTACACTAAATCAAATTGTGAATTAGTTTAAAAAGTTTAAAAATGTAAGTTTTTTTCACTTCACTCCAGTTGATTTGTTGTGAGATTTCATCCCACATTTGAGATTTCTCTTGGGGGGACAGCCGTCAGTTGTTTGAATGGAATTTGGCTATCGCCATCTCGACTAGAATTTCAATTTCCAGATCACTTAAAGTTGTGACGCTGGCGTGTGGTTCTAGTAGCTGGCCCGAGGTTACTGGTCCCAGCATTGTCATCAGACATATTTAGCTGTAATATAAATACATGCAAGAAGCAAGGTCTCAGTCACCTGCATTCCATGGTCTTAAAGGGACATACAGATTCCTAAATACTCACCCAAATTTCTGAGCTTACCACACAGATGTGCACAGTTTTTTGCTGATTGCTTCTCAAAAAGATTTTAAGATAGGTAAAAAAAGAGCCATAAGCAACAAATGTACATAAAATGTTTGTGATATCTTAACCCCACCCCCCCAAAATTGAAAAATGTTTGCAAGCTTAAGCAAAACAATGCACTGCTCTGGCTCCTACAGTGTTTGCAAGTACATGCACATTAGTATAGAGTTGCTAGTAATGTTAAAAGGCACACCTGCAGAGACAGACAAACTTTACCCCTATAAAGTATCAAACATGTCAAAGAGGCTTATCTAATCTAAGAGAGATTTACATTATACTTACCAACTTTTCGGAGTTGGTGTCCGGGTGCCTCCCTGGGGCAGGTGGGCGTGCGGGGGGTCGGGCTCTGAAATTGCGTCATTTTGGCCCTGCCCTGTGACGTAATGACAAAACACGTCAAAACATGTTATTTTACAGTGGGGCAGGGCCAAATGCTGCGATTCACGGAGGATCGCAGCATTTTGGCCCTAATTCGGGCAGATGCGGGAGATGGCCACACTCTCCCGGGAGTCCTTGAGACCCACCCAAAATGCGGGAGACATTCCAGGAGAGTTGGCAAGTATGATCATTTTTGCAAACACCTCCAAAACACATTTTGACATATATGAAATTGTACTCACCCCAATTATGTGGTACAAACCACAACGTATTGAATCACAAATCAAACAGCACAAAAACACAAAGCACAAGACAGGAAAGAAGTGAATGATCTGTACAGCAGCTGTTAAATTCTCTATGCAGGTCAGTTGTAATTGCTATAGATACAGGTGTCTGTAATTGCGAATAGCGACATACACTTCTCACAGATTTGTCACGCTCAACCGCCCCCCCCCCCCCCCCCCCCCCTGCAAGGACCCAAGTAATGAATGTCAATCCCACAGTTTACATTCCCATGCCTATGTCATCTGCATTCTACGGTCTTTTAGGGACAGAGAGAAGGTAGGTACTCACCAAAATCTAAGCAATACCCAGGGTCCAGACCACCAAAATCCACAAAATATCGTTGTGCAAATATTCTAAGGAGAGGCCAAAAGAGAGGCATGTTAGAGAAAATGATAGTTGCATCTGAAATTGGGGCCACAAGTAAATCTCTAGATATATTTCAATGCTTCAGCCTAACAATGCAATCCTCTGCCTACTTCTGGGTTTTGGGGTGGAAGCCCATTAACAGAGTGTTGCTATGAATGTCACACTTTTCACCTGCATATACAGCAAGACTATATCCATGCAATGTGACAAAAAAGACAAAGTTCTTTCTGTAGACCAATTTATTTTCCTATTAGCAACCAGCTATGTAACACCTAGAGAGACATATCAAATAGTACTCACCCCAAAAATGTCCTGGGAAACCAAATTTGCCTTTGGCTCAACTAACACATCCGCCTGCAAGGAAAAATCTGAAAGTAGCAGGATTGAATGAAAAGCACAGCTGGCTTAAAATACACATTTAATTGCTACTCCAGGTGTACACGTTTCATCGTAAAAGCTAAGGCCCGGGGAACACGTCTCATCACTCTGTCTCCACCCCCCCCCCTTTGCTAGGATACAATGAGTGAATGACAGGCAGATATTTTGCACAGGTGTGAAAAAGATCCGCGAGTGACATGAGCTCACCCACACGTGCTCTGCTAACCAATCATAGAGCAGAGAATTGGAGAGTAGATTTTGTACCGACTAAATGAGGGCAATCATGTTTGCTCGCAGAGAGTTTAGGATCCTGGCCGAGGGCCTGGACAATATGCCCGCAGGCAGATATATAACAAATGAAATGAAGTTGCAGGCGTACCAGAGGGTTCATATGGCGCCAGCCAGTTTCACCGCCATCACTCTTTGGTCCAGCCCCAGCACCGCTGGAGCGATTTATGGTGCTGGCAGTCACAGCTTTTGCCAGAGCTAAGGGAGGAGATTATCAGATGTGAGTTCTCGATTAATCGGAAAAAATACAAATACTTTCTTTATTTTTACAAGTATTTTCAAACTTTTTCCTGAACATGCCCTACGCCAAATTAAATCTGTCCTGAGATTAGAAATGTAACTCCCCCTCCAAAGCAACATGCTTTTGGCCATGTAACAAATTAATTTGTTACGGGTATGTTTGGAATTCAAACTCATGACCCCAGTGCTGGGAGGCAGAGGTGCTAACCACTAAGGCAATATGCTGATTGTATCTCCCATACATCTTTAATATAACACTGGTAAGTGTAATAAAATTTTCGCCAACACTCAAACTTGTGCCAACCTGATTTTACCATATTACAAGGCCTCACCCAAATACCACCTGTAATATATCTACCTAATCTGTCACTATTTAGATTATGTAATTTTTTTTATCATGAAAAATATAATTTTAATGTAGTATTTATTTATACATTAAAAAATGTAATTTACACATCCCTATGTCACCTAGCCAAAACCAACAATTGTTACAGGCCATCTGAAAGTGGTGTGTGTGACATCAGAAACTAACTACAGGGAATCAGAAGGGACAAATTTAATAAGATGCAAGGCTTTGCAATATTAACATGACAGTAACTTAACAGCATATGAAATACAAATATATTGTGGGACATGACACTCCCTGTCTGAAATCTTTAGATTTCACAATAAATCAAACATTATAATAATGTCCTTAGATGAAGTCCGGAATTGACCTGTAATCTATAGCAGTAGAGAAATGTTAGATCAAGATACAAGTAATAAATCCATCTTCGGATTGGGGAAGTTGCAACTTGCAAACACTTTCACCAACCCACAGTATAATCCAAATAATCAAGTGTCGATGGTATATCATACTGGAAGTTTGTGGTAGAATACTTCCCATCATGAGCTAAATTTGGTAGACAAGTCCTTCTTTACGGGATACCTTCCTTTGGAAGAAGAAGCACTAGCTTATTGATTGAATGGAAGAAAACTCGATTAATAACTGGAGCAGAACCTCCTTTGGTCACTTTACCTTCCACCTTACGAGTCTTTCCATCATCACTGAAGACAGTCTTGGTGATAATTCCCATTGGCCATTGCCTGCGATGGGCCTCCTAATCCTTCAAAAGAACAAGATCGGCGATCTGGAGGTTGGGTTTCGACATCTGTCACTTGTGACAACTTTGAAGCATGTGTAAATACTCTGTCTTCCAACGATGCCTGAACACATTGGACAGGTGTTGAACCTGTTTCCACAGATGCCTGTAAATGTCATTGTGGTCTAAGATTTCAGGAGGAATTGAAGCAGCTCCAATATTCTGGGTGAGAAGAGAGGCTGGAGTAAGAATGGTTGAAGAATCAGTGTCTGATGATACTGGGACAAATGGTGTTGCATTGATAATGGCAGATACTAGGAATGCAAATATGTCTTGTTTGATGTCCCAGAGCAAGCCTAGGCTGCGTTATATGAGAGCAACATCAGAACCAAGATGAAGATCCTTCAAGTTGGTGGCATAATCATCAGAGGGAAATGCTTCCATTACCTTCTGGCTCTTGGATATAATCTTGTGGAGCCTGAGGTTTGAAACAGAAAGTCATCAACATAGAAGTTATTTTCAATAAAATGACGAGCCTCAGATCCATAGTCCTTCTCACCTTCCTGGGTTGTTCTCCTGATTCCATAGATTGCTACTGCAGGAGAAGGGCTGTTGCCAAATACATGTACCTTCATCCAGTAATCTATGACTTCATTGTTGACGTTGTTGTTCTTGTGCCACAGGAACCTTAGGTAGTTCCTATTGTGTTCACTGACTATGAAGCAATGGAACATTTGTTGGATGTTAACTACTACTGCAACAGGTTCTTGTCTAAAGCGAATTGGCACTCTATGAGGCTGTTGTTTAGGGTTGGCCCAGTAAGGAGTAGACACCATCATACTGAGCGCTGGAATGAAGACATTGTCTATGAAAACCCAGCCTAGATCAAGGCGGTGGGCAAACGGAGCATCATTTGGTCAATTGATCTGCTGACGTACTTTATGTACCCTGAGGATGTCTCTACCAAGCAGAAGTAAGATCTTTGCATTTTTGCCAAGGGTTGGTATTTCATTGGATATAGGCCTTAGGTGAGTGTGATGAAGAGCGACCTCTGGTGTAGGAATCTCCTCTTTATTTGATGGCATCTGGTTACACTCAACAAGTGTGGGTAAGGGTATCTAAAGATTGACTTTGAGACAAGCTACAAACAGTCCACTGGCTCTTCTTCCAGAGACCTCTGTAGTTCCACTACAGGTACCCAAGGTGTAAGGGTATTATTATTATTATTATTATTATTAATATTTATTTATAAGGCGCCACAAGGCATCCGCAGCGCCGTACAGAGACAAACAAAATCACAATACAATGGGAGACAGCACAGTACAGTAAACACAGCAACTCAGTATGCTCAATGCACAACTAGAGAGGGCGGGGAAGGGGGAGGGAGGATCCGCAAACGACGGGGCCCAAGAAGGAGGGCGCGGAAGACAGGGAGACCCCCAGGGGGGAGGAGGGAGCGAGAGTGGACGTGGGGTGGAGGACCCTCGAGGAGGAGGGCTAAGTAGCTGGAGAGCAGAGTTAGAAGTGGTGGAAACAGGAGGAGAGATGGCCCTGCTCAGAGGAGCATACAATCTAAGGGGAGGGGTGGACAGACAGAGAGACGCAGGGGAGAGAGGGAGAGTAGGGGGACAGAGGCAGAAGATAAGGTAGGAAGTTAAGAGGGAGACAGAAAGGCTTTAAGAAAAAGGTGGGTTTTTAGAGCCCGTTTGAAGCTGGACAGATTAGGGGAAGTTCTGATGGAGGGAGGGAGCTTGTTCCAGTGGAGGGGGGCAGCGCGGGCGAAGTTTTGGATACGCGCGTGGGAGGAGGTTATAAGGGAGGAAGAGAGGCGACGGTCAGAGGCAGAACGGAGAGGGCGGGATGGAGCATGAATAGAGAGGAGGGTGGAGATGTAGGGCGCAGTGGAGTTGGCGAGGGCCTTGTAGGTGAGTGTGAGGAGCTTAAAGAGGATTCTGAAGGGGAATGGGAGCCAGTGAAGGGCTAGGTAGAGGGGGGAGACAAAAGAGGAGCGGCGAGAGAGGAAAATAAGCCTAGCTGCAGCGTTAAGGACGGATCGAAGGGGATTGAGATGAGAGTGGGGGAGGCCAGTGAGGAGGAGGTTGCAGTAGTCCAGGCGGGAGATGATCAGAGAGTGGATAAGGCATTTGGTGGCATCTTGGGAGAGGAAGGGCCGGATGCGAGCGATGTTGCGCAGCTGGAAGCGGCAGGATTTAGCAAGAGAGAGGATGTGGGGGCCAAAGGAGAGAGAGGAGTCGAGGATGACACAGGAGAGGAGAGGTATAGTTGAGTGTCGTCAGCGTAAAGATGGTAGCTGAAGCCGAAGGAGCTGATGAGTTCACCCAGGGAGGAGGTGTATAGAGAGAAGAGTAAGGGTCCCAGAACAGAGCCCTGAGGGACCCCGACTGGAAGGGTGGGTGGGGGGGAGAGAGACCCAGAGGTGGTGACAGAGAAGAAACGGTGAGTAAGGTAAGAGGTGAACCAGGACAGGACTGGGCCGGAGAGGCCGAAAGACTGGAGGGTGTGAAGGAGGAGGGGGTGGTCAACGGTGTCAAAGGCTGCAGAGAGGTCAAGGAGGATGAGAAGGGAGAAGTGGCCCCTGGCTTTTGCAGAGAGGAGGTCATTGGTGACTTTAGCCAGGGCAGTTTCAGTGGAGTGGAGGGGGCGGAAACCAGACTGGAGAGCATCAAGGAGGGAGTATTCAGAAAGGTAGGAGGTGAGACGGCTGCAGACGAGCCTCTCGAGAATTTTGGAGGCAAAAGGGAGAAGAGATATGGGGCGATAGTTCGAGAGAGAAGTGGGGTCGAGATTAGGTTTCTTAAGAATGGGGGATACGAGAGCATGTTTGAAGGAGGAGGGGAAGATGCCAGTGGAGAGGGAGAGATTAAAGAGGTGAGCGAGGTGGGAGCAGGTGGTGGGGGAAAGGGAGCGAAGAAGGTGGGAGGGGATGGGATCCAGGGGGCAGGTAGTGGGGGCGGAGGATAAAATGAGAGAGTGGACTTCCTCGTCGGTGGTGGGACGGAAGGAGTGGAGGGGAAGGTGGTTGGGGGGGAGGACAGAAGAGTGGGAGGGGTGGAAGAGAGAGTGGAGGAGGAGATTTCAAGTCGGATGGCCTCGATTTTAGAGGAGAAGAAGGAGGCGAAATCAGAGGCAGTCAGGGAGGAGGGGGTGGGGGGGAGGGGAGGGGGCCAAGAGAGTGCTGAAGGTGGCAAAAAGGCGGCGGGGGTTAGAGGACTGGGAAGAGATGAGGGATTTAAAGAAAGATTGTTTAGCGAGTGAGAGGGCAGAGCTGTAGGATGAAAGGATGAATTTAAAGTGGAGGAAGTCAGCCAGGGAGCGGGATTTTCTCCAGTGACGTTCGGCAGAAGGGGAGCATTTTTGGAGGAAGCGGGTAAATTTGGAGTGCCAGGGTTGGGGTTTGGAGCAGCGGGGGTGGACGGAGTGGGCAGGGGCGACCGCGTCCAGAGCGGAGGTGAGGGTGTGATTGTAGAGGGAGACCGCCTGGTTGGGGCAGGCCTGGGAGGAAAGGGGAGAAAGGAGGGTATCGAGAGAGGAGGACAGAGAGGCAGGGTCAAGAGCATCGAGGTTGCGTATGGACAGAGTAGGTTTGGGCAGGGGGAGGGGAGCAGGAGAAGAGGAGAGAGAGAAGGAGAGAAGATGGTGGTCGGATAGAGGAAAAGGAGAGATGGAGAAGTCGGAGAGATTACATAGGTAGGAGAAGACAAGATCAAGGGAGTGACCAAGGCAGTGGGTAGAGGAGGAGGTCCATTGGGTGAGACCAAGGGAGGAAGAGAGGGTGAGCAGTTTGCTGGAAGCAGGGTAGGTGGGGTTGTCGATGGGGATATTAAAGTCACCGAGAATGATCGAGGGGAGATCGGAGGAGAGGTAGTGAGGAAGCCAGCTAGCAAAGTTGTCAAGGAAGAGGGAGGTGGGGCCAGGGGGGCGGTAGATGACAGTGACGCGGAGATGGATGGGGTAGAAGAGGCGGATGGAGTGAGCTTCAAAAGAGGAGAAGGAGAGGGAGGGTTCAGGGGGAATGACACGAAAAGTACAGGTGGAGGAGAGGAGGAGGCCAACTCCACCGCCAGGGCGGGCACCAGGCCTGGCGGAGTGGGTGAAGGAGAGGCCACCATAGGAGAGGGCAGCGGGGGAAGTAGTATCAGAATCGGAGAGCCAGGTTTCAGTAACGGCAAGAAGGTTAAAGGAGTTGGATAGAAAGAGGTCGTGGATTGCAGTCAGCTTGTTGCGGACGGATCTGGCATTCCAGAGGGCACAGAAGAAAGGGGGAGAGAAGAGGGGGGAAATGGGGATGAGGTTAGCAAGATGAGCAGCGCGCGGGGGATGGCGGGGAGGAATGGGAGAGGTAGGGCGGGGGGAGAGTATGGGTATGGAGTGAGAGCGGGGAGGCATAGTAGGGAGAGAGAGTAACAGAACAGTGAGATAGTGGGGACAGTGAAAAACAGGTAAGAACAAAGGCAGGAAGACAATGAAAAGGTGGAAGATAATAACGAATTAGGGCGTGGAGGGCATGGAACAACAGTACAGTGAGATAATAAGGACAATGAAGACAGGTAAGAATGATAGCAGAACAGTAAGATAGTAAGGACAGCGGATAACAGGTAAGAATAAGCAGGGAGACAATAGCAAGATGGAGGACAATAACCAATTAGGGCATGGAAGGCAAAGAATAATAGAAGGAGAGGTAATAAGGACAATGGAAATAGGCAAGAATAATAACAGGTAAAACTAGTTGCTGGTAAATATAAAATCAGGAAAAACAAGATAAAGGCATATAAATAGTAGAATAATAACAGGTAAAAAGTAGAAACTTGTAAATGTACAATCAGGAAAAACAAAATAATGGCATATAAAATAATGTTTTATATGCAGTTGATGCAGTTAAGCCAGGGATTCAGCAGGAGAGGGGTTAACTGACAAGTCGGGTCGATACACAGTAGATCAGTTGATGCAGGTAAGCCAGGGATTCAGCAATAATAAGGGTAAGCATCTCCTTTTAAGTTTAACAGGTCAAAGAGTTCTGGTCTTGTGAGTGAATGCTTGCTTTGGTCGTCCAAGCTGGTATACACCTTTAGAGCCTTTTATGGTTGTCCCTTGGGGTATACATTGACTAGACATATCTATTGTTGGAAAGCTCCTCCCCACAGACTTTAGAGCATGAAGAAGATACCGTATTAGAACTTGCTGTTTGATCTGCATTCTAGCAGCCATGCTTAGGTGCAGATGGGAAATGTGCAGGCAGTGTAGGATTGGGTTGAGATGGGTGAAGTGTCTGCACGTGGTCCTCAGAGCCGCACTCTATGCACTTAATAGTGGTTTTACAATCCTTAGTAAAATTATCAGTAGAAGCACAATATCTGAAACACACCCCAAATTTCTGTAAGAGTTCCTTGCGTTCTTGGAGTAGTTTCTTTCTGAAACCAATGCATTTCTTGAGGGGATCTGACTTCTTATGAATGGGACACATGTGATTGGGGTTTTCAATTCTTTCACCTTGGTTGCTCTTGTCAGGAGCTGATGTTGGTGTGGGAAGGATTTCAGTCTTTTTCTCTGACACTGGACCTCTGTAGTTCTTGGAGTTAGGGTATGGGCTGTCATACTTGGAAGTAGGTGAAGCAGGCTGACTTGACTCCCTGTAGGAGAAGCTTGGGTCATTCTTGGCTTCTGCGATGTTCCTGACAAACTCACAGAAGTAGGAAAAGGGTGGAAAGGAGACTCAATTTTCCCTTTTGTATATTGACCCAAGTGTAGTCCATTTTTATTGAATACCATATGGCAGCTTGGGGTTACCCCATGAGCTGTGTCCAGGTAACTGAGGCCAGGTAAGTGAGTATCCGTTTTGGCCAGCTGGAGTTTAAAGAGTAGGTCACTGAGCTCTTGGAATTTCTCATTGTCCTTACCAGATATTTTTGGAAAATCTTGCAGCCATTTGAACAGAGTATTCTCTATGGCTTCAGGACATCCAAAGCTTTGTTCTAACTTTTCCCAAGCAGCAATGTGGCCTGCCACAGGATTATCAATGTGGACAGATCTGAGTCTCTTGACACATTGTGTAGATTGTGGGCCACGTGATCAACAGATCTAGTTCTTCAGCAGCAGTAATGCCAAAGTCACTAATTGCGGTTCTGAAGGCACATTTCCACCCACTGTAGTTCTCAGGCTGGTCATCAAATCTAGTGAGGCCGGACTTAATAAGTTCACGGCGAACCATGTATCTTGCAAAGTCTGACATGTCTGTTTTCTCTGACTTTGAGCAAGGAATTGCTGGCTGAGTAGTGCTGTTCATATAAGTTATGATGTTCTTGGTAAAAGTCACAGGGAGATACGGTGTAGCATAGGCATTCAGCCTAAGAGCTGGTTTAAAGTCCATAGGTCTCGCTGCATGTTGGCATATTGGCATATGGCATATTGGTTTGCGACCAGGCATTTAAAATATTGGGCCCTGGTGCACTGTGGTGTGCGAAAATGGGTCAGGCTGACAAAGTGGTTGTGCATTGAACTGACCTTGGCGGTGGTGCATTGCATAGGGATCTGAGTCTCTTTGTCTGCACTGTTAGGAATGTCTGCACTGTTAGGAATGTTTGCAGCAATCAGTGATTCACTGTTTTGGCTTAGGTCGTAGTCTCTTTTGCGCTTAAGAGAATCATCTGCATCCACTTTACTTGAACTGATGCTGTCTCTTTCACTTCCACTGGCAGCTTGTTCCAAATCCTTTAACCGTACCATTGCTGTGGCATGCTCACGTTTCTCTAAAGCCTCTATTTCCAACTTTTTGCATTCTGCTCTGGCTTCCATTTCTGCCTTTTCACATGCTGCTCTGGCTTCCATTTCTGCCTTCATTTGTGCAAAGTTGCCTAGTATATTGGTAGTCTCTGCTTCTGCACGTGCCTTGTTCACTGAGCATGGAATATTTTGAACATCGTGACTTAGATGATCGTTTTGAACGCCGGATGGACACAGAAATGTGTGATGATGTTTCCAATAATTGTGCAATTCTTACCGCTGTGCTAGACTTAACTTCATGAAATACACTGTCTTGATCCAAATTGAGATGATTAAAGCTTTGCAATTCTTCTAAAGAATCATGTGTATTTAGTTTCTTCAGAATGCTTTTTTTTTTAAACAGCTCAAGAAGACAACCAGGCTGTGGGGAAAAATCCATCTTCAATAAAGATCTAATAAAAGATTTGTTAAAATATAAAAAATTTTTTTTTTTTGAAATTAATGAATAAAAAAATTAAATATGTTTAAACAATATTATTTGTAAAAAATTGTTTGCAGTGTTTTCATTTGATCTTTTATTGTTAAAGTATTTGTTTTAAAAAAAATGTTGTGTGCGTCTTTTGTAATTTAATTACAAGAAATGTGCTAATGTGATTTAGTCAATAATAGATGGACATTTACAACATATATTAATATTTAATTTACATTGGTCCCTTCCTACTAGATCATCATTTCGTCATTTATTTATGATGGAACCAGCAATTCAGCGGCACTGTACAGAGAACACAGTCCATGGCCCAATAGAGCTTACAGCCTAACAATACACACACACACACACACACATTGGTATCAGCCAATTAACCTACTAGTATGTCTTATGATTGATGAAGTCAAATGGAGTTCATGGAGGAAAAACAAGCAAACATGGGGAGGACATACAGGGCAAGAATCTTTAAAAAAAAGTTAGGCAATAAAAGGAGTAACTTGCCTAAAGCATTTTGCATTGGAGGCATATTGAAAAAGTTGGCATATTTTTATAATTGGTGTAAGGCATGTTCTAGATCAACTATCAATGTATCTGTGTGGTACCTGAAAAACAGCCATTAGTTTACTTAGGTGCTAAAAATTGAACTATTTTTAACCACTTTTACAAGGTTCAAAGTTCCTCTTTTTTCACTTTACTTTGCCTATTGGCCCACAAACTAAGGCTCAGTGCTGTAAGGCAGAAGTGCTAGCGACTAAGCCACTGTGCTGCACAAGTGTTGTCTTCGTTGATTTTTAGGGAAGCTGAGTGCATAACATACAAGTGGTAGATGAATAAAAAATAAAAGACTTGTACACAATAGTTGCATTAACCTCAAATAAGCATGTCCTCTCCAAATCACCCCCCCCTCAATTCCTAGTGCATTCGTAGTAATAGATGGCAGCATGCAAATAATGTGAATGAATGTGTCCTGTGGGCCAGAATCATTTTTGCAAGAAAAGCATCATAAATTAAAAATGTACCTTTTCCTAAAAAAGTTGCATTTGAGGGGGAGGTAAATGTAAAATATGAGGACGGATTTATAATTGGGGTAGAGCATGTCGTAGATCAACTTTGAATGTCAGAGTAGAAATCAAGCTATCAAGTGTTTGTGTGTTACATGAAAAAAAAACCACATTACTTTCCTTATGTACGAAATACTATCCTCATACTACCCCTTGCTAATTAAAAACATCTACTGGTTTGGACAAAGTTCCTCCTGTCCTTAATGATTTAGGCCCACAAGCTACGGTATATGCTACGGCATATGGTATAGGCCATATGCTAAGGTTGTGTTTGGTAATCTAACTCATGATGCCAGTGTTGTGAGACAGAAGTTCTAACCACTAAGGTAACATGCTGATCTTATCTCCCATATATTTTTAGTAATATTGAAGTTTGTGAGGAGGGTAGCAGGTATCCCCAAATTTTAACATCCACCCCTTCTTATGAGTGAAATGAATGAGTTGGTCATTCCACACATTCCCTAGGAAGATGTGGTGGGCCTTTCCATCTCCCTCCCTACCCTGTGATGAAAGCACTCTAACCCTTTCCTGAATGGTGTGTGTGTTTGCAATTAATATATTAGCAATACCACTTTAAATTAATTTCTCCAAGGTAATATAATTATATATATGCTAATGCGAATAATAAGGTAACAACATTTCTACACAATACACTCCAGGGGGTAAATGTATCAATATGCGGGTTCTTCAACACCCGCGTGTTCAGCCTCTTCCGCGATTAAATTTCAAGCGGCGCTGCATTGTAAAGGGAAGTTAACCCTTTACAATGCAGCGCCGTTTGAAATTTAATCGCGGAAGAGGCTGAACACGCGGGTGTTGAAGAACCCGCATATTGATACATTTACCCCCAGATTGTGTTATAACATTTGTAAACAAACCCTTCTCACCTCCTACTTTTCCCATTCTATAATACGGATTTATATTTAAGTAAGAAACTGTTCGTAATCTGAGTTAAGTAATTCTTAAATTCCCTAGTTGTTATTATCTCCATGTTGCATATTTTTATCCGTTGCAGAAATCACCTAAGTAGGGATTCATCTTCGTTCGTATCTGGACTTCCGTTCCTTGTTGAATCGTTATTTCTTATCTCCCTGTTTTTTCTTAAAATACTCTTCGCATGTTCCGCACAAGATAAGATCGCTAATGAATCAGGCCCAACGATATATATGCTAAATAAGTGCACAGTAAATGTCTGATTAATACTCACTGAAACTTTTTATCAGTATAAAGAGATTTAGCATGAAAGAATTTGGTTAACAAATCGAGAACGCCAATACTGATAATCACTTTGATGGGATTAATAACATCAACCTTTGTATTATTATAACTACAATTATACTGCTTCTATACCTAATAAAGAACTGTATTTCAGAGCTATATATACTTATATACAGTCAGTGATTCATAATGCAGTTGTAAATACAGGCAAACTTACTATACTGTTGATTAAATGGATGACATGAAACTAATTATCTTGCTGACCATGTATAAATGGGCGGTGATGTAGCCATTTTTTTCTCCTTTTTGGTGGCAATATTAAGGCCACTAATTATAGGAATCTCCGACAATATAGTAACATAATAATAGGATACCAAATATAAATTCAACAACAGTGCAGCACCGACTTGTCTGTTCATGATCCGGGATAATTACTATAGCAATACACAATTTGGATATCAATTGTGCTTAGCCACATAACTTGTGATTGTGCTTTTTTGAACAAGAAGGATTAATATATACTAACTTATTAAGGGTTATTTTTATAAGTGTGTTCCTAGTGTGCTATTTTTAACAACACTACACTTTTACACAATTTTAACCTTGATTTTGCCGTCTAAATATTTTAATGTTTGGGAATATTAATAATGATTGTATTTTAATTAATCTCTGGATGCGTGGAACTCTTTACCTCCATTTGTCACTGAATCATACGAATTTTCCAGTAAAGTGCACCAATATCATATGCACATTTTGTTCTGCACTTCTCTATATATTACTTTGTATATTATGGTAGCTCCTCCTCAGAATATTACATATATAATAATAATAAGGAGTTACTGGCTCAATTTGTTTGCTACTATACCTATCTGGTGTTACAGTCATTCTGCTGTTGTGTTCTAACATTGGTGACATAATAATACTCAGAGGAGGATGATGAATGACAGTGCATCACATGTATAGTATTCCAATGGCAGAACTACTGCAGTTCAGGGGGTGCAGTCAATACAAGACCTAGAGATGAGGGGGCACGACAAAGCAGAACCACGCTCTTCAGGCCCTCGCTCTGCTTATCGTTTACCCGGGGCCCAGCGCGTGCTCTGTGAATCCCCATGATTTTGAGAAAGGCAAACATCACTGAAGAAATAGTTGGATATAAAGTAGGGGCTACAAGTGCTTGTTTTCTGTGCATGGTATTTATATGACATGACTTTAACAACACTTGGTCATAAGACATGAAATGCCTTTAGGGCACTTTAACTTTATTATAAGTCATCTGCCACTGCACTGCAACTGATAATTATTACAACCAGGGGTCCAGAGGCTACCACTTTGCGCTGTTTTTTGGCTCTGGCAGCCAAAAAGAGTTTAGATGATTAGAGTTACAACAAACAAAGATAGAAAAGACATGTTGTCATATTTATCCAGAGTACAATGAATATAGCCTTTTTTTGCTCATCAGAATTACCCATGTGCTTTTATTTACAAAGATATAAAACAAGGCAGGTTGCTCAATCTATTTACGAGTAGCAAAAGTTGCTAGAAAGGATGGCATCATCCACTACTTAAATGCTGCTTCTACAAATAGGATGGTCCTAACTTTTGACAGTGAGATTTGGTCCAATATATTATATATGTATTGCAATACTCACCTAAATCTAACTATTCAATTTAGTCTGGGGGAGACGTATGTTGGGGGCCAAAGTGTTTTTCTCACAAAGTGTTTAGAAAATACAGTTAAACAAGACAACATGCTAACTGCTAACCTTTGTTCATCTGTTCTATTCCCAGGTATGTACAAAAACTAAACATCTCTCATCCTCTCTTATTCTCATTTCTGCAACTGTACCTGTATTTTTTTTAAATAGCATGTAATAGGACTTTGGTACTTGCTTAAGCTGTGTTTTGTTGCTGCTCATTGAACCAATGTTATGACTCTGGCCTAGCATATGGCCTGAGTAAGCCCAATATTTCCATAAGAGACAATGAACAATTCTCCAGTGTTTGGTTCCATTCCCCTAACAATTCATGATCGTCATTAAATGTGATGGTGAAGGTTTTAAACAGTCTTAAACCTCTGGGTACAATTTTTGCCTCTACAGTCATGGCCAAAAGTTTTGAGAATGACACAAATATTAGTTTTCACAGAGTTTGCTACTTCATTGTTTTTAGACCTTTTTGTCAGATGTTGCTATAGTATACTGAAGTTAAATTACAAGCATTTCATAAGTGTCAAAGGATTTTATTGACAATTACATTAAGTTTATGCAAAGAGTCAATATTTGCAGTGTTGACCCTTTTTTTTGAAGACCTCTGCAATTCCCCCTGGCATGCTGTCAATCAACTTCTGGACCACATACTAACTGATGGCCGCCCATTCTTGGCTAATCAATGCTTGGAGTTTGTCAAAATATGTGGGTTTTTGTTTGTCCACCCGCCTCTTGAGGATTGACCACAAGTTCTCAATGGGATTAAGGTCTGGGGAGTTTCCTGGCCATGCACCCAAAATTTCAATGTTTTGATCCCCAAGCCACTTAGTTATCTGCTCCCTAGTATGAAAAGTAGTGAGGGCTGACCATGATGTCACACGGGGGCTGATCAGAGGCAGGTCAAGCTCTGAGAGCTCTGTGAGTTCAGTCCATGAGGCAGTCCGCATCCAAGAGGTCCGGGAGTATAAGGACAAATAGATCTTTTAGAAATATAGGGAGCTCAGACGAGGAAATGACTTCTCAAACATTACGGGTGCGGATATTGTTCTGCCTAGTGCGATTTTCAGAGTCCCCTTGTTTTTCTTTTTTGGCTTCTAGATTGTCGTGAATACATGATATTTCTCTACTGAGGACATCATGAAAGTGACATAAATCGTCTGTTTTGGATTCAAGGGTGTCTGTTCTATTTCCTAGAGAAACAATTTTGGACTTGAAGTCGTTGACCGCTTTGATTAGTTCATGCTGGAAGGTGACTTTGACAACTTCAATTAGATTAGTCATGACCGTTTGTATCTGTGAATCAAGTTCCTGAAGTCTCGAGTTGATCGGATGTCTGGGAAGCAGGTTTGCCTTCTGCGCTAAAGAATTTGGTGGGAGAGGCCTGAGGCAGTTTCTTCTGCTTTTGTGACATAATTGTTCGGTTCATAGAGAACGTAAACTTTGTACAATATAGTGAGGCAGGAGAAAGAAGAGAAAAAAAAATCAGGCACTACAAATAAATAAAATAATTGCTTAACCTGGATGCAACTACGGCTGGAAATGGGGAAGTGACAACCCACAAAAGAAAACTAACGACAGCCAAAACTTACCAGCACAAAGTGAATACCAGGATATACATGTAAAAATGTGAGAAACCGTACAAAATATAACAGTATTTATTACTCGTTCTAAAACCAATAACCCTAAAGCATATAATGCAAAAAAAGATGCAATAAGAGTAGATATAAAATATAATATGATATAATCAAAAGAGTACATAAAAAATCCCTATATAAAAAGTTAAATTCTATTTTTTCGTTCAACCCATCAGATGATTTGTAACTTGGAAATCCAAGATGCTTCACCCTGGCATAAATTCTTATATTTATCTCCCCCTCTAAAGGTATTTTCAAATTTTTACACTCCAATGATAGTTAACCCTATTGGGGAACTCCCATGTTTATAGTAAAAATGTCCGGACACACTGTGAGTTAAAAGGCCCCCTAAAATATTAAGTCTGTGTTCGCGAAACCTAGTTTTTAAGGACCGAGTAGTTCGACCAACGTACTGAAGGGTACACGGACACTTCAGTACATAAATGCTGAACGTAGAATAACAATTCATAAATTGTTTGATTTCAAACTCAGACCCATTACTCCTAGAGTTATTGACATTCTTTCCATTTTCCATAAATTTGCAGGTTAAACAAACTCTCTTATTACATCTATAACAACCACCCATTTTGGTTGGTATCCACCGTAAACCTTCATATTTGATATTATTATGTATTGGTATTCTCCTTAACACACTAGGGGCCAAAAGGTTGTTTATCCTCTTAAAAATAACTTTTGGTTTTGGTTCCAAAATATTCCATAAGATAGGGTTCTGTTGTAGAACTTTATAATTTCTGGAAACATTATTTCTAATTTTATATGATTTACTATTAAACTTGGAAATAAATACATTTAGACCATCCTGTTTAATTATAGGTTGATTCTTCCTTAGTTTATTTGATGCTAACAATTTGCTTCTGTCTTGTAATGCAAATTGCCTGACTTCTTTTATTAGACTATCAGGATAACCTCTCTCCAGAAAGCTATTATGCATAATATCGGATTGTGTGTTAAAATCCTCAGCTTTTAAACAATTTCTTCTTAGTCTATTCATTTGACCTTTAGGGATATTAACAATCCACACGGGACTAGGGTCAAACCTTAGGCCTTTCGAAAGTAATATTATTTGACTTTTATTTAATGTTTTTTTTAGATAAATTGAACATGTCCTTCTGTTCAATTAAAACCTCTGTTGTTTTCTTGCCTGCCTTTCCCCCACTTGTCCCTCATGTTCTCGCAACCTATTTGGTGCTCTCTGTGCTAATGGTTCAAATCTGTTTTGATGAAATTGCCATCCTTGAGTGTCACCTTTTTCTAAAAAATCTTGTTGATGATTGTCAGATCTTAATTTTCGGCCTAGCTACTGTAGCCCTATACCTTTCTCTACTTCTATCCTTAAAAGGCTCTTTTGGAGTGGATATAGATCTAAAATTATTTTTAGATTTTGAATGTTTATTTTATTGGTTATAATTAAACCTCCTTTTTGGCCAATTTGGCTCCTAGTCTAAGAGTCTCTTCTTCTAAGAGATCTTTTATCTAATTCAGATGAGAAAGGGAAGGAGAGGAGAGGAAATGGAAGGAAGGATGCTGTTGCGCTGTATCCTATGAAAACATGAGAGAGGGCCGCCTGGTCCAGGACCATTGTTATAGCATTACATCAGAGGAACCGTAATAGTAGAAACCAATGTAGATGAGCGGTGTGGGATATTAAGAGAATTTGAGAGCATCAATAGTGGTGTTGTGTGACAAGAACCACTAGGTGACAGCTGAGGATTTTAAAGATTGTGTGGACAAGGTAACTCAGGTTATTTGAACAGGTGAGCCAAGTGAGTAATAGCCAAATGTCATACAATTAGCCTAAAAGATAAAACTAAGTAGTACCTTATTTATTTGCAGGGGACTGCTTGTAGTGACTACGGAAGGTGCCAGCAGAGACCAGAAGCTGTGGTGTCAGGGCAGTATATGCCTGGAGATTTGTATCTTGCTCTAGGTTAGTATTATTAACAGGTGTCTGTAGCTGTGTTACAGAGGGAGAAGTGCCGATAGACTTCAGAAGTGCTGGTCACCAATTTTGCGTTGTGGAGGCCATTCGTGGATATTAATTACTACACCGATCTGAGGGTGGAGCAGACCCAATGGTAGGCCCTCTCTGGATGGAGGTGGAGGGTTGCACTCACGGGACCACACAGACAGGCAGAAGTCTACATCACCTGGTAGAATAGGAGGCAGAGATGAGCCGCACAACTATGAAGACCTCCACGGCAGTGTAAAGCTGTGCCTGAGCGTAATAGAGGTGCATCAAGGGCTCTCCAACTTACCCTCTAGAACTGGCAGCGAAAACACCGACTGCGTGATCGCACTCCCCAAACTCTTCACCAGGAATCCAACCAGAGAGGCACAGTCAGCGGCAGCAGAGGCAGGTGAGTCCGGGAATCAGCGATATTTCCACAGGACCTGGGATAGTAATCGCGGCCCGGAGTTGTTGGCGAGAAAATAGGTTGAGCAGTTATTGCTCGACCTATCTGGCTGAACTGTCCGCAGCTGGCCCAGATAAAAGTTATTTAATGTCACAGAGAGGCTCTGGCTTATCCCCCAGTGATCGGGGATCAGATACAGAGAACAGGGGGGTCCTAATAATCAGTTTTAAGGACAGGGGGTCTGGAGCTCATGCAGCACACATCTGGCTGTGATGGCATCCAGGCACACCCCCATCCGCTCTTATTCTCATCTCTCCAACCGTGCCTGTATTTTTTTTCAAAAGTATGTAATAGGACTGTTACTTGCTTAACCTGTGTTTAGTTGCTGCTCATTGAACCAATTTTATGACTCTGGCCTGGCTCTCATATAGCCTGCGTAAGCCCAATAGTTTCCCCCTCCCTTCTCTGATCAACTGTCCAATTAGCACAGATGTAACTTATTTTGAAATCAGCCTCACTATAACATACCATTTAGTCTGGGGAGACGTATGTGAGGGGCAGACGTGTGTTTTCTGCACTAATTGGCTTTCTCACAAAGTGTTTAGAAAATACAGTTAAACAAGACAGTTAAACAAACATTGAACAACAATTGAAGACATCTAGAAATAATCCACATCTGCTGCAGCTTTACTCTGCTACTTCTGATTGCACAGGACACTGCAACTAGATAATTCTTTCAAATCTTGTATTTGTTGCTATTTTCCTTCCAAATACCAATGTTTGCCAAATTCTTTTTTTTTGCTTTCCCTTCATAATGTTATCTTTAGAACTATATCCTCTTTCAATCTTTCTGCAACAAACACCTCTATCCACATTGCCCCTTCATTACTTCACTCACCTCTAGGTAACACCAATGAACTCTTTTCCTATTTAAATTCAATAGTTATAACAGCCTCACCCTGTCACCAGAAACTAAAAGGACACACATCTTACAATCACCTTTCCTATTTTTCTTCCTCCCTGCTTCTATTAGCTGGTGATATATCACCTAATCCAGGTCCCACGCACTTCTCTCACATGCATATATCTGAACTCTACCGAAATCCAGCAAATCTCAAATGCATCACCTGTCTCCCCTCTCTTTCAAAGTCCTTTAAATGTGCCCTTTGGAATGCACGCTCTGTTTGTAACAAACTTACCTCCATACATGACCTCTTTCTCTCAACCAACCTCAACATTATGGCAATAATAGAAACATGGCTCACTCAATCAGACACTGCCTCACCTGCAACTCTTTCACATGGTGGCCTCCATTTCACCCACACTCTCAGACCTGGAGGCAAACAAGGAGATGGGGTTGGACTACTTCTCTCCCTAAGTGCACATACACAGTTCTACCAATTGTCCTATCACTCACATTCACATCTTTTAAAGTACATACTGTTAGGATTTTTAACCCATTTTCTATGCCTGTTGCTGTGATCTATCACCTCCCTTGTACTCCACCAACAATTTCTTGAACACTTCTCTGCATGGCTCCCTCACTTCTTATCTTTTGACATCCCCACCATCATCATGGGTGATTTCAACATCCCGATTGATAATCCTCGTTCCAATGCTACTTCAAAACTGCTCTCTCTAACCTCCTCACTTACCCTCTCCCAGTGGATTGAATCCGCTACTCATCAGGATGGCCGTTCTCTTGATCTTGTTTTCTCCAGCCTACACTCAGTTTCTGATTTCCTTAACACTCCTTTACCCCTCTCAGATCATCACCTTATTAGTTACTTACTCACTCACTCCTAGTTCCTTAACCTTCCTGCTGTCAACCTCTTCCAATTGTCCTCATACCCACAGGAATGTTAACTCTATTGATTTTCAACAGTTTTCCACCTCTCTCCAACACCTTCTCTCCCCAATTTCTACATTCTCCTCCCCTGATATGACAGTTCCTCATTTTCACCATACTCTAGCAACTGCCCTGGGTCAAGTGGCTCCAGCGACTCTTCATATTCCACGTAGACTTCAGTGTCAACTGTGGCACACCAAAGTAACATGAAATCTACAAAAACTTTCTAGTAAAACTGAACGTCACTGGCGTAAATCTTGTGCCTCTAATGATTTCAGCGCATATACTGCTACCTACCATTCCTATCGAAATGCTCTGGACACTGCTAAACAAGCATACTTCCAATCTCTCATCTATGCTCAGGCTTCCAAATACAAATGCCTTTTTAACACATTCAAATCTCTTCTCAATCCTCTCTTTTGGGTATTTATTTGAATTTTAGACTCATAGAAATCTAAGTCTATAATTGGATCTATTCTCGGTTCCCCGAGAACCGAACCCACCCGAACTTCGGCAATACAACTCGGCTTGGTACTTTCGCGCCTATTCGGATTCCAAAACGATGCAAAACGTCATTGTGACGTCGTCGGATCTTGGGAGTTTAAAAATGCATAAATAGCTGCCTCCACGGCGATCTAGCGCCATTTGAGAGAGGGACAGAGAAGGGTTAGGTCGCAGGAATAGAGCACTATAGAGACAGCATTTTTCCAAATTTACACTACAAAGTGTTTGGGGTGTTATATTCCCCCCTTCAAAAAAAAAGTATTTGCTGATTGCTGAAATAGTAATATAGCAGCACAGTATATATCTGAATTCGCACTACAAAGTGTTTGGGGTGTCATATTCCCCCCTTCAAAAAAACTGTATTTGCTGACTGCTTAAATAGCAAATTGTTACAAAATTCTCAGCTAGAAGAGCTGAGACAAATAGGGGTCTATTAATTAAAGTCATTCAGTGTCAATCACTATGCTTTGATGGCCAATTCTCCATTTTTATGGCTGATCGCATATTAATATATAGACCCCATAGTGAGAGAATAAGAGAGTGAAAATGTCTTAATCTCTCTATATTTCTCCTAATTTTATACATTATTTAATTAAATAGCTATAATGCTCAATTTAATGTGTTCTTTTAAAAATTGCATTGTATACAATGAGGTAATCCTGAAAACATTTTCCACTTACACACAAGACTCAACTCGGTACTTTCGCGCTTATTCAGATTCAAAAATGATGCAAAACGTCATTGTGACATCGTGGGATCTCGGGAGTTTTAAAATGCATAAATAGCTGCCTCCACGGCGATCTAGCGCCATTTGAGAGAGGGACAGAGAAGGGTTCGGTCGCAGGAATAGAGCAGGAATACAGCAGGAATAGAACAGTATAGAGGCGGCATTTTTCCAAATTTACCCTACAAAGTGTTTGGGGTGTTATATTCCCCCCTTCAAAAAAAAACTGTATTTGCTGATTGCTGAAATAGTAATATAGCAGCACAGTATATATCTGAATTTGCACTACAAAGTGTTTGGGGTGTCATATTCCCCCCTTCAAAAAAACTATTTTCTGACTGCTGAAATTGTAATATACCAGCACAGTATATATCTGAATTTGCACTACAAAGTGTTTGGGGTGTCATATTCCCCCATCTAAAAAAAACTGCATTTGCTAACTGCTGAAATTCTAATATAGCAGAACTATATATTTTTGAATTTGCACTAATAAGTGTAGGGTGTAATATACACTCAAAGAGAAAAGGTGCTTTGGTCATTTTGATTTATCGTACAGTCTTTGCAGGCTGCTTTTTTGTAACTTTCACTATAAGTGTAGGGTGTAATATACACCCAAAGAGAAAAGGTGCTTTAGTCATTTTGATTTATCGTACAGTCTTTGCAGGCTGCTTTTTTGTGACTTTCACTATAAGTGTAGGGTGGTCATTTTGATTAATAGCGTCCTTAAAGCTGTTCATTGGGGCTGATTCTAAGCTCACTGATGAACTGGCTTTTTACTTTGGATGTCAATAGCCCTTTCTAGTGTGTTGTCTGGCACCCTGGATTGGTGTGTGTCTGATAAAAGCACACATCCTGGGGGGGTCAGCGCTCGTTGACATTTATTAGCTGTAGAATTACCTCACTTATCCAAGAAACAGGTGGAGCGATCGATCGTTGCCATGTATTACCTGTAGAATTACCTCACTTATCTAAGAAACACGTGAAGCGCTCGTTGCAATGTTTCCTAGATGTGGTAGGAACTGCCGTGTGTTTGAGTCATTGCTCTGTCACTTACCATCCAGCCAGATCGCTGCAGTATTTGGCTGCAAGTGTAGAAAAAGCATATTGTGACCTGTGAGACGGTCAAAATTGAATGAAAATGACTCCAAATTAGTGTTGGTTAGGTTAATAATAATGTAGGGACAAAATAATACCTAAATTATGTTATTTTAGCCCCAAAAAAATGGAATTTTGTAAAAAATAGCAAAACAAAACCAAAACCAATACACGCAAGGGCGGTTTTGGCAAAACCAAAACAGGGAGGTAATCCAGATCCAAAACCAAAGCCAATGAGCATCTCTAGTACTAAGGGTCATTTGCGTTTGCACATGAATTGCAAGCAATTGCTTTCATTGGCGTAAGGTGATTTCTGAGCATACGCAGAGCTATTTTATGTAAGATATGAAGATAAGAGACAGACTTACATCCAAACAAGAATCAGACCCTTAATCTTCTTGAGGGGAGCATGTAGGGGTCTCTTTTGGCAATATATTTTTGTTAATATAGTACTAAGGCCACAGTGTTCTGGCATCTGGACCAGTCTGTAGCAATATATATTTGTGTATATATGTACATATATATTTGACACATTGTTTTTCAGCCTGTATTAGGTAGAAATAAACTATTTGAAATATTCGGGGGGTGTCATGGTTTAACCTCTTAATCTGTACTATCATACAAGTGGCACCTCTGTATGTGCTTCAAGTAGTACAGAAAAGTCTATATAGATCATTTCTATCAGAAGACACATGAATGCCCCCTGGCACCAGTGGATGTTACAGAAAACTAAAGTGTAAAAAAGACTCACTGACTTCAGTTCCTAAGGCCCGGTTGATATTCTAAATGATAATAGTATTAAAAAAAACAAATGTCAAAGCTTTGGTACTGTATGGCTATCATCACATGAACCCTTTCCTCCTGTGTTTTAGATGGGTTTAGGAACAGGAGAATCAGTCACAGTCCTTCACTCTACAACATCGTCAGCACACCCAGCATAAGTTGAAAAACAGTATGTCAAAGTGTAGCCAAAACTTTGCTTTTAACAGAGCAGTGAAAGCATATTTTGAAAGCCTCCATACAACACAGTATATTATGTACTGAGCATAAAGGCTTGGGAACAGTGTAGGCAATGTTTAAATTGAGTTTAAATAAAGTGAACACTGTCAGAAAAAAAAATGTGCATCCATTATTTTTCATGGACCACCTTACATTAAAACACCCTTGTGTCTGAGCCCTAATTTTGACTCCATGGTATGTAGAGAAAGAAGTCAGAAATATTATTTGGTTCCTATCTTCAGCAGTGAACAGGCAAATTGTAACAAAAATCTCAGCTAGAAGAGCTGAGACAAATAGGGGTCTATTTATTAAAGTCACGCAGTGTCAATCACTATGCTTTGATGGCTATTTGACCGTTTTTTTATGGCTGATTGCATATTAATATATAGACCCCATAGTGAGAGGATGAGAGAGTGAAAATGTATTTATTCTCTCGAAATTTCTCCTAATTTTATACATTATTTAATTAAATAGCTATAATGCTCAATTTAATGTGTTCTTTTAAAAATTGCATTGTATACAATGAGGTAATCCTGAAACACATTTTCCACTTACACATAAGACAAATAATGCTTACTTCTAGAAACTGTTTGGACAAGTTTGAGTAATAAGCTAATTGCATAATTTAAATTTCTTAGAACAGAACTTGTATTTTAAATCTAAGAACTAAGAGTAATTAAAAGCATGCACAATAAAAACAATAAACTTGACAATAAAATAAAGTATGTTTACAGTAATAGACAAAATGCATATTTATTATATACATATGTCTCAGCTAAATTTACCACTTTATATAAAGTAATATGAGATCATAAAACATAAGGTAACAGTCATATGCTACTTGAAAGTTGATATAGGACATGCCATACCCCAAATGTAAATCTGCCATCACATTTTAAATTTAAACCCCCCTCCAATGCAACATGGTTTTACCAAGGTGCAAAGTTACTCTCTGTTTTACTTTCCTCAATGAATCAGGCTCATTGTATGTTTTTGTAAAAAAAATGCATGTAATTTGGGCATGTCTGTTTTCTACTTAAAGCAGATCTGAAGAAAGGTCTCGTGTTGAATACGGGTCTAGGTACGTTCTGCCTATACGACACTTGTCATATTTAGACAGACACAATGCACTGCAGAATAATACAAAACATATATGGTATATAAAGTCATATGACGTCTACTGTGCCTAAAATGCATTGTTATAATTGTTTGCAAGCACATATTCAAGCAGTCATATGTGACAGTCATCTCTCGGCACTTACACCTTACCTGTAGCTGGGTCAACTGATACCACTGAAAAATATGTACTTTAGAGATGTCCAAAGTTTGAATGAGATTTTGCTGCATGCACACATGCTTGGCACAACCTCACTGTACATTGACTACGTACATATGTCCCTTCTCCGTTTTGCCTATAAAATCGTAGGCTGTCAGAAGTGTCCTTTGCACTTGAGGATGAATTGCATACAATTGCGCTCACTGGCGCATAGACCGTTTCTGGGCAAATTTCACAGAAAATATGGCAAATATCGACATTTACGTTCCTTAATGAATGAGGCCCTATATGTTTATAAATCTGGACCTCATTTATGGACAGGGACGAAGGAACAATGGGGGGAGGCAACAGGCCAAGAACAAATATAGTGCTTGGGGCCCCTTTATCTCACTTTTGGTATCTCGTTTTATGACAGTTGTAACAGTGACTGTGGATATACAAAGACTCCCAATCCGATGTTAATTTTTGTCAGTGTTTCAGGGATTGGCCAACCCCAGTTTCATGGTTTATTTTAGCATAAAAATTTATTTATACATTATTAAATAAATATTATTATTAATATTAACTACCAAATAGTACAATATCTGTTAGAAAGATAGATAAATTCAATTGTTCATCATACAAATGTACATTTTTCATAGTCACTAGCCTAGTTTGTATTCATATTTCTTTATCAGCCTAATCTGATGTGATTGGGAGTATTTTAAAATCTATAGTTACTGCCTCACAGGTTATGGTATATGCTATAAATTAAAATCGCTATATCTCATTTTTTTTTACTGGATGCACCACACGAAATTCAGGGTAAACATAAAGTCAATAGTTGTTCATCATCAATACAAGTTATTTATTAAATGTTTATGAATGGAACACTTAGGGCTAGATTTACTAAGCTGCGGGTTTGAAAATGTGGGGATATTGCCTATAGCAACCAATCAGATTCTAGCTTTCATTTATTTAGTACCTTCTACAAAATGACAGGTAGAATCTGATTGGTTGCTATAGGCAACATCCCCACTTTTTAAAACCCGCAGCTTAGTAAATCTAGCCCTTAGAGTTTTTTAAATAAACAAATCAATCAATTTGTATTAAAACTATACTAAAGCAATCAATATTAAAGAACATTTGGTAGTTATACTAAGACAATCTATAATTTAAAAAAGTTTCACATGTTTAGAGCAGATCCCATGACTTCAGAAAGTAGCATGAAGGCTTTTGTGTAGAAGTTCATGTGGAAGCAAACACAGTCTTTGTCTATCCAGTAGAAATCTTGGAGCAGCAAATGCCCCCTGTGCTCCTCCGGTTCCTACAACCTTGTTTATGAATACCAAAATACCAACTAACTGTTACACGGCGCCTCGACTGTAAACATCTTGGGCCACGTCCCAGCTGTTGCCAGGGCAACCTGGATGCTCCCCACTCCTTAGTGCCGCTGTGTTCCAGTTATTAACATAAGCTGGAGATAATAGCAATTTCCGTTTTATTTTAAATTAATGTCTCCCTTCTGGTTTTAGCGTTTGTGCCACACATTAGTTGACCTGCTCCAGTTTCCTGTGGATATTCTACCCGAATTCTGGTTGATTCTTGTTGTGTCTCTGGACCCTGCTTGGACTCTGATAGTCCATGACCTTTAGCCGTGTCTTTTGGATTCTCCTTGCCTGCAACCTGCCCTGACCATTTGGCCTGCCCCAGACAAACCTGCTTGCTATTGACATGCAACCCTTGGCTTGTTCCTGGTATCTGTCTGCTGCATTCCAGTTATCTGCCACCTATTTCTGCACTACGGTAACCGCACATTAACTTTTACTACATTAGAGTTAAGACCTGGGGGCATCCGAGTACCTGTGAGCGCGACGAGCTTTACAGGAAAGGTGGCTGTTATAGACATCTTACCATTTTACCAGGTTTATGTCAGTAGCCGTTATACATCTGTTATAGTGGATGTGAGTGATTGCATTCACCTAGCACTAAAAGTGTGTTTTACTTTGACTAAAGAGGAGCCAGGCTATATGGATATACAGTATTACTTAACATTTTAAAGGTTTCTTGATGTTTCTCTTCTGTTCCACCTCTTCTCTACCAACTCAATTGCTCTTCTATTCTCTCTCCATCCCATTTGTCTTTTAATTTGAGTAGCGGTTGAGTTTAATTTTCTTTCCTTCATTTTCTGCTATTCTGTCCCTTTTATTAATGTTGTTATGCACCATACAATCATTTCCATTGTCTCATATGGAATGTGGTATCATGATATATGTTTTAAAATAAGCATCTCATATGGGATAACCCCAATGCACAGCTTTTGACATTTGTTCATTTTTCCCCAAAGATTTTGAAGCCCGTTTGGTAAATAGCTTGGAACTATGTGTACAGTCATGGCCAAAAGTTTTGAGAATGACACAAGTATTGGTTTTCACAAAGTTTGCTGCATCAGTGTTTTTAGACCTTTTTGTCGGATGTTGCTATTATATTATGAAATAAAATTACAAGCATTTCATAAGTGTCAAAGGCTTTTATTAACAGTTACATTAAGTATATGCAAAGAGTCAATATTTGCACTGTTGACCCTTCTTTTTGAAGACCTCTGCAATTCTGGCATGGTGTCAATCAACTTCTGGGCCACATACTGGCTGATGGCTGCCCATTCTTGCCAAATCAATCCTTGGAGTTTGTCAGAATTTGTGGGCTTTTGTTTGTCCACCCGCCTCTTGAGGATTGACCACAAGTTGTCAATGGGACTAAGGTCTCGGGAGTTTCCTGGCCATGCACCCAAAATTTCAATGTTTTGATCCCCAAGCCACTTAGTTATCTGCTCCCTAGTATCAAAAGTAGTGAGGGCTGACCATGATGTTCCACGGGGGCTGATCAGAGGCAGGTCGAGCTCTGAGAGCTCTGTGAGTTGAGTCCATGAGGCAGTCCGCATCCGAGAGGTCCGGGAGTATATGAACAAATAGATCTTTTAGTAACTGGGGAGTTTCCTGGCCATGGACCCAAAAGTTTGATGTTTTGATCCCCGAGCCACTTAGTTACCACTTTTTTTCCTTATGGAAAGGTGCTTCATCATGCTGAAAAAGGCATTGCTTGTCACCAAACTATGCTTGGATGGTTGGGAGAAGTTTCTCTTGGAGGATGTTTTGGTGCCATTCTTAATTCATGGCTGTGTTCTTAGGCAAAATTGGGAGTGAGCCCACTCCCTTGGCTGAGAAGCAACCACACACATGAATGGTCTCAAGATGCTTGACTGTTGGCATGACACAGGATTGATGGTAGCGCTCACATTTCCTTCTCCGGAAAATCGTTTTTCCAGATGCCCCAAAACAATCTGAAAGGGGATTCATCAGAGAAAATTACTTTACCCCAATCCTCAGCAGTCCAATCCTTGTACGTTTTGCAGAATATTAGTCTGTCCCTGATGTTTTTCCTGGAGATAAGTGGCTTCTTGACACCAGGCCATCCTCCAAAAGTCTTCACTTCACTGTGCGTGCATATGTACTCACACCTGGCTGCTGCCATTCCTGAGCAAGCTCTACACTGGTGGTGCCCCAATCCCGCAGCTGAATCAACTTTAGGAGACGGTCCTGGCGCTTGCTGAACGTTCTTGGGCACCCTGAAGCCTTCTTCACAGCTATTGAATGATCCGATAAATGGTTGATTTAAGTGCAATCTATATCCTTGCCTGTAAATCCCTTTTTGTGCAAAGCAATGATGACTGCATGTGTTTGCTTGCAGATAACTATGGTTAACAGAGGAAGAACAATGATTTCAAGCACCACTCGCCTTATAAAGCTTCCTGTCTGTCATTCTAAGTCAATCAGCATGACAGAGTGATCTCCAGCCTTGTCCTTGTCAACACTCTCACCTGTGTTAATGAGAGAATTACTGAGCTAATGTCAGCTGGTCCTTTTGTGGCAGGGCTGAAATGCAGTGAGAATGTTGTTTTTGGAATAAAGTTCATTGTCATGGCAAAGAGGGGCTTTGAAATTAATTGCAGTTCATCTGAGTCAGTCTCAAAACCTTTGGCCATGACTGTAGTATAGCGCCACTTGTGACGTAACCGTAGTAGAGAGGTTCTGCCAATTCAGAGGCTAGAACAGGTTTTAAAATAACGTCAATGTTTCCACTCAATATGGGCCTGTATGCTGTTGGTACGTCTCCAAAAATTGGGTTTCCATGGTTACCGGTAATCCCTGGTGGTCTAGTAAGAAACAGGAAGTGGGGCAGGACTCCAATGTCCGATTTGCGCTACTGCGCATGCCCAGACCTCCGACACCAGAAGTTCGGCTTTTTGCGCCGCACTTACTTCTAGATACTTGGGGGGACAAGTCGCAGCAGAGTTAGCTGTGTGGCACAATA
Organism: Mixophyes fleayi; assembly: GCF_038048845.1. NCBI lineage: Eukaryota > Metazoa > Chordata > Amphibia > Anura > Limnodynastidae > Mixophyes > Mixophyes fleayi. The sequence continues at coordinate 286,142,978 of NC_134405.1, read as the reverse complement.
ATATAAAGACCCCAAAAACCCTCTAAAGAGTGACCAGATGCTCCTTACTGTGCCAATAAATATTAGAGGAGTCTGTCACAAGTACCTGCAAAGTAGTGCAGTATGCTAATCCTGCATCACATCTATATGTATATATAAGAGTGTATTACAAGCCTGCCATGTCACAATTTTATGATTAACAGTTTATATTGAATAACATAACAAGATAAAGTGGTGTGAAGCACATCAATGTGCATATACTGAATCATAGCAAAATAAGAACAGTGACCTGTTTACAGTGGTGTTGAGAGGGGTGGTGTGTACATAGTACATAGGCCTGCCAATGTGGCAGAGTCCAATGGCGTTGACTCGCAGCTCCAGTCCCATCCACACTAACAATGCCCAGAGCTGGATTATAGGTGGGAGAAAACAGGCACAAGTTACAGCACGGATTGATAGCTTCCTTTTGCTCCACGCGATCACATCCCCAGGCTGTGCGCACAGTTCTGGCTTTTGCTAGGAAGAACCAAAGTAGAGCTGCCATGGGACCTGAATTTCCTTTCAGCGACTATGTCTGTACCTCACTGAAGATAAAAGGTGGTAGAGGTGCTTCAATAGCTGTTATGCTTTTTTTCCAAAATTAAATAGGCAGTTACAATAGCAGTAGAGTCATACTCATCTGCATCATAAACAGAAGCTACTGAGAGTTTCAGTGAAAGATACAGAAGGTAGTTATACTATCCTAAACTCTGCTAACACTAAGTCTATCTGACATGAGAGGCATCCTTTCTAGTTTCAGATCTGCTACTAGCATCTTTCGAAAGATAACATACAATATGTTTTTTTGCTTGCTTTGTGTTTCATTTTACCAACATAAACCCCAATATCACAGATACTGCATATATTGTTTTCTTGTTTGCTGTACTATAAGTACTCCTTGTAACACCAATGCACAGCATGAACAAGATATGATGTCATGCACCTGTCATTGTTATTGAAGTGCATAATTGCCTTTTTATGTAACTAGAAAAACTGTATATGCTATACCCAGTAAATACTTGAAAATGAGAAGAAAGTTTCAATGTATTCATCCTAGCAAAACATTTGGAACAGTTCCTCCAGCATGAATGAGTGAAGCAACCCCTCTTTGTGACGTAGGATTGAGATGTGGTGCAATGCCTCTAGGGCAGCTTATCCTGGAGTATTCCAGGTAGGCATCATTGCGAGAATATACCTACACTTATAACTACCATATTATTTCTATCAGTAGTCAGACAGGAGGATTGAGGCGATAGAGCATTATCCCAGCCTTGATAAAGAAAAGATTGGGAGCTGTTTTCTTTAGTATTGTTGTTTCAACAATTAGGGACCCTGTAGCCTTTTAGGGAGGGGTCCTGCAGACAATCTTGCATATATGGCTTGTTTATTAGGCCTTGATATGGGTCAACGAAGGGTAATTTGTATTTGTATTAGTCTATTTCAGTGGTGGGTGAGGGGAAGGGGGGTGGCACACCAAGTATCTTTGTCCCTAGGAATAGGAAGGGGAGCAATGTGTAGGCAAGAACTCATAGAGTGAACTATTAAGTCACAAAATGATATGTCACAACCAGCAATTACCTGTGTTCTATGTGTGTGACAAAGGGTTAATCACAGCAAACCCACCTTATCTGTTTAGCAATGATTACATTCCCCTTTTTATATCACTATAAATTCTTTAAATCTACCACTACCAGTGTTTGTTTCAAGAGCTGAACCCTTACAGGAAGCCTTTGGTTATTCCCTTACCGATCTCAAGCTACAATCAAAACTTAAGTTAATCAGAGTTAGCATTAACCAAATATTACCCTGTATTTAAAGTAATTTAAGGATAAAAAATCATTGTCTACTGTTACCACTATGCAGGTGATCAGAGTGAGAGTGTAATGTGATAATGGTTCTGCCATGCTTAATTTATTTATAGGTAGAGAGCCTTTGGGAATGACTATAAAAATATTTTATTATATAGTCTTGTATAGTTTTGATCTGTTGTTCATGTTATGTCATATGATAAGGCATTTCCCATTATTAAATTAACTTTAGAATGTTGCACTGTGTACCTGTTGTGTATTATGCTAATGCAAGGAAGGTGTTGCATCCCTCCAGCATGAATGAGTGAAAAAAAAGCCCACTTGTGATGTGAAGTTGAGAGAGCTAAGCGCAAAGCATTAAGGAACAAGGCCAGAACTGCAGGTGAAAGCGGACATGCCCCTTTCTGAAGTGTGAGTGGTGGCTCGTCCTGTGTGTGAAGGTGGGATCTGCATGCAAAAGGAAGTCTCAGGAGTCCTGTAAAAGGGAGAGTGAACAGCAGTTCCTGAAGGATGGTTGGAACGCTCTTAGAATGCAGACCAAGCAAGACAGAGATCATGAGGGGGCAAGTTGCAGGGAGAGAGCAAATATGGAGGCATTTACCCTGTCAGGAGTGTGAGAGTATGGCTGCCGGCTCCGAGGGGCACCTGGAGGCTTCAGAGAGTCAGGGATTTGCAACAGTTAGGGACTATGTATACTTTTATGGCAGGTTTCTACAGACCACCCTGTTTATTTGTAGAGTATGTGCTAGAGTGCAATAAGTTTAAAGTCTATAACTAAGTATGTGGGAGAAAGTTGAAAAATGATTTATTTCAACTGGTAGCTGCACACCATTATACTTGCTGTATCCAGACTACAGGAACATTACTGCTCTTACGCTTGCATGTGCTCATCCAGCCGCAGTGACTTGAGATGAGAGGAACTAAACTAGAACTTGGGTGCCTTATCCAAGAGTGATCCAGAGATAGATGTCTTTGGGAGAATACACATACGCAACCCACCTGGCAAACAGGGGCTACAATTTTATTAATTAAAAGAACATATCTGAAAATGAGAGTTGACTCTCATTGTATTCCTTCCCAGTAAAATAATTAATAAATAAATAATATTAAAAATTTCTAGTTTTAAATCTTGTGAGTTGATGTTTCAAGCAAGCCAGCTATTGCTCTTACCAATGGTTTGGTGACATTATAACAGTATGACTAAGTAATTGATTAATATTATGAACCATAGGCTTTGCATTTCTTCAACCAGCATACATTATGGAACATGGTTCAGTGGTCATGCTTAACAATATTTAGAAAGGAATGCACCCTTATAACTGTATAGCGGTCAGATGCCATATACCAGACACAATGCTTCTCATTTATACTCTAACCAAATCCCCTCCACACAATTACCAAATTGATAGATGAAAAGGGAAATATCTGTCTGCATTGTACAGCATTCATTTACACGTTGCTGAAAGCAAAAATCTTTCTCACTACAGTTACCAAGCTTAGGTATACATGCAGTCAAGAAAATTAACAAAAACAATAAGCCACTACCAAATGAACCAAATAAAAAATCTAAAATTCATTTGGTATCTATAATTTCTTATTAAAGATTTTATCTAACTTTTAGCAATAACTGGAATGGTAAGTGAGAAAAGCTGATTATTGCTTCCTCAACTTCATTATATAGACCCACCTGGGCGTGTGTGACATGTGGGCATAAAAGGTTTATTCAAAACAAATCCACCCAATCTGTTTAAAATTACTAAAATCCCCAAAAATGTAACTCACAAATGTATCTGCCACCTGTTAGGATCACGGCTATTTGATAAGGTTTTAGAATCAAGCCAACAGAGGTCTTCACCTTAAGCAGCCACCTTTCCCGTAGAACTGAACTTGTTCAGTGGTACTCGGATGCCCCCAGGACTTCACTGTAAGGTAGTAAAAGCTTATCAGAATAACCATAGCGCAGAATGGAGGATAACCAGAACACAAAAAGCAATTACCAGAGACAGGTGAAAGGTCATGGGTCAGCAGCAAGCGGGGTAACCAGAAGACCGGCCAAAGGTCAGGGCAATTTGCAGACAGGGGTAATGCAATAAACAGGCAGAGGTCAGAGGCAATCAGCATACAAGCAGGGCCAAGGTCAAAGCCAAAGGTCACAACGGAAATCAGGTCAAAAGCAAAGTATCCACAGGATAACAGAGGAAGGAGCACTGGTGCAGTACACATACTCTATAACTGGCAATGAGGCTAAGCCCTCCCTGCCTTAAATATACAAGGTGGCCAATCAGTAGTCAGGTTCCCAAACAGGAATAATGAGCCCCCAGGAGGTGCATAATTGATATATATATATATATATATATATATATATATATATATTAACTGCACACAGATGCTGGGACACAGCGTTGAAAGAGGAGCCTTCCCGACGTTGCCCTGGTGATGGCCGAGTCAAACAACCTGGAAGTAACGTCCCAGTCGTCATGACGAATAGCGGGATGAGGCCAGTAGAGAAGATAGAGCTGTGGCGGCTCATAACACCCCCTGTAAGATTTAGTTAAAGAATTGACTCTTAGCAAGTATTTGTTTATTCCTTGACTGCTCCCAAAATAAAATTATATCCTAATTTAATTAGCGTTGCTTTAAATCAAACAATTGTCTGCATAAATCTAACATTCTAAAAATTAAGCCTATCTGAAGTTTGCATTCTTTAAGATTTCTGTGACATCATGGCTTGAAGTGTGCTTGTATGCATCTGTTTTACAATCATTTATTATTAATAATCAAAGCCAGTTAACATAAAGCAGGCCTCTGAAGCATACATTAAAATACATTAATACCTTTATTTGCTTACACACAGTGACTTGATAGAAGTCATGTTATCTAAAGCAACTTTCAATTTTAGGATGGATCATGATCATATTAATATATTGTTTTCCCAATGATCATGATTTAGCTATAATCCTAACAGACTAATTTATAGTGGGGGAATTCAATTCCCCCCAAATTTTCGTGGCGTAAAAATTATTACCGTTATTACGGTAGTTTAAACGCCAGCTTTTTGCTCGCAGCTCAGGGAGCTGCGAGCAAAAAGCTGGCGTTGAAACTACCGTAATAACGGTAGTAAAACACATTATTACCGTAACAACGGTAATAGTGCGCAGGCCGCTTTACTTTTACCCATAACAGTCAATTGAATTCCCCCCATATAGTCATTAAAACCGAGCCGCTGATGTAAATGTGTCAAATTAATATGTTAATTTCAACGCCATTCATTACAAAGTTACATTTATATATTTGCCAGCTCTTTACCTATTGTATATTCAGCATATAGAAACCACACGAGCATAGAAGATATCATTTGTAGAGTGCACACATGTTATTTATAGCTGCCTAATATGCATATCATGCCCAGTTATATGCCCAGTTTTGGCAAGGCAGGGGTTTGGGACTGTGCAATGTCTTGGATATCTGATGGCAGGACACATTAAAGCTGTGCCCTGACAAACTCAAAGTGACATATGTTTTGCAGGGAGTTGGAGTACCATGGGTGTACACTGTCTAGAAGATAATATATGTAATATGTTATCTATAGGCTGGTTTATATTCTAATTCAGGCAATGACCAGGGGCCCAGGGCAGAAAAACTATAAAGAGTAATAAAAAGGAATACATAATGTAGACATAAATTACAACATTTTAATGTCAAGACAAGCATTTTATGTACTATACTGTGTAATATATATATTTGTTTTATATTTGACCTTTGCTTCAGCAGAGTGCCTAGAATTTAAATTTGTGGGAATTTCTAAATTTAAGATGAATTAGTATAGCTAGGGTGGAGGAATTGCCTGCTCTTCTTTATGTTTTTCAAATGACAAGAGTAACTTGTGCTTTTCCTAGAGCCCTTTAATTATAATAATTATTAATTATTGTCATTGCTGACAGTATCAATAATTATAATAATAATTATTGTCATTGCTGTTTTTCATTTCTGTTCTCCATGAGACTATTTTCCAGTAATCCTTGTCTTGTAAGAGCAAACATTTAAAATGTACATTCACTTTGCAACCTTTTTCTCTTCCCTCTATTTTTGTTTCCTCTTTTCTCACCACATTTGTACTATATGAAGATCTTGTAATATTTGTGTTTCAATGTTCAGAACTATTATGATACACATTTTATTCCATCTATTAACCTATTCACTGCTGTATAGATTGAATCTTTCCAGTAATTGTTTGTTTTGCATTTTTGAAGCCAGTATGAGAATTTCAAGGTCAACATGAGTAATGATAAAATACAAGTAGTGAAGTGGTGTCTATCTACTAAGTAATTATAACTTCACATCCTCTTCTTGAAGATGACCTTAACATGCACTGTTTCGGAATGCTGATAAAGAAGGGAGACACAATATCAGTCCATGTCTCCTTGCTCAGTCTCGTGTGACTGCTTTCAATTAAGTGGTACAAACTTGCTATTGGCAAAGTCGATATAGAGAGGGAGAATGTTTAAAGTGGATTTAGAGGATTCTGCACTTGGATCATAAGGCTTACCTGTATTTTGCACTCTTAGTAATGCTGAGCTTGGCTAACCCTAATTTTAATGAAAGAAAATTGTAGCAGAGTACAGAGTAGTGAGCTAGGCCTTTTGAAGAGTAACAAACATATTGGTTTACTGTGGATAGCAATGTAAAAAAGATTTTGTAGATTTAAACATATGGGCTTTCAATGGTCCATTAATTAAAAACAAAGGTTTGTTTATGATGTTATGCACTATGATTAGAAAAATAAATCTTCCAGCCATGTTTTACATCATAAATGCACAAAGCTAAGCAATAGTCATTACTATTCAACAATGCATATACAAAACCATTCATCTTAGTGCACGTAACAACAATGTTTTATAATTGGATATAAAAGGTATGCTTTCATTATATTTTGTTTAGGTGAAATATCTACAATGTAAAAAATGTGTGCCATGAAAAGCAATGCATATTTTTAGAAGGATACTTATGAGTCACCTAAAAAGTATGTTTTTTATATATTTACTTATATATACTAGTAATGCATTCATGTATGTCCTCCTCTCTTTGCCATGACCAAGGATTTTAAGTAGACTATGAGGAGTAGAGACAGGAAGATGAGATTTTTTATAATGGAGAATCTCTAAAGGCTCATGATGGCCTCTGCTAATCAAGAATAAACCAATAATTCCCTTCTGTAATGATAATTTGTTATGTCTTTGGGCTAGAATTCAGACAAAGTCCTAAATGATTATTGGGTTAGAGACTGCAAGCTCACAAAGGATGTAAAGGATGTTACGTAAAAAACAAAAACAAAATTTGCATCACATCTGCAATGTATAGGGTCCAGAGACGCACAGAATCTAGAATTCAGTTCAGCATTTTGTTGATTACAGGGCGATCACAAATATTCCAGTTTGGCACAATATTTTGGGCAACCGAAAAGTAATTCTGATTTTTGAGAGCTATTGGTTCCAGTAGCAAAAATGGCAACTACAATTTTAACATTCAGTCAACACCTGTTTAAGTTTATTATGGAAACAAGGGCTTATTTGATTTTGAAAATTCCTAAATTAGGGTGTTGTACGTCACTGGTAGCTGCAAAAAACACTTTATTACCTATCTTCCAGCACCATGATTGTTGCATTGTGTTCTAGGTTTCCCATTCTACTCATTAGGCCAAGTTAAGATGTATACATTTTGTCAATTTAAATATGAAAAACAATGAACACAGAAGAAAGATTCTGTTTTTGTTTTTTTGTATAGTCTAGTCAGCGACATTCTATGCAAATAAGAAGGTAAAAGCAGCATTCTAGCTTTTCAAAAAACATGCCCATCACAGCAGATTGGATCACAGTTTTTAACTGAGATAGGCAAACCAGTTATTCAAGTTTAAAGGTGTTACACATTTTAGTGATGTGAAACCTCTGAATATTTACACACATTTTGAGCAGCACCATAAAACAATTTTGAAAAAGGGAAGTAATCAGAATACAGGTATTCATTACATAGTCGTAAATGTCATTAACTCCTTCTGTATGTATTCTATTTGTTGCATTGCTTTTTATTGCAATAGACACTGACCATTTTCAGGCCAGGTAAACAAAATATTTTACTGAATTCAATAAAAAATTATGACGAGACAATGAAATCAGAGACAGAGACAAGAGGAGAGGGTTTCTCTGTTTGCTTGCACCCACTCATGTAGTTATAGTAGCACTAGCCAGCTACCTATTACTCTGCCAACATTATCTTCATTGTTTATGTTTGTCTCAAGCAGTCTGTACTGAATTTGCATGCAGGAGTTGACAGCATAAATCCTTCTGAAGTTGACATTTTTAGAAATGTCTTAAATGTGGGTCCAGCACTTAACACCCACTGCACAATCAAACAAACCATTGTCAAGCAAATGTAAAGGAGCCAGTAACAATGAGTTATGACAACAGTTATGACCACATTACCTTATAAAAGTACAATGCAGCCTGCTCATACTCATTCTTTTTGATTTTATAAATAGAGAAGTCTTGCTGTGCATCATAAGAGTGGTAGTGATGCTGATGGTTAAGTTGGGTTTAATTCTCCCTTGCTGAGGAATGCTGCATGGAGTACCTTGATTTCTAGTAAATAGATGTATGGAGTTGTGTTGCCCAGGAGCCAAGGGTCTGTTGGGTTGGTGAGGAAGAGGAGTAAGTTTGTGGAAGTGGATGGCATAGGCAGCTAAGAGGCATGAAGAAGACTATACTTAGAGAGGTGGTAAAGGATGTGTATTAATTAAATTACACTTATACAACCATATGAGATATTAGAATAAGCAAATAAAAAGGGAAAAGAAGCGAAAAAAAGAGAGAAGAAAATTAAAATTAATAAGACAAATAAAACAGTTTTTAAAAGAACATTGAAAACACGCAATATAAAGAAGAGATTAGAGCAGGTCAGGATTAAGACCTCATGTGGGGCTAGGACCCCTTGCCCATTTCAATCCATTCATGCAAAAATACATTAAAAGTCATTTGCAGTTTTTAAAATGTCCTCTTAAAAAATACATGTTTGCACCCTTATAAGTATAGTGCTGGTAATTTCTTTGGGACCACTGTGTAAACTGGGCCTCCACAAAGGAGGATCCGGAGTGCAGAGCTGCACTGTAATGTCTGGCCCCTCAAAACAGTCTTCCACTATGCTCCCAGAAAGGAAACATTTCTCTAGTATATGACCATAGAAAATAGCATAACACCAGTACCTCCACACAAAAAAAACAGTACACACCAGCATGTGCCCCAAAAAAACAATGTTACATCAGTTTGAGCCCTGCCACAAAAATAAATAAATCACTACTTCAGACTGTGGTTTCAGAAATTGCAGAGTGCTGACCGGTCCGTCTGTTCTGGCTGCATGCAAATACTGATTTTAATGGTTCAACATCATCTTTAGTCTGTCTCTGATGTAGGAGTTGGGGGAGAACATAGAGCAGGAATATTTCTCCAGCTTTTTCCATGATGCATATTATAGTGGTCCAGCCGGGTGGAGAAAACAAAATTCAGGAGCCTCCCCAGAGCCCACTTGTCTATAAGTCAGTTTTAATAAACAGAATTCATACTTTTGAATGGCCACCTGCACCAACTAATGGATAATTTGTTCTTAGCTTAGTGGGTCTTTATGATCCAGTCACACAGTAATTCTGGTTAAGGTGTCAGAATGTCCTTTGAATATTGAAAGAGATTATAGGGGAAAATGGTGCAGGGACTTACTTATGTAGAAATGATGACAATAATGACAATGGTGTAAACTGGGTATGGTTATGTTTAACAACTTTAAAATTATTTGATTCATGTCTCTGAAATGTTATCACTGGTGTCTATTATTTTAATGGGAGAGAACAATAGTATGCAACAATAAAAAGAAAAAGTATTAGTAAAAATCAAAATAAAACAATACTAAAATGAATGGTCCTCAGACACAAGATATTCATACTACTAGAGTTAAGTTCATTTAGAATTATTCTGGATCCAGATAGCACTTAGCAATCCATTGATTTATTATTGTAAGAGTTGTATGCTCCACTTTAGCCTTCACGGTGATATGCAAATGAAAGAGAAAAACTTATAGCCTCTGTGTATAAATATATGGTTAGTAAAGGTCCACTTACATACATGTTAGTTGTGTTAGACGTTAGTTGTATGCAGCTTTCCCTCTTCTCTGTATGGTCTTGTGCCACTGCTAGGTAACTAGCTACAAATGCCTGTTTGCTGTATTTTCCAGTGATTTTCATCTAACATTGTTAATCATCTGGTTACAATCGACATGATATAGGCGCTGGATCAATGACGCAATTGAAATTCGTGAACCCCCCCAACTTGGAACTGTCACACAGCGATCCTTCGGTTTCTACAACCGAGGTTCAACACACTTACCTGCCTCACGCTGATCTCCATGCACAGGCTGTTGGCATTCTGTTTCCGGCTCTGCGCATGCACGGACTTGATCTCCTATGTCCTCTGCATGCTCCCTATTAGATAACCAATTCTGGCTCCAAACTTTAAAAGGCACTACCCCCTTCACTTCAGGGCCTGTTGATCGTGTTACCTGTCTGGTATCAGACGTGCCTTCTCTGCTCCCTGCGTGTTCCATATTGGTCCTCAGAGCTTAGGCTCCATCTCTCCACTGTGCCACTGCCTCCAAGAGCTTACGCTCCATCATTCAGCTATACTGTTTGTCTACAGAGCTTACGCTCCATCATTCAGCTATACTGCTTGTCTACAGGGCTTACATTCCAACATTCAGCTATGCTGCTTGTCTACAGAGCTTACGCTCCACCATTCAACTATACTGCTTGTCTACAGAGCTTACGCTCCATCATTCAGCTATACTGCTTGTCTACAGAGCTTACGCTCCATCATTCAGCTATACTGCTTGTCTACAGAGCTTACGCTCCATCATTCAGCTATACTGCTTGTCTACAGGACTTACGTTCCAACATTCAGCTATGCTGCTTGTCTACAGAGCTTGCGCTCCATCATTCAACTATACTGCTTGTCTACAGAGCTTACGCTCCATCATTCAGCTATACTGCTTGTCTACAGAGCTTACGCTCCATCATTCAGCTATACTATTTGTCTACAGAGCTTACGCTCCATCATTCAGCTATACTGCTTGTCTACAGAGCTTACGCTCCGCTATTCCATTGTACTAATTGTCTACAGAGCTTGTGCTCCATCCTTTCTGCCGTTACCTGCAAGTGTCATTCTACTCATTCCCCTAAAAAGGTCTGGCCTGACACTGCTGGTAGGGGCCGCGACCTGCGGGTGGACGCAGCTAAGATCAAACCACCGGTGGTCCCTGGTGAACACCATCTGTTAGTTAAACTCTGCGCCTTGCTAGGATTAGTGCCAAACTGAGCAGATCAGATAATCCTATCTATCAAACCGTGACAGGAACCTGCATACTACTTGTTAATTCAAGCTAAAAAAATAATTAATTTGTGAGAGAAGGAAGGATATATATAGTTGGATATAGAAATGTTATATACAGAAAGTTGTCTATGAGATGGAAGGTAGTAAAATGATATGGAATACAATATGATGGTGGGTATTTAGCATGTGTGTCCCAATTTTAGGTTTCTGTCCCACTGTCCACCCAGGGACATGTTTGTTTGTTCCATGGATGAGAATGTTATAAGGTATCTTCCATTCACAGCTGCTCTGCAGTGAGTGAGAGCAGTGGTGAATGGATGCAGTGCACCTGCTACTAGTGCATGCTGCAGTGTTTGCAGGGGAAAGGAGATTTCTAAGGGGGAGCCTAGTGCTTCAAGGCACTAGGCAGCCCTCTGAGAGAGTGGCCACAACACCATGAAATGTTGGGAATATATCCAATAGGTGAAATGAATTTAAGCGAAATCATGTCAAATGTGTCAAACAGATATGAACTGGAAAAACGATAGATAACTGGTATTGGTGTCGTGTGTCGCAATGGGGGCAGTTTGCCACATACTAATAGAGGTTTCCCTGGGAATCTGCAGGCTGAGAATGCAGGCAGGGTTAACTGTGTAAGGAATGAGCTAGAGCAATGCTTTGGCAGGAAGCTTAAATAGCTGGGTTTTAACTGTGTGTGGAAGACTGGTGCCAACAAGTGTTTAGTGTCCAGTTAGGGAACTAACTGTAATAGTCAGCTCTAGGGCTATGGAACTTTGTAAGTATTTGAATATGTTTGGTGTGACTGCTGAAGACACTTCAGGGGCTGTTTAATCCATCCTGACAAGAAAATAAACAGCAAAGTGGTTCAACAAAACCTGTATGAGGAGAGTTTGTTTGGCATGCTTTTCACACATGATAAAGGAGTGCATGGATGAGATAAAGGAGTGCATGGATGAGATAAAGGAGTGCATGGATGTTTGGCAAAAGGAGGAAAACAAGTATGGACTATTATTAGAAATATATGTATGGGAATATAATTTACAATAGAAGTAATGGGGTTTTTACAATACTAATGTTAAGGGGGTAGACAATGATTCCTCTATATCACTGAGAGATTAAATAATTTTCTATGTGGATACATTGGCTTTTTAATAGAGAACTTTAACAATTATATTGATATTTTATATGACTAACTGGATTTCACATATTTCTCATTAACTAAAGTGTTTTATGGATTGCCTGACATAACAAAGTTTTCATACACAATCAGATCTCAGTGCTGTTCTTTTTATTATTTCTCAATGTCTCATAAATGCATGATTTTAACTGAAATAACTACTGCAGTAGGACTGGTTACAGATGATGAAAAACGTCTTCATCTTTTCAGAGCCAGAACACTATATTTGTCATAAATGGCTGTTTTTCACTAGTAATTACCTTAGTAGATATTGTTACAGAAAATAGGAATGCACTTTTTCCTTATAATGCCAGAAAATTGCCCGTCTTATAAACATCTGTTTTTCACCTATAAATTCTGCAGTGGGTGTGATTATATATACCCAGAGCCATAACTAGAGACTTTTGTGCCTGGGACAAGAAGAAAATGTGACTCACCCAAACTCTCAATTGTAACCTCTTCCAGAAATAGACTGTTAATGTTAAATATCCATTCCCTGTGCGTACCTTTATAGTGGGCAGCTGCCCCTCTCACTCCGCCCTAGTTATGACCCTGACAATACCTGCAATATATCATATTTATATACCACCATAAAGATTCTGTTTACCAAACCTTAAAATGCCTTTTTCTTTTTAAAACCACAATAGCATTTCCCTGAACTTCTACTAATCATAAATGCTTTATTGCTGAATAGGACAGTAATTATGATGATTGATAGATATGAATTGTTGGCAGTCAAGAATAAAGTAATGCAAGTAATTTGTCCTTAGGTTTAGGAACAAGGAAGTTTGGTCTACACACCCTAATTCATCAAATGTAGAGTAAGCTGCAAACTACAGTGCAGAACCACACTTTAAGCACTAAAACTTATTGGGCCTAATTAAGGACTGTAAAGCCCAATGATATGTATAAAAAAAGGCAGTTTGGTATCTGTCTGCATCAGACCCCCTCTCCACTAGGAGTAAAATAGAAAACTATTCAGCCGTTATAGAGTCTAGAATATAAATATAAATTGAAAAAGGCAATTTGGTATCTGTCTGCATCATAATCATCAACATCATCATTAGTGCCCTAGTGCCATTAGTACCAGTCTGCACTTTCCAATCCATCATTACCAAACAAACCTACAAAATTAAGGACTTCATAACCTGTGATACCAAAGAGGTAGTATACCTGCTTCAATGTCCGTGCCCACTACAGTATGTGGGCGCACAATACGACCACTGAAAACTAGATTGGCAGAACATGTACGTAATATTAAATGGAGCCTACACACCCACAGCGTATCACATCACTTTCACCTCAAACACAACAGTGACCCATCCTTACTTACTTTTAGGGCAATTTCTAAGATCAAGAGGAATTGGCGTGGTGGATATCTAACCAAAATCATTAACAAAGGTGGTTTGCATGGTTGTCCTGAAGAAATCGTCTCAGATAGGGGAGTTGAGTTTGTGGCAAAATTCTGGCGATCCTTGTGCCAAGCACTACAGATCACAGTTAACTTCTCTTCAGCCTGTTATCCATAGTCCAATGGGCAAACGGAGATCTGGACCTAGAGACATTCCTCCATTTATACATCTTCTCTTTTCAGGATGACAGTGTAAATCTGCTTCCCTGAACAGAATGTGCTCATATTAACCATTATCATGAATCCTTTGCTTCTACTCCATTTCACATTATTGATGGGTTACACCCCAGAATATTATTGTTCACTCCACTACCAATAGCCTTAGTACCTGCTTCTGCAGTCTTCTTAAAGAATTTTGCAGGCCACTGGCACCAAGTATAGGAATCTCTACTAAAAACTGTCAGGCGCCGTCCCTGCAGTCTTCTCCCTGCTCGGGGATGGCCGCCTGTCTCTTCCGGATGGGTAATGTTCCTGGGCAATGAGACGCGGCTTCTACTATCCAGCATGCGCACAACATGTGTCCCTTTTTCTAGGCGATAGGGACGTCCTGATCATATGTCGGCAGTTAGTAATCTCGCTGACCACAGTTGGGGAAGGGCGACCCAATTAGGCACAGGCTGCCTCTATTTAAACCTACTCTGGAACCATTAGGGTATCAGGTCACTCTCCTACTCCAGCTTTCTGTCTTGTATTATTTCCTGCTTCTTACACTTGGTTCTGACCCCACTTGTTCTCAACTCTTCACCTGGATTTCACTGCTGTCACTGCTCACTTCTCAGTTCCTGACTTTGAACTGTCTGACTACCCTTTGGATCCTGATTTGGTCCTTCACTGTCTGAAAGGTATTGACCCTGGACTGCCTGACCAGTCTTTGGATCCTGATTTGCCACTCCTTCGTCTGGCTGCTAATGATCCTGGTCCGTCTGACTACTCTCAAGTTCAACTGCGCTTCGCCAGTGACTGGCTTAGAGAATAGCGAACTGCGTGTCCCTTGCAGCTAAGACCAAACCTCCTTGCGGGGGTCCCTCATGAATACCAGGGGCACGTTAAACCTCTTAGGCCTCTGGCCTACCATGGATGGGGATGGTCATCATACTGCTTATGACCTATTGTTACATCAGGCTCAGTGAAATGATCAGCAGGAGAATAATCAAACACAGTTACTGTATTGCCTTCAGGTTGTTGTCTCTCGACTGGCCTCACTTGAAGAGGCATCTCCCTCTCAGGGAACTTCAAAAACCATAACCCACCCCACCTTCCTCATCTGCTCCAGTTAGTACATCTAGTCCTAAGGGACTTTGCTTTCCTAATCCTGAGAAGTATGACGGCGGTCCCAAGAAATGCCATGGATTTCTAAACCAAGGTTCCATTCATTTTGAACAGGCTTGTTCTCGACTCTCCACCTGGATTTCGCTGCTGTCACTGCTCACTTCTCGGTACTTGATTTTGGACTGCATGACTACTCTTTGGATCCTGATTGTCTGATTGGTATAGCCCGTGGACTGTCTGTCCACTCCTTGGATCCTGATTTGGCACTCCTCTGTCTGGCTGGCAATGATCCTGGTCCATCTGACTACTCTCAAGTTCATCTGTGCTTCGCAGGAGACTGGCTTAGAGAACCACGAACTGTGTGTCCCTTGCAGCTAAGACCAAACCTCCTTGCAGGGTCCCTGGTGAATACCAGGGGTGCTTTAGACTGTGCGCCTCTAAGTTCAGTAGCGTAAACACCGGCAACCACTGGTGCTAAATCGATTTTATACACCCAAATTGGTTTCTTCTGAAGTGCAGACCGAACACGGAGAAGAATATAAGTTTAAAGAGATTCTGTACTCTCGGTTTAGATATAGCCACATACAATATTTAGTCAATTGGAAGGGCTATGGTCCAGATGATAAGGCCTGGATTAAAGTTTCTGATGTTCACGCTCCATCTCTAATAAAAAAATTCCACCTCAAATTTCCAGCTAAGCCCCAAATTAACTGTCCAGGGGCCACTCATAGAGGAGGTGATGTAGACACACTTGTCATGATCATCACTTCTTCTTAACAAACACTGTTTGTTCTGCTTCATGGGTGCGGCCATCTTGAATTCAGTCAGGTGATCGTTCTAGCCCAGAGAAAGAAAAAAAAAGAAAAACCTGGCACTGATACATGTGTCTGAGAGACCAGAAAATAAAGGCAAGATCGCACTCACTGTAGAGGAACCTGTGAAATCCTCGAAGAATCTGAATAATTAACTACTAAAAACAACACTGCAAAAAAAGCCTGTGATCCATAAAAAATATATACAGTGTGTGTTCATGAATATAAATAAACCAAATTTATTGAAACCTGATGCACATAAATAAAATACCACTAATCAAGTCATATGCAGTATGACTCAATATATATATATAGAAGTGCAGTTGGAAATCGGGACACATACACCACTTATGTTGCCTCTGAGGAAATCGATGAAATGCGTCAGTCCAGGTGTCATTATATCATAACTGCTTTGAATGCCTCTACTTTCATCTGTTCATCACAGTTTATACCTCTGTCACGGGATATTTGTCTCCAATGACTTTTTCCAGCATGATGGAGCACCTTGCCATAAGGCAAAAGTGATAACTAAGTGGTTCAGGGATCAAAACATCAAAATTTTGGGTCCATGGCCAGGAAACTCCCCAGACCTTAATCCAATTGAGATCCTGTGGTCAATCCTCAAGAGTGGACAAACAAAAACCCACAAATTCTGACAAATGGGTGGCCATCAGTCAGTATGTGGGCCAGAAGTTGATTAACAGCATACGAATTGCAGAGGTTTTCAAAAAGAAGGGTCAACACTGCAAATATGGACTCCTTGCATAAACTTGATGTAATTCTCAATAAAAGGATTTGACACTTAAGAAATGCTTGTAATTTTACCTCAGTATACCATAGCAACATCTGATAAAAAGGCATAAAAAGACTGAAGCAGCAAACTTTGTGAAAACCAATACTTGTGTCATTCTCAAAACTATTGGCCATGACTGTAGAGGCAAAAATTTTACCCAGCGGTAAAAGACTGTTTAAAACCTTCACATTTAATGACGATCATGAATTGTTAGGCGCATGGAACCAAACACTGGAGAATTGTTCATTGTCTCTTATGAAAATATTGGTTAAGTATCGAGAGAAAAACATTCATGTTATTGTTGGTGAAATTAATAAGTTGAAAACAGAGTTGGAAATTTTTAAAGAACAAGAGTTGTTTGAAGAAAAAGAGAAAATTATCCCCAAAAGAGTTGAGGACTATGAAAAATAGATTGTTTCTCTTAAAATGAGAAAGCTTAATAGAGATAAAGAAGATTATAGATCTGATAGAGTGAGAACATATCATAAAACTATGAAATCACACTCAAGATCAAGATCTAGAAACGAGCATAGACAGTTCTCTTCTCTCGATACTTCAAATAAACATACTGATTATAAGCTGAATAAAATTAATAGGGAAATCTATAGAAAACCAGTCTCAGACATAAGAAGGAATAAATATAGAATTGTATCTCCATATAGACGAGAGATTTATAAACCCTCTACTAGATTTCAGGTTGAATCTATTCAATTTGGGGTTTAAACCAGACACTTTGATTCTGGAGTGATTAAATCTAAAAGTAATGAAGATTCTTTTTTAGAGAAAAGGTTAACATCAGGTGAAACAAAACTTCTTCCATCTGAACCCATATTAGACTCTATTCATAGAAACACCAAAAAGAACAGGCGATATGAAAGAGGAAAAGGACGAGGATCGAGAGCGAATCAGAGGAGTAAGATCCAAATAAATACTTTAGGTATTTTTAATTTATCTTCTAAGACTCTCAATGATTCTCAGCTTTCACTTTTAGTGAAGGGGTTGAGTTTTGCACCTACAACGGAATCCAATTTATTTGAATTTTTTGTTGACTTACACAGATATACGAGGATTTTATGTAGGAAATAGTTTTTTGCTAATAAGACTTTGAGAAAGATTGATGAGAATCTCTCTCCTATTGGACAATGATGATTTACTGTCTGTAAATATGCTTGAGGAATTGGAAAGAGAAAATGTTTGTAATGAAATAGATCACACTATATCCATTTATGACAATACAGGATCAAAACTGGATGCTATTTGGAAAAAGAGATTTAAAGTAAAATCAGATTTTTTCCCCACATCAGTTAAGGCCCCTTATACGAATTGTTTCTATCAATTAACTTTGGATAGTGTTAAAAATATTTGTAATAATTCACATGAAAAGTACTAAAATCTAAGTGCAGGTGAATGTAAGGCTAGTAAAGATTTACAACAAGACCCTTCAATTGTCATAAGAGCGGCTGATAAAGGAGGTGGAAATGTTGTTCAAGATTTGGCTGATTATAAACAGGAGGCCTTTAGACAATTGAGAGATGTACAATTTTATAAAAGTCTTCATACTAACCCCACCCCTACATTTCAAAATAAACTTGAGGGCATTGAAAAGGGAATACTTTAAAAAGAGGAATTTATTTCCAGCATACCAGATGACAGCTATCTACTGTTACTTACCAAAATAGCATACAAATCCAGTAATACCACCAGCGAGGCCCATTACAGTGGGCATTGTTTCACTTACGTTGTCACTTTTGTTTTATGTTGACACTTTTTAAAGTCACGGGTGGCCAAACTTATATCTTACATACGAGATTCTTTACATCTTTTGAATTTATTAAAAGAGTTAAGGTGGAAATAACATTATTATTTCTTTACATTAGATGTGGAATCTCTGTATAGTAATTTATTTCATAATAAAGGATGAAAGGAGATAGAAAAAATACCATCTTATGAATCCAATATGTCTAAAAGCCACTCTAATTTTATTGTTATTTAATGTATTATAACACAATTATTTTATATTTGATCACTGTTATTATTTACAAGTGATGGGAACGGCCATGGGGACCCAGTTCGCGATAAATTACACCAACCTATACATTGGCGACTTTGAAGACGCCCATGTGTGAGCGGCCTATTCGGTGCGGACCTGGTCCTCTATGGTCGTTTCTGCTGTTAACGATAATCAATATAATTTAAGATTTACACATAAATATCATAGAACTAATATGGAATTTTTGGATATACAGATCTCATTTGTAGAGGAAATATTAGAAAAATCCACGTATAAGAAGAAGGTGGATGTTGCCAATTATTTACATTATACTAGTGTACATGACTCTTCTTGGAGAAATAATATACAAAAGGGCATTTAATGAGTAGCAAAATAAACTGTACTAGTGATGAAAAATGTAAAGTTCAAGCAAGAGACCTTTTGGATTCATTTAGAGAGAGAGAAAATATCCTGAAAGGGTATTGGAGAATGCCTTTTCAGAAGTCACTAGATTAGATAGATAACAACTCTTAAAAGGAAAAACGACTAGAAATCTAGGTTGTCCTATACAAAAGACTAATGCTGAAGAAGAAACTAATTTTTCTTTTGTTTCAAAATGTAATAATATGTTTTGGGAAATTAAAAGAACTTTCAAAAAAGCTTTGTCTTATTCTACAGCAGGATCCAGTTTTAAGGAAGATCTTGCCACAGGACCCTAAAATACTTTCTAGAAAAGGGAAAAATCTTAAGAATCTGTTAGCTCCTAGTCTCATTTAATGTAGATCTAATAATGTGGGGGTATATACTAAGCAAATAGATTGGTTTCCTAAGAAACAAGAGAACTGTTTTAGATGTGGACAAATCAGATGTACAACATGTTTGTTTATGGAAAATAAATGCATGGAGTTTACACATGCAGATAAGAAATATAAAATCAGAGGATATATCAATTGTAATTCATGTTATGCTATTTACATGTTGAAATGTAGTTGTGATCTGATTTACATAGGTAGGACTACCAGAGCACTGAAGTGTAGATTTATGGAAAATAGACGTAATATCATTAATAAGAAGGAGAATCATAGTGTTCCTCGTCTTTTCAATTTATTACACGGTGGAAAGATTCAAGGACTGACTCTCGCTGGAATTGAGCACTTCAGAAGTAATGAACGAGGGATTCATAGATAGAGAAAACTTTGCATCCAGGAAGTATACTGTATACATCAACTTAACGCATTAAGCCCTGTGAGATGGAATGAAGGGTTGGAATTAAATGAAGTTCTTTCCTGAGTTCTTTTTGTGTATTGAAGTCAGCAGGCATATACACATGTATTAATATATGTGATGTTGCAGCTATTGGTATAGGTTCATCCACATATGTAGTCTACAGATCTTTGAATATTTGGTGTATTTGTGTATATGTGTTTATGTGTAGATATGTGGTTTGTTTTATATATATGTTTTTACTTATAGGTTTGCCTTGGACATACTTAAGTTATAATCTAATATAATTAATTTAAAGTGGCAATGTGGGACCCCTGAGGTTAAGTGTTTAAACACTTAACCTCACATTGCCGCTTGAAATTTTTATTCACACACATCGCAATGATGTCAGCCTGCACTGCCTGTGAGTTCTTCAATCGGAATCCCTTGGTGTCTTTATAATGGTTTGTTCGGTCATCTCCACCGTCGTCTTCAAGCCAAGTGTCATTATTTTGAAATTGTTTTTTGATTCTTTCGGTTTTTTTTGGAGGGATTCCAAATGTCGTAATTGTGGTAATCGGTTTTCCGATTACCACCGATAGGATCGCCCTGCTCAGTACATTCACAAGATCTCTTAAGGTTGATCAATGCACAGTGACTGTATTTGTGAATTGCAGCTATATGTAATATTTTCATCTTTGATTACTGTGACATTCATTCCGTTATTACTGGAGTGTTTGCTCCCTTTTTTTTTTATATGCATATGTTCATTATTGAGGTATATATCTAGCGGTTGAACAGCATATTGCATATGACTTGATTAGCGTTGTTTTATTTATGTGTATTAAGTTTTAATAAATCTGTTTTTATTTATATTCATGAACTCACACCGTATATATTTTTTATGGATAACAGGATTTTTTGCATTCGCTGTTTTTAGTAGTTTATTGTTCAAGCCCAACCAGATTTCAACAGCTATAATCACATGATCTGCGCAACCAATAGGTAATAGGAACACCATATTTAAACCTGCTCCTGAGGTCTGCTCATTGCCAGAACAACACATTTTATCTCCTGAGGATTGTTCTTGGCTCCAGGCTCTAGTTGTTTCCAGCACTGTTCCTGAATACCATGTGTTACCAAGTGATCATCTTTCTGCTAATACCCTGCTTTTCAAAAGTGCATATCTTTCTGCAAGTACCCTGCATTTTCAAACTGCTCATCTTCCTGCAATAATTCAGCATTCATCAAGAGTGCTTACCTCAGCAAGAACTTTGCAATATCTTGTAGTATTTTCTGCAATGCTCGTGGTTTTGTCGGTATCACCAGTTCTGTAGCTGGGGCTAGTTCTGAGTTCTCCTTTCCTAGTCACAGTTCTGAGTTCCTGTTTCCAGTTCCAGCTCATTCTGTTATGAGTTTCCATGTGTTGCACATTCTGAGTTCCTAATAGTGGGTTCCAGTTCTATATCCCTGGTTACAGGTGCTCGGGTTAAGTTCCCACTAACAGTTCCAGAATTTCACTATGGCGAATTCCAGTTCTGTACTCTGGTGCAGACTCCGGTCCTAGACTCCTATCCTGCTAGTGCTACACAGTGCACTCCAGATGATCAGAAGGTTTATCAGGGCCTTCAGTTTCTGTTACACTCCTGCTTCAACAAGACCCAAGAATGGGATCAAGGAAAACAGATGCTCGTGACAGTTTGTTCTGGCCAAATGGATCTGATAGGGGAACATACCCATAGGGAGGACACTGTCCAAATCCAAGCTGAGCGCATCAAGAGGCAAGAAACTAACCAGGGGCAAATTTTGAGATAACTTCAGGACTTGTCCACGCGTATGGATACCTTGCAGGTATCCTTCAATTAAACACCATCTCATAGTCCACCTGAGCAGAGGGTCTATCAAGCCCTTCAGTTTCTGTTAAACTCCTGCTTCAGTAAGACCCAAGGGTCCCAGATTAGATCAGTAAAAACAGATGACTGTGACACAATCTTTCTAAAATAAAGGGAACTAAATGTCACGACATTTAGCCTCTATCCTCTGAACACGCCACCTGTACCCCTTCTGCACCAAAACCAAATTGCAGTCCAGATGTAGTCGGAATGTCATCAATGATCATGTTGACATTCAGAATGTAGACACCATAATGTTGACAGTCATAATGTCGACATGTTCATTAGATTGACAGGATTAAAATGTCGACATTCTCAACAGACTATAGAGTCGACAGTCACAATGTCAACATAAAGGGTTAGATTTAAACTGACAATATCACCGGCAGTACAAAAAAAAAATCCATAAAGCTGAAGAGAATGTAACCCAACCCCCCCCCCTTCCCCCCACCCTGATATTACTATTACCAGCACTAGGTTTTGCCTAGTATATTAGCAAGCTGTCCTGCATTGACTAGCGTTAGTAAGTTTATTGGGGACTTCATTTTTAGTCCTCACTATGACTAAGGACGCCACAGGGTGGGTGTATAAATAAGTCAATGTCTCCACAAGTGTAGGGATAAAAGTACACACACACACACACACACACACACACAACCACTAGGGTTATTTTTGTCAGCAGCCAATTAACTTACCAGTATCTGTTTGGAGTGTGGGAGAAAACCAGAGCGCCTAGAGGAAACCCATGGATTGAACATATAAACATACGTGGGGAGATCTTAAATTCCACATGCAATAACCACTAAGACGAATGGAAAATAGTAAATACAGTTTATCCCTAGGTATCTTATCTGATTGCATGCTAGTTGGTGCTAGTAAAGGGAGGATTTATATTTCCAATGTTCTTTTTTTTCCCTTCTGTTTAATTGGACTACATTGGATCAAAGGCATAGCTTGGGGCATTGCATTTTTATTACTTTCTATTTTAACCTTGGTTTATGTCGTATCAAGCTGGTGATCAAGAATTTTGCTTATTTTTTTTAGATGCACACCTCTCTAATATGTCACTCTCCACTGGCATTGTCCCTGCTTCCTTCAAACATGCCCTTATATACACCATTCTTAAGAAACCCAACCTTGACCCCACCTCTCTCGCTAACTACCATCCGATATCAGTTCTCCCCTATGTCTCCAAACTACTCTAGCAGGTTGTCTGCAACTGCATCACCAGTCACCCCTCGGTTAACTCCCTCCTCGACCACTCCAATCTGGATTCCGCCCTATCCATTCCACTGAAACTGCCTTAGCCAAAGTTACTAATGACCTCTTATTGGCCAAATCCAGGGATAACTTCTCCATACTCATTCTCATGGACCTCACAGCGGTCTTCGACACCATGGACTACCCCCTCCTACTACAGACCCTTCTTTCTGTCAGCCTGTCTGGCACCATCCTCACATGAATCACCTCATACCTTGCCAACCACTCCTTCTCTGTTTCCACTCCTGACTCCTCCCCCTCCCCCTCCTCCGTCTTCCCCATTGGAGTCCCTCAGTGCTCTGTTCTTGGCCCTCTTCTTTTCTCACTTTACACTACCTCCCTGGACGATCTCATTTCTTCCTTTCGTCTCCAGTATCACCTTTACACCGATGACATTCCATTCTACATTTTTTCTCCTGAACTATCCCTCCCCTGCTCTCTTGTGTTTCTGACTGCCTTTCTGCCATCTCCTCTTGGATGTCTTCATGTTTTCTCAAAATTAACATTGCTAAAGCTGAACTGATTGTTTCCCCTCCTTCTAAATCTTCACTCCACCTTGATGTCTCCATCACCGGTAATAACACCACCATCTCTCCTGTTCCCCATCTCCGCCACATTCAATCGCTTGCCCAATCCTGTCGCTTCCAACTAAGGAATGCTGTCTGCATCCAGCCCTTTCTGTCTCAGGATACCACCAAAACCATTAGTCACGCACTTATCATTTCCCGTCTTGATTACCGTAATCTTCTCTTCAAGATTTCTCCCATTCTGCCCCCCCTCCACTTACCTTTCTTAAGATCTTACCAGCAGGGTCTTCTTTCCTTCTGTCTCAATTCCATTTCTGTTCCTCCAATGTCACTGTTGCTATTTAATTCTTGGTTCTATTTGTTTTGTTATGTACTGTAGTACTCTGTATGGTCTACTGTTTGTATTTTTTATGGTGCTGCAAAAACATTGTGGCATCTGTCACAAACAGGGTCCCAACTTTCATGACACACACTTCAGGTTTGTAACCACCTATTGAATACGGACAGTAGGACACCAATATAATGTCCCACACTGACACACAAGGCTTCTGGCTATCAACAGGCTAGCAAGGCCCACACCAGCAAACAAAGGGTTAACTCTTCACATCTCCAGACTGTTACACAAATGTAAATGCAAGCACACACTAGGCTTGTTAGTCAAATGTATCAACAATTCACACATTGGCATTCAAAGGATTAACTTGGTAGAGCTATATACTTCTTAACAGGCTAATGGATTTGTTAGAGTATCAAGGATGCCACTTACTAATTTATAGATTTAATATACAAAGGTACAGGGCGTTCAAATATAATAAAAAACAATTAATAAGCAATTAACATAACATACACAAGCAAAGCAGTTTAAAATAAAAGGGGTTACATTCAGAGTATAACTTACATGAGTTATATAATCTGTGCCATGGGAAATTGGCTAGGAAGATTGTCAATTTTTCAATGTGGATTGATTTTCCCAAAAGACTTTCAATTTGCCCCTTCCCAGCACAGGTTTTTTAAGGAAAATTAAATGGGATGGTCTTCACAGGGGCAGTGGTAATGCTAATAGGGGAGCAGGGATGTCCCCTGGGTGTCACTATAGTTTGCTCACAAATATTCCCAAAGTTTTGACCTTGGGGTAATTCTTCACAGATATATCCCTGAGACATAACTCTGCCTTCAATAAACCCTTCATAATCTCCCGCACATTTAAATAACAAACATAATGGAATTATAACAATGTGAGATACCTTTCCCAAAGATATGTGATTATAGCTGTTCCCAGATACCGCCAGTACCTGTCATTCACAACCCTGGTGTGATATCTGCTCCTCATTATGGAGTGGCACCTATTTTTTCCAAAATATGAACTATGAAGACACTTTCCTTTGAAGCTCATATTTCTATATACCTGTATAGGCCTTCAAATGCTGCCTTTGGCTGCAAGGAAGTCCAGCTGTGACCAGCCCCACAAAGTCTATTCAGGTGTCCAAAAATTAACTTGTGTCAGGATATAGTTCACAGCGGGGGCCCTTTGAAGCTGCTATAGGTGACACTGCTATCTTCTGACACTGGGATGTGCAGAGCCACCAAATACACACACACACACACACACTCTCTTGCTTTACATTTTACAGTTTAGTAGCACAACTTATCAATGGATTCATTGGATATACCATATTTACACTGCAGTTATGATTTAGGCCTTATTCCCCACAATTATGTGATGGGTTAACCCTTATAAATAACTGTAAGTTCTCTCTGTTCACGACAGCGATATATAAATAAAGGATAATAATAATAATAATAATAATAATAATAATAATAATGGGTTTTTGCACCTATTGGTGCTTGGCAGGACTCAACTTGTGTTAGAAGGCACTTCAATGCACAGGAAAGCAGTTCTGGCTCTTCTTTTGCAGCTTAGTCTTCAATATTTAAAGATAAATATTAATGCCCTCAAAGTATATGTCATAAGTATTTGAGTTCCACTTCTTTTTTATTTACAAAATCAGGCAAAATTGGTGCTTAGACAACATTGGAACAAGAGCATGAAAAACAGTGTAGATTTTTTTTCTACTTTTTAAATTAGAAAAAATGTTTTTTTTTATTGATTTTATATGGACAAAGGTCTTATGCATCTTAAGGATCTCTTGACTGGGGCATTACTTGCTATATATGGCAATGTGAATGAGCTCTAAATATAATGAAAACTGTAAGAGATTTTATAAAAAAAATGAGGATGCTTAAATAAATAAAATTTTACACAATATTAAACAAATCATTGATAATAGTTCTTTAATCTCAGATAAAAGCTTAGACACACATGCAAGATTGTATTCATTTCTGTGTGCTAAACAACAAATTATCATCTTGAAGAGTGCAAACAGATGAAAACAGTGCTCTTCCGAACTAGTCTACAATATACATATCACTTCATTAGAGTGAATGAAAAGCAGCTGTTTAATCCCTTTGTCTATACAAAAAATATTAACCCTTAATGTGCAAAAGGTGATGAATAATGTACGGACAGTTCATGCATAGTTTGTTTAAGTTAAAAAGTCTTATCTAAAACATTTTTAGAAACTGAGCAGCTGCTTTGCATTTTGTCAGATGAGGTGATCTGTGTATTACAAAACACATCAAGGGAAGATCGCAACATGTGCGTGATGCAGATTATAATGTTTTATTTCTGCAAAAAAAATATAACTACTAACATATTGTACTCAACTAAAATGCATTTGGTCTTTTGCTTGGAATACCCAATATTTTGAGTTTATGGCATAGCAATTTAAATATCTGTATATTACTGTATTGCTGTGGGTGCAATATGAGGATCTATAAGGCGGCTTACACCTAGGATGTTGCATTGCACACATGTTATAATCACCCTGAGATGCAGTTAATGAAGTTTGAAAAGCTGTGAAAACACAGATCATTATTTTCTATAGTAAACATGATGTTAGTATGCACTGACATTTTCCCAAATGTTTGACTGGGCATAAATGCAACATGTTGTATCAGGGCCAAAGTCAACTGTTGTGTTATTTTTAAATTGTGCAGAATGAAATGCGTAGAATAAACTAAATGCCAAACCACAAAGTGAAAAAATGACATAGCTGTTATCGTCTTACAGCTCCAAACAGCCAGAGAGATTCCCATTGTTATTGCCTGGAAAAGCAGTCTTGTGAGGAAAAATCCTGGCACAGAAACAGTGTCTCTCGAAGGTGAGTCTGTATGTAGGAAAGTTCCTAAAGGCTTAGATATAGATGCAGAAGGTTCAGACTACATAGGCATTAAGGGATTACTGTACAAATAATTGGTTACAAAGAAGCATAATTTACTTATCTTCACTTACACTCTCACATCACCTACACTGTTAACTCTTGTTCTTCCTGTCACACAACATAATATTGCCACAATCATTCATGAAGCAGCAACTGCAACTGACTAACCGTACCACAAGCGCACACCAAATTCTTGTGTGCATACCAAGTTCTTGTGTGTACCCTTAACAACTTGATATGTGTGGATACGATGATAATAAAAAAAGAATTATAGTTAGGTATGTTCTTGATTTATAGCTTAAAGATATAGATTCTGTTATGACGCCAGGATTAATAATGGGCATGATAGGGCTGCAGGCCCAGGCCTCTCCTCAGAAATAGGCCAAGGGGGGAAAAAAAATATATTATTTTTATTTAAAAACAAAATTGTGTTGACACTTGGGGAGGGGGAGGGGGATTTGCATCAATGAGCAGTGCAGGGTGGTTATATGGACCGCCCACTGGCGGCTCCCCTGGTTTCATTGGAGAGCAACAGGCAGCCAATCCCAAGGCTGCCTGTTGCTGAGTGGGTTTGGGGCTGCACCTACAGAGGCTGTGTGTAACTCGTGCTGTGTGACTCATGCTGTTTCAACTTCCACCCAGTCCCAGAGGGAAGTCAGCGGCGCTCAACACACCAGGTTGAACACACCAGAACAATTTGTGTTAACAGGGGATATGTGACAACAGGCCCAACAGGGGATATGTGACATCAGGGGATATGTGATGATAGGCCTAACAGGGGTTATGCGATAACAGGGGATATGCGACAACATGGGATATGTGACAATATAATATACATGTGTGATGGACGGTGTGTATTAGCATAGGGATAAGTTCATTTTCTTACAAGAATATTACCAACTTTTTTAATGGAGATTATACCCTGGTGCCACTGATAGGTAACTGTGTTTTGAAGTCTGCTCAGATGTATGAACACTTGAAGAAAGAATAGTTATATATAATAAATCTTATACATTTGGTCATTTGAGGTGTTAGGAGGTATGAAAATAACCAACAGCTGATAATCACATTCTCGCACATTAACTGCACAATTTGTTTGTATCAATAAAAATAATATTTTGCTCTCTGTAATGGGTGGTGGTTTCATGGCTGCCCACTGTGTTGTATGGTGGTCATAAGGGTGCTATGTATTGTGTAGTGGTCCCAAGGTTGCTATGTATTGTGTGCCGTCACCAGGCTGCACTCTGTATTGTGTGGCGGTCACAAGGGTACTGTGTGGTCTTCTGCTGCTGCAGCACATCCACTTCAAGGTTGCATGTACTGTGCATTCAGAGATGCTCTTCTGCATACTACCCATGGTTAATTGAATTACTGTCGCCTTCCTGTTAGCTGAAACCAGGCTGCCCATTCTCTGCTGACATCTCTCATTAACAAGGCGTTTCCAACCACAAAAATGCCACTCATTGAATAGATTTGGCTTTGACCACTGTTCTCTGCAAACTCTAGAATCTGTTGTGTGTAAAAATCCCAAGAGATCAACAGTTTCTGAGGTACTGAAACAACCCGAATGTCACCAACAATCATTCCACAGTAAAAGTCACTGAGATCACATTTCTTCTCTATTCTGAACAACAATTGCAATTTTCGCCCATGTCTGCCTGCTTATACACATTGAGTGAGTTTCTGCCATGTGAACATGTGTGTGAGTGTCTGTTTGTGTATATATCTATATCTATCTATCTATCTATCTATCTATATATCTATCATTCTATCTATCTATAGATATATATATATACACATCATATATACTTCATATATATCTATATATATATGCATACATCATATATACTTCATATATATATATATATATATATATATATATATATATATATATATATATATATATATATAAGTATACTGTAGAGATCCCACAGAAAGTTATCAAGGGTATATTTAATGTAATACTTTTAGAGTCAAAGGTTTGAATTGATGTGCTCACAAGCCTGGGCCAATTATAACCACTTAACGCTTTACCTGTTTCCCCAGTGTCACCAACACCCTCCCATCTGCCGTGACTTTGGGGATGTTTGCTGTATGAGGTCACACGATTCCAGCCCGCAGTCTCTCTTTACCTATCACACAGGTTATAGACCTACTGTATCGCCCTCAAACAGTGTGCATACCTCACACACTTCAGGTTTGCCACCACCTATTGAATATGGGCAATAGGACCCCAATATACTGTCCCACACTGGCACACAAGGCTTCTAGCTATCCACAGACTAGCAAGACCCACACCAACAAGCAAAGGGTTAACTCTTCACACCTCCAGACTGTTACACAAATGTAAATGCAAGCACACACAGCTTGTTAATAAAATGTATCAACAAATCACACATTGGCATTCAAAGGGTTAACTTGGCCGAACTATATTCTTCTTAACAGGCTAATGTATTCATTAGAGCAGGGGTAGGCAACCTGCGGCTCTCCAGGTGTTGTGAAACTACAAGTCCCAGCATGCTTTGCCAGTAGATAACCAGCAGAGAGGTGGCAAGGCATGCTGGGATTTGTAGTTTCACAACACCTGGAGAGCCACAGGTTCCCTACCCCTGCATTAGAGTATCAAGGACGCAACATATGAAATTAGAGATTTAATATACAAAAGTACAGGGCATACAGATATATAAAAAATAATGAATAAACGATTAATAGATTGACATAACAAGCAAAACAGTTTAAAATAAAAGGGGTTACATTCAGATTAGCACTTACATGAATTGCCTTCTCTGGCCAAGGGAAATTGGCTTGGAAGATGGACAGCTTATCAATGTGAATTGATTTCCCAAAAGGTCTGACGATTTGCTGTACCTGGTCCCAGCCTTTTAAAGACACTTCCACACCCCTTTCTACCCCCAGGGGCTTGTGGCCCGTGACACTTTTTCAATCACCATTTGCATGTTGTCTGATTTACTACTCAATTCTACTTTGTGACCTAACTTTTCTGTGGAGCGTCACACAGACCCAGTTTTATTATTAATAAATCCCTTATGACTTTGTCCATCTTTTGATACCAAACATGATGACATTTTGACAATGTGACATACATTTTCCAAAGATATGTGATTTTAGCTGTTCCCGGATACCACCCAAACCTGTCATTCACAATCCTGGTGTGATTTCTGCTCCTCAGTATGGAGTGCCACCCGGATTTCCCAAAATATGAACTATGAAGACATTTTCCTTGGAAGCTCATATTTCTATGTACCTGTATAGGCCTTCAAAATGCTGCTTTTGGCTGCAAGGATATTCAGCTGTGACCAGTCCTTTAAAGTCTATTCAGGAGTCTAAAACCTAACTTGTGTCAGGATATATCTCACAGATTGCTAGATGGATACGGTAGTAAAGACATTTATGTGACTTAAAAGCTGGTGAGGCGTACTACATCTTTGATCCACTAGGTGCTTCGCGGACACATGTTGTATTGTCTTGTCTACCCAGGGTTTTTATATTGTGATGATTCCAGGTTTGTATTACAGATGAAAGTCTAAGCTGTTTGGTTAGTCACACACCTTTTTTTGAAAAATATTTACTTGTGGCTATTTTGCATTTATACTGTATTGTCTGTATAATTTTTCATGATTTATGTCAACACTGTGTCTACATCCCATATGATGATAACGGCATAAAATCTTTGTGGCCATAAGCTGTGTGAGGGAAGGAAAAGTTTATCACCAACACAAATGGTACCTTGTTCCTCACATCAATAGGGGACGAGTTAATATACTGCTACCCTCATCATACTCTTCATTTTGTTTGCATATGTATTGCAGTAAATACCAAGTCAAAAGGGACAACTGTAGTACAAATATTCTGTTATATTCAAAATGTCCCTTCATTATGGTACTAATGTACGTGACTACACATTTTTCTATTTAAAAAATAAACACACACAGAAAATTTGTAACGAATATAAACTGTTTTTATATAATAGATATGATAAAAATGTAAGCATTTTAAATTAACCAAAAGTTAGGATTGAAAATAATGTTTATCCAGTAAATCTTTTTTGATATTTCTTGATTTTTTTTTTTAAAACTGTCAGAAAAATAAACAAGGCACAAAGGTTGCCTTATAAAGATGTATCCAAGATTCGGAGCTATAAACTGAACACAATCCAGTAACATAATGGGGACGGTACAATGGCCATAGATACTAGACGACGTACAATGAATAACAATACATTGACTATTGTGCAGCATAGAGTAAAAGCTGTCCATGATAACATGATGCAGTTTACGATTTTTACAAATTTTTCCAGAGAACAAGGTAGAGGGGAAATAGGACAGGGAATAAAGGGATGGGAAGACTAAAAAGAAAGAATAAAAGAATATTAAAAGAAACCTAAAAGAATCCAAATCTGGATCTCCTAGCACAGATTGAAATCACTCCAAGCCCTGAGTGCAAGAATGGCAATAATCATACGAAGGTTTCCATGTCTTATGAAATTTGGTCATAGTGTTATTAAGCAGGGTGGAAATGTATACCATGGTGTATTCCATGGTGGATGGTGTATTCCATGGTGGAAATCTGACTCACCCTATTAAACAGCTCTGTTTTTGAGGGGGTGGATAATGTTTTTTCCAACATCTGGCATTCAGGAGTCTAGATGCTTGACAAACATGATGAACCAATTTATCCGCATCCTTATTCAGAAAAGGTAGTGGACCATGGAGCAGAAACACCAAGGGATCTCTGGCTAACTCAGTTTCCAGTATTTGTTCAATCAAATCAATGGAGATAGACCAAAATTGCTGGATGAATGGGCATTCCCACCAAATGTGGAGTAAACTCCCTACAGCTCCACAGTCTCCCCAGTATCATGTCGATGAACTGAGTATATACAATTCCTTTCAAAAGTGGAAAGTTGATGGAGTTTCCATGTGCGTATCTGAGATTGTATAAAACAGCAAATTTGTAGATATTGAAAGTGTAACAACATGGGGAGTGATGTTTTTCTTTGATATCCGTAAATGTAGCTGGGGAGGATTCACCCATAATATATATATAAATCTATCAAAATTTCTAGATTTGCGTGTGCAGTATTTTAAATATAGGGTGTGTCTGCGTGCGTGCAGTATTTTAATATAATATGTGAGGGAAGGGAGGATCTTAATATAGTGTGGGAGGTAGGCTATTTAATGGTGGGTGTAGGTGGGGCTAATTATTTAAGGTGAGGCAAAGGAACCTTTAATTTAATGCTGGGGTGGTTTAGGGCTATCAATTGAATATGAGGCTGATTTTGGGGAGGAGGGCTATTTTTTAAATGTGAATATGAATTATTTATTTATGGTTGTGGAAAATGGCTATATTTATTAAACTTTAATGCTATTTAATTTATTGCTGGGACTGTTTGGAGGGAGGGAAATATGTTTTGAGTAAATGGGTATACATCTAATTTGATGTTGGGGCTGGTTGGAGGGAAATAGGTCTACTTACTAAATGTGAATAATAGTATTGTGGGGACTGGAGGGAGGCCTAATTATAAAACGTTAGTGCTATTGTTTTAACACCGGGGCTGGTTGGAGTTTTCTAAATTTCATGTACCCATTTTTTTTTCAAAATAGGAACAAGACAAGAATGAACTGAGCTAAAGAAACAAGCTTCTACAAGTGGTGAAAGTGACCAATACAGGTAGGAGAGAATTGGACAGTCTGCCAACTGTCCTGAATCTGGTGGGACAGTCCTGAATTTGGGTGACTGTCTCAATTAGTCAGGATTTGGTCCGACTGCAAGGACAGTTGGGGGGTATGTCCCGCTTCACAACTCACTGCTTGTGAAGGCAGAGCTGTGTGCTTCTAACAGT
The DNA here is from genome assembly GCF_038048845.1 of Mixophyes fleayi. Taxonomy (NCBI): domain Eukaryota; kingdom Metazoa; phylum Chordata; class Amphibia; order Anura; family Limnodynastidae; genus Mixophyes; species Mixophyes fleayi. The sequence continues at coordinate 286,110,252 of NC_134405.1, read as the reverse complement.
AGTGCATGTGTATTTGTCTAAAATGATAACCATGTTACATAATAGGGATCCTGCTGTCTTAAATACCCTGGGCCCCCTGAGCCTTAATCCACCTCTGGTTAGGGGAAGGGAACTGATAGCTGCACCCAGTTCCAAGCAGGACACAGACTGCAGAGGAAGCCGAGGAGCTCTAAGTATCACAGGATTTGGTAATCTTGTGAAATAAAGAGTTCCCTGCTCACTCTACAGAAAGTTCCCACCCTTATTGATGTCAGCAGCACCAGCAGCATAGATAAGTACAGTGGGCTGGGGGTGTCATAATGTGCCTAGGGGGATGGCTTGATGTGGCTGGGAGGGTGTGATAAATGTAATGTTTTATTATAATGAATGTATCAATGCCCCATGTTGGCCACACCCACAACACAATGTGGTCACACGCCCTTTTCAGCGGCACTTACTTTCTTTCCTGCTGGAACTGGGGTGGGCCTGAGCACTTGAAATACCAGGGCTGATTTCTAGTCCCAGTTCGGCCCTGTAGGCATCCATGGGAGATAACTCGTAGGGGGGTCTAAAACTAAAGCATTCTAAATGTCAACTCACTTTAAAATCCCTGGTTGAAGTACAATGATATAACATGGTTCAGTTGAGCAGCAAAATAATCATTTCCAAGGTGGGGGACTCCCAGGCCTCCGGCTAAAAGTGCCTGGGCCAATATATGGCTAATAACCCTAGGTTTTTAACCCCACCAAATAAATTTATTACAAGAGGCCTGAAGATTCCTGAGAGTGGTAAGGGGAACTGGTACTGGAAGAGTCTGAAATAAATATAACAACTGCGGTAGAATATTCATGTTAAAGGCATTTATACTCCCAAACCAGGAGCTGTACATATTCGTTAAACTTGCTATATTCCTCAGGACAGAGTTAATCAATAGGATGTAGTTGAGTTGATATAAACGAGAATAGTTTTTAGAAATAAGTACCCCAAGATAATGAAGCGACTGAGGAAGCTATTGAAATCATAACAAAAATTCAAAATGCACCATGACTTTGCGTGGGGCATTAATTGCCAAAACCTCAGACTTTGAATCATTGATTTGATAGCGTGAGAAAGAGCCGTATTACTGGACGGCATGTAATAGGTGGGGAATGGAGTGAGCCGGGTCCGACAAGGTAAGGATGACATCGTCTGCAAAAAGCGATTTCTTATATTGACGGTCGCCCAAGGTAAGCCCCTGTATATATATGTTGGAGCGGATTTGTCCCGCCAGGGGGGTTCAAAACACAATGCAAAAAGCAAAGGGGATAATGGGCAAACTTATCTGGTACTGTTATGCAATCTAAATGAATCGGACCCCTGCCCTTTCATCAGAACAACCGAAGTAGGAGAATTAAATAAATCTTGGATAGCCCACATAAAAGCCCCTCAAAAGCCAAATGACTTCAATGTAGAAAACATAAAAGGCCAATAGACACAGTTAAATGCCTTTTCGGCATCAAGTGGCCAAAACGACTGAGGGAGTTTTATGCCTATTGGTATGGTGTATGAGATTACCAATTCTTCTGATGTTATCAGAATCTTGACTGTGGGGTATATACCCCACCTGGTCTGGGTCAATCAAAGTAGACAGGACTCCGTTCAATCTCATCACCAATATTTTGGCAAACAATTTAACATCAGTGTTTATATGGTATTTGAGTATGTAAACTGAACAGATAATACAATCTTTACCAGGTTTAGGAATAACTACAATCTTTGACATAATCTTTTGCAGGATGAAATTTTTCACCCCTGAGAATGTGGTTGAAAAGCGTGGTAAGCCTGGAGATCAGGGTCCGCACAAAGGTTTTATAAGGTTTTTTTTTCTTCTCTCTGTTAGAGCTAGTGGGTGTGGTTTAATTGCATAGTTGATACAGCTGGTTAGTGCAAGCTCTATTTAACAGGAGGTAGTAAGTGATTTCATTGAGCTTGTGATTTCACTGCTTTTTTTATTTCAAGTTCTGTTTTGTTTAAAGTGTGGAGTTAGATCCAGTAAGGAGTTGAATCCAGGAAGGGGTTTAATCTGGTAAGTGGCTAGCAAAGTCTCTTTGGAAGCCCAGGTAACTGATCTAAAGCAGACCATTGCAATATTGAGAGACATTGCCAACCTGGAGCAGAGTTTACAGCTCACCGTTGATGCGTTAGCTGAGCAGGGTGGAGCAGAGACAGAGGAGGATGCACAGGTAGGCAGCTGGGTAACAGTTACTAGGGGTAGCAGAGGGAGGAAGAGGCGGGCCAGTTCTGAGCTAAGCAATCCCAGCAGATTTGCCAGATTGGCTGAAGATACTGTGGAAGGCAGTTCAGAATTGGTAGAGTTGGATGAGACTGCTTCCTCTAGCAACCAGGGGAATGGTCTCTCCAGCATAGAGGGGACCAAAGTTACTCAGGGACCCAGGCAGATTGTGGTGGTAGGGGATTCAATTATTAGGAAGGTAGATAGGGCAATCTGTTACCGGGACCGTGCATGCCGAACAGTGTGTTGTGTCCCGGGTGCTCGGGCTCGGCATATTGCGGATCGGGTGGACAGATTGTTGGGAGGGGCTGGGAATGACCCAGCGGTTTTGGTGCATGTTGGCACCAATGACCGAGTTAGAGGAAGAAGGGGTGTTCTAAAGAATGATTTCAGGGACATAGGTCGCAAACTTAAGACAAGGACATCCAAGGTAGTATTTCGGAAATACTATGTGTGCCACGCGCTAGTCCAGGGAGGCAGCGGGAGATTAGGGAGGTTAATGCGTGGCTAAAAGATTGGTGTAGGAAGGAGGGTTTTGGATTCTTAGAGCACTGGAATGATTTTTCGGTCAGTTGCCATCTTTATTGTCGTGATGGATTGCACCTGAATGAAGAGGGGGCTGCAGTGCTAGGGGAGAGGATGGTTAGAAGGTTGGAGGAGATTTTAAACTAGGCTCTGTGGGGGAGGGGCAAGCAAATATTTATGGGATAGACATTGAGAGTAGTAAGGAGGAATTTAACAAGAGTCAAGGGGGTGGAGAGGGGCGAAAGGGAAGCATAGCCGATAAGGAGAGGCCCTTTTTAAAGCAAAAAGAAATACCTAAGGGAGGCAATAGACTTAAGTGTATGCTTGCAAAAGCAAGAAGCCTGACAGGTAAAATGGGGGAGTTAGAACTAGTAGCAATGAATGAGCAGTATGATATTATAGGTATTACGGAGACCTGGTGGGATGATACACATGACTGGGCAGTCAACTTGGAAGGCTATTCTCTCTTCAGGAGGGATAGGGTAAATAAAAGGGGAGGAGGAGTATGTCTTTATATTAAGCCAGAATTAAAACCAAGTATTCAGGAAGTTATATACGAGAATATTGGTGATAATATAAAGGCATTGTGGGTGGAAATATCCAGCGGAGGAAAAAGTTCAGAGAAGTTGCTGATAGGGATATGCTATAAACCGCCAGATATTAGTACGATTGAGGAAGCCCAACTTCTACAGCAAATTGAAAAGGCTACACAACTAGGTCAAATTTTAATTATGGGGGATTTTAATTATCCGGACATTGATTGGAGTACTGAGACCTGCGGTACAGCTAGGGGAAATAGGTTTCTGAGCACGCTAAAAGACCATTACATGTCCCAATTAGTAGAGGAACCAACTAGGAACTGGACTATACTGGACCTAGTAATAACAAACAATGTAGATGTAATATCAAACATTCAAGTAAAGGAGCACTTGGGAAACAGTGATCATAATATGGTCTTATTTGAAATTAGTTTCCAGAAGCAACGGTATAAGGGATCAATTAGGACTTTAAACTTTAGAAAGGCAAATTTTAATATGCTAAATGAGTCTATAAAGAGCATAGACTTGGACAATGCCTTTGAAGGAAAAAATACGGAAGAAAAGTGGGCTGTCTTTAAAATGTTGTTGGAAACATACACGTATAAGTTCATTCCTATGGGAAATAAATGTAAAAGAATTAAGTCTAAACCAATGTGGCTAAATAAAAAGGTAAGGGAAGAAATGCAAAGGAAGAAGCGTGCATTTAAATTGTTTAAGTTTGAAGGGTCAGAGGAGTCCTTCCGTAGGTACAAGGAATGTAATAAAACATGTAAAAAGGAAATTAGATTGGCTAAATTAGAAAATGAAAGGCACGTTGCAAAAGAAAGTAAGACAAACCCCAAAAAGATTTTTAAGTATATAAATGGAAAAAGGATTAAAAAAGACAATATAGGACCTCTAAGAAGTGAGATGGGTGAATTGATAAATGATAGTAAGGAAAAAGTAGAGGTATTAAACACTTTCTTTCCTTCAGTATTTACCAGAGAGGAACAAATGGCAGGAGTAATACATAAAAATGGAAAATGAAACCATGCCATTAATTAATACTTGGCTGTCAGAGGAAGAAGTCCAAAGGCGACTGAAGAATATTAAGATAAATAAAGCTCCAGGTATAGCTGGCATACACCCAAGGGTCCTTATGGAGTTAAACTCAGAAATAGCTAGACCGCTATTCTTCATTTTCAGAGATTCAATCTCATCAGGCTCAGTACCAAGGGATTGGCGAATAGCAGATGTGGTGCCGTTGTTTAAAAAGGGGACGAGATCACAACCAGAGAATTATAGACCTGTAAGCCTGACATCAATAGTGGGGAAACTACTGGAAGGTATTTTAAGGGACAATATTCAGGATTACTTGGTACGCAATAAAATAATTAGTGGGAATCAACATGGATTTGTGAGGGATAGGTCATGTCAAACGAATTTAATTAGTTTCTACGAGGAAGTTAGTGGGAACTTAGACCAGGGCAGGACAGTAGATGTGGTCTACTTAGATTTTGCAAAAGCCTTTGATACAGTGCCACACAAGAGGTTGGTTTACAAAATAAGGGAACTGGGTCTAGGAATCAAAATTTGTACTTGGATCGAAAACTGGTTAGAGAATAGGGAACAGAGAGTTGTGATAAATGGAACATTTTCTAATTGGTCAAAAGTCTTAAGTGGAGTACCTCAAGGTTCCGTGCTGGGGCCGCTCCTTTTTAATATATTTATTAATGACCTTGGTGATGGTTTAGAGAGTAAAGTTTCTATTTTTGCAGATGACACTAAACTCTGTAAGGTAATAAAATCAGAGCGAGATGTAGCTTCTCTACAGAGGGACTTAAATAAACTGGAAGATTGGGCGGCCAAATGGAATATGAGGTTTAACACAGATAAATGTAAGGTTATGCAATCAGGGATCAAAAACAAGAACGCAATCTATAAATTAAATGGAATTAATTTAGGAGAATCTATAATGGAAAAGGATTTGGGAGTGCTTGTAGACAGTAGACTTAGCAATAGTGCTCAATGTCAAGCAGCAGCTGCAAGGGCAAACAAAGTATTGGCATGCATAAAAAGGGGCATAGATGCAAGGGAAGACAGTGTAATTTGCCACTGTATAAATCGTTGGTAAGACCTCATCTTGAATATGCAGTACAGTTCTGGGCACCACTCTATAAAAAAGATAATTTGGAACTAGAAAGGGTTCAGAGAAGGGCGACAAAATTGATAAAGGGTATGGAGTCATTAAGTTATGAGGAAAGGTTAGCCAGTTTAGGCATGTTTACTTTAGAAAAGAGGCGTCTAAGGGGAGATATGATCACTATGTACAAATACATTAGGGGTCAATACAGAGAGCTTTCATGGGAACTTTTTACCCCAAGGACCATACACAGGACACGTGGTCATCCCCTATGGTTAGAGGAGAGGAAATTTCACAACCAGCAAAGGGTTCTTTACAGTAAGGGCAGTCAAGATATGAAATTCATTGCCAGGGCAGGTTGTGATGGCAGATTCAATAGATATGTTTAAGAAAGGGTTAGACAAATTTTTAGCGGAAAGGTGTATCCAGGGATACGACCGTTAATTAAAATGAAGGATAGTAGTGGATATAGGGTAAAAATAGGACTGCAATATTGAGTCTTGGGGGATTTTCACAATTGAAACAGATTGGCGGTTGCTTACTCTGGATTAATTTCAAATATAAGTGCAGGATCGCAGGAGATCCAAAATAGGTTGAACTTGATGGACTGTTGTCTTTTTTTCAACCTCATCAACTATGTTACTATGTTACTATGTAAACCATAGGGAGTCCATCTGGACCAGGAGCCTTGGATGGCTTCTGGGATTGACTTGCCAACTTAATTTCGGTGATATCTTCACCCAAAGAAGAGGCGAGTGTCGAGCTATCCTTACGCAAATTACAAGAAACCAGATACATATTCATGTCCGCTTGTTCCAACTGGGGATCCCGAGAGTCACTTAGATTATATAAATTCTCATAATATGTTTTAAAAATGTTATTGATCACTCTAGGATCATATGTTAAGGAGCCATTACCATCACGAATTGCCGCTATAGTTTGTGACTCCCTTTTGGTCTGCAATTTGTTTGCCAACAGTGTGTCCACTTTATTGGATTTTTTCTAAAATTTCTGCAGTTTTTTCCCCCAGCAAATTACGCAGTTCACCCATAGGTCTACCCGGCTCCTCCAATTCAGCCTGAGCTCTCGTACATATGTGAGACTGTTCAAGGGTGTGAATCTGAGAGGCAAGATCATTCATCCTAGCATTCTGTTGATGCTTATGATGGGAAGCAAATTTTATATTTTCCCCCCAAATGACAGCTTTATGAGGCTCCCAGATTGTAGAGAAATCAATATCGTCTGAGGTATTAATATTAAAATAATCAGCAAGTTTTAATGTGAGCTGTTCCTGGATTTAGGGAATTTTCAGAAGGATTTCATTTTGCCTCCAAGAAGACCTAACACCAGAGGAGATGTTAAGTTCTAAAACCACGTCAATGGCAGAATGGTCAGACCACAGGTTGATATGGATGGAGACTGACTGCAATGACGGAAGTAGCATTACACAACATAAAAAAGTTTCTAGAGTATGAGTCATATGGATTGGAATAAAAGGTAAAGTCTTTAGCTGACGGCTAAAAAAACACGCCAAGTATCATACAGACCCACTGTTACAACTCTGCCTGTTATTTGTATCTAGCAGCAGTACCTTATACCACCAGATGTGCTGCTGTTCTGTTCATGAACTTTTCTACATGCCTGAAGGAGTTAATCACCTTGCATTATGCCTAATTAGAACTGCACTTGTCGCACTGCTTTAAATACCTGCCTCAAGCTGTGATCTGTGCAGTTCATCCTTGTATACCTGGCTGCTGCTTGAGTTCCCCCTGTTCCAGTTTGATTCTGCTGATATTTGATCTCCCGTTGTGACCTTGGCCTGTTTACCGATTATGCTTGTCTGCTCGTGACCCCGAACCTTGCCTGAATACTGGATACTGCTTGACTTCTCGTTACCTTAGACCTTGGCCTGATTACCGGACTATGAAAGTTTGCTTGTGACATTTACTTTGCCTGGACTCTGTTTGCTTCCTGGACAAGACTTTTGCATCCTGGAATTGGGTAACTCACCCTTCTTATCCCTGCATTCAAACTATATTAGCATTCTGTGGAACCTGTTATTTCTGTGTACCTTCCTGCCACACCTGTTCATGTTTATGTTGGGAGTTATACCTGTTTATGAAAACCTGCATGTTTCTGGAACTGAATCTTTGCTTATATATTTTGCTTATACCTGTTTATGAAAACCTGCATGTTCCTGGAACTCAATCCTTGCTTACATATTTTGCTTATACCTGTTTATGAAAACTTGCATGTTCCTGGAACTGAATCCTTGCTTATATATTTTGCTGGAATAAAGACATTTGTATTATACTTCCGTGGCTGCTTGCTGAGTTTACTAGGAATCGTAACACCCACCTTGGACATCTGCTTCAGGAGAGATCTGGATCCCGAGTTGGAAGAATCCACTTGACCCGATCCCTACCTATCCAAAGATTGTGAGAGAACAGCCTTATAGTTCCCACCCAACAACACCTTTCCAGATTGATGTTTATAGAGAGAATGGGAAAAGTGTGAAACAAAGCAGCTTGACCCAAATTCGGAGCATACACTTTAACCAAAGTCAAGTCTTGAAAGCCTACCCGTCCCCTTATGATAAGGAATCGTCCCTCAGCGTCACTTACTGTGTCAGAAATCACCAGCGGATTAGATCCACGGACCACTATTGCCACACCATTGTGTTTAGTAGTGTGGTTAGAGTAAAGAGCTATTGGAAACCATTTAGAGGATAAAGAAAAATTGTCCACGCTTTTCAGGGGGTTTTCCTGAAAGAAATACACATTGGCATGGTGTTTGCTAATATAAGCATGCATTAGTGCAGAGTGCTTCTGCAGAGTGTTAAGACCTTTAGTATTAACTGACAAAAATTTAAATGGTGTGGCGCAAGCCAACACCAGCACGGCAGTACAAGGTTAAAGTATAAGCCTAACAGAAAAGTCTGAAAATAAACCGGAACTATAAATACAGCGATTTATGGGACAGGAGGTCCGAAGGGAGGAGGGGAAATGGAAAATAATAGGCGAAAAAAAAAGAAAAAGAGAAGAAGGTGATCGGTAAATGGAAAGTGACTAAGAAATGAAAAGTAAAGGTGAGTAAAGATTTAACAGTAGTTTTTTTTTTAAAAGTAAAATAAAAGTGCGATTAATATAGATCTTACGCCTAGCAATTTCACCCCTGAGCTCCTGTAGAAGCTCTGGCTGCCTACTCGACAGGTCAATCCAGCGCCTCTGTAGCTGGATAATTGTACGTCTGTGGTGGAAGTGGAGCCTTAGACGCCTGTGCACTGCCCTGAAGGAATTATATTTTTATTCACTCAATACATATCAAGCTTCAAGTCTAAAGCACTGATCGATAGTGTCTGTCAAAACCCGCAGCTCAGAACGGAATGTTGTTACTCTCATGTTGGTACGTGAATAAAACTTTTCAACATGCTGTGCACTGTTTGGTTCTCAGTGCATGTATGAGTGTAGACACGTCACTCGCGCATACCTTTAATGCTATATGTAAGTTGGCTGACTCGCCTAACAATTATTCGTAACAACACCTAGTCATGCATACCCCAGCAATCGCAGGAGAATGCAACTATCTGCCCTATACAAGATTGTATGTGTATATATATATATATATATATATATATATATATATATATATATGTATATGTATATATATATATATGTATATGTATATATATGTAAAACACCCAAAAGTCTTTAAGCTCAGAGCGCTTATTAAGATGATATAGTAAAAATAATACTTAAATGTAATAGGCAGCTCCCCGATCATTCAACACCTGTCTGCAGGTGTCAGACCTAGTAATGGAATACAAAAAGACAGGGGGCGCCAACATAGTGCATTATAAAACATAAAACAATGCAAAAAATCCTCCAAAGATAGGTTTTCTCCGTACCAGATAATAGTAGAATTAGAGCCAATAGGATGAAATCTCATTGGAAATACTGGAACTTGTACCAAGCCTGGGTAGCAGATGGATCCTTCCAATATAGACAAAGTAATATCCAGATACACCTATGGACTTAAATATAGCCAAAATAGTGTGTTTGGCTATATTTAAGTCCATAGGTTATCTGGATATTACTTTGTCTATATTGGAAGGATCCATCTGCTACCCAGGCTTGGTACAAGTTCCAGTATTTCCAATGAGATTTCATCCTATTGGCTCTAATTCTACTATTATCTGGTACGGAGAAAACCTATCTTTGGAGGATTTTTTGCATTGTTTTATGTTTTATAATGCACTATGTTGGCGCCCCCTGTCTTTTTGTATTCCATATGTATATATATATATATGTGTATATGTATATATATATATATATATATATATATATATATATATATATATATATGTATATATATGTATGTATGTATATATATATATATATGTATATTGTAGTACTACAAGAGCCAGTATGTCCTGGCATACAGGACCTGCTTGGACCTGTAGTGCACCAAGGAAAGATGTAAATAGTGTAAATAGTGAAAAATGTAAATAAAACACAGACATCAGGATAAAAATTATTTTAATTGAAAATATAAATTTGTCGACCTTATGACTGTAGAAATCCTATACATATATAGGTCATAGTAAAGGAAGTAAAAAACATTTTTCTGTGTGTTAGAACAAGTTATCATTTGCTCTAACACTAGGAGTGGTGTGGGAGAATCACCTCTGATACCATCACCATCATCATTGGTAGCTCAGACAGCCCTGCAGAGTCACAGAACAGAGTGATATCTTAGATATATCTGTGTGAGCAAGGGTCCTTATATCTATGGGGCTGTAAGCGTTAAAATTATGTAAACTTTTCTTAGTATAATACCTTCTATATATATTTCTGAAGGTCACAAGACTACTTTTCATATTGTATCAATTAGTATTTTAGGCTTACTATTTCTCTTTTCAAGATTGTTTTTTCATGAAACATGAGTAAGTATGTGACTTTTTCGTAGTCTATCAATATATGAGCTAATCAGGCCCACATGGACTGTATGAACACAGGAAGAACAGAAATAAATCACCTTTGTTACGTTGTGTGTAGTTGATTTTGTTTACAACCAAGCAACAGTTGTTTATGGTGGAAAGCCTGAAAATGCATATCAATTAAAATCCAAACCATTGCTTTACATGTTTTCAATCAAGTTTAACTGCCAACTTAACTTAACATCAATGTATTTTCTTAATATTGTAGGTCATTGGGTTGCCATTTGATATTTCACTTAATGCAATTACAAATAAAAAAATGACATGCATATGATCATAATTTATTAAAGTCATCATTATTTACAATTTTGCGCTAAACAATGAATATGAAAGCCACAAGGTAGATAAAAGGAAAAGACTCCCTTCTAAGACACAGTATAAGTGCCCCGCTTGTGTTCAAGCAAATGCAGCTAATGCAGAGCGGGTACCAGAGAGCTTGTGCAAATATCCCTGCTGCCATATCCCGAGGAGCCATAGTGACGCTAAAGCAAGTGCCTGCACAGATGCTGAGCCTGTATTGCTGAACTGAGGCATGACAGGTCGCTACTGAGAGTGAAGTTGTGAAGGAATACTCAGTATAAGGCTGTCATGCCTGCTCCTGTCACCATCCTTGTCTCTCCTATTCGCTTACCCTCAAGCTCCCGCCTAAGGATGGCTCTTTGCCTTCAGCCTTTACCATGCAAATACGTCAAGATTAAAACCTTACTACATTTTTCTTTCATATTTTCTTTTTACTTTGGAGAACAACTATTCTCTTATATTTTAAAATTAATTTCAGTTATTTCCTCACAAATTTGCACCCCCCCCAAAAGCATTGTGCCCTAGGCTACAGCCTATTGGATATTCAGGCCTTGATGACAAACCATGGCAGTAGCGGTCCCTGTACGTGTAAAACAGCTAGGGCTTCTTATGTTGTTACAACTAGCTTGCTTAGAAAGTTGTCAAAGAGGAATAAATCATATATTTTGCTACACTAGCGTCCAGACTGAGACAGGTTAATAGAGGGTGTCCTAATGAATAGTGATCCCAAGTCCTGGACATTCACCTGTGATTGGCAACATCAACAGCATTTCCAGTTTTCCTGATTGTGTATCAGACTTTTGCTATGAATGTAAATATGCTATGCTATGTGAAATTACCAGACTTTTGCTGAAAGTTCCACTGTTTTATTATACCTGTGAACCAGAGACTGGCTGTGAGGCTGACTGCTGGCTACTCGCTATTCAGACTCTGGATTTCAGTTGTGCACACTTGCTTGTTTTCTGTATATTCAGCTCTGGTTCTGAACTGTGATTACTGATGAAATGTATATATGTGAACTGGATTTCAGCTGTAAACTCGTTATTCTTCATTTGTATGTCAGCTTTGCCACTTACTATTGTGCATTTCCTGTCTGTAGGTTGGACTTTAGTTAAAAGTGGAGCCTCTGAGAATTGTCCTTCATTTACCGGTCTGCATTTTCAATTTTTGCTTCATTCTACATTTTCACTAGAGGGCCCATTCTCCTTATTGGCACTATACAAAGTAACAGTTGCCACCAGCCATTGGGCATACTTGCCTACCCCTGGGAACTTGTTTCCGGGAGAGGGGGTGTTACTGGAAGGCGGGAGGGGGCGGGGCCAATCGCGTAATTTTGCACTCCCCCCACGGAAAAACATCATTTACGTTGCGGGGGGCGGGGCCAAATTACGCGATTCTCAGTGAATTCCGGGATGCGGGAGAAATGCCAGCTCTCGCAGGAGTCCGGGAGACTGACCCAAATTCCGGGAGTCTCCCGGACTTTCCGGGAGAGTTGGCAAGTATGCCATTGGGGTGTATTTCTGTGGCTGAACACACTCAATGCTATTTAGCTTGTGACAGCCTGCTGGAGGGGATAAAACATAGTGAGTGTGGATACTGTGTGTTTGAGAGTCCTAGAGCCAGACAGAAGAGCGGAGAGGTTGTACTGCACTTAGAGAATGCTCCTATTGGAGAAGAAAGAACACATAGCAAGTGTGAGTTCTGTCTGCATCACAGTCTTAGAGCCTAGCGAAAGAGGAGAAAGTTTGCATAGCACTTAGGGATTATAGGAGATAAAATGGCTCGACATACCCTAGACAGAGCTACAAGTCTCAGAGCACAAGCAGTAATACTAACAGATAAAGCTACAACACTTACAGACAGAGGTTGCAAGTTTAATCAACAAAGCTGCCAATATTTCAGGGAGAATTACAAGATTGTAGATAAAAAGAGAAAAGCTAACTGCACCAGGTTGTTATATATAGTTACTGGTATATGGACATCCCCAAATCAGTTGATAGTCCATTTTTTCCACTATAATAAAGTGAAAACTATGTTTATCTGAAGGGTGCACCCAATTACTTAGAGTAAATAAGTACACAAGGAAAAACAGAAGTATACATCAGGGCACTCCGGGGTATTCAATCACATTTAAAATCATATATTTATTATATATATTAAAAACCAGGGTAGTGGTGTGTGGGGAATAATTTGTGTGTAATCATTTAAAATGCAGATTAAACTGCAGTAGTTTTGTTATCTCTTAAACTAAACAGATAATAAACACTTTGATTTGTATATCAATTTATAACTCTCCTTTAATTGATCTCCTATTAATAAAGGAGAGGATGTAACTTTGTTCTTATATTTCACTTTCTATAATAGGTCAAAAGTGAGCTCATGATATAACAGTAATGGTGAAATTTTAAGGTATGCTAGAATGGTGGATACTATCTGTAAGCTTCTCCCTATATGATGGAAACTAATGTCCACTAGTTATATAAAACCTTTGATAGGAGTTATAATATTGACCTAGAAATAATATTCTTTATGACCAAAAAAGTATATAGCCACAGGTCATTCTAATAGAATGATTATGCAGGATCCCCTTTAAAAATAAAGACTGGGATAAAAATAATCAACCCAATCTATTAGTGGGGGTATATACAGTATATTTGATTGTGTTCTTGATCGTGATACTTCATCGTGTTTTACCTCCCTACACTGCCATAGTCATCTGTGCTACCAAGGTAGCCACCTCCTGCCTGGTCCGCCTGTCTCTCCCAGATTCCCAGGCCTCATTAGTTGTATCTAAGCTCCTGGGCAGACAAAGAGGAAAGAGAGCCTTGCTCGCAATCTTATAATCTGTAGCAGTGGTGCTCAACCCATGGTATGTGTACTACTGGCAGTACACAGTGTAGGGTTAGGTGGTATCCGTATGCAGTGTTAGACGCAGTACGGACGATAACCATACTGGAAGGATGTGGATGCTATGAGCTCCAAGCACCAATGCGCATTAAAGATTCCTCAGTCTGGTCCACCCACAGTGAACATATAAGTTTACCTGTCACCCATCGGCACACTTTGAGTTCAGCATGTTCAGGTTTGCTATCACTGGGCCCAAACTCAGAAGTGTAGTCTGCCTCCACAGCTGTGGATTAAATTTTATGGGTGCAATACCGGGAGAGATCGATAGAACTAGTGTTCTAAAGCAACCCTTCCACATGTCAATTTTACATTATTTAACAAATTTGGAATGCTTTGTTGTTAAAAATGAAAATTGACTTTCAACTTCTAAATGGTAAAAATTACCACTGCAAAATGCTTGTTGAAAGCTGTGAAGAATATTTCAAATGAGATTATTATGAACAATTATGGATGAGACCCCTTTTCTGAATCTCTTCTATTATATGAAGAAAAAGAAGCAATGCCAACTTTCCTGCGATGGAAGTCTTCAAAGAGAATTCCAAAATAGTGTCAGTAAAGGTTATTTACAAACAGTATCGGACTGCGGTATGAAGGGCCCATCAGGGGAATTCAATAGTAGGGGCCACAAAATAGTGTGTGCAAGCCATTAAAGAGGTGTGGCCAGTTACCAAACCAGTATTGATATTAAATTAATAGTATTCACATTTATTAAATAGCCCTGCTTCTCCCGAAACACAAACCCACTTTCAAAAATTAGCCCCCAAACAACCCCAGTATTATATAAATATTCCCATTACCCCCTCTTAAATTAATATGATCTATCATGCAGGGCTGTTGACAGAAACTGTGGTGCCCAATACTAATTAATCTGGCAGACTGCACCCTCCCGATACATGCCCCCTCCCTCTTTGCCATACATTCGCCCCCCTCCCTCTTCACCGTATATGCGCCCCTCTTCTTCTTTGTCGTACATGTGCTCCCTTCCCACTTTACAGTACATTCCCCCTTTCTCCATCACAGTACATGGCCCCCTCCCTCATCACAGTATATACCCCATTCCCCATCACAGTAAATGACTTCCCCCCACTCCCTCATCACAGCAAATGCCTCCCTCACCACAGAAAATGCTCAATTTCTGCCGCTCATCACAGTAAATGTTCCCCTCTCCCCCACCCATCCCATCACAGTTAATGTTCCCCCCATCCCATCACAGTAAATTGTCCCCTCTACCCCCTTCCCATCACAGTAAATTTTTCCCTCCCCCATCCCATCACAATAATTTTCTCCTCCCCCCCTTTCCATCATAACATGGTAGCACATTTCAAAAATGTAACTGCGCCACGTGTTCCCAGTCTAGCAATACCTGGGAGCTGATGCATTGCGGAGGCAAAGGGGCCAGATGGTCAGGCTAAGGGGGGCCCAGACAGAAGGAGAGGTCTGTCCGAGCCCTCTGGTCTGTCCGGGCCTCTCCCAACTGTACAGGTCATACCCCTCTGATGTAGGCCCTGCTACCATGACTTACCTAAACTGCACCACCAACACCCCACTTTGATTCTCTCAATCAACACTAAACAGGGGGGCTTGGTTCCCCCTACCACCATAACAATAAATATAGAATATGCAAAAATAAACACAAAATAAAATTATCCCTATTTAGGCAAGTAAGTTACAGTTGTTCCATCTATATCCTAGGACCCCTTTGAGTTAGATAAGACATAATTGAGTGCACAATACAGTAATACTGAAATTAATATTATATAATTGCATGTGCAGCTTTGCTTATACATAGCTTTGTCTCCTTCCATAACAGTGGTCTCTCTCTACAAACTGCAACACAGAGCTCACAAGCTGTCACCTCTGCTCTTGCAGAATCCTGCTCATTGCCACGTATACTGTTATAGCTAGACCACAGGTATCACAATACTGTAATTCTGTCTTGGATATAACAATTGTGGACTGGACTAAGGAATTGACGATGCAGTTGTGGAAAATGGTGGCTCCCATAACTATTATAGTCAGCATGTGTGTGGGTCAGCGTTCGCAAATAGGTTAGCTAATTAGGCAACCTCCTGGGACTTACTAGGTACATGGTCCATGATTGAAGAGTCTGATTATTTAAGACAGGGAGGGCTTAGCCTCCATGCCGGATATAACGTTCCTGTGCCTAACTCACATTGCTAACTTGCTCCCCTCTTTCTGGATTTCCCTTGCTTATTTGGACTCCCTGATGTTAGGCTTTGGCTTGACTCTGGATTTTTCTTGAACTTCTATGCCCTTTGACCTCGGCCTGTTTCGGGATAACCCGTATTTGCTACCAGCCCTAACCTTTGGCCTGTCTCCCAACTGTCCGGTCACATCTGACCCACGACCCTTGAACGGTCTCTGGTATGCACCTCCATTATACTAGTTAATATCTACCTGGCGCTTTGTTTTGTTCTGATAAGCTTCTACTACTATAGAGCTAAGTCCTGGTGTATCCAAGTACCTCCAAATGTACTAGTTCTACAGGAAAGGCAACTGCTATAGATGAAGATCTCTACCAGTCTGGTTCTAGAAGCTTATCAAACAGCTGTGGCCAATAACAGCTATAGTCAGCATTTGGTATTAATCAAATCCTTCTCCTGGGAAAGTTGTATGTTCTGTATTATATGTATAGGTATTTGTTTGGAATTGTGGGCTTATAATAAATTTGTGGTGCTGTATATTTTTATGAATGGCATTATAATGCTTTTTTAATATATATTCTTTATTTTGTATAAGAATGTCTGAATACAAGATAAAGGATTAGTAAAGGATTCAAAATATTAAAGACATATAAAAAAAGACAAATAATTAGATCTCATTAACGGTAATTAATAATAATGAATAGTAATTTATTGATAATATTTTAGTAGCTCATTAATAAATATTACAGAACATTTGCATTTTAATAATATTGAATATCTATTTAAACACAAAAGAAAATAGAAGTCAAAGGGAAAATAAGGAAAGGTGGAGGAGAGGGTGGGATAGGAAACAGTGATTGAGTGCTCATATATTCATAATGTAACATGCAAATTGTTAAGGTAAAAGTGATAATGAGAGAATAAGAAATTATAGTAGTATTCCTGGGAATTGGGTCCATCCTGTGTACTTACAATGGGACCTTCAAATTCCAATTATTCAGGAAAGCACATTTCTAAGTGCTGCTTGTAATAAAGACAGTCCCAAATCTTTTCCCCTTTAATGATTAATGGAAGTTATAAATGAGGCTACCCTGGGCTAAACTATTTTAAGAGCAAAACAGAAATGTAAAATGTAATAAAGGGGGTTATCCTAAAATGGTAGTAGGTTGGGCATTAAAGTGATTTTTTTTTACTGTTTGAACCCAGACCATGAAGTGTAAAGTGCAACTTGGTCATGTCGGCACACTAATGAGCAGTTTTTATAGTTCATAAATGATCCTTAGTGTATCAATTCATATATCAGTAGTAAAATTACCCATAATTAGGACTGCATTTAGCCTTTCTGACCTTTATAATAAAGGATGGCTGGAATGAGAGAAGAGCTAAGGCTTGGTGTGTGTGCTGGTCATATGGAAGAGTAATGATATGTGTTGGTGCGTGGCAGTATTTATATTTATGTTAATGTCTACATATGCTCACACAAGTGTATTTTTTATTAACTAAAATGTGGTTGCTTTTTATGGTTTACAAAATTCAGGAATATTAATATAACAATAGTTTAACTTACTATATAATAGTAATGCTTCATATGCTAATTTATTGAAACATGTTAAAAATAACTAATATGTAACATTCTACCTACATATACTTAAAGTACAATTTTTTCCTGAAAGCATGTTTGCCATTGCCATGATTGCTACTGCCAGTTTATACTAAACCAATCTCATCTCAAACTAATTATCTAACAGGCGATACAGTTACTGAATTTACTTTGACAAATTCCTTCCACAGTGTTCTGTTTCTCCATTTCAAGTGCTTTAATCACAGAAATGTACATTCTCCTGGACAAAGGTGTCAAAGCAAATTCTGATTCTCAAGATCAAATTAGTAAAGAGGCTGAATTTCCTTGTGCTTTGCTCTGTTAACTCAGCCCTGACATAGGTCACATTTTCTTTAAAAGTTACATTTTATGCCTTATTCTGTATAAAAAAAGGTCTGTGAGCGATTGCATAATATTCAGATTTGGTTAAAAAAATCATTTTGAACTTATTTTGGCAATGAGACAACTGATTAATGTTAAAGGTTAGGCAAGTTCAAGTACATAATAATATACTAAAAAAACATGAAAAAGTACTGTATTTTTTAAATACAAAGTAAACCAAGGCCAGTCTATGGTTTATACCAATTAATCTCATTCTTGCTTTGTTGTTTCACATATTGTCTTCTGATATTTACCATAGGCATTTTTTTCATAAGAGCTGGAGGTCATTATAGAAATGATGTAAAATACGCTTTGTAAAATGTTCAACAACTTCATCTTCTTCAGAGTTTTCCCCTGAAGGGCATCATTTAAAGTAAGTTAGGAGTAAATCCAGCTAGACTGTGCAATATTGCACTTTTCCAAACCATGTTGCGGTATGTGTGTGTGTGTGTGGGTGGTGGATTTAAAATGTATGGACAGATTTAGAGTTGAGAGTGAGTTCATCCTAGCCCAACTCTTAATTGCAGAGTAAGAACAAAATGTGGCCAGTATTTGTATGTAACATGTTTCCTGCATGGAAAAATGAATTTGTACCCCTTTCAGCAACTTGCATTACCCCTTGCATCACAACATGGTTTGTA
The DNA here is from genome assembly GCF_038048845.1 of Mixophyes fleayi. Classification (NCBI taxonomy): domain Eukaryota; kingdom Metazoa; phylum Chordata; class Amphibia; order Anura; family Limnodynastidae; genus Mixophyes; species Mixophyes fleayi. Next base: position 286,091,822 of record NC_134405.1, on the reverse strand, counting down.
CAGGCACAAGTTTGAACCATTTAGCTGGATTTTCTTCCAACTCTAAATGAAGGCCTAGTATTTTATTTTTCAAAGTGTCCCTGCACTGAGCATTGGTTGCCCTGGGGATTTAAATTAAACACACCTTCTTCTTCATCATTGGTTGACAATAGGGATGTGTTTTTACTTAGTTAAATTATATTGAGCTTGTTCTGTGCAGTTTGTCTTTTGATAGGCTGGGGCTTTATGTTGCACTGTAATGTAACATGCCCAGTGCTGCATTCCCAACCTGTCACTGACACTGAAGAGGAGCCTCACAGACAGCACTAACTCTAACATTACACTCAAGCAGTCAAATGGCAATGCATCTATTTGCTTTATTACATGCGTCTTGTTCCTTTCTAGAGTGTTCAACAGCGAAATTAATAAGGTCCATTTATCTCAACACAAGGCATTGGGAATGTATTGTGAATATACCCAATTGTAAGTAACAAGCATTTACATATGCAGCTAAGGCTCGGTACCCACTGAAGAACTTTCTGACCAATGTGTTATCTACAACGGTTGCACATACGAATGAAGGTCAGATCGGTCGGTCGTTTCATGCATACAGACTATACCGGTTTTAAATGATTTTGCACAACCAACCGACCGGGCAGTGATATTTGTAGGGCATTATGTTGTCTCAAATAATTGAGATTTTGCACACACTGAAACAATATATAGCCTCTCTGCCGCGATATGTCAAATAAAATATAGGCCGAACATCACCAGCAAAAACTCCCAAAAATTCACATTCAGAAAAAGGTAATATGTCATTGTCATTCATTCTATAACACATATTTGTGTATAGTGTACGTTCATTCACTTGCTACTGCTCATTAACAATTTTTTTATATAATGGATTATGTTGAACTCCAGCAGGCCTGTGGTCTTTTGCTACTTACTATAGCAAGAAAACTCAAGCACAGAGCCAGAAGAAGATTTGGTCTTGTTGGACCAATGAGTGGTTCCAGAGGAGAGACTAATTTTCTCATATGACCCTGCTACAGGAGAAATGGGACAACAACCCAGATGACTTCTGGAATTTTCAGAGGATGAATAAACCCACCTTCCATGAACTGCTCCAACTTTTCACCCTACTCATCCAGAATTAGGGCACCCATTTAAGGAAACCCATATCTGCAGAGCAAAGTCAGGTTGCTACTCTGAGATTTTTTTGGCCACAGGAAGGACACTGGCAGATCTCAAATACAGCACATCGATTTCAACTCATGCTCTGGGTTTGATCATACCTGAGACCTGTGACGCTATAGTTCAAGTTCTGTGTGGAAATTGATAAAAGAAATATTGTGTATTTGTAAAAAAATATTATTTTACTAAGATAGAAAGTATACAGATTATATAAAAACTGTTCAATACATTAAAAACATTGAAGGGGTTCACAGCTGTTCATGGTGCAAAATTTCTGTACTCTCCGTTGAGGATGGACTTGCTGTATACTGTCGCATATTTCTGCCCATAGGTGTGAAAGTCATGTAGGGTTGCGGGGTAACTGATTGTCTTCCCATAATGGGATGTTGCATGTGGCCAAAATGTATATGAGGTGCCTGTCTGAAATGTCCTTGCTCCTGTGTGAGGTTTGATGTTGTTAAACAGTATCTGGTGCCAGATCCTCCCTGGATGCCCTACGAATGATGTCATGCATCAACCTTTCCATCTCTATGCGCATTGGTTTCCTAGCACCTCTCATTTTGCTGTCAAGCGTTGCTTCAACCAGATCAAAATCATCTTGTCGAGGATTTTTGGAGGCCTCTATTTCGTTTAATTCTTTTCTGAATACAGTCCTAAGGTTCTGTATCTCTCCCTTTGCCCATTCTACATTTGTTCCAGGGTAATGTGGAAGGCATGCTCTCACAAGTTCTCCCATAGCCACACTCCTCTGCTGCCTGTTTGAGTAGTCCTTTGATTTAGTTTTCCACAGGCAGGGATGGGATCTATAGGCCTCAATGAAGTCCTTCATGAGCTCTATATTTCGGTCAGATGCCATGGCAGTATATTTTCTAAAACTATTTATATATATATATATATATATATATATATATATATATACATATATATATATATATATGTATATATATATATATATATATATATATATATATATATATATATATATATATACACATATATATATATATATATATATATATATATATATATATATATTGTCCTATAGAAAAACACACAGCAGAGAGGTTGGTAACATGAATGTGCATCAATAATACAATAATAAACACACTTATACCAGCTGATTAACATACACACCACCAAAATAGATACATTAAAAAAAATGTATCTACTGTCATATTTAACATAAACACAAGTCAAGGAACATTACAGAAATCCGCATGCTGTAAAGTACTGTCAAAATAAATAATTGGATGAAGGAGGTATATTAATAATTTCTGTACATTGGGATCAGTTGCGATGGAAATCATACGCAACATACCTTACAAGTTAACCCGTGCCTGATACTCATGCATCTAATCAAGCTACTTAAGGTCTTAAAAAGGTTCTTGTCATGCATTTGGACCTAGCCCAGGCCTCCTCAGTGGAAGAGCGTTACTTCCCGACGCAAGCAGCCTTTTTAATGTGTGTTAATGAGGTAAAATTACCTCACAAAAATGAGTTTGACCCCTCAACTCGTAAATTTAGCCTTTACTACCACTCCCACGGGGGGAAGGGGGGATGATGGAAGTTAACTGACTTGACTATTCTAATTTTTTTGTCAAAGAATGTCAGTGTACCAAATTTCAGGTCAATTGGATGAGCTCTTTCTGAGAAAATAGTTTTTTCCACACACACACACACACACACACACACACTAACGCACGCCTCTACACATGTGTGTTCATGAGGTAAAGTTACCTCACAAAAATGAGTTTGAGCCCTACCAAATTTCAGCCCTTTTTGAATTTTTTTCCCCACACACACTAAGAATTTAATAGGTCAGTGTATAACTCTGCCCAGCAGATGGCGCTGCAACTTGGTTTTTTTTTTTCACACACACACAGACAGACAGACGCCACTAAGCATTTATATATTAGATAATCTTTTCATATAAGATTAGATTGTACGCTCCTTCGAGCAGGGCCTCCTCTTGTTATCCAAAAACGTAATAAACAGTGGCGCTCACAGCAGTATTGTATAAAGTTAGTATAGAGAAAGTCCACACATACACCTCTTCCACATATGGAGGCAGCCTTCCTTATAATAGGTGGGTAAGTCCAGAATCAAATAGAAAGTCAAACAAGGATACGGCGCACAATGGTGTGTTACTAGGAATTTATCCCAGGTTCAGTGGGGAAATAATAGTATAGTCAATGGATCAAAGTTCCACGTTTGCTGGACGGTCTTATAGGACCAAGGGTATGAGTCCAGTTTGCACATATAAAAGACAGAATAATATAGGCATAGGATTAGTAGAAGCAGTGTGTTAGTGATAGCCCATCACCATAGTATTACACACCCAAAGGAAATTATATTGCTTATCTGTATGATTAATCCAAAGACTGGAACACAGCTTAACAACCACTTCACTTTCAATATTATGTGGTCAGCATACTCAGCAACTGCAAGTCTGGTCTCCAGTCAAAAACATCAGCATACTGTAAACATCATATCTCTCTTTGCCTAATTAGAGTGAAGGCTACGCCCCTGTGACACATGGGGCGTAGCCATATGATCTCTCAGACGCCATCTTAGAACCTGGATCGCTACATCTGGGCCTTATACAAGGCTGAGGATAAATTACTTCATTAGTTATTCACTGAACAAGTGCACCAATACCCAACAACCACTTTAATCCAGAGGAACACCAAAAGTAAGCCACTCCAGGACCTTTCACCGAACAAAGAACAGGAAGACAAAGAACCAAAGGAGAGGAACATCTCCCGACAAAGTCTTCACTCTAATTAGGCAAAGAGAGATATGATGTTTACAGTATGCTGATGTTTTTGACTGGAGACCAGACTTGCAGTTGCTGAGTATGCTGACCACATAATATTGAAAGTGAAGTGGTTGTTAAGCTGTGTTCCAGTCTTTGGATTAATCATACAGATAAGCGATATAATTTCCTTTGGGTGTGTAATACTATGGTGATGGGCTATCACTAACACACTGCCTCCTCTTGTTATGTTCTCCACCACCTTAACTCTGCTCTTCAGCTCCTTGTCTCTTCCACGAGGTCCTCCTGCCCTTCTACCCCTCTCTCTACCCCGCTTGGGGCTCTCACCTCTCATCTAGCTGTACATTGAGCTTCGGAGTTACTGTGCTTTTTGTTAACTGTACCGTGCTGTCTCACCCTGTATTGTGTTTCTGTCTGTCCCTGTACACGGCGCTACGGATAGCTAGTGGCGCCCTATAAAAAGAAATAAAAAAAAAAAATAATAATAATAATAATAATAATAATATAAAAAATATTGTGGTGAACAAGGTGCCAAATAATATTTCTTACATTTGAAGTATATTGTGTTTGGTATCACTCAGTTTACAATTTAATGAGAATGCTTCCGGTGCTATTTATGTAGCGTTTACACTAAGTGTACACTAGTTATGGAAAATATAATTTTTATACACTGAATAGCAAGCACTGAGTGATCATTAAGAACCAGTTTGAACAAGTCTAAAGGCGGGAATCTAAAGTAAGGACAGACGGCCTTTCTGAGAGCAATGACCAGAGGAATCCACCAATGCCATTTCGAGTATCTGAGAGTGCAAGACCCCTCAGCCAATGAATGAAGACCTTACAATTATAACTGTGTGTCACTGTGATGTCATTTCATTTACAACTGTACTGTGCATAAATGTTAGCTCTGGTTTTTGGAGACCAGAGCATTCTGTTGGTAGCTTGAGTTGGTGCCAACTGCCGCATGGGTATGTATGCCAAACTTTGCCTTTTTATGCTTTGCTAAATAAAACCTTTTGTGCTTTGGAACCACAGCAATCGCATCAGAAAATCTTTACTGATAATGATAGTACGAACCTTGCTGTAATTGTGATGAAAGTAGGGATGTGCAATGGCCACTTTTCGCGTTTTCGGTTTTGGGTTCTGATTACCTTCAGGTTTTGGGTTCTAATGGGTTTTGCCAAAACACCCCCTCAAGGTTTTGGGTTCTGATTTTTTTTTTAAAAAGCATAAAAACTGCTAAAATCTTATTATTAACCTCAATAACATTCATTTCCACTCATTTCCAGTCTATTCTGAACACCTCACACCTCACAATATTGTTTTTAGGCCAAAAAGTTGCACCGAGGTAGCTGGATGACTAAGCTAACACAAGTGGGCAGCACAAACACGTGGCCCATCTAGGAGTGGCACTGCAGTGGCAGACTGGATGGCAGTTTCAAAAGCTAGGCCCCAAAGAGCACATAATGCCCACAAAAGAGGTGCAAGATGGAATTGTCCTTGGGCCCTCCCACCCACCCTTATGTTGGTGAAATAGGACATGCGCACTTTAACAAACCAATCTATAAACACATCTACTTCTCTCTTTAAAACCTAATAGAAATTATGAATTTACACAGCTCCATTGATCCAGTGGTAGAAGAAAAGAATGTAGAATTTGGGAGCCAGTTATATCTAGGACCCTGAGAAGTTAGGCACCAGTAGTAATTATTTTATGTTTTCACAGTACATTACTCCTGTGATTTAACCTGCCCTGCATTTCTAAGAACACATTACACAGCAATATTTTTGTGCTATCATAATGGTTCAAATACTAAACTCTACAGCAGAAACTAGCATAGTGCAGCATTGGTTACGTATGAGAGTATTGTATACAGCGATTGTCATAACTAGCATCATTTGATACAGGTTTCAGGAAACTGTTTCCAAACACATTCTCAATCATTTCCACACAGGTTTATCTGTAAATCTCTAGTTCTAGTTTACAAGAACATTCGATGGTTCCATGATTTAATGAAATGCAATAAAGATGATTAAAATACAAAGTCTCTGTAAGGGGTAGGTATGTGAAGTGTATGTGCTGTATGCAGATCAGGCTGCATATACACAGACATATCGCTACATTGTAAACATAATATAAATACATGGTTGCCAACCCACCAGGTTTATGGCGATCAGATAAAAAAAAGGAAGTGATCAGTAAACAATATTACAGTAATAAAATACATATAGTAAAACAGAGATCTGGATCTGGTTTGTGAGCTCACTATTTCCAGTTATCTGAGCCTCCAGGTCCGCTAGATTGCGCATACATTAATGTACAGGTACACTTTATTATTACATAATGAGTCAGAAAATAATAATAAGCCTAGAGTTACTAAATATTCTCAAGAGCTGACAACACTACACCTATATAGTGAGCCGAGCAACAAGTGCAGACATAAGTCACACTCACCCTGTAGCAACCTACGTGCAGTATCAGCTTCTCACACCTCCAGCATCTACACACCGCTCTCCCGCAGCTCCATCCCTATTTTTCCCCATAGTGGGATAGTTCAGAGGCTGTTGGTGCGGAGATCAGTCACCGAGGACTGACATACATCCAGTGCACGGCAGCGGCTACGCATGAGGAGGCGGGGGAGGAGGTGCTGCTGGTTCCAGGGTGGGGGGGGACTAATATGAATCCGGATCTCGCGAGATCCGATGCCGGGATTATGACGTTAAGCCTCGTTTTCAGTTTTGCGATCGGCGGGAATACCCGAACAGTGCTCGGATTAGGCTCGGATCGGCACTGTTCGGGGGTGTTCGGATTGAGAGAATCCGAGCCCGCTCATCCCTAGATGAAAGCAGGTAAAACGTTCATAGTATCCCTTGATATTCTAAAGAAAGTTATGGGTAGATTATCCTAACACAGTGCTTGACAACCTTTTTCTGTCAGTGTGCCAGAAAAAATATTTTCAAGCCCAGGAGTGCCAGTTGTATACGTGTGTGTATGTCTTTATATACGTGTGTGTATGTGTATATATATATGTGTATGTGTATATATATATATATATATATATATATATATATAAATATATTTATTTTTTTAATTTTATTTTATTTTATCATGCTAATATCATGGTAATGCTAATAGTAAAGAGACCAACAAATAAAAATTCATGTTATGCAGCATAGATGTGCCCCCAGTTTATATTGTGCCACAAAGTTGTGCCTCAAGTTTATATTATGCCTCATACTCTCTGGAGACTAAGCAGGCACATCCACACATCATTCGTTCCACTAAGGAAACATGGAGATGCTTCATTAAAACAGCCGAAGATTATCATAATGGAACTGTTGCGTATCGGCTATCTTTGGCTGCTTTAGTAAGGCAACTGCAGAGCTTCAGAGTGCCAGAAAGAAGTGGTCCAAGTGCCACGTCTGGCACGCGTGCTGGGGGTTCCCTACCCCTGTTCTAACATATCAACAAATATGAGGCTATTATACACAAATGAACGTTCACCCACAATGCTTCATTCTGTACCTGTACCGTCAATGATTGGCCCATACTGCGAACGCCTAAGTCTGCGTCTATAAAATATTGAGGAGCCAGTCGGCAGCGGTATGAGAAAGATGGCGGATGGCGGACAGGTGCTGGAGAAAATTAATAGTGATGAAGGAGTGGGGGGGGGGGGGGTGAAGAAGGAGAGGAGGAAATGCAAATAATGGACATCAAAGGAACAAAGCCAATGAGCCAAAGAGAAATGGAGATGATGGTGAGATTGTTGGACCAGTACAACTACAATTGTCAAAAGAGAAAATGTTAATCACAGAAAAGAAGTTATTATGCAAAAACTCCTAAATCAAATAAGGGACAAACTCGGCAAAAAAAGATGGAAATTCCAAATACATAACGCTGGTCCAACTTAAAAAATATTAAACAGAGGAGGCTTTTGAGAATCTGAAAAAAACAGTAAAAAAAAGTGAGTATTAAAAGTGGTTAATACAAATGCTTAAAACACGTAAGTGAACATTGCTAGTAATTTATGGTAAAAAATAACGATTAGTATGATTAATAAAACTTTTACATCTATATACAGTAAGAAAAATGCACGATGAAGTGTGCCGCGTAGCTACTGAAAAAGCTAAAATGGAAAAAGCTGTACTGTCTATAAAACAAGAAAAACAGAGGTAGAAATTGGAGAAATTAAATTGGAGCATAAAGAAGATAATTATAAATCCTTGTAAAACCTTAATACAACGTGAGGAGCACCCTGTTCTGTTACAATTAAAAAAAATGCCACCTATTTTACAGATGCTATGGACCAGCAAGACAGCATGCAGGAGAAAACCCAAGAGGGACCCCAACATAAAGTGATTTCAAGCAGTGTCCAAGGTATATATGGTAGTTGGCCCTGTGGTAGAAACAAACTTGTGTTCCATTTCTTTGTTCAGTATAATCAAAATGAATTCCCTTTCGTCATATAGATATCATATCTATCATATCTGAAGAAAGTTCAGAAGGAGAGAAGGATGTAACGCGCAGTAATATTTTTAGTCCTTCCGGTGATGGGAAAGGTGTGGTCGAGAAGATGGGAAAGTTGAACGAATATTTGCAGAATTAAGGGCAAACATCAATGATGTTACGAAAAAGTTCAAGTATCTGAAGAAAATTTTCATTGATTTGTTACAAGTATATGATAAAGTAATGTCAGAATGCAGTAGCCAGGTTAAACGCTAAAAATTTTACTGGATTAATAATTTATGCTATTCCTTTTTTTCTACATCCATTTTTATGGCTATTTTTGAAAAACAAATGTATCAGGCGCCGTCTACGCACTCCCCATAGAAGCTGGAGACAGACGCCTTCCGCCTCTCATCTACTGCGTCCTGTTGACTATCAGCGGAACGTTCTTCCGGGTCCCAACCGGCTTGCAGCATGCGCATGTGCAATACACTTGCCTAGCAACAGGACGCTCTTCTCTTCAGCCTGTCAATGGTCAGCTGTGTTCTGACCGCCGAAACTGCAGGCTCCATTAGGAGGCACTTCCACCTATTTAAAGCGTTTTGTACTGCTCTTCCCGTCCTGGTTTGAACTTTGGCTCGCTTCTGACAACTCTCCTGGTTATCTCCGTTGTACTGCGCTACTGTTGGCTTGATCCGGACTGTCTGACCATTTCTGACTCTCTCACCACTGCACTGGTGACTCTCTGGGTGAACCGCGACCTGCGCACCTCACGCAGCACAGCCCGTACCTCCAGGGGGTGTGCTAGACTCCGAACCTCCCTGTTTAGTTGTGCAAATACCAGTCAGTGGTAGTTCCAGTGTTAACTCCATGACAAAATGCTATTGATACAAAACGTGTGGATTATTTGGTGTATTAGCAATAATTACAGGCTTGAAATAAAGACAAAACAAATTAACTTGTTCAATACATATGTATGGTCTTTGGCAGACACACAAGGCGTGTGCAGGTGTTAAATTATCCAAGGTGACATATGCAATACACATCTATACAATATACAGCTATGTTCTTTTGTTCTAGACTTGATGGACACAGGTGCCTAATTATGCAAGCAGACACACGCAGTACACATCTACACAGTGCGCATCTATCTATCTATCTATCTATCTATCTATCTATCTATCTATCTATCTATCTATCTATCTATATATCTATCTATCTATCTATCTACTTATCTATCTATACACACAATTTAAAACAGGTTTACAATTTATTCTCCATTAAAAGAACATTATTCCCAGTTGCATATGGGAGAGGTAGATAGATTGTTAAACAGAACAAGCAATCAAGTGAAATGACGATCGGTACTTTTCTAATGACTCTCGTTCATTGCATAAGTATTCACAGTAATGCGATATAAATGATTGTTTATCGGGTGTTTGGCCCGATAATTGGCGGAAAAACCTCCAGTCTGTACCAAGCCTAACACATGTGTTTGGCTTGACAACAACTTTCTGCTTACAGACAGGAAACTTGCATACAGAGAAAGGTGTGATTGAGCAACATGGACCTTGAAAAGCTTTTCCCCTCTCCTTCATTACAACTGTTATAAGAGGGATGAAAGCTCGGAAGGAATTTGTCAAGCTATTGTTCTCAATTGGGAGTTCATATTAAAACTGTACATTTTTTTTTAATTTTTAAAAAAACATACTTGCCAGTTTGCACTTACTAATACCTTCTGGTGCATGTAATTCTGTTAAGCATATAAAGTTGATCATTTATTTGTGAAACTTTCCACAAGACATGGCCTGATGTGTATCTAGTTATAAACATAGTGTCGGAACTACTGATGAACTAGCCCTTGCGTGGGCCCATGCCCTTGCTCAGAAGAAAATAATGGGGACCACTGTCCGCGTCAGGCACTCTCCAATGGAGCATTGAGTGTTACATCCCTATATAAACTTGTATATGTTCCATAAAAATACATCTGTTCTGCTGTGTACTGCTGGTTTCAAACACCTTTTGAGTGTGCATGACAAATTCCAGTGAGGGTACATCATCACACCCTAATGTCCAGATACATGGTGCTACACTGCTGTGACTAAAATTACAATACACAATCCAAATTGCAGATGCAGTGGCACACTTTAAGCACTAACAGTGTATTTATACATAATTAAATGTATTTTTATATGATTAAAATAACATTATCCCAATACTTATTACAGCAGCATTATTGTTATTATAACATTGCCCCCACATACCGATTGTGGAATAGTTTGACTCCCACTCACGACAGCAGTATTACCCTGACACACTGATTATGTCTGAGTGTGGTGCTATGATGCATATATTAGTCACTAGTGCTTATTTGCCTATACTGGCAGCACATAGCAGGGAGTATAACCGCTATGGGCTAGATTTACTAAACTGTGGGTTTGAAGAAGTGGAGATGTTGTCTATAGTAACCAATCAGATTCTAGCTTTCATTTTGTAGAATGCACTAAATAAATGATAGCTAGAATCTTATTGGTTGCTATAGGCAACATCTCCACTTTTTCAAACCCGCCATTTAGTAAATATACCCCTAAGTTACTTTCACACAAGAGCTGATTTAGTATATGAATATTGCCCTGCTTTGTGCATAAATTATAATCTATATAATTATATATCATGGAGCATTTTTTAATTTCCCGATTAAACTTTATGTCAATGAAGATTTGGTGTGTCGAGTCTCAGATTCTCAGTGAGAATAAACAATACTGACATGTAAATAAATAGCTTCAAACCTAGCAATTTGAAGCATAATTCTAATGGAGAATGGATTTTTGGTCATAAAACAAAGTGCCCATGTGTTTTATACCTAAAACCACCTTCTAAGGATAGGCCGGTGGTCATTGGTCAGTGCTGTGTGCCTGCCTTCCAGGCTACAATTCGCCAGCCATCCCTGAGGCAGGCTTGAACATAAAGCATATACAATCTGAAAACATAACACAACATGATTTAGGGGTATATTTACTAAACTGCGGGTTTAAAAAGTGGAGGTGTTGCCTATAGCAACCAATCAGAATCTAGCTGTCATTTTATAGAATGTACTAAATAAATCCTAACTAGTATCTGATTGGTTGCTATAGGCAACATCTTCACGTTTTCAAACCCTCAGTTTAGTAAATATACCCCTTAAACTGCATCCAGAGATTATAACTGCATTTCACATCACATGCAGAGCAAATAAGGCATCACTACTATGAGTGTGTCCTGAATTTTAAAAATCATGAATAGATTGTGCATGACTTATAGTGATGCAGGTAGGTTACTATTTAGCAACTGAATTCACTCTGGTATTATCTTTGCCAATCTATCCAAATCATGTTGCTGGCATCTGTGTACGGTTTTCAAGTACACTTGGAAAAATAGGTTCATCTGTAAATACATCTATTACTTGAACTTGTCCATGTATACAAGGTAAAAACAAATACTGAGCATTACATTCAATATGCTGAACAATAGATATGGTACATTGCATTTAATTAACCTTAAAAAAACAGATATTATCAGGGAGAAAATATATGTAATATTAAAGAAGGTATCTGGAAATAAAAGATAGCTTTCAAGTACTGTATGCCATGAATAATACAACACTAGTAGGTCACTAAAACTGCTTGATATAGATATATTTTGAATACTTAAACAATCAAATATTTAAATATATACACCTCTCTCTTAATAAATGATAACATGTAAAAAAAAATATTTCCTAAATCAAAAGTGTGCAATACATTAATAAATAAATAAATCAGATAAACTCACTTTAACATACTAAAAAATCCTATTTATAAAACCTAAAGAAACCAATTCATATAACAAAGAGCATAGACCATGCCTAACACAGTGTATATAAAATTTGTGTATATAAAATTTAAATCGTGGAAGACCAGTTCAATAATTTCATAGAACATGTATAAATATCAGACTAGCTCTAACTATAGCAGGTAAATAGGGAACAAAATTCAAGTCCCATAGAAAACATTAAGCCCAGTGAGATGTTTGTGCACCCTTGGTAATTAGGAACAATGCACGTCCCAGGAGTAAAAGAAGTGCGGTCTTCAGACTCAGAACTATTACTAGGTTCTACCAAGAAGTAGATCAGAGCAGTGAATGTCTGATCCAACAAAATTGCAAAAGAGATTCAGGTCCTCTACGTGAGCTTGTAGAGCGCATAGTCACCAAAGAAGATCAACAATATAAAAGACAACATCCAGATGAATACAGTGTACAGCTCAATTAATCACTTGATTGACGCTTTTCAATGCGCAAGGCATTTCCCTCAGGAACATGTATATAGCGGTTAGCCCACCCATTATAATTAAGGATCCACATGTGTAACCAAATTAAAGTGAGTTTATTTAAAGTTTGCATAAATAAATAACTTAAACACTAATTCACCATAGCTAGTGTCTAACTAGAAACATTAATTAATAGATAATACAAATTAGGTAAACATTACTGTATAATCTGAATATACATATATACATTTAACTCACTATAAATAGAAGTCAATTGAGTCCTAAAATAATAATTGCTACATTTGTAATTTTGGTGTTCTCTTCTGCCCTTTTTTGTGTGTTTTGTTTTTTAACAATGAAAGTTGTCTGAAACGTCTGGATGTTGCATGGGTTCAATTTTCTGACATTTAATGAATTTATTTCATATGGCTCATAAAGGAAAAGGCACAGTAATGTAAAGAAAATGTTCATTCTCTGCAAAATTTTGTTTTTATTATTGTTGAACACTTGAAAAATGAACCAAGATAATGTGATACAAACCAGATGCTTCATGATGATCTTAGAAATTGAGATCTAAATTTAAAGTGGTAGAAACCTTTAACAATGAAAATGTATTATTAGTTTTTTCACTTCAGTATGCATTAAAGGTCATTCATAATATGTAAGCATACCGAAGGATAAGCTGCCATGTTTCTGTTAAAAGAATATTTAGGTTTCCAGCAGATGCTAATGTTTATTAATCTTTAAATATCACCACCATATTACACAGTTCTTCACATGGAATGCTTAATAATTCACATCTGTCCCTGCCCCAGTGGAGCTTACAGTCTAAATTCTCTACCATACAAACACATACACTAGGTTCATTTGGCAATTTTGCACTAACCGTTCATAGTCATGGAATGCTGGGTAGACTCTGTTGCCATGGAGCGCACCCAATGCTCCATGGCAACAAGTGGCTAAGTATGTCTTTCTTCTGGTTTAACTAAGTGAAGGATATTGTTTTGCAGCACATATAATATTGCCCCTCTAGCTAAGTGCATCAGTGAACCCTTGAAACTATAACGTTACAGCTATGTATTATCACCATGTATTATATATTTTTGTTTTATATTATACCATATGATAAAAAATATAAACGTAATAAATAAAAAGCACAAAAGAAGTTAAAATATCTTATTGCAAGCGGCCTGGATTTGTGAAAATTACACATAGTCCTGTACTTGCAGCATTACCATCGACTATATGCAGGTCTGCCGAGAAGGAGGGGGGAACGGGTCCTAATTACCCAGGCCCAGGCGTGCTAGGGGGTCCGGCCCAGGCCCTCACTGCCGACGATTTATTTTTTTTATTGATTTTTGTAAACTATATTTTTTGTGTTTTGTTTTTTTTCTTTCTTTTGCGGCAGGAGGGGGGGTGGCTCGTTCGTTGGTGGGGGGAGCAGGGTTAAGAAAACAAACAAGCAAAAAAAACATACTCACGTGATCGCTGCGCTGCCGTCCCTCTCTGCTCCGTTCACACTGAATGTCGGGCGTGACATCATCAAGTCACGCATGAGATTCAGTGAGGAGTGGCGCAAAGAGTACCCAGCAAGAAGAAAGAAGACAGAAGAAAAGGAAAAGGTAAGTAAAGGAATGGAACGGAAGCAAAGGGAGGAAAACGGAGGGGGAAGCAGCTTGGAAGAGTGGGATTAAAAAACGGGGGTGGGGGCAGCATGGAACAGTGGGATTAATAAACTGGGGGCAGCATGGAACAGTGGGATTAAAAAATAGGGAGGGCAGCATGGAACAGTGGGATTAAAAAATGGGGGGGGGCAGCATCGAGCAGTGGAATTAAAGAACGTGGGGGCAGCATGGCACAGTGGGATTGAAAAACAGGGGGGCAGTATGGAACAGTGAGATTGAAAAAGGAGGGGGAGCAGCATGGTACAGTGGGATTGAAAAAGGAGGGGGAGCAGGATGGCGCAGTCAGATTGAAAAAGGAGGTGGAAGCAGTATAGCATAGTGTGATGAAGGGGGGCCAGGTGAAGGGGGGGAAGCAGCATGGATGGTGCAGTGTGATCATAAGGAGGCACAGCATGGCGATGCTGAAGGGGCACAGTAATGTGTGTGTGATGGCACAGGGGCCTTGTGTAAATGTATTGTGCGTGAGGTAGGTGTGGCCAATTAATGGGTGCTATTTTGTTTTTTGTGGGGCGATGGTGGGGCAATTTAATATTGGGTACTATTTAAGATGGGGTGGTTTGGGAGCTTTTAAATGTGGGGGAGAGTTTGGGGAGAATGAGGTCTCTTAAATGTGACTATGATTTATTTAGTGGCAGTGATGGTTGCGGGAAATAGGTATATTTCTGAAATTAAAATACTATTAATTTATTGCTGGGGCTGTTTGTAGGGAGGGAAATTGGTTTATTTATTAAATGGGAATACTATTATTTTAATGTTGGAGCTGGAGGAAGGCCTAATTATTAATTGTGGGTGGTATTGAATTAATGCCCGGGTTGTTTGTAATTATCTAAATATAGCCATTTATTTTCCCATATAGGGCCCCTAGCATTCCAGGATCCAGACAAGCCGCAACTAAAGAAACCTGCAGCCACAGATGGTGAAAGAGAGAAGAACAGGTAGGAGAGAGCAGGAGAGTCTGTAAAATGTTGTGATTCTAGTAGGGACCATGCCAATTTTTTGTGAGTGTTGTGCCTAATGTAAGGTGCAGGCCAAGACTGAACTCTTTCTGTACACACTAGTTTCTTTCTATACTACACTGTGGTGCTAGATGTCCCGAAAGTCAGGAGTGCTTGGACATATGTCACGGTCTGGCGAATTCAGGGCCTAGTGATTTTGACCTGCTAGCCACGCCCCCAATTGTATGACCACACCCATTGAAAATTTTGCTCCGTTTTTTTGCGTGCTCGACTAGAAGGGGGGCCCCATGAATTTGTTGTACGTGGGCCCTTAATTCCTCTTTGCAGCCCTGATTGTATGTATTGCAGGGACCTGTCTTCTTATAAATACCTGCCAAAATCAAATAATTATTGCTTACTCTTTTTTAATAACATGTTACCCATAGTTGCCAACTCTCTTGGAATGTCTGGGAGACTCACAAATTTGTAAGAGTTAGCCTGGACTCCCGAGAGAGCAGTATTACTTCCTGCATCAGCCCACTTCCAGGGTTGCCAACTCTGAAATGAAAAACAAGCAACCGCTTAGTGAAAAACAAGCCCAAAACAAGCCCAAACCAATCCTAAAAAGCCCAATTTACAGGGGACCGTCCTTTTCTATAACACTAATTTCTACACTGAATCTCCATTTAGAAAACCTTTATAAACACAAGAGGACACATTTATACACTGATATGGCAAATGAAAACGCAAATGCTGTAATTTAGGACACTGGTATGTCTATACCACACAGCCCCATGATATAACAGTATATAATAGGGCACTGAAAGCAGTCTTCTGAGATGAGCAGCTTACTGAATGGGAGGGGAAAGTGTTAAATAGCAGTGTTACCTGCTATAAGTGCAGCGATCGTGTCTGTCACCAGACTCACCACTTATTTCAGTAGGTTGCTGTAGATACGTCTTCCTGTGATTTATTCCACGTCCTCCTCTGATTCCGCCCACCCACAAAAGTGCCACTTTATTGGAGGAATTCTCTGCACAACCCGCCCACCCAAAAAAAACAACTGAATGCACCAATCATAAGATGGTAACAGAGAACCCCCCCCCAAAAAAAAAACGATTATGCAGCCTGAGGACTTGGGGAACGTGTCCAAGCCCAAAAACAAGCTACCCGCGGCAGCCCAAAAATATCCGCAACTCCGGAAAAAAAGAAGCCCAATTCCGCTTGTTGTAAGCGGAATTGGCAACTATGCCCACTTCTCTTGTGAAGTGGATGGGGGCGTGGCCTTATGACACGATTCACAGTGAATCAAGTCATCCTAGCGCTGCTCCTGCCTGTATTCTCCATTGAAACACGGCAGCTGAGTAGTAGGGGCGGGGCCTAATGATGCAATTTGCTCAGTCACGCCCCCACACTCAGCAACAAGATCTCCCCTCTGTGATCTCCAGTAGGGGAGATTCTAAAGGTTGGCAAGTTTGTTGTTACCTGACACTGGTGCTTGTGGCAGTTCACGGGTCTTTATGTGAGAGGGGGGGTGGGTTGTGTATGGCCTTGCAATTTGAAAGCACAAGGTATGCCCCCAGCAGGTGTGGCTCACCCCCATGTAGCATGATTTTATGTGTATGTTGTCACTTACACCGATTTGTACTGGAACAATGTTGAAAGGTATGTATTACATATTCACTTTTATTTAGCCTTTTACACTCTGACAAGGGATGGCACCTGGCCCGTTAAAAATGGGATTGTGTAACACTATTTTTAATAGGGCAGAGACATAATAGAGAAAGAAAGGCCGGTAGAAAATTTATTTGGTTACCGTACACTTGAAAACATACATGCTGCATTGTAATTAGTTGAACTGCATGCTATATACCTATTTTACTATGTTTTACAGGTTCTAAAAGTGCAACAAAGGTGTATTATTAATAAATCAATTGTTAACTTTTATTTGACTTGTACTTACACATTCTGTGCAGCTGTCCTGGATTTAACTTAGGTACACAGCCTCGGACTGGCCTGCCGGCCAGCCGGGCTGTAGACCGGTAGGCCCAGCCGCGATTAAGCCCCGCCCCCTCCGACATTGGGGCGGAGCTTGCAGGGAGCACCTCGTAGACGGTCGTCTGTGTAAGAAACACACTACCGCGCAGGCGCAGAGAGCCGTGCCTTGGCTCTCTGCGCCTGCGCGGTAGTGTTTTGTGAACTTCAGCAGGGGAGGAGGACGGAGTTTCTACCGCGGCTGTCTTCTTGTCACTAGCCGCGCCGCCCAGAGGAGCAGGATGCCGGAGCTTTTCAAGGTAAGGTAAGTGGCAAAAAGAGGGGTTACTATTACTACTCGTTTCCCACAGTAAATGAGGGTTACTTTTCACCTCTTTTTTTTCCCCCTCTTTGTACTGCAGTCTGCAGGTACTGTTAAATTGCACACAGATAGCTGACTAGCATTCACCATAAGTGTGTACAATGCTCTGGATCTTAGGAAAAAGCTATAAAGGGTTAAGTAAAATCAGCAGTGATTAGACTCCTTTGTTGACATTTATTGTGGGAGTCTATTACATTCAGAATTTGTGGAGCAACAACCAATGTGAGGTCCAGAAGTAATGCGTAGCACCTCACTCCCTGCCAATCGAGGAGCCAGAATTGGGAGTGCCCAACCTGTACCCAGAAGCCTCCACAGGAGGGGGATCCAGGTTAACCAGTACTAGCAAGAGGTTACGACTCATGCTGTACCAACAAGATGCAGAGGCTGCAAGGACCAGATATCTTTTTCCTCATTGCCTGTGAGCCTTGTATAAGCATGTGCCCCAAAAACAGGCTGTCATTGGAGCAGGACTGCCTTGCTGGCTGTAAGAGGGGGAGAATGCTAGTAACCACAGGACTGTGCCCAGGGGTTGGCTAAAGTGAGACTGATAATTATAACGTATTCAGTTGTTATGGTATAATTGTTTAACCTTTTAATAAAAAGTACTATAGCTCCGTTGTGTTAAATAAACTTAAGTTTTCATTATTCAGATGTTTGCCTGGATGTGAAAATACCAGTGTACACAATTAATGAAAAACTTTTGTTTTATACATCACGGAAACATTATCATTATA
Source organism: Mixophyes fleayi (assembly GCF_038048845.1). Lineage (NCBI taxonomy): Eukaryota > Metazoa > Chordata > Amphibia > Anura > Limnodynastidae > Mixophyes > Mixophyes fleayi. Next base: position 286,073,430 of record NC_134405.1, on the reverse strand, counting down.
AAATTCTGTAGATGGTTTAGCCAAACGGTATTGTCACAAGGCTTAGCAAGAGAGTTCCCCTGCTTTGGTTCTATACACTGTTAAAAACACCACAACTCCTGGGAAACAATAAAGAATATATATGTATATATAGTGTGAATTGAGAGTACTATAGCTGCACAGAGAACACTAAATGCTGAGTTGGTTTGGGTCTATAGTTGAATGTGGGGCTGAGTGTGGGGAGGAGGCTGAGTGTGGGGAGGGGGGCTATCTATTAAATGTGAATATTAATTATTTAATGCTAGGAATGGTAGTGGGAAATGGCTGTATTAAACGTAAATGCTATTGATTTATTGCTGGGGCCGTTTGGAGGGAGGGTAATAGGTTTATTTATTAAATGGGAATACTATTAATTTAATGTTGGGGTTGGTTGGACGGAAATAGATCTATTTATCAAATGTGAGTGCTATTACTTTAATGTTGAGGCTGGAGAGAGGCCTAATTATTAAATGTGGGTGCTGTTGATTTAATGGCAGGGATGGTTGGCGTTTCTAAATGTACCAATTATTTTTTCCAAATAGGGCCCTCAACATTCCAGGATGCAGACAAGCCGCAACTAAAGAAACCAGCAGCCACAGGTAGTAAAAGTGACAACAACAGGTAGGACAGTCTGTCAAATGTTCTGAGTCTAGTGTAGGCTTGGCTAACCTGTGGTACTCCAGGTGTTGTGAAACTACAAGTCCCAGCATACCCTTCCAGCAATAAGCTGCTATATATTGGCAAAGCATGCTGGGACTTGTAGTTTCAAAACACCTGGAGTGCCACAGGTTAGCCAAACCTGGTCTAGTGGGACAATCCTGATTTTTGGTGACTGTTCTGCCCAATCTAAGAGGCAGGTCAAGACTGTGTATTCTTTATACACACACTGCATTCTTTATATACTACACTAAGGTGCTAGCTGTCCTTTGTGGGCTGACCGCTCCCCCTCTAGTGTCTGGTCCCGCCTCTATGATGGCTGACCACACCACCTCTGGTGGGCCCCTAGTGTTGCATTCCCGGTGGGCCCTTCATGCCCCAGTCCGACACTGTAGGTACATGTCTTATATCGGTCTTGTACACAGCAAATGTACAGGCTGCATGGTTGCACTGCAATTATTTTACATGAATGCTGCATGTTGCAAAAAAAACTGCAGGTGTGCCTCACGCACGTGAACCAATTGCAGTGCATCCATGCAACATACTTCTTATATGTATCATGCTTTAAATGGCTGTCCTGAAAAACTGAATTGTGATCAGAATATCTATCCAATATTGTGAAATACTGATAACTAGAGTATAAAGGGGAGTTATAGGAGACATACAAAATGTCCACCATTTTTTTTTATCCATGCATTTCTCACTAGTTTTCAGTTTCACTGGCTTTTTCTTTTGGGTTTCATTTTTTTCTACACTGTCATCAGCCTCCTAAATCTTCACACTCTCATACAGGAGGATGATGAACTGAGCAATGACATTGCTAATGCTGCTCCTGTTTACTCCACTTGCACAGTAGGGGTAGTAAGGTTGGGGCAGAGTGTATATCATACTGTCTCATATATCACAGTAAATTAGTTGTGGGCATATAAAACTATATGTGGTATCTAAGTCATACGTGGCCACTCTCCCGGAATGTCCGGGAGACTTACGACTTCTATGTAGGTCTCCCATACTCCAGGGAGAGCAGGCAATTCTCCTGCATGCTTCCCACTTCCAAGTGAAGTGAGCATGATGGAAGCCTTCATGAAGTGAAGCACTTCACAGTGAATAACATCATTTTGGCCCCACCATCCGCTGTAAAATGACGCAGATGCCTAATTGCTTTGCAAGGGCAGGGTCAAAATGACACAAATCGCTGTGCCCCACCCCACTCTGTCCTCCCACCTCACCTGCCCAATGGGATTTCCCAGAGGGAAAGAGTAAAAACTTTGTGAGCATGATGTAAATATAGTGGCTATGTGTTCTTATAAAAGGGCATATGGGACATATTAGCTACCTGGTATTGACTACATTGTGGCATATGAGGCTATATGGAGGTTTAGGGCCTGATTCATTAAGGAGAGTAAAGCATATAAAAAAGTAACTTTGCACTTTGGCAAAACCATGTTGCATTGAAGGGGTAGGTAAATTTAAAATGTGGGGAAAGATTTATAGTTGGGGTAGGGCATGTCCTAGATCAACTTTAAATTGCAGTGTAAAAATAAAGCTAGCAAGTATTTGTGGGCTAAACGACAAACAGCCATGTGCAAAATAATAAACTCATTTGCACCCCTTGCATTGTAACGTGGATTGTCCCGTAGAACATTTACTCCTTTTTTGCCTTACTTTTTTTGCCTTAATGACACAGGCCTATATTGATTATATGTGAGGCTATATAAAGTTTGGGTCTAAAGCACATGGCATTTCTTTTGTCATACTATGCACTTTTAATATTTATATTTTCACGTTACTTAAAAAAACTTATATGCTGCAATATGTCATACTTATAAAGAATAAAGAAGTGGAAGTTGCTCAAATCAATTTATAGGCTATAGCAGGTGCGTGAAAGGGTGGAGTTATCCTAAAAGGAACAAACACACAGAAAGATCCTCCAGCACACTGCTATAGCCAGCAACATATCTGCCATTTATACTGTCTATAAAAATGAAAAAGTCTTTGTTGCACACATTTGCAAATGTATGTTTAAGCCAGCCGCCATTCCATGACGCTTTTGCTAGTAGGATGGTCCTAACTCTAAACAATGAGAGTCCCATATATTTGGGCCATATGTGTTTTTAAATTGAGATCTAACTTACCAGAGAGGTACCCCAGAAGCCTCCAAATAGCAATCCAATGTCAACACTCCCCCTCAGCTACTGACACCAACATGCCTCTCAGACAAATAAAGAAGTGGAAGTTGCTCAAATCAATTTATAGGCTATAGCAGGTGCATGAAAGGGTGGGGTTATCCTAAAAGGAACAAACACACAGAAAGATCCCCCAGCACACAGCTATAGCCAGCAACATATCTGCAATTTCTGCTGTAGATAAAAATGCAAAAGTCTTAGTTGCACACATTTGCAAATGTATGTTAAAGCCACCCACCACTCCACGGCGCTTTTGCTAATAGGGTGGTCCTAACTCTAAACAAGTCATACTTGCCTACTCTCCAGGAATTTGCAGGAGGTTTCCAAATTTCAGGGAGCATCACCACATCCCGTCCTGCTCTTGTCATCTGACCTCCCCTTTGGGATCTCCTGGAAAAGAGGTTTTAAAAGTTGGCAAATATGCAATATGTGGATATTTTTTCACCACATCATGCGTGACAGATATATTTTTTGTGTTTTATTTTTGCTGTAGTAGCAGGCTGACATAAAATGTAATTGTCACACGTCACACTGCATTGCATACTTTATTTTGCGAAGTGCAGTGCAATTCATATACCATTATCGCTTTTAATACTTGCTCATTTAACTGTTAGTTCTACTTTATGAATTTAATTTTGCAGCTTGTGATGCTGAACACATTATTTGGCCCACCACTCTATGTCAGCTCTCATCTTGGTGCCGCGCTAGATTACTACCCGTAATAACAAAAGTCAAGTTAGCAGCTCTGATGCAGGTAGTGCTGGTGGGAGACAGTGCTGGTGAAAGAGATTGCTGGGGTCAGAAAAGGCTGGAGGACAGAGTGCTGTAGAAAGAGAGCTGCAGACAGACAGTGCATCATTCATCTATTATTTCCTTTTTACTCTACTACTAGTTTAGAGGCATACTTGCCAACTCTCCGGGAATGTCCGGGAGGCTCCCAAATTTCAGGGACTCCCGGAAGAGTAGGCAAACCTCCCGGATCCTATAAAATACCAAACTTCACTGCATTAAATAGCGATTAATGATGCGAATAAGCCCCACCCCCCGCTATTCAACACCTTGAATTGCTGTAATTTTAGTGGGGGCTAAGGGTGAAGCAACATCGTCACACCCCCTCCTACCATCTGTCACATGACCTGTACTCCGGGATCTCCCGGAGTACAGATTAAAAGTAGGCAAGTATATTTAGAGGGTGTTGGAGCTCATGTATGGCATACAACTTTGATGCTTTTTGCATTTATCTATGTTGTTTTTGCACTCTTTACACTTTCACAATGTTGGAAAATATGAATGTATAGGTTATACAAAGTTTTCTGGCAGGAAAAGTTTTAAACATACTAATTTCTGAAAGAATTATATATGTTGTATTAGAAAAAAATATGTAAAAGCATACAAAACTTTAATAGCAATGACTGTACATATGTCACAAGCCTCTGGTCACCTTAAATATGGTGATATACTATGGAACATGTTTTAAAAATTGCAACTAAGATAGAGTTCCTTTACTGCATACCTCCAATACCTCCAGAGGGAAGGTGGAAAGTGAGAACAGAGGAGGATGGGGGTAATCAAATCGCGTCATTTTGGCCCCGCCCCAGCAATAGAATGCGTAATTTTGCCATGGGGGTGGGGCCAATATGCCATGATTCAATGTGAAACTGTTCATGGAGGCTCCCATCCTCCCCACTTCAATAGGAAGTAGGCAGGATGCAGAAGAATGGCCTGCTCTCCTGGAAGTATGGGAGGCCTACCCGGAATTAGAAAGTCATCCATGAAGCCATCCATGTTACAATAAGATTGTTAACAAAAAGTGACACATACAGTATTTGTTTGACATTTGATGCAATATGATCAAATAGGGATAGCTTAACCAATCATTAATCTGTCTTCTGTAAAAAACTGTTATGCAAATATGAGCAGATTGAAGCTCATTGAAATGTGTATTAAAATGTTGTGTGTGTTGGGGTCAACAATACCGTAATAGTCATAAATTGCCTCTGTGCTGAAAATAATTCTGGTCTATCAAATTTATAATGTTTGCAAAGTGATTACTCTTTTTTTTGACAAGTGATCTGATTAATATTGACTGCGTGGCTAAAATGTGATAATAGCTTATGTGGCTCATACGTATATGTCAGAGAAATATAGTTGTTCAAAGACAAAATAATATGCATGTGTTGGTTTCCACTTCACAATTCTGAGCCAAGATTCACCTGAATTTATGGAAATAGTTGAAAGCGATTGCTCATATAGCATTTGGCACCCATTAGTACGCAAGCAAGGAATGGTTTCTATAAATCGAGCAATTTTTTTTTATCATAGAGGTGTCATGATTTTTTGTTTAAGAGAATGGAATCCCCAGTTCAATTACTGTAGTATAAAAGGTAGCTGCAACTCCATGCATGGTTTGCTGAAACAGGCATAAGTAAAATAAAAAAACAAACTATTTGTAAGAGTGAAAAGGCAATGCTTCAGTTGTGACTACAATGATTGTTACAAAGCGAATAGTTGCATACTACAAATGGTTACAAATTCTGAACTTAGCCGTTATAAGACAAGTGTGGTTATTTAATTGTACTTAGCATGATAATATAACAGGCAAGAGTAAAAACATTGATGCAAATCAAAAATGAGGACAATGAGGTTAAACAAACATGTGAAATGTCTACTGGTTCTGTGTGAAATATTTAGGAAGTGTACATCACAATCTTATCTAACGCTAAATCAGGTTATAACTGTGAAAGGAGTCAAAGGTGCATAAATCTAATCCAGATTTGTGAATTTCCATACCTTCTGGCGATGTAACTAGGAAATAAGAGATGCATATCTCCCAACAGTCACATTTTCCCAGGACAGTCGCATTTAACAGTGCTAAGAAAGGGTACGATATCGATTTTGGGTGTCATCTAGCAATTTTGAAGTATGGTTGGTGAGTTTAATTGTGACCTAGGATAATTGGAGCGCCAGACAAGGGGCGTGTCTGTATCATACATAATTTTTTTAAGTTTTTTGACCACATTTGGTCATTTTCACCTGTAAAAGCTATTGTGATTTTCCACTACTTTTAATACCAGTGTGTCTCATGGTAAAGTAAACATATGTCAATTAAATACTACACTATGGGTTCATTTTTTATTTTTTTTATGTCATATGGGCTGATACTCTGAAGATATAAGAGGAGACAACTAAGATAAAATAAAAAAGGAAATAGAAGCCTTATCTACATCACACTTAAGGAACTGTAATGGAATGCCTTTTATTCTTTGTACACATCTATAAGTTTTTTTTGCCTCACATTGGTATACTTGTTTGTGTAGCATATTGGCTGTGCTGCAATGTGGCTCCATGAAATGTGAACAGGTGGAGGGAGAACAAATATTTTTATTTTGAACACAATTGATTTTGAAAGTCAATTTTTCCATAAATATACAATCCACAAAAATTATCCACTCACCATTAAAAGGAATATACATTCCACTTATAAACTGTAACTGAGTTAAAACATTGCCAATTAGTCCAAATATCACAGTTAGTCAAAACGGTATACTTATTTGTATTAAATATAGCATGGGAAATGTTGGAGTGTTACTTCTTGTATTCCCACATGACTTTGATGACTTTTAATGCCACAGTAAAAATATTACAAGTACAAACTTAGCAATGTTAAATATTTTAAGTATTCATGTAGCAAACTAAGCAACTGGCTGCCTGAATTATAAACCAAACATTATATCCAACAATAATATATTAAATCTGACCTTTGCTACATTTTTATTTTCCATGCTGTTAATGACTGACACTTCCGGAAATTGTAACTGTCAATTATCAAATAGAGTGGCACATTCTTAATAACTTTTAGTTATTAAAACTGGTTACCATCAAAGCATTAAATAACATCATAATGTATCATTTGTTATGACATTAGAAAGTATGAGCAATGTAATTAATAATTGCTCTGAAAGTCTTAAACCCATAAAAATTCCAATTTGTACTGGGCTCACATTCTAAAGCATTGCTTTTAATAAACTCTTACATTCCATTTAATCTGAGTTTTGATCTGTTAAGTCAACCCCTTTTGTGCCAAAAGATAAAACAGAACGACTGAAATTCTGAAGCATAAAACATCTGGAAGTCAATGCAAGTCAGTGGTATTTGGACATTATGTTATGTACAATAATGATAATAAAAACCAGTCTGTAACAGTTTTCTTAAGTTTGATGCTGACTTAGGTGAGTTGGTATAAAATGAAACTGCACAGCACTGTGATCTCAGGTAAATGGAATTTTAATAGTAGAGAATATTAAGAAATGGCTCTAATTCCAAGAATACAGTGTGGGAAGACATGTCGAGAAACCAAAATATTATTTGTTATGTTTAAAAATGGGCAGCTGAACAGTCTAGGTTTGTAGAGTTATGGCACTGAGATAATATATGTAGCTGTTATATGTATTGTCAAAGTCGTATAATTGGATGAACGAAAATACATTGATTAATATTGTTTTATTGTGTGATTGCACTCTACACGTTGCATACTACCATCGCACGGTAAAATACGCACGCACACACTACAACATTTAGTTATTTATATATTTCATATTTAGAATGATTCCAATCCACAGTGATTTTTGATCAGATAGTATTTAGTTTATTATTAGTTTATATATTATGATTATATGTACACTTTAGTGTTATTTAAGGTTCAGGTTATAGGAAATGTGTCATGTCTGATATCATTTTAATCCCCTATTCATCAGCAGTTGTCCGGTTCTTTTTGCCGTAAAGATCGCACATTGCATACTCTAGTTAGTGATGTTAGGGAATAAATACTTAAAGTTATATTGACTGTGATGTGTAAATAGACTAGATAAAACTGGTTTCTGGGCGGGAGAATCATCTGGAATGTTGACCCTCAGCCTTAGAGGGGGTTGTTTGAACTAGCCTATGACCTGTTTACACTGGACCCACCTGAAGTCTGGACCTATAGAAGCAAGCCACGTCATCTGCATTGTTCTCTCTGTAACGCTGAGTGTATATAATATAGCTGTACTCACACTAGCTTCAGTGGTAGCGCAGCTAGCGCAAGCGAACGCAGCGGTATGTATTTATCTTTTGGTATTGGCTTTACTGTATTATAATCATGTATTGAATTGTTAAATTTGCATCTGCAAATTACTTTGTGCCTTGGAAACACAACACAATCGTTTATGTAATGCTTATTTGAAAACAATAGAATTACTTTAATAATATATATAAATATATATATATATATATATATATATATATACAAAAGAAAAAAGAAGCGCCAAAACATAGTGTGATATTGTCACATCGGAGCAGTGATCAGATTAATTATCAAATTATCCTCGTACCAGATATAAAATGTAATTTCGCTTATCTGAGAAAATATCCTTCTGCGATCTCCAGATCCTTCTTGTGCAGATTAGGGTACTCCAAACTAGGACTCAGATAGAAAGTAACAAACAATAGTGTAGCGCATTTTTAACAAAAGTAAAACATCATTTAATTCATAAAATTGTATCCATAAACAACAAATCAATGCCCGTACATTGAATAAATTAATTCAAGCTTATCTGTGCACTGTGATCGTCCACTGTCCAGTAAAGATCTCGCCATCCACTAGTGATCCTGGCTCCTTTACACCAATATACAGACAGGAGATATGATTCCTCAGCCCTCTCAGACAGGTGACAATGCGTCCTCAGCTTACAAGTCAAAACGAGTGCACTTCAAAAGATCCCTGACGCGTTTCGTCTGTTAGACTTTATCAAAAGGATGAATGTTTACCATACATGAGAGGCCTTCTTTTATAATGCCTGCTTCTCATCAATTCCACATATATATGTATACAGAAACAAATAGAACCGGAGAGCGCTCAGTGCAGTAATTTTTCAACTTAAATAAAATGTGTATAGTTCTTATATAAACTCTTCTCCACTATCCTCTCTCTCTTTATATATATATATATATATATATATATATATATATATATATATATATACACATTAGAGGAACTGGGAGACTGGATGACTGACGGAGATATGGTAGGCTCTTTAATCTTCAAAAAGGCCACACATTACCCTTAATCTCAGTAACAAAACATTTAATCAAATAGAGACACCTATCTGAAATAACATATCAGTGGACACCTAAAGCAAGTGTTACAAGCTATAACAAACAAACCTGCCAATAAAGCAGGATGGAACTGAAGGGTGCAGGTGAAGGCTTTGAGGGCCACCTGTTGCCTATGACTGGTATATAGACTAAGGAAACATTTTTTGTGTATCTGCATATGTTTTCATAAAAATTGGTCTCAACATAATGGCTACCGTCATCGTTTTGTACAGTTTTGGATCTAGCGCTCTTTTGTATTTCTAAAAAACATAAATGTGGAATGAAATGATCTCTGCTCCTCTGCAGTTTCCTGATGTGAAGCACTGGGTGAGTAACTAAAATGCTCATTTTAATATTTTGCACTTTAATTGAGCGTGAGAGTGTTAGGAATTCACAGGAATATGAGGTGAGGTTGTAAAAAACATAATGGAGTTTATTGAAGTTCAGTCATATAATGATGGTTTGAATATATGCTTACTGAATATTGCAGTAATCAAGAGAAGCCAGGTGAAAGCACTGACTCTGAAGTAGTGCAGGGATGAGTCACAGCCAAACAACAATGCATGAATGTAACACAATCTTTGAGGTAATGCAGAAATTTACATAGTGTTTGTGGAAATACAGGTATAGAACAATGTCTCTGTGGCAATGCTGATATAAACCAGCCTTTTAAGCAATGCATAAGTGCAAGTATAACAGTCTTTACTGTGAATGCCCAGCAGAATGAGCAATGATAATTACCAAAGTCCATGCCTGTACCTCAGAGACCATTATACTGCATAGAGCTATATGTATAGCATGCAAATACAAAGCCAGATTTCAGGATCAATCAGACTGTAAATTGCAAATCCAGAGTCAGAAAGGTTTAGTCAGAGCTGAACAAACTTAGGGACTACTTTTAGTGTTATTTTATTATTTGCATTTGCATTCTGGATAATAAAACAAGCTGTGGGCTAATAGCATGCTTTCACTTGACTTTATTAATGACTGCTTTGTTGAAATGTGCCACCATCTACCCCAGGTGACAGATTATGCTACCTATGCTCATCACATGCAAGCAGAACATTATTTATGAAAAACTTAAATGTTCAGACACTTATTTTCTTGCTGGAAATGCCTAAACAGAATCAACAACTACATCAAACTCGATAGCTAGGCACTTCTTGAAGAAAATTGCTGTAAATAATGATATAGTAGCCTATTTAACCAGAGAATGTGCTGCTTTGCTGGCTACCCCAGGATATGGCTTTTTATGTATTTACTTAAAGTAATGCACATGACCTTAACAAATGTTTCAACATTTGGAACAGGTCATTTTGCAGAGGTGTAAAATTACAGCAATATGAACATCAAATTCCGTATTTCCTTCATCATTCTACACTGTATTCAGAAATTCCACTTTATAAGTATGTATTATAAGTGTTTGGGTATTAATCTATTTGATTTTACATTCAAATTTAGTTTTCAATTGTTTTCAATTAATGTCTATTTAGTATATATTTAGTTGTATGGTTTTTTTTATGGCTATGGCATTCTATTGAATTTGCTTTCATTATTTGACTGTAGCAAACTGATTATATGAATGAAGAAAGTTTTATAATCTGGTTGCTCTACTTACGAGATGAGTGAGATCAGGTTTATTTACCGTCTCCTGATCCGTTTATATTAAATACTATAGCAAGATCATCTTATTTATAAGACCTCTGGACTCTATATGAACAATTAGAATTGTAAAGTGATTGGCCAGGCGATATAACATGATCACTGGCTCAGCATTTAAACAGCGTCTCCTCAGTACATACATTCATTCCTCTGATGAAACCGTTCTAAGTAATGGAAAAACGCGTCAGTATTTTAGTTTATATCATAATTGGCACTGTGGATTCTTGGATTGTCTGACATCAGAATCCCGGGGTTAGTTTACTATTGAGTGGACTGTGGTTATTTGTGGATCGTTACTAGTCAGTTCATTATTATCAATCCGATCTTCCAGCGGCTTCCAGGTGGGACAGGTGTCTAAACATCATATTTATACACCACTTACTGCAGTAGATTTCTGCATGCTAATCAAGTACTTTCCCTATTTGGTGACTATCCTCTGGCTTCAGCCAGGAGAGTTCAGATTCCTATCTCAGTGATTCATTTTTCATAATATTATCCACATGTTAAGTCCAGGTTACCGATGTGCATTCGTTTATGATTAATTGCTGCTAATATATTAGTCTTACATAATTTATATTATATTGCTAGTTGGTTTTATAATTATTTATATGCATCATTGTCTGGAATGTATTTATTATTAAAATATTATTTGGATTCAGACCTCTCCTATAATTTTCACTTTATAAATAGGGCTGGGACAACAATAGTGTTAATTCATTTTGGTCTGTGATGTGGTTGGGGTACAAAAAGTGAAGCCTAGGCAAAACAAAAATGATATAGAGCTCTTAAGGCCAAATTTTGGCAGAGCAACATGCCAAATTTAGTACCTGAATGGAAATTTTCCATAAAACGGTATAGGAAATATATCTCATATCTTAGCTGTCTAGCCATTTAACATGGTGTTTGGCAACACTTGCTTTATTTGAATGTTTTAAAAGAGCCTTTAAATTAAAAATACATAGCACTTCTGGGATGAGAGCCCCAGACATTCAATATTCATGGCCTAGGAAAACGCTAACTAATAGCGACTACCTAGAATCTTCTTCTGTTGTACTGGAAATACAGAGATTCATAGAACAATTGTAAAAATAATACCTGTTTTGGTGTATTGTATACCAAGTAGTCTTGCAAATGTATGGATAACCATTTTAATAACATTATTTATGACTACTACTGTTAACCAGTTCCTTGCACAGATAGTTATGGTTTAACCTAATTAATATAATTTGTATTTTCCCTTAAATCCACAGGACCAATAGTTATATAATAACTTATACTTATTTCTTCAAGAAATACTGCACACAAGATGTAGCTTCATGTAAAATGTTTTGTATTCTTAATTAACATTCTAATTGTAAAACGTATATATTATAAAACAGTAGACAGTGTATATTATATAAACTCAACATGTTTTGTACGCTCTATTAACATGGGTTGTATAGCATAGATGTTCATACAATACATTACATTCATTATCTGTTGAATAAATAGACAAGTTATTGTGTGTGTTTTTTGATCAGCCATTGTGAGGTTTTTAGGGTGTGTGTGCCAGTCAGCTTCATCTATTGACTAAAAGTGTGTGACTGTATTGTGTGTGTGTGTGTGTGTGTGTATGTGGGTGGGTGGAGGGGGATAAGTAGGGACATGTGGGTGGAGTGGGCGGAGAAACACAAGCTAGACTCCATTTTAAGCATTCAAAACTCATTTCACAACAATATTCTCACAATAAACTCCATGTATCTCACATATAAACACATATAAACTTCTATCATTTATCCACATGTAAACTTCTATTTATCTCACATGGAAACTTCTAGTATCACAGCAAAACATTATTTAATTTACAATGACAGCCATTTTGAGGCCTGGTGGGATTAGATCAACCTCCATTTTTTCTATTGTCTGAAACTCAGCCTTCCCTAAACATATGGTATATCACCTTGCTGCTGTAGTAGCTATCATCCCATAAATTCAATTTCTCCAGCAATAAACTGCATTAGATCAAAGTTTCCCATAACCAACCTTCAATCTTTCCAAAATCCATTCTAAACACTTATGAACTTCTGGACTTACATTTTAAACCAAATACATATAATTCAAACTCTATACATCCATTCAAGCACCATAATCCTATTTCACTGTGTCTCGTAAATCAATGTGTATAATACATATATATATATATATATATATATATATATATATATAGTCCCACAATTGTACAGCATTGCAGGAGTTAACAGCAACATAGCACATTGTTAGCCATTCTAACACTATATTCAACTATCAATCTCAAATATATACAGTTTCTATTTGTGAAATGCTTTCAATCTACAACACAGTCACATATTAATCACATAATCTACATAATCAAATCTACAACATCACATTGTCTTACCAACTCTAATCACAGCATTGCGACACTATTGCAGGACATGCAGTTACTTATTTTCCATTACCCTTCAATTCAAATTCACTACAGCATTCATTTTCACATACTAACCATCTGCAAACCAACAAAAAACTATATATATCCAGATTCAACCACCTTGAATTCAAACTTCATTATAATCAATTTTTCATACTAGCCAGCCTCTAATATAAATGTCCTTCTAAGCCTCTCACATGCACAAACCTCCATTGCATTCAACTTACAGTTTCTAGCAGCTGGGAGCTGTACGTGCTAAAGTCCAAAGAATTGTTTAGTGTATAAATAAATACCTGTCAAATTGGTATGAAATCCAAAACTGCCCAAAAGAGTTTCACGACTAGGCTTTCCCCACGCATTGGTCAATGTGTCTGGGTACTTTTATAGGATTTTTGAGGGGCAGTTATTTGCGTACTGTCACCTAACTACAACTACTATGTGCTATTATAAACTCTATTATCTTAGACCCTTTCAACCCCATTGATCAGACAAATTCAGAGGATAATTTAACCTTCAGCTCAGCACCAACATACAATGGCAAACCAATCTTTCTTGTCCTTCAGGCATTAAAACATGCTACAGAACATTGTTGTTCCTATTTTTGTCAAGCTGCACTTAATACTTTAAAAATATATTTCAAAAGCTCCTTTGAGTAAACCCCTGAAAATCTCTAATGAGTAAACTTCCTCAGACCCTCAAAATGGATTAAATCAAACTTTATATAAAACACAAAATCATTGCCCGATCTATATACTGGCTCACACACAGCATAATATATATATATATATATATATATATATATATATATATATATATATATATATTGTGGCAATGGGAGTGGTTTGACACAGGCCTCTAATAGTGGAATTAGCTATGGTGCTAACTGTCTGCAGGTAAAAGGCTGCAGACCAAGTTATATACAGGTGTAGCACTGTGCTTAAGTTCAGTAATGTACAGGTCAGAGACATGTGGTAAAGTAAATGTAAAAAAGTGATTTACTTGCATGCTTTAACGTGTTTGTATCCACAGAGCTGATAGGGGTGGCTGTGCTGATTAGGCGTTACAGAGCACCTGAGGAGCCATCCTTTAAAGACAAGGTGGGAGTGTCGCCTGTCAGTCATCCAAGACTGTGGGAGGAGACATGTGCATTTAAACCTGGAGTTGTGCTCTTGTCAGAGGTGACTGACGCTGAACCAGTTGGCCAGTCAGTAGGGAGCTGTACTGTGTCTAGTTAGTGTTTAGGGTCACCAGGAGGTGCAGGCAAAGGTAGTTGCTTGCTGGTGTCATCCTGCCGGAAGTTGTACAATTTATTGTGATGAAAACAATAAATATATTTGATTTATAAAATAAGTTTTCGTGTTGCTGATGTCTACTGGGTATTCTTGCAAGAGAAGGTGACAAAAGTGCCAAGAGAAGGGTGCGGTTTTGTTACAAGATATATATTTTATATATATATATATATATATATATATATATTGTTAGGAGCGTTTTGTCGCTATCCAATAACGATTGTCGAATCTCGATTTGTGTTTCCAACGCACAAATATTTATTCTCAAAAAGTAGCAGAATAATTCAAGCGAAATAATAATAAGTACAGCCGTTACTTATCGCAGGCGCTCTGGATCCAGTGTACAGTCATTCAGGTCTGAAGTCTGTGGTCAAGGTGACTGACCACTAGATGAGGAGCTGCTGTTTATATGCACACAGCGATACAGTAAACAATGCAGATGGTATAGCTTGCTTCTATTGGTCCAGGTTTCAGGAAGGTCCAAGGGTTTGTCGATCATTGGCTAGTTCAACCTAAAGAATCCAAAGGTGGGGGTCATCTCTCCAGGGGATATGCTCCGATCTTCCCGCCAAGATTCATAGTCTTAATAGTCCATAATTCCCTAACATTAATAACTTGCGTATGCACTCTGCGATCCCTTCGCAGAGTGAACCGGACAGTCGCAAATGTAAAGGGGATTAATATGATACCTCACATGACATGATTCCTTCAACCTGTACCATATGTTTTACTGATATGCATATAACTTATAATATTACACATAAACACTACTATATTTCGACATAAATAACTATGTGTTGCAACTACCATTAATGTGTACTATTTTACAAATGTGTGTGTTGGTGCGAATGTATGTAAAAGCATAAATACTGTTGTTGCCACGTGTTGCGGCTGCGTACGCCCTTCCACACTGTAGCGTGCCATACGCATCTTTTCAGACAAAGACAACCAAGTTTGCTCGATTTTAATTGAAATGACTTTATCCAATTTGCTGACTTTGACAATATATATATAAATTCATGCACACACACACATGAAACAATGTACGAATGTTAAAGAACAACTTAGGCATAGCATTTTAACTGACAATTGCAGCAGAAATGTTGGATTTATTTACATTACTAAATAAGCTTCCATACTTTACTGCAACACAGTTTTATGATTCACAGACATGAAAATCTTCACATGATTTTATAAGAGTTATTTATTACTTTATTTTACCGTAAAAGTTATCTATTAATGCAAATACTGCCGTTGATAAAGAACCTGCCATCTCAAAGGGATTATGTACTGCAGCCCACCATTTCTAATATAAATTAATCCCTTTGCAGCACATGATACATTTGCTGGGACTGGATCTATAATAAATGGGCATCAGTTTACAGAGAACAAATTTTGGCAACTACTATAAATAAGATGAGTCAACCATACATAGAGATAAAATATCATGTGCTAAAGATGTTAGTAATTATGTTCTTTATACAGGAAAAATATTTATTTTGAAAACATTGTAAAAATACATACTATAATTAATTTTTATTCAGAATTTTATATTGGAAGAAACTTTCATGATCATAATGTGCTGAGATGACTTTAGATCTCAGCAAACTGTCCATGGAAATTTAAAAAAAATATTGGCAACTGTGCATGTGGAAAAATAAAGTGGAAAGAAATTGTATTTATATATATATATATGTTATAATTTACATTTAACATTGAAATGTAGAATAGGAAACAGACTACAGATAAAGCAACAGATGCAGTGAATGGTTGTTAACAAATTAGTTACTAAAGGCAGCAGGTTCACAATAGCAAAAATAGCAGGTATAATTGTAAATGCAGATTCCTAGATACAAGGGGAAAATTGCAGCACAGGGTAGCAGGATTACCAGTTTGAACAGATGAACTGGTTTAGCCACTGGAACAGGTAAAACTTCTGTCCGATGAAGAATCAGACAAAAGGAGGGTTCGGCATTTGACCGGCGTCAAATGCAGGAAAATTCACAAAAGTACCAGGGATTAGGCAGGGGCAGGGTCAAACAAAGCCTGGATCTGGGTCACAAGAGAAGGTACAGAATGTAGAAACAAGTAGGTGTCAATTACCATGGAGTCAGTCAGGATCAGAACACAGGAGTACACTGTGGAACCAGCAGAAGCAAATACAAACAAACAGACAAAGATTGCTGGGAAAGACAGGCTCTTAAATGCCAGACACAGGTGAGCATTATTCAGCTGATGTGGGCTTCACCCCTACCAGGCAAAGAAAACTGTCCAGGTACAACAGCAGGACCTCTGGTAGCACAGAGACACTGCAGGTCTAATACAGAATGAGGGACAGAGTCCTAACAGTACTAAACCCCCTTGTTTAGATGTTTTATGTGTTTTTATTGAGTAGAATATCAATAACATGTATTCCCTTTTAAAAAGGCATATTTTAGGTTGTTGGGCTGTAGGTTTAAATTTTGTCAGTGGTTAAATATATTTTACTCCTATTTAAAGGTTATGAGTAGTTTTTTTATAAGTATTTGATAATATCACTCATAGGTAGCTTTTCACAATATTTTTAATTTAAGTATATGTTGGGATATCTATGCTGTTTAGGTAGCTGTCTATTAACCTATTCTGGAAAGAGATATATGTTTGGTGGTTTCCATGACAACTAGTATCCCACTGTAGCTGTATCATGGTATTTCTAGCTATGTTTAGGAAGGATATATTCAGTATTAAAAAATTGTGTGGCACAAGGTTGTACGATAATGATACGTACTTTGTAATGTTCCGATTTGAGAACCATTATGGTTTCCTAGTCGGTATATATATGAAGTTTAAATGTGAGCTTTAGTTGCAGTATAGAAAATGAATAACAACTAAATGAACTAGAACTTACTTTACAAGATGACAAAATGATTAAAATATTGGAAGATCTACAAATAGAAAGTTCAGGAGAAACCAATATAACACAAATTAATACTAATCAACTAAAAAGGAATCTACTTTTTGTCCAAATATCACACTCTACAACACCCTACATGATACGGTCAAAATCTAAATGATAAGGAAAAGAAAGACTTGAAGAAAATACAAGGATGGAAATATGTGATAATTAAAGCTCAGATAAAGGAGGCAGTATCGTAATTTGGCCAATAAATGATTACCAAGCAAAAATTCATAAACATAAGAATGATGAGACAAGCTACAAAAGCTTAAATTTAATCCAACAGCTAACTTTCTAAAGATATATCAAAATTTAGTGAAGGGTACAAATGAAAGAAGGATAATAAATAGAAGATAATATTCATTCCATTGGGTTAGGAATCCCAAAGTTGCAACCCTATATATATTACCTATGGTAGATAAAAATGGGAACAAATCCCCCGAAAACCTATTGTATCAGGAATGGAAAATCTGACTGAAACGGCAAGCATTTATGTACATACCTAAGAGAATTTGTTATGACACTGCCCTTATACATTCGAGACACGCTGGATATCCTGGAAAAATTGCAAAACATCAATGCAATTATGAACACATGGCTCTGCACATGTGATGTGGAGTCGCTTTACACCAGCACAGAAAATCAGACGGGACTCAATATGGACAAATATTTTCTAAAGATGAAGGCTCTTAAGAGATTTCTAAGAGATTTCCTCTTAGGTTATTGGAATTTTTTCTAACTAGGAATTACTTTAAAGTTAATGAAAAATTCTATCTACAAATATGTGGCACAGCAATGGGAATGACTTTTGCCCCAGCGTATGCAAACATTTATCTAGGGGGGTGGGAATGCAGAATTATATTCACCCTAGAAAATGAGAAATATACTGAATGTATTACTATTTGGTTTAGATTCACTGGCAATATACTCCTCATTTGGGAAGGTAGTCAAACCTCTTCAAAGAATTTATTCCAAAATTAAATAACAATAGCATCAATTTGGAAATTGATTCACAAAGTATAACATTCTTGGACTTAACAATATCAGTAATGGATAAGAATGAATTAAAAACTGAAATACATAGGAAGTCAACAGCCACGAACAGCATGCTTCAAACTCCCATTTACCCTCAACAATTAGAGGGGATACCAAAGGAGAATTTCTCTGTATGAAACGTAACTGTGGAGACTGGTTACATTTGATAAACGAGCAAATGAATTACAAACAAGACTATGGAATAGAGGTTACTGTCATAATCTGATTAAAAAAAAACCATAAAGGGCCTGATTCATTAAGGAAAGTAAAGCAAAACAATAAGTAACTTTGCACCTTGGCAAAACCATTGCATTGGTGGGGGAGCTAGATTTAAAATATGATAGCAGCTTTATAGTTGGGATACGGCATGTCGTAGATCAACTTTAAAGTTCATGGTAAAAATAAAGCTATCAAGTATTTGTGTGTTACATAAAAAACAGCAAGTATTTACATTATGTGCAAAATAATAAACTAATTTGCACCCCTTGCAATGTAAAATTGTTTTGTCCATCTGAAAGCTTACTACTTTTTTGACTTAATGAATTAGTCCCAGTATGACTAAGGAGATATATACAGAAACACTAATATTTCCCATGCAAAAAGAGAAAATAATCCGTGGCAGGATTACAAGGAATACCGGATAAACATAAACATGTTTTACAATTGGATTCGGATTTAAAAGAAGTGATTGGGGAAAAATAACAGTCAGTTGGAAAAGATCCAAAAGTCTGAAGATCCTCTTGGTCAAGAGTCATTATACCCTGAAATTAAGAAAGGACCTCTTGGACAGACTGTGGAATTATATGCCTGGGGGAGGTGTAAAGCTTGTAAGTATACTAAATAAACAAAACTTTTTTAGGACAAATATAAAAAAAAACATGCAATAACATTCATCAACTGTAACACACCAGGGGTAATATACTGGTTAAAATGTATTTGTGAACTAAGTTATGTAGGCATGACTAGTAAACCTTTTAAACAGAGATTATTAGAAAATATTGGTAATATCCGCAATGCCAAATCAGATGTAACCAGGATGAAACCTCTAACAAAGGTCGCAAGCCATTTTTTAAAAGAACATAACAGTGATTCTAAATTTTTCACAGCCTTCTGTATGGAAAAATTATCATTAGGGATAAAGGGAGATGATATGAAAAGGAAACTTTTAAAAAAGAATCAATATATATATTCTTATTGGATACTATTAGTCCTAGAGGACTAAATGAAAATAATTACTTAATGGTATACTTATAAGAAACCAATAGGAATAACCTACCAGACTCCTCGGTCTGAAATCGTGGGGGGTTCCTCCTCTCAGATGGTAGTGTTGTTGGGAGATGAAGAAGTCAGTCTGAAAAATAAATACTATACAATAATTGAAATAATAATATAATATAATAAAAAATAATGAAAATATTAGAAAGTGTACAAGAGGTGGGAATGTTATGAGGGACAATTTGAGATGACAGGCAATAACGTGCACAGTTTATGAAAAATCAATTTTTACACAAGATCATGAAATTAATTGAAAATAAGCATTGTTCACTGAATGCACATAATTCAGAGATTTAATCATATAGCAATATAATTAAGTTATTTTTAAAATTATGAGCTATAAGATCACCCAAAGCAACTCCAAGCCTCATTTATAATCCAATGTATATATCACCCTGACTAAACAATTCCTATATATGACTTGAGATTTACTATTGATTTAAACAAAAATAACTTACTGATTCCTCTGCCTCCTCTCCCCACATCATATGATTTGCATGGAATCATTATGTCTCCAAGTCCTTAGCCCTGCCCTCCTCCGGGGGTACTCCATATAACCCCCCCCCCCCCCCGCCCAGTAATATCCAAGGGCTATTATCTACCGTCTTTGCTGTGTCTCAAATGATT
Organism: Mixophyes fleayi; assembly: GCF_038048845.1. Taxonomy (NCBI): domain Eukaryota; kingdom Metazoa; phylum Chordata; class Amphibia; order Anura; family Limnodynastidae; genus Mixophyes; species Mixophyes fleayi. The sequence continues at coordinate 286,053,189 of NC_134405.1, read as the reverse complement.
TGTAAAATCTGTTAATTATTGAGTATGGCTTTGTTTTATGCTTTTGACTTGTATTGATATGTACTGCCTCCCTCTCTCCCCTTCCCCTCTGTCCTCCCCCATCCCTCCCTTGTATATTACATTGTGTGTCTTTTCTGTTTTTTTTTTATTATGTACCATGTAACCAAAAGGAAAATGTTTTAATAAAATCATTATTGATAAAAAAAATAACTTACTGATATGCACTAGTGAAGAAAATACTGATTCCTAATAATGATTTAAGTGATAGAATGTCCTAACTTCTACTTGAATGATAGAATCTCCCTACCGATGATCCGAATGATAGAAGTCGGCAGTTCAGATCTGTGCACAAATAGAAGAAATGAATAAATGGAAATTAAGTTTTATTTAGAGTTAATAAATCATCCCCTTGTATGTACAGAATGGGAGGACCACTGCAGAGATGGAGAGATGAGCTGTTCTGTCGGTATTCCGATATGAGTGATCCTGGCCTAGGTCTATATGACTGGGGTCTGACTATTGATTTAAGCTACAATGATTTACTGATACCGATGGTAATGAAAACACTGACTCCAAATAATGTTTTAAATGATAGAAGGTCTTACTCACCACTAAGTATTGGAACAATAGAATCCGTCAGTTTAAATCCAGGTCTCTGTGTACAAATAGAATGATTGTACAAGTGAAAAGATTATATTATTGAGAACTAATAAACCCTCCCTTGTGTGTACAGAGTATGAGACCTATTGTGGCGATGGGGAGATTAGCCGTGCTGTCGGTACTCAGCTATAAGTGATTGCGGCTGTTAGAATAGCTAGTAATAAGATTTTGAGAGGAAAGTAAATGAGACCATTAAATAAACAAAAAATATTGGATTCAATGGTGCCCTACTGATTGTGACGAATGCGGTAAAACTTCACAGAGAAGAAGGATATGGTGCATGGTATTCTCTAGAGTAGATTTGGATTCTATACATATAACTTAAAAATCATTATACATGTAGATTAAATATTATTATTGTATGTATTAAATGTATATATAGGTTGAATTAGTTTGTATAGAATATATATATAGGTTGAATTAATATGTATAGAATGTATATATAGAGTGAATGGATGAATCCTCTTTCTCCTTGGCATATGTGGAAGAACATGGTGGCAGTGGGGAGACCAGCCACACTATTAGCTGTGAGTAACTGTGGAATATGTGATCCTCAGATAATGGGATAAAGATAGTTAAACTAATTAGCTAATTTTTGAGATCTAATAACTAATGTTGAAGGATATGAAGATACCTCATTAATGATGAAGGATACGGTACAACATATTTTTGGGATATGATACTATTAGACTATATTTCTCATTTAAACCCTAGTAATAAAAATAAATTAGGCTATTATCAAAACTCATAAACTATAAATTGTAATAACTGCAATCTAAATACTGTATAAATTAGAAGGAATGTCATAAATAGCAAAATGAGCAAACCATGGATGTAATGAGTAAGTGACAAAGCAATCCAAACTATAAAGAGTTAATGTGGAAACAAGTGCTAACCAATTGGGGAACAAAAAAAAATCAAACCAATGATAGGTGGGAAGGAATTTAAAAACCTCGCTCAGAATTTTACTCGGCTTGCCTTGAAAAAGCAGCTTCAGCAAAACCCACATTGGCGTTTGCTGAGTATACTGAATCCAAAATCTGATTAAATATATTAATTTTCTACTAGATTTTTTAAAAAAACTTAGATCAGAGAATAATATTATGGATTGCAGTGAATGTAATCAACTATGGCAAGTAGACAAACTAGCTCCGATCAGCCCCAGAATTAGTGGAGCAACAGAAGATAGTAAACAATTCAACATATGTATTGGAATCTATAAATATTAACGGATAAGTAATCACAAATAGGGTCAATCTTTGCATTGAATATTTAATTAGGGGAGAATAAAAAGGGAAATTTTATATTGAGACATTTATTACATGGCAAAGTGATTCCCTCATAAGTTAATTACCAGAGAGATCTGATCCCCAATAAGTGATTGTGGTGAACTACTGAAGGCAGTAATCCTAGTTCCAAACAATTGGTTTAGATCTAAGGTATAATTCGGCAGGTTGTAACAAATGTGCCCATTTTTATAAATATTGTGCAAAATATTGGCTAACATTTATACAACACTGAAACAAAATACTAACAGCCCTGGAAATAGCTTGGATAATAGCTACAAATCATTAAGCAACCTATGTTATATACAGTATGAAATATACAATAGAAAATAAAGGGATTAAAGATATACTCAGAAGATATTAAATATTACATGAATTCAATATTTCACTTTGCTGTTATTTCACTGATTATATTTTAATTTTAATTATAAGTAATAAAAGTTAATTTTCAAAAAACTAATTGGAACTAACAATTATTGGTTAAAGGAATACTATTATGATACTGTTAGTGCACTACATTATTCAAAGTCTGTTTTTAGAATGCAGTATAGCTTAAAGTGTATTCGGTCTAATACAACACTATTTGTTAGTTGTATATAAGGAATAAAATAACACTAAGGTGTTATGAACGTAAACTAAAAATTGTATATAATAGAGATGCACTACATTCATGTACTGGACTGTGATATAAAGATGGACATATTTTATATGAATATAGAGTGAGTACTAATGTTCGTAACATTGGAGATGCGGGATATCATAGATACATTATGCAAAGGTTGCAGCTGCAATGAATCCCCAAGATGACTGTAAGTTGAACACACTGAGGCCTGATACATAAGGGAAAGCAACTTGCGGTTTAAGAAAGAGCACAGAACATGAGCGTAGTTCCAACCGTATTCAAATTTAAGTGGATTTCAAGTTGCCTTTCGATTTTGAGAATAAGTGCACTCTACCTAAACTGTGATTGTTGTGTGTTAACAGACTGAACATAAGTTCAATATAAGTTCACATCAGAACACATATAAAAAAATTATATTACAAAATAAATGTACTCTAAACAGTTTAAACATTAATAAAAAATATAGCTGGTTTAGAAAATATATATATTTTATGCATTTTTTACATTAAATAATAACTCAAGATGTTCTTAATGCATACTGCCTGAGTCATTAAGGCACGCAAAACAAATGAATTGTACGTTTTTGAAAAAACGCATGTAGTTTGGACATACGCATGTCTGTATTCATCTAGAAGCGGATCTGAAGAAACTTCTCTTGTTGAAACAGGGTGTAGGTACACTCTGCATATACAGCCCTTGCCATATTGAGACAGATACAAAACACTGCAGGATACGAAGCAGTGACAGATCTACCATTGGTGCGGCAGGGGCAGTGCACCGGGGCCCATGGAGATAATGGGGCCTGCTGCATGGCAGATGGAGAGGGTCGGTTCCCTCCGCCTTGCATCGGGGCCCACAGCTCGCTAATTCTGCCTCTGATACAAACAATAGATATGTAAAATAAGTCCCAGCAGAACACACAGAAACAAAAAGTATTCAATTATTGTCATCTGTTAATAATATAGTCGTTAATAAAAACAAATTTTAAAAAAACTTTTTTTTTTATTCCTCATGAAATAAATTTATCAGGAATGTTATTAATGCACTTGCACTTGATTGCAAACACATGTTCTAGCATGCACATGCAACCACCATCACTATCACTCTACCCTGTAGCTGGTGCAAATTAAACGACTGAAAAACATCAGAGATACTCAATGCTTGAATTAGTCTCTGCTGTGTGCGCTCGACCTTGATACGCTCTGCTAACAGCCCTCACACTGTAAATTAACTATGTGCATATGCCCTCTCACTCACCCGTTCCGCCCATCATCAGCAGCAGCAGCAGCTATTTATATAGCGTTACTAATTCCGCAGCGCTGTAAAGAGAACTCACTCACATCGATCCCTGCCCCATTGGAGCTTACAGTCTAACTTCCCTAACATACACAAAGACAGACAGATACTAGGGTCAATTTGATAGCAGCCAATTACCTGCTAGTATGTTTTTGGAATGTGGGAGGAAACCGGAGCACCTAGAGGAAACCCACGCAAACACAGGGCTGCTCATGAAATCTAGGCTGTCGGAACTGTCCTTTGCGCTCGAAGATAAATTGGATGTACTTGTGGTCACTGGCATCTAGATCATTTCTGGGTATGCGCAGTGCAATTATACACAAAATACGAGCATTTACATTCATTAATAAATCAGGCCCACATTGCTTTTTTATAGTCTCTCTGTACATTTCCAAATAAAGAATTTGCCGTGCCAATCATCACTATCAGTCAGCTCTTACACCTGCCCTGTAGCTGGTGCATGTGATACATTTGAAACCAAGCATACGTAACAGAAACCCAGGACTTGAATCGGTTGCAGCTGCTTCGGTATGCTCTTACTGTACGTTGCCTACATCCGCCCACTAATTCCCGCCCTTTTCTGCACTTCATGACGTAGGCAATAGTAAGTGTCATATATTTTTAGAAATGAGTTGCATGCATTTACGATCATTGGCCTATTTCTGATCATGTGCAGAGCTATGCAAGATACAACATTCAAACCTACTTATGTCTGCATGTAAATCATTTGAGTAAGGGCTTTTCTCATCTGAGCGCTCAAAAAGGTTTTTATTTACATTTTAATCTAATTCTGCCTTAAAATTGCTTGTATCTCATTCTTTACATTTAAAGCAACTCCATCTCATTGTTGTTCCTACCCTGTTTTTTTTCTAAATGGTTAATAACCGGCAATAACTATGTCCCAGTGATGGTTTTTAATATACCATCACTCAGTAATACCTATACGATCTAAACCATACCTTAGATTACTTGAAATCACTTCAGGGAACTTGTTTCCTAAATTGCATAGCATTTAATACATTTTCCTTAAATTGCCACTATGACCAATACATTTTTCATCATATGAAGGGGGCAGAAAAGTATACCATTTTTTGTCCCTTCCCCTAATTAGATTAATTACCCCCTAATGAAATATCTGAACTTCTCACTAAGAACTTCTGTATACCTCTCTATCCCTAGTACCAGGATGCAAGCAGCCTTTTTAAACAATCCCTTATTCATGCAAACTCTGCTGTCATGTCTGACAAATCTAAACCTCTTCTCCTTTCACCAATTATTTAACCAAGGTTTAAAGTGCCTGATGCAAAGGTTCCTGTCCTCTTCCACATCCGGAACAGAAAATGCTTCTCAGAGGGACACTAAGTAGACTACCTGCCCTAGCTTTTTTCCTTACTGACATTAGCTAGAGATGTGCTCTGACCCTCATGTTTCGATTTCAAAACCACTGTCGGTTCTAAACCAAGTTCGTGTTTCGACTTTGCTACAGGTTTTGCCAAAAAAAAGCAAAAGGTTTTGTTTTTGTGTTTGGATTTAATTAAAAATTGTGAACAATAGGTAAAATAATGTCATGGTGAGCTGTTTTTGCTCCTATATTACTACTTCTAGCAATAACATTAATTTCCAGGCATTTCCAGTCTATTTTTCTATCCCTTCACAACTGTCCCAATTTTCACCAATGTTGGCCAAAGGCTGCAGCGAACTGTCTTAATGAAGGATTTTGTCACTTTACGATCATTGCATTTGCTTTCTTCGATTCAATTAAAAAAATAATAAACTATAGAATATGTAATATGTGTCAGCGCAGCAGTCCAGTGGTAATGAGGGAACCCACGTGCTGCTCAAATGAGATTCTAATTCTCTACAAAAACAATAAAAAACAGAAACTCAGCGCACTGAAAGGTTCCACAAGTTAATAGACAGTGATGTTTGTCACTAATATAATACTCGATGTGATGCCTGTTAATATGTACATACAAAACCTTAACAATATCCTTGTTAAAGTCCAGAAAGAGCTTGTGATAATGTTCACTTCTTGGAATATAGGGAACTTCACAGTGGTATCTGTATCATAACTCATGTATCTTCAGGGCGTTCGCATGTAACAATAAAAGACAAGGATGTCACCAACATCAATTGCGTCCAAAATGAAAATTACAATATCTACTCACACCATAAGCCTTACCTGGAATTCTCCTCATAGGTCAGTGGTCTACTGAGGCCGTCTGCTATTTTATTTTTTATTCATTTTTTTTTTACCCCACGGGGGCGGGTGGCCGCCCGACGGTGAAGCAGTCCCGGAAGTGCTTTTCACTGAATTCTGGGGGGGCTGCAAAGTCACACACTGGAGGGAGGGACATACAGATGTAACAACGTTAACTATTGGGGTTCACAGGAAGGATCAGTATAAGCAGCAGCAGTCCCAATGCGAAACGGACGTGACAGGTACGTCGATTCACACATAGGACAGGGCTGTGTTTAGTGTTTTTGGTGTGTGTGTCACAATTTGAATTGGGGGCACTATTTGACATACTATGATCCTGGGAGCACTATTTGATATACTATGATACTGAGGGCACTATTTGGTTTAATATGATACGAAGGGCACTATTTGGCATACTATGATCCTGGGGGCACTGTTTGGTATAATATGATCCTGGTGGCACTATTTGGCATACTATGATCCTGGGGCACTGTTTGATATAATATGATCCTGGGAAAACTATTTGGTATAATATGATACTGGGGGGCCCTATTTGGCATAATATGAGCCTGGGGCACTATTTGGAATAATATGATCCTTGGGGCACTATTTGGTACATCATCCTGGGGACATTATTTGGCATAATATGATTCTGGGGAAACTATTTGGTATAATATGATCTGGGGCAGTATTGTTTAGTGTTATATAAACTGGGGGCCCTACTGGGTGGCATAATATGAACTGGGGCACTGCTAGGCACCCTAGATGTTGCTAGACACGAACTTCCAGTGGCAAGCTGGGGCACAGAGTATCCCTTGCTCAGTTTCCCAAGGTACGAACCTCAATGAAAGGTTATGCACACTCCTATGGGTAAGTGACCTGAACTGAACACTCTGATCCACCTAAGAGAGTATGGAGCTAATATCAGATAATCATTGACAACAAAATTTCCTTGTGGAACAGTTCTGCTTGCCTGCCTGCTGCATCATCTTCCTGTGTCTTATAACATATGAAAGTGTACTTCATCCTCATTATTTGCTAGTATGTAAGGTTTTTATCCTTGTTATGAGACCTTGTTATACGTTTATGATCTAATTTTACTGCAGAACAGTGGTACTCTCACAACTGACAGTGTTGCCGTCCATGCGATTATCCAGCACTTTCTTAATTTCTCTACCTGGTCATTTTTAGCAGGGTTTGCAAGTACAGCCATGGGCAAAAGTTTTGAGAATGACACAAATATTATTTTTCACAAAGTCTGCTGCCTCTCTTTTTATGATGGCAATTTTCATATACTCCACAATGCCATGAAGAGTGATCAGATGAATTGCAATTAATTTAAAAGTCCCTCTTTGCCATGACAATGAACTTTATCCCAAAAACAACATATGCATTGCATTTCAGCCCTGCCACAAAAGGACCAGCTGACATGAGGTCAGTGATTCTCTCATTAACACAGGTGAGAGTGTTAGCGAGGACAAGGCTGGAGATCACTCTGCCATGCTGATTGAGTTAGAATATCAGACTGGAAGCTTAAAAAGAAGGATGGTCCTTGAAATCATTGTTCTTCCTCTGTTAACCATGGTTAACTGTAAAGAAACACATGCAGTCATCATTGCTTTGCACAAAAAGGGCTTCACAGGCAAGGATATTGCTGCTAGTAAGATTGCACCTAAATCAACCATTTATTGGATCATCACAAACTTCAAGGATAAAGCTTCAATAGTTGTGAAGAAGGCTTCAGGGTGCCAAAGAACATCCATCAAGCACCAGGACCATCTCCTAAAGTTAATTCAGCTGTGGGATCGGGGCACCACCAGTGCAGCGCTTCCTCAGGAATGGCAGCAGGCAGGTGTGAGTGCATCTACATGCACTGTGAGGCGAAAACTTTTGGAGGATGGCCTGGTGGCAAGAAGGACAGCAAAGAAGCCACTTCTCTCCAGGAAAAACATGAGGGACATACTGGTATTCAGGGATTGAACTGCTGAAGACTGGTGTAAAGTAATTTTCAGATTTTTTTTGGGCAAGTGCTACCATCAGTCCTGTATCATGCCAACAGTAAAACATCCTGAGACCAGTCAGGTGTGGGGTTGCTTTTCAGCCAAGGAAGTGGGCTCACTCACAATTTTGCGTAGGAACATGAATAAAGAATGGTACCAAAACAATATTCCAGGAGCAACTTCTCCCAACTATCCAAGAACAGTTTGGTGATGAACAATGCCTTTTTCAGCATGATGGAGCACTTATCATAAGGCAAAAGTGATAGCTATGTGACTCAGGGATGAAAACATTGAAAGTTTGGGTCCATGCCCAGGAATCTCCACAGAACTCAATCCCATTGAGAACTTGTGGTCAATCCTCAAGAGGCGGGTGCACAAACAAAACCCCACAAATTCTGACAAATTCCAAGCATCGATTAGGGAAGAATGGGCAGCCATCAGTCAGTATGTCGCCCTGAAGTCGATTGACAGCATGCCAGGGCGAACTGCATAGGTGTTCAAAAAGAAGGGTCAACACCTCAAATATTGACCCTTTGCATAAACTTAATGTAATTGTCAATAAAAGCCTTTGACACTTATGAAATGCTTGTAATTTTACTTCAGCATACCATATCAACATCTGACAAAAAGGTCTAAAAACACTGAAGCAGCACACTTTGTGAAACCAATACTTGTGTCATTCTCGAAACTTTTGGCCATGACTGTAAATTCATTAGGAATTGAATGAATTACCTATAAACTGGAAACTCGAAGAGCGTTTACCTATTCTGCGGAGTGTTAACCTATTATTTTAACTCTTTATTTATATATTACAAACATGTTTCACATAGCTGTACAAGACTAGCATTGTATTCGTGCACATCAGTCCCTGTGTAGCAGCAATATAGTGAGACTTCAATGCTTGATGGGGGAAGTATAGGAAGGGAAGATAGATATCTGTAGTGAATGACTTTTTTATCGATAAGTGGCTGGCTTGGCCTGCCTGTGTGGTGTGCAGGTGTCAGGGGGAGGACTAATGATGTTCCCTCATGAGTGCAGAGGATCAAATATCTTTTTATTTACACAATGTAGTCACACTCCTCTTGTACACCAGTTTTCAGTTCTTTTCATTCATTAAATACTTGGGGTACTGCTTATTGTGACAGGCTCTACCTTGTGCTGCTATGACTCCACCTACCACTGTGTGTTGTATAAGCCTTGCCTTCCACTGATGACGATGTGGTTACGTATAATTGAGTTAACCCCACCTACTTTCAAGATGGTCCCACCCACAGTTGTCTGGTCCGCCCATGTGAGGCCACTTCCAGAATTTTTTCCAGGGCCACTTTATGTTCCCAATCCACCCCTGACTCACACTATAGGTAGCTGCAAGCCGTTCCTGACTCTTTGAGACACTCCTGGCCAATACCTCGATCCTCCTGAATTTGGTTGTGTTCACCCTGAACGGCTCCCGACCTCTCTAATCCTCGTGGTAGTGGATTCCACCTAACACTTCCGTTGTCCTATTCAATCTATAGAGGTCCCGGAGTGTCTCGAGGAGTCGGAATGGTTTGCAGCTATCTATAGTGTGAGTAGATATTGTAATTTTCTTTTTGGATGCAGTTGATGTTGGTGACACCCGTGTATTTTATTATTACATGCGAACGCCCTGAAGATACATGAGTTATGATACAGATACTACTGTGAAGTTTCCTATATTCCAAGAAGTGAACATTATCACAAGCTCTTTCTGGACTTTAAAAGGATATTATTAAGGTTTTGTATGTACATATTAACAGGTTTCCCATCGAGTATTATATTAGTGACAAACATCACTGTCTATTAACTTTTGGAACCTTTCGGTGTGCAGAGTTTACGGTTTTTAAAAAATAATAAACTGCATAGCGTTAATATCTCCACTTTATTGAACCCAAACCTCCTTTGCATGTTCAAACTATTATTACTGTAACTGAATAAATATATAACCACACGGTCAACAATGTAAATTTGACAAAAGGTCAAAGTATTTATTTAAACAAAACTGGTGGTGGAGAGAGCAATGTGAGACAGTTAACAACTAATAACAAAACTAAACAGTGGAAGGTCATATTGCTATTACACCACTGCTCCCACAATAAATTACATTAGGATGCTACAGGCTAGTAACTGTCATAAGCTTTTAGAACTAGCAGGAGAGTACTTCACCTATAGCAGCCGCCTTTCCCGTAGAGTTAGACACACTTACAGGTACTTGGATGCTCCCAGGACTTAACTCGATTTAGTAAAAGTTTATGAGCAGGAACTGATAGCACAGAGGTAGGAAAAAGGGGGCCAATAGCACGCCCCCACATCCACTCAGGAGGCAGTAATCATTTATTTAAACGCGCGTCTTGGCTGCCTATTACTAGCTGGCATACAGTGGCAGTGTGAAGCTTCCCGGTTGCCCTTGCGTCAGGGTAAGCACACCTCTTCTTGGGGTACAAGTCTTCGGCAGTCACCTTTACCCCAGGGTTGGATGAAGCTTACCCTGGGGAATTATTTTTTAGCCCTTCCTCCCAATAAATATTTATGAGTCCCCTGGTTTGATTTAGAAGGGCAGCATTACTGCACAGAGCACATAATTAAACGAAGGTAGGAAAGCCCTGCTCTTGGCTACTGATGAAGGCTCTGGCAATATATTGTGGGCGTAATCTTTGCATTTTTGTCGTATGGGTGCAGGCTACCTTCCTCTATTTACATTCAAAAATGTCTAACTCTATTCTATTCATACTCATGACAAACTATTGGCCGGAGCAAAATTTGGCATCAGGGTGAATACACCACTTCTTGGGGACCACCACTGCTGCCAGTCTCGAGCAGCCCCCTTTACCCTGTGGTTGGACGAAGTTTCCCCTGGGGGACTGATTCTCTATATGGTTCTCTAACTCCATTACATAGCGTAAATCATCGTACATCATATTGGGCAGCACAGTGGCTAAGTGGTTAGCACTTCTACCTCACAGCGCTGGAGTCATGAGTTCAATTCCTGACCAAGACCTTATCTGTGCGGAGTTTGTATGTTCTCCCCGTGTTTGCGTGGGTTTCCTCCGGGTGCTCCAGTTTCCTCCCACAATCCAAAAACATACTAGGTTAATTGGCTGCTATCAAAATTGACCCTAGTCTCTGTGTGTGTGTGTGTGTGTTAGGGAATTTAGACTGTAAGCTCCAACGGGGCAGGGACTGATGTGAATGAGTTCTCTGTACAGCGCTGCAGAAACAGTGGCGCTATATAAATAAATGGTCATGATGATGATGATCATATCTCCATCTTTGCATGTATTCTTTGTTAGTGCCAAAATCTGTCATCTTAATTTCTCCGGATGTGGACCTTCAATTGCATTGTCAAGACATATTTTAGGCAACCAAATCTGCATCAATGTCAGTATTATACATACTTACATGTGTAGAAAGGGCAACTATTGGCCTAGCTGAACTGTCTGTTTTACATAGTTCTTACATGTCACTAATAGAACATATAAATACTATTTATATACATCATATTTAAAAACATGGGTCTTGGGGACCGCCTCTGCTGCAAGTATTGAGCATTCCCTTTACCCCAAGGTTGGATGAAGCTTCCACCAGGGGAATGATTTTGCAGCCCCCCTTCCACATAAATATACACAAGTCCCCTGGTTTGGTTCAGAAGGGCAGCATATGGCACAGAGCATATAAATAAACAAGGTTAGGAAAGCACTGCTCTTGGCTACCGATGAATGCTCTGGCAATACATGTGTGTGTAGTCTTTGAAATTTTTAGTATGGGTGCAGGCCACCTCAGCATCTTCATTTATTTATATAGCGACAATAAATTAGATAGCTCTTTACAATTGGGTATCTACTTGTCTAAATATCTACTAATACCTCTGTCCATCTAATGACATCTGATTGTTGTTGCATCTTCACTCTCTATGATGCATGCTGTGCAATGTTTCAAATTTAGTAGCCAGTAGCCACTAGTCCGTGTACAGTCTATTAAAGACTAAAATTAAAAGCTATTGATTACCAAACTATTCTAGCTGGCAAATCTCTACTTAACTGCTTTTTACAAAAATTATACATTTTATTGCTTTCCTATGTCAATCGTTCACCCTGAACTCTATTTTATGAGCAGAGCACCTCAGGAATCCTCCTCCCTACATGCTGTCTGTTCTAAAATGGCACTTGAGAAAATGAGAGAGGGCTATATATACAGAAGATTTTGAAAAAAAATCCCAGAAATTACATTTTGCCTAATTTTGAGATCTGAATTTGTCATGCAAAACCAAGCCATGACACTGTTCCGCTCAGATACTGAACGTCGGATCTTGTCGGTTTTCACAAAATCTGACCCACTCCTCTCTAAAAATAGCTCTCTGTTCTGTTCCAACATCTCTGATGGATAAATCAATAGTAGCAATATGTAGCACAGAATATAACCCTCCACCTTGACTCAGTAATTCAACAATTATCACATGCCTCCTATCTAGTGGGAAGGAGGGCAATTGCCTTCTAGACTGACCAACCCTTCCCTTATTTATTCTGTTGAGTGCGACTGCTCTATAGAGAAGATAGTATTTCCTGTTCATTAATGCTGTTATCACTGGGCCAGAGATAGGGAGAGAGAGGAGGTGGAGTCTGAGCAGTGGGATGAGGCTACACATGCATGTGCAGTCCTGCAGGCATCACGAGACATAGGAGGGGTGAAGCTGCTGCAGTCCACAGAGTGACAGCCACTCAGTTTTCCAGGTGAGAGGAAGAGGGAACTGCAAGGAAAACCCTTTTGTGTTTTCCTGTGGCTGTGTGTTTATTTATGTCACCCTCTGTGTCTCTATGTAACCCTTTGTTACATAGTTTGTGTCTGTGTGTGTGTGTGATCCTGTGGCTGTGTGTGTCTCTGTGTGACTGTGTGTCTCTGTATGTGTTGCTCTGTATGACTGTGTGTGTCTCTGTGTGATGTTGTAGTCCGTGATCCTGTCTGTCTGTGACCTTGGGTTATGTGTGTGTGATCCTTTATATAATATATGTGTGTAACACTACCAACTTTGCTGGTCCATGAATTGAGAGAGATGGTGGTAAGGGGCATGGGCACATTATGATGATTATGTGGTCACATCATGGTGGGAGTGTCTAGAGTTTCTGAACTGCTAAGCAACCCCTCCCTCTCCCATCGAAACACCCATTCATTGTCATGCATGTCAGTGGCAATTGTGCGCGGCAACCAGTCACTACTCCTCTAAAATGCAAAGTGCCAGTAAAAAGGATATACTTTCAACATTCCGATCTACAGAACAAAGGTGTCCGCAGGTGGGAAGTCAGGTCAAAACCCTCAAATCGGGACTGTCCCACATAAACCAGGACATTGTGATGTCCCCCACTGCTGGTGGCACACATTTGGCCACATGACTGGATTTTTCGCAGGAACCTAAACACTCTATTTTCTTCATGATCAACTCCCATATTAATACCTTTTACTATAGACTCCCATATGAAAAGCTACCATTCCTGCTGAGGGTCATCACTGCAATCCAGTTCCTGGAGACTCCTTTGCTGGAAACACTTATATAACTTTTATGCTCAGTGAGAACAGTTAATGTATTATTATAAAGGGACATCTGCTGGGAAATATCTATGATCCACAGTCCTAACTGTTCCAGATCCAACAGTGGTTATAATTGCTCTTCTCCAGGGGGAATGGTAACAATATAGGGGGTGACTTAGACAAAAAATAAGTTCTGACTGTAACCTAAGGATCTTATTGTGCAAATGTGTGAACCATACTTGCCCACACTCCAGGACTGTCTGGGAGACTCTCAATTACTGGTAGGTCTCCTGGGCTCCTGGGAGAGCAGGCTATTCTCCAACATCCTGACCACTTCCCAGTTAGGTGGGTGGGATAGGGGTCTTGATGACACAACTTGTCGTGAATCGCGTTATTTTGGCCCTTTCCCTGCATGTTCACAGCATTGCCTCATGAGGGGCAGGGCCAAAATGACACAATTCACATCACCATGCCACCCCTTCACATTTCACCTCCCCTCCTCTCCCCTCCGGGATCTCCCAGAGGGGAGAAAAATAAAGTTGGCAAGTATGGAGTGAACTGCATTCATATACAATTACCAAAGAGTCATTGCACAGCACTAGTCCAGACATGCTTACAATAACAAATATATTACATACTAATAAAATCAATCTCCTTCTGTTTCTAAACTATTGAACTTCTTGCATCTGTTATCCTTGCACTTTCGATTTAGTTGCTCAGAAGAGCTAATGTATTCCTTACAACAATGGGATGAATCAGTCTATTCAATTAGCTATACAAATGCTAATCACAAACTACGATTCATCATATATTTATGAAAGGGTAAAAAGCTGGTGTCTTTGCCAGCAGTAAGGCTCATTTTATTTCTCATTGATAAGCATTAATAGAAAATTAGCCTCATCTTTCATTTTTACAAATAGACTCCTATGTCTCAGTGAAAATTATATAGTGTCTACTGCACTTTTTATGTTGCTATCCTCAAATAGTAATAGTAATATGAAATATAAAGCGTTTTGAATGGTTAATCATTACTTTACAGTATAAAATTTCACAAACAAAGTTATCTATAGATACCCCATCATAAAGTTTAGACTTCTTATATGGTACATTAGTTCAGTGCCAGGTCTAGAGACAATGGTATAGATTATTTGTTTGGAAACAATTGTCTTGTTCGGTGCTACTTCTATTGTTCATATAAATAAGACTGGCTGCCATGTGACTTCCACATGTTTCTGATGCAGAATGTTGATATGCGGAGTGTGAAGAGGTGGCAATGTCCAAATTATACATACTTTAATATCCTAACTAATATGCCTTTGGCATTTTCACATCAAATGTGAATTCATTCATTCTTTTCCTTTAGGCAGAGTCAATTTCAGTAAATCTGGTGAATATTTAGATGAGTTCATAAAAATTAAAATATTTTTAACTTGTAGTAAAATTGCCAATTGTTAACTTGAGTTATTTAGTCGTATAAGCCAGTTTGCATTAAATCCAGTAACAACCTAAGATTACTCTTGCAATCCCATTTTCTGGAAAGTGTGACACAAAAGAGTCATTTCACACATGTATAAATGCATATTTTGTAAATACGCACTCTTAAAGATGTTGATGTTTTGATAGCAAAACTTTCCCACATTCATTTTTGATGCTCATATATAAATTATTTGCAGATTTAAATGTTGCACAATTTGTCATTCACACATGCAGACAAAATCTCATAATTGTTTTGTTTGCGATCTGCTATCTTTGTTTTAGAAATATTTAGTTTATGCAAGTAAAGGTGTAACTGTTTACTATATTGCTGAGTTTGACGTTACAAATTCCATGTATGGTTGTTATGAGTATTTTTAATTATTCAGAGTGTTATTGTCTACGTAAGGTTGAATATAAAATAATAATGATAATAATAATGATCTTTTGTGTTTTTTTTAATTGGACATTTTAATAAATTAATAGTTAAAAGACATTTTTGGAAGATCTAGGCATTTTCTTCTGAGAGACTTTGAATAAGAATCTACAGCTGTTAGACTATGATAGCTGTAATACCTGGTATATTTGTGTGTGTCCAGAAAGTGACATTCTAGAAGCGGAAGTTAGATAAACAATGAGAAGTAACCACTGATGTCACAATATCAAATGTGTTTGTCAAGCTTATGGATGAGGAATTATAAAATTGATAAAATAAAACATGTTTGTATTGTATAAAATTGCACTCTCAATCTCCGCTCTCTCTCTCATCAGAGTTTTAAGATTTTTTTTAACACATTATTTAGAAACATGCGCTGGCTTCAACAAAGTTGCATGAAAAGTTGGTCATGATTTTGGAAGATCAAACTGGAAAGTCACCAGATAAATGTTACTGATAACTCTGAATGGACCAATGCGAAGCACCTGAGGAAAAATTTAAAAGAGGGCTGACAAAATTTGGTATTTTGGTATGTCTACCAAGCCATATGACCTCCTTTAAATTTACACGGCTGTTTATAACAATGCTTACAATTTTTTTGAACAAGCAGCAGCATGTTTCAAGGAACAATGAACCTTCTTCCAGATGTTTTTCAGAGAACAAGCAATTTTCCAAATCTCAGGATGAGCTGGTGAAATTATGTTGGAAAATTATGCAAACTTGGGATGCATCTCATAAACACAGAAAAATGGAGAATATCCAGAGGATGAATGAAGTGTTCAACCCAGTAGTCATAAATGTAACACCTTAAATACTGTTCCAGAGGCTGATTCACCCTTTCAGTTTGTCCATTGGTTTGAAGATGACAACTGGATAAAAAACTTTAAAAAATGATCTCCAGAGCAGAGCCACAAATTGTGTTTCTCTTTCAGAAATAATATTATAGAGCATTCGGTGCAATCTAAAAATGTGTTGAATGAGGAGAGGAGCCAGAGCTTTGGCAGAAGGTAATTTGGGAAGTGGAATAAAATGGGCCATTTTACTGAAACGGTCAACCAGCACCCAAATACAGTTGCAACTTTTTGACAAAGGTAAGTTATTGATAAAAATCCTAGAATATATAAGTCATATATAAGTCCATGGAGCACTTAGTACATGTAGAAGAACCAATTTTCCTGTGGGCACCTCTGTAGGTATCCTTTTTCTGGAGAAGGTTCCACAAGTATGTCTTTAATGAACGCCATCTGCCAGGAGACTTTAGAGTCTTAGTGATACCTGGTTCTCCAGATATACTGCTGTTACGACAAAACAGACTTTTTCAATGACACAGGTAAAAATACCAAGTGAGAAAACATGGGGGCAGGTACTATCCACTATGAGGAGCATTAGCAATACGTACTTTAGTGTGATTAATTGCTATAACATCAGACTAGGGCGGCAGACTGTGAGGGATATTGGGGATAATCAATGTAAGCACCCAAAATCCTTAATGGTATGTTCTACCTGGTTAAGAACAACGCTAATTAAATAAAATTTTATGTGGAAATTGCTGTTTGGAATGTACAGCACATGCATTGATCCATCCACCTAGGAGCCGGAAGGTTATCTATTCAAATGCCAAATAACCCTGAGAGATTAAGACAATATTATGGTCTCTATGAATAAATTAAACTTTTTAAAACAGAGTTTAATATGCTATACCATATAATAGTTGTCATAGATTAAAATGATTCTAACACTAACACCCAGTCTCATCAAAGTATGTGTGATGAGACTGGGCACCACAGTTGGAATATCGGGCCAAACCAGTCTGTCAGACAGTGGGCCAATTGGACAATATTGGCCTACCCAGTTATTAAATATTGTCTTGTGACTGGATCCAGTATTGTTGTGGTGACCAGTGAGGGCAGGGAGGCAGCCCACATGAAACATGGAACAGCTGGGGACTCTGTGACATAGCAAAAGTGTGGAATGGGTAAAGAAATGGAGGGTCAGGACTCTATCTGAGGTCAAGAGGTGGGATCTGACTCATAACTGACCATTGTTCCAGCACATCTCAAGCCATACTTGATGTCACAAAACAGAAGGTGGTCTACTGCTGAGTTCATGTTCTACCTCCACCCATGTTACCACACAGATTCCATCCGCCCCCAATGAATCATGGCCCAGGAGGCAAAGACCTGGTAACATTGGGGAGAGACAATAAGGGAGACCAGGGGGGGAGAGGGAGTTGTTGCTGGAGGATTTTGGAGAGAGAGGACTTGGGCTGACGTTGAGTAGCCATACTCTATCAGGGCCATAGAGGATTGTTTGAAGCAGGAGCTTATTCAGTCAGATCAGGTTCTGAACCTCTAGGACTGATTTGTCATCACTCTATAGAGAGACACTCACAGGTTCTGGGGAATTGGTGATCCTATATAGGTAGGGAGATTGAAACCCAGAGTCCCAGAACCATGGCCCACCTGGATTGTCATCTGTGGACTTTGCTGTTGGGAGTTTGTGTCTGTTAGGACTTTGAGCTGGGAGATGACCTGCTGGGGACTTTGTTAGGAGTTTTTACTGACACTGGTGATTTTAATTACACATTGTTATATTTGGCGTGGGAATATGCTTTTCCTTGGGGTGCACTGTTGCATTTACATTGTGCGCACACTTTGTTTAAATAAGAGGTTATTATCTCTTTCTTTCTTCCTTACCTGTGTCATCTGTGAACCTAGTGGGTCGAGTATCTAGAGAATGACGCTTCCAACGCCAGCATCCTCAGTATGTAAGAGTGTTCCAAGTTGTGCAGGCTAAGTCTAACCCTAAATATAGTGTCCCTTTAAATGATTAGCAATTACATAGTATGCTAAAACATTGATCACCCTTAATTGGCCCAAACTATATTTTTATTATTTTAATATTTTGCTTTTTAATATAAATAAGATTTTATGGACAAATAAAAGTCATATTTTATTTATCATCTTTAACTTTGTTGGTCACATAAAGACTCAATATCAGACCATTAATATTACATTTCCAATTAAATATCCAGGGAGTGCCTCAAATTATTAGTAGTTCAACAGCCTGAAACTGATTAGACAAATACTGATTTACTGAATAACCCTAAAACAATGGCTGCAGATGGAATGATGTAGGTATAAGAGAGAAAATACAATTGTTTTTGCATAAAACCTCTAGATAACAAAACATAATAACAAAATCAAAGTGATAGAAGACCAAGATGCATTGTGCATATCTGGGATTGGGTCTTTTTGCTGCTTCAATATATTGAAGGCTCTTATGCTCAGTAAATACAATGATGACTATGCTTATCTTCCTCTAGACAGAATATCCTTTCTTCAAATGTGCATTTCATGGCAAGTAAGATTTGATTATTTACAACATTGGATTCACAAAAGACATTTTTTTCAGAAAAATGCACAATAGTGCTACTTATTTTCAATAGTTGGCACTTGGAACAGGAGAGCACCAACACCAACTCCGGAGGCATGCACTTCAATAATAAATGGAATTTCAGTATTTTGTTTACTAAGAATAGGAGCTGACACAAAAGCCTTCTTAAGGTACTCAAACGCTTGACCAAGCTCCCTTCTTGGTTAGTGCTGTAGTTGAAGTCACCATCAAATAAATCTCCTATAATAATTAGCAAAATCTAGAAAATGTTTGATCGGTTTCAGATTAGATCCTGCAACACAGCTGTGTTAGCCCAAATGGCATAACCCTGAAGTGATAGTGCTCAAGTATTGAAAGTTGTCTTCCTCTCATCACCTTCATGAATACATA
Source organism: Mixophyes fleayi (assembly GCF_038048845.1). NCBI lineage: Eukaryota > Metazoa > Chordata > Amphibia > Anura > Limnodynastidae > Mixophyes > Mixophyes fleayi. The sequence goes on along the minus strand of NC_134405.1, from coordinate 286,033,892 downwards.
TTAAGTTGTTTGCTCCAAGCAAGTCAATGTTTGAGAATACAGTAGCACCCCCTAATTCTTTCAACAACAAATTAAAGGTATCAGATCTATGGCACAATCGTATGGATGATTTGGAAGTAATGTGTATGCAGCCTGGTTGGAGAAAAATAATCCAAGTAATTCTGGTACTGATGGGGAACGAATTGATAGAAGTAGTGACCAACTTTAATGGCTGAGACAGACATGCTCGCATACAATCTGTATTCCATGCGATAAGTTATTCTAAGGACCAGTCAATGACAGGGTAATGTTTCTCAAGCCAAGAATCAGAGGATACATGGGAGATTAGGGCAGCACGGTGGCTAAGTGGTTAGCACTTGTGCCTCACAGCGCTGGGGTCATGAGTTCAATTCCCGTTCATGGCCTTATCTGTGTGGAGTTTGTATGTTCTCCCCGTGTTTGCGTGGGTTTCCTCCAGGTGCTCCGGTTATCTCCCACACTTCAAAAACATACTAGTAGGTTAATTGGCTGTCATCAAAATTGACCTAGTCTGTGTCTGTCTGAGTGTGTGTGTATGTTAGGGAATTTAGACTGTAAGCTCCAATGGGGCAGGGACTGATGTGAGTGAGTTCTCTGTACAGCGCTGTGGAATCAGTGGCGCTATATAAATAAATGGTGATGATGATGATGATGATGATTAATTTAATAGAAAAGGCAATGAATCTTTATGCATAGACCCAACTGAAAGTGTACTGTTTCTTTACACAGTAAGCAAATGGCCTTCTAAGCCACATAGAGGGACAGGATTGTCCAGAGGCTGAATAGAAAAAGCCATTTTGTTAGATACTGAAATATACAAGAAATTTCCAGTTGCTCCACTATAAAAAAGGAAGAGCAAATCAAAGAATTTGGAGTCAAAAGACACCAGAGCATGTATCTGGATTGATTTTTTGCCTTTTGCCACCATCAACTTACTTCTCTGCCCATCTGCACCTTCTCCCTCGTCCTCCCTCACATTTCATGATTTTGCCACCTACTTCAAAGAGGAAATCGACACTCTTCGACAAGCTATTGCCACACACATGCCAAATTCCACACACTTCACCCACTCTGAACATTCCACTGAAACTGCTCTCACAAATGTGATTGATGATCTACTTCCTGCAAAGTCTAAGAGTCATTTCTCCATATTCATTCTCCTGGACCTTTCCGCTGCTTTTAAAACTGTTGATCACCCTGTTCTCCTAGACACCTATCACTCTAATGGCCTTCGTGGCACAGTTCTTTCCTGGTTCATTTACTACCTATAGAACCGCTCCTTTATCGTTTTTACCTCTGGCACATCCTCCCCATCACTATCTGTTGGGGTCCCACAAAGCTCTGTTCTTGGCCTTTTATTTTTTTCATTGTACACCTTTTCTCTTGGGGCACTATTTCGCTCATTCAGCCTCCAGTACCACCTCTACACTAATGACATCCAAATCTAAATCTCTTCCCCTGACCTTTCCCCTTCTGTACTATCTTGTGTAGTCAACTGTCTTCCCACTATCTCCAATCACTGTCAATAACACCACAATTTCCTCAGTCTCTCAAGCCCGCTACCTTGGTGTCACACTTGACTCCTCCCTCTGCTTTATTACTCACATACAGACTCTCTTCCAGTTGTGTCGATTCCACCATAAAACATTACTAGAATGTGCCTTTTTTTTACTTAACATGCTACCAAAACTATTCTCTCATCATCTCCCGTCTTGACTACTGCAACCGTCTGCTATCTGGCATTCCTGATACAATATATTCACATTTTAATCCATCCTAAGTGCTGCTGCAAGTCTGATCTTCTTCTCGCACTACTCCACATCTGCTTCACCCCTTTGTAACTTTCTACACTGGCTCCCTGTGTACTCCAGAATCCAATTCAAATTACTCACCCTTACTTACAAAGCCCTCAACAACAGCACCACTTCGTTCATCTCAAATATTGTATCAAAATACTCTTTCTTCTTCTTAGATCTACCTCTGACCTGCCCCTTGCCTTGTCTTTAGTAACCACCTTTCACTTACGCCTACAAGACTTCTCCCACTTATTAAATTCCTTACCACGCCCAATCAGGTTTTCACACAGCCTTCAAATCTTTATACATTTTCTAAAAACCTCTATTTTAAATCTTACCATATCCCTGTTAACAATATTCACACTAATACACCCTCACAGTCTATGTGTAGGCACCTGCCATTACCAACTGCAGCAGACGGGACATAGGCGCAGCAGACTGGAGGAGACACTATTAGACACTGTCTCAAGAGATAATACTTACATCATCTCGCGAGACCAAGAGATTCACAGTGCAAGGAGCTCATAAACACATGACCCGATCCTTGGGACAAACACTTATGACTGGACAGCACCTCTCCTCCGGCACATGAAAAAAGTAAATGCATAAGACAAGCAATAAAATCACACACAAAAAAAGAGAGGAGGGCTCGAGCACAGGGGGCCGCCGGGCCCTTAAGCATGCTCGGGCCCTGTACTTTGTACCTACCCTACCACCCTCTCAACAACATTGCATTCTACACCTTTAGCAATTGAAAAAAAACAATTAGGACCGGATAAGGAACGCAAATTGAGTTCAATTTGCTTTTTTATTTTTAAATACAAGCAGGTACACCCATATCCAACAAGAAGATGATCTGAAAAAACATTTTTAGTTGAATATGGGTGTAAATATGCTCGGCCTACATGACATTTGCTGTATACAGACAGGCACAACACACTGCAGGATATGCACAATGTATATGTATATATAAAGTCCCATCAGAATGCACAGATTAAAAAAATATTATTAAATGCATTAACACCTGTTAATAATATAGTCATTAAAAAAATACATGCAAAAAGTTTTATGTTTTTCTTATTTTTTTCTATTAAATATATTTAAAATTAGGTTATTAATGTCTACTGTACATAAATATTGTTACAGTACTCTTGATTGCAAATACATGTTCTAAAATGCAGATCAGTGTCACTCAGCGTACACCTGCCCTTACCTGGCCTGTTGTTGATACGTCTGAAAATCAAGTACGTGAGAGTGCCCCAGATCTTGAGATGGATGTGCATGTGTTCAACCTTAGCACATCCTTACTGTACATTGACTTGTGCATTTGCCCCTTCCCTCCTTCATTCCACCCTTGAAATCATATGCTGTCAGAAGAGTCTTTTGCGTTCAATAATGAATTGGATGCACTTGTGTTTACTGGCTTTTAGTCTGTTTCTGTGCATGCACAGAGCAATTTGCACGTACCGGCATTTATGCTCAATAATGAATCAGGCCTTTAATAGCCAGAAAATCACTTGTATTAGCAAATCTACTGTTCCATATGGGTGTCTGTATGTTCCATGCTCTAAATCAGATTTTTCCTGTACCAATATGTCTTAAATACAAAGCACATGCTAGGCTAACTTTGCTTTATGTGAAAGAGAGAAATTCTTTTCTTGATTGCATGTTCTTCAGCTGTCATTATAGTTTCCATGGACACTAAATACTCCACGTTTTTATTACAATTTTTTTAAGTCAGTAATTAAGGATACTCAGGCTTTGCTACATTGGAAATTAAGTCATTTATGTTAAAATAATTATAAACAATTGGTGCATTTTACCACAATCAGTGGACATGACTAATATGTTTTATCTCTTGTTTTTCTTATGCAATGCACTATAATTTGTAAGTTACATTCATTTTGCTAGGATTTCCTTCTGGGTCCAATTTCCAATAAGGCCTGCTTAGCACAAAGTGACCTTCACCTTGTGACAATTGTCTTTTGATTTCAATTACTGCAGTCAGCAGTTGGTCAGAAATAAGTTTGAAAAGAGAGAACCATTTTAATCAGTGAACTGCAACTGTGATCACATCTCCAGTGCTTTATAATTAAAGCAATAAACTTTCATATGATGTTTCCTCCAGTACCAATGCTATAAAACATCTGTAGTCTTTTGAAAAATATATGTTGCAGTGAACCAGTTTTACTAAGAAATATTAATAGTAAAATATTACTGGAAAAAGTTATACATATGGTGGAAAATGGCATTGATGCCACAACATGAGTTGCCAACATTTTTACGGACACTGTATTTATTTAATTGTAAATATGGCATCAAAGAAATGATAAGGATTGCATCTAGAGGACAAAGAGGATCAAGGATGAGAAAAGTGGAATGCATAACCATTTTCACATAGAAAACCACTGATCAGTGCATAGGGGGCCTGATTCATCAAGGAACGTAAATGCTGATACATGCTCTTATTTTGCGTAAATGTGAACACAGGGGTATGCATTTAATCTTTGAAAGCAAAGGACACTTCCGACAGCCTACAATTTCAATGGGGGATTGGGTGAGGGATGGGGGCCTATGCATGTACTCAATGTACAGTAAAGACGTGCCAAGGTTGAGCTCACTCCCATTTGTCTAATTCAAGCTCTGGGCAACACTCATGTACGTGATTTTCAGCTTTATAACTTAGACCAAATACAGAACAGGTGTAAGTGCTGATTGATAGTGCTTATAGTTGTGTCTGCATGCTCGAACATGTGTTTAGATTCAAGAACAACTGTAAAAATGTTTTTTATATATAGTAGGCATTAATAACATCCTGATAAATGTATTTCATTAATGATTATATTATTAACAGGTGTTAATTTGTTTAACAATTAAATCTTTTTTCTGTGCATTCTGATGGAACTTTATATATAAGTAGGCATTGTGCAGGGTGTTATGTCTATATAGGCAGTGCGTACTTATACCCGTATTCAACTGGAAACATTTCTTCAGATCCTCCTCTTGTTCAATACAGGTGCACCTACTTGCATTTTTCAGTCATTTATAAAAAAAAGCACAAATTGCGTTGACTTTGTGTTTCTTAATGAATTAGGCCCAGTTTGTGTACTCTTGTAGTGTTTGTATAAGATTTCCTTTGTTTTTACTAAAATGGTTGCATTTAACTGGAATGTTTACTGACAGTAAATGTTTACTGATTATCAGAAAATATATTGACAACTATCAATGTTTGGCATCTAACTGAATTGGTGGTGGATAGATTCATAGCACCCATTGGCTTAGAAACATAAACTCGGTAAATATATATATTTTTTTTAAAAAAAACTACAGCCAGCTTTTTGTACTGTATTTTTTTTCTACATTTATATAAATAAATATTCTACATTTGTAATTAGTTATCATATTCGACTATAAGTTAAAACATTAGTGAAATGAACATTCAAAGGAAAAAAAGGTTCACTACTCTACTATTTTATTTATTGTTGTTTATTTGTATAGTGCCATAGTTTAATTTGCTTGTGACAACATAGATTCTAGTTTGTGGGCTAGATTTACTAAACTGCAGGTTTGAAAAAGTGGAGATGTTGCCTATAGAAACCAATCAGATTCTAGCTGTCATTTATTTAGTACATTCTACAAAATGACAGCTAGAATCTGATTGGTTGCTATAGGCAACATCTCCACTTTCTCGAACCCGCAGTTTAGTAAATATACCCCCGTCTGTGTTTGTGTGATAGGGGATTTAGGGTGTAAGCTCCAATGTGAAAAGGATTGAGGTAAATGATTCAATAGTCTCTGTTTTTTTTACAAGTCTCTGTATATTAGAATATTTCATTTGTAATTTGGTCAATTTTTTTCTTCTTTGTGTAATGTGCATTTTTGTTCGTTCTTCCAGCATTGCTAATTAATACGCTCCTTTGTAAAGGCATATATTGAACATGTCCTATTTAAAAACACAACAAGTATGTAGCACTCAAGGTTCTAAGGTAACACTGCTTTTCCACATGTGTGTGTCCTACTACTTTTAGTGAAGTATATTATGTATCTTGCAGAATGGCATAGTTTTAGAACTGCTAAAGTAAATAGTGTGTTGGTGACTTGGATTTGGAAGCAAGTGGATTGATTAATTACACATGGACAAATCATGCTGCACTTATGTTGGAGAAAAATACTAGATAACATCTGAAGTTACACATATACGTGCAACATTTTTTGTATGAAATGTATACATTGTCATTCATCCAACATGTAAGATGTACATACTGTATTATGGTAAATATATAATTTTTATTTTGTTGGGGTCCACTAGCAGCATCTCCTCGCTCTTCACCTCCACTTAGTCCATCGCTGTCATCTCCACATCCACCAAATTAGCTGTTTCCTCCACCACCACTGCATCCTCCACCACCTCCGACTTAGCCTCCTCTTCCACCACACACTCCTCCTCCACCTCCTCTGCTAGCTCTTCTATCTCACCTTTCTAGAGCTTCTCCTCCATGGCTTGTTCACGTGCGAAGCATTTTGTGTAACATAGTACATGAACATTTTAATTTGCTGTGTCATCTGTTTATGAGTTTATAAAATGACATTACATCCTGTATGTATATTGTGCAATAACATATTTGTAACCTTGTTCAAAATAAACAGTATCTCTTCATACACAACAAAAGTTGCATAATTTATGTAAATATGTATACATTATGAACATAAACATACTGGCATAAATCATATGCACCCAAACCATATGGAACTTAATATGTCAATTATACTGTTAACTTCATTTATAATTGAAAAAAAAGTCCAGAATTAATGTAAACTTTACAACCCTAATCTCATACTGCATATTTGATATTACAATGATAATCATTGGCCGCCTGTCATGCACAGTTATATTTTTGTGATATTATATACTGACATATTTTTACATACACTTACAATTTACATTTGGCTTATGAGAAAAATGTATTCCTAACTGTAGGTCAGGAAAAAAAATACATTGATCCTCTGCACTCACCAAAGACATTATTATTGCTATTCTAGATTCTTCAAGCTGTGCTCTGTATTAAAAACAAGCAATGTTTGTTCTGCATATTGCAATATATGTTAAGCTGGTCAACTCATCCCAAAATCTTCCCCTTCTGGTCAGTCCTACTCTAAACATAAACATGAATTCAATCTGAATTTTTTTTTTTTAAATCAAGAACTTTTTATTGAAAGCTTTCAAAGCAAAGAAAATGACATAAACACAAACAAAGAACACCCCAAACTAACCCCCCAACCAGCCTCGGACTGGCCCGCCGGACAGCCGGTCAATCCACCGGTAGGCCCAGCGGGGTTGAAGCTCCGCCCCTCCGTTGTTAGGGCGGAGCTTGATGTTGAACTTTGTTTAGATGGCGGCGGCGGTCACATCTCCTGTAACCACACTACCGCGCAGATGCAGAGAGCCCAGGCGCGGTAGTGTGTTTTTCAGCAGTTTGAGCAGGGGAGGAGGACGTCCTGATATCAACATACTGATCCAAGGTCAGTTTGGTCATCATAGGTTCATGCAACACTGGACGCAATAGACCACGCCCCCTCTGACGCTGCAGAGTTTCCCCGGGTTATCTGAAGCCCAGCCAGTTTGATCGTGGCTGGGATACAGAAGCTGGATACTGCCGTTTGATCGAGGAAACATATGGACTGAAAGATACCTTTTTAACATACAAAATGTGAGTGTTTTTAACCCCATGTTTTAACTTAATAAATAGAGAACGTAAAACACCATGAGATCTTTCTCTGTTCTCTCCCTGGTCTCCCATATGTGCACTCTGGTGAGGAGAAGAAACAGGTTTAGAGGGGAGTAAAAGTACATCGTGGTGGTGCTTTTTGAAGCAAGAGGACACATTATTCAAATACTGTATGGAATAGAAAAGGTCACATTGATGTAAGTTTACCATCTGGGACATCGGTATAGGTGGAACTAGAAGACCAACATCCTTTAATGACTTTGGGACCGTTTTCCCCTTGACTTATTCATTGACCCAATCCTTGTGTTTCTTTACCCTTCCCCCATTTGCGCCCGTCCTTTGATATTTATATTCTCTTTCATACAACACTGGCAGCATACCAGCATATATGGAATAAATGTGACAGGCTTTGGATGGGCTGTATTCTGTTCATTTTGTTGTTTTTTAAAATTTCCCTTCTCAACAAGCATTCATTGGTGAAGTACGCAACCGTAGTAGCACTGATGCTGTGTGTATGGTCTTTGACGAGTGGCATATTCTGTAAGAGTCCTTAAAAAATAATTATAACAAAGAGTCATTTTAATAATCAGACTGTGTATACAAGATCTGGCAAATGAAGGGTGCTTTTCATGTAGTCTAGTATTCCAATTGCATCCAGTTGAAAATATAATCATTCAGGGTTGTATAATATGTTGGTCTATATTGTATGTTAGTGTAGAAAGGCACATGCATAGGAGAACATAATTATATTTATATATTTTTCCTTTTGCCTATTGTGCATTCTTTTTGATGGTTGTCCTGTTTAGAATTTAGGGGTGATATAGTGAAAGTATTATAGGCATATATCAACCGTATTTAAAATGAAATTAGATGGATTTCACTGAGATTTGTTGAGAATTACAATCACTTGTTTTTTTATGAATTGACTTTTATTCCAGGACATGTCACAGCAACAACAGGTTGGTAACCATTGTACTAAAAAATTAATTGTGCAGTTTATGTCTTCTAATTGATGATGTTATTATTTGGTTTGTGTAGCCCTTGTAATGGCTTTTAATAAGCTCAATACATGATGGGCAATAACAACATATGAGGCGAGGGTTGGAGGTAACCAAATGATGCACTTATCATAAGTAACTGTCTTGGTGCATTAGGAGACGACAGGAGCTGGTACTGGAGTTTCTTCCAAACCACAAGTGTTTTATTAATGGGTCCCATGTAGTTCCCTACCAGTAGAATGGGCAGGGTCTAATGCAAAAGGTGCACATTTAAAATAGTGCTATAAGTTGTCCTCCATAGCCTGACCACACCCCCTTTACTGGCCACACCCACTCCTAAAGTTGGCCACACCCCAATATAGTGGGCCCCTATCACTGAATTCCCCCGGTGGGCCCTTCATGCCCCAGTCCGACACTGCCCCCAACAGTAATGTATCCAAATTACACTTGATAATTAAACAATTAAGTATAATGCTTGATCTATATTCAATAGGTATGTACCACATAATTGAGTTATAACACAGAAAAAGTTAAAAGTAATCATTTAATGGTTTGCATATCATATTTTTTAATGTACTTCCATAGATATATGTAAATTACATAATATTATAGATTGCATATAGATTGAGCACAGGATAAGACGTATCACGGGACCACCTCTTCATTTATTTCTCTTTTACTCAGATGCTTCCAGATCTCTACAACACGCTCTATACCTTGATTTGTTTCATCAGGAAAAAATCTTGTGGTACTTATGCACTCCATTTTTACTGATATCCAGATACCGTTCTGGCTTTTTTGTATCATTAACAAGCACTCTCTATTTTTGGAAGTCAGGGTAGTCTGCAGAGAGCCAAGCTCTTGCAAAGATAACTTTTGCCAATTTGTCAGGTTAAGTATATATTTGTAAATAGCATTATTAGTAATATCCTCAAAGGAGATGCCTTATAGACAGTACCTGGCATCAAGAAGGGGGACTGCTGGTATTATATCCATAACACACTCCCAAATCTCCATGCAGAATCCTCCTACCGCCCGACATTTCCTGATATGTGCCAAAATGTGCTCCTGCTTAATTTGAATTTCGGGCAATTTGAATTGCTTCTTCTACTCATTTTAAATAGCCCAACCGGTGAGTGATAAACTCTGTGAGGAATATGTAGATTTATCTGTTGTTACTGGAGGCATGACATTGCATTCATTATATTTTTAGCATTTGATTTCAATCCTCAACAGAGTGGGGCCCCAAGTCATCCTCCTAAATACATTTGAGATTCACGAATCCATCAGGGGCTGTCTGAAAATTAAGATTAGAGTATATTGTGGATATTTTATAACGTGCACCCACAGTGGATAATCATTTCTTGATAGGGACACCCTAATATGAGGTGAGGACTCATTGAATTGAGAGTTAATGACATGCCATAATTGAAGATAATAGTAAAAGTAGAATTAGGAAGCCCAAATTTTTTTGTTTTAACTGTTCAAAAGATTTTAAATAACCTTCCTGATAGAGTTGTCTCAACGTAAACATACCAAACCGTTGCAAATGTTATATTCTCATAGATTATCCAATTCACACAGCTTATAATTGATCAAAAGTGGAACGTCTGTATCATATCCCTGACCCCCCAACAAGTTATGTTCTACACTCTATATTTCAACCACTTGACCATTAATCAATGCAACCTTTCTACTTATCCTACCCAGAAGAAATACCTGTAATGGAATCAAAGGATACTCTGTCTGCGTACCAAGGAAGTCATCCAGAACACTTCGTCTTGCGCTCCCCAGCTATTCAATTAAATTAGATAATTGTGTCGCAAGGTAATATAGTTTTAGGTTAGGGAGTGCCAAGCTTCCTGAGGCCTTAAATCTACAGAGTGTACGCAGTTAAAGGTTGGCTCTTTGTTGCCCCATACAAATTAGGATTTATATTTATTTATGGTTTGGAATATTCTGTTACCCATAAACATGGGAGAGTGCTGTAAGATAGAAAGATAATTGGGCTGAATAGTCATTTTATATAGATTGAGCCTGCCTGTTTTCTCCATAAGTGCCATTACAGAAGATTCTGTGATTGGGTCAAAATTTTGTTTAACAAATTCAGCATTTATAATGAATATCCAGACTATTAAATATATGAAATGCAGGGACCATTGCAGGGAATGTCATGGTAATGCAAAAGTTGGGATTGTACCATATAATCATTCCCAGTATGAAGAATATGTAAATGAGTTGTCTGTGTCTGCATCTGACAAAAGCAGGAACATGTTGTCCATGTAAAGGGCTATGGTATCCGTGACCTAATCAGCTGGGAGGGTGCGGATGCCAAGAGTGCATGGATCAAACATGCTACAGGCTCTATAGCCAAAATGAACAATGCAAGAAATAGAAACCCATGCCTAGTAGCCCTTCCCAGACTAAACAGGTCCATCTCCTCTACCATTGGAGGAACATTTAATAATTCTACCAAATCCTCAGATAGCCTGGTCTCACTAACTCTGCTGAGTTATGTAGTTAGTTGAAAGTCTGTGTAAGTCACATGAGTTGCTTACAGGTCCCTGTCGTAGTGAAAAGAAGAAAAATTCACTCTTTGCTATTATCTGGGTTGTAAAAGCTGCATGAACTTCAAGGTATTCTTCCTTGATTACAATCACAAACAAAAAAGCAGATCATTCTCTCATTGTCTTAAATTGTAAATAATATAATCCCTGTCTTTGTGATGGCTACAGTTATGTGAATACTTTTGGTTAGATTGAAAAATAGTATCAGAGCTGGGTTAACACTGGTGAAGGGATAGACAATGCATCTGTTTTGCACAAAACCCAAGGAGTATTGATTCTAAATGATAGTGTGTTTTAAAATGAATAAAGAACAAATTTACAAACAAATAGAGCGTGTTCATCAAAAACGTAATATACTTCAGAAAATTATATTTGTGATGTTCTTATTCCCATTTTAATTGGAAAAAAAAAGTTAGTTCATATGCTTCAAAAGCAATATTTGGTCTTGGAATCAATTGAGTTCTTGATTTATTGTTATAGTATGCTATCAAAGAGACTCTATTCAGTAAAAAGTCTTCAGATAAGTGGTTCTGTACCTCAATGTCTTTAATAGTCCATGGTGGTCCAAGTTCTGATTTATTAGAGTTCCTTGTTCTTGATCCAAACATTGGATGTTCTCCTAGTCTTCACAGGTTAAGTAGATAGTTCAAACAATGTCTCAATGGTGTCTAATCTTCTGTGTGTCATTTTACCAGTGTGAAGTACACTGTATAGTTCTTGAAGGATAAAATGATATCACAAGATTGATGCTCCTCTATTAAAATATCATATACCAGATAAAACCTTAATGTATTGATAAATTGGTAGATGGATAGCACTTACATCTGTATTTGGTTCCTGGATGTTGGATTCCAGGATTCGTTCCATTCTAGTTAGATGGGGTTTTTGGTTCTTGGTTGTTAGATCCCAGTTATATTGAAACTACCCCTGGCTACATAATAGCTTGGCTATAATTGTGCTAATTAGTTGACCTGCTGAGATTTAGCTGGCCTGGTTATAAAAATTGCAGTAGAACTAAATAAAGTACTTATTCCAAAAATATAAAATCTAAAAAATTCACACAAAACAGATATTTGAACCAATAGACAAAAATGTGTGGCCCTATAGCAGTGGAGGAAGGTCTGGGCTATTTAATTTTCTTTAAAATGTTTTACATTAGGGCTGTTGAGTATGGCTGGGATGGTTCTACTGATCATTTTGTCATGGCTAAACAAGCCACGTAGCCCCCCTCCCACATACACCTGAGTGTATTGTACATGTCTAGAGAAAAGAAGTCTACTTTTCGACTTGTCAAATAAATGGTACTACCAATCCAACTGTGCATGTAGCCACATTTGCATATTTTTTTATACTAGACAATCTACTGCTGTTTCTGTTTTTTTTTTATTGTTTCTCTAAGGAGTACTGCAGTATCCAGACTATATGTAGTTGGCTTTAATTGTAGCACCACTTAGGGCACATACTTAGTTTATTTCTGCTCAATCATATGACACAACTGTCACCCGTGATTTGAGCATTTTCTTACCACTTGATGTAGCATATGCGGTGTTGTTCCATTTTTATTTTTTTCATTAAAATCATTATTTGTTTATGTTGTACTGTTCACCTATCCACTTTTTAATGCCTGCTCTGCCACACAATACTGTTTTGATTATATTGACATGTTTGCAATGATAAAAATTATTGAAATAAACTATCTGTCTTCAACATGGTGTTTTGTTCTGTCACTGACACACAACATCTCATTGGGATGGCCAATGCCTTGATCTGATTTTCTCTAGGCTATGTGTGGTTTCTAATTTCCTTAACATTTTTTCCCCCTCTTGGATCATCACTTTATCAGCTAAAACCTCTCCACTAGTACTTTAACCTCTTTGCTCTCAAACTCTACAAAGCCTCCTCATACCCGTTGAAATCTTAACTGTATTTATTTTCAACAGTTCTCCACTTTTCTCCATACTTTCTCTCCCCTTTTTCTACATTCTCATCTCCTGATATATCAGTAACACATTTTCAATAAACCCTAGCAAGAGCCCTTGATCAAGTGGCTTCAACTACTCAACATAAGTTAACTTGAACTTCGATGTCAACAGTGGCACACTAAAGTAAAACGACATATTGAAAAACTTTCTAGCAAAGCAATATTTATCATTGGCGTAAATCTTATATTTCTAATGATTTCATCACATATACTGCTATATACTACTCCTATCCAAACGTTATGAACACTGCCAAACAATCATACTTCCAATTTCTCATCTCTGCTCAGGCTGCTAACTTTAAAAATGCCTTTTTAACACATTTAATTCTCTTCTCAACCCTCCCATCCCAAACTTGCTGATTACTATCAATGACCAGGATCTTCATTCCTACTTCAGGGACAAGATTGATAAAATCCAACATGAAATAGTATCTTGGCCCTTGACAAACACCCAACTCAATTCCTTCCCTGCACCCTCTGGCACACTCTCTTCATTTGATCCCACAAATGAAGATGAAGTATCCACTCTCTTCTTATTTCTTACTCTACTATCTGTCCTCTTGTTTATATACCTTCACAAATCAGTAGATCCCTGTCTCCCTTTCTTTTGCCAACCTTCTAGTGGTATCTTTCAGTCATTATTTAAGCACGCAGTGATTACTCCTATTCTGAATAAACTAATTTGTTACCCTTATTCTCTCTCAAATTAATATTACAGCTCTCAGCTCCCATGCTGTGCTTCTTGAGAAAATTGCCTATACTCACCTCACACATTTTTTATGTTATCACACAACCTATGTATAAAACTCATATCTCACACAAATCACTGCAAAAACTTTCATTCATGAGATCTTCATCTCCCCCATTGACTATTGCAATTGCATCCTTACTGGTCTTTACTGAGTCAGCCTCTCAACCCTACAATCTATTTTGCACACATATTGTTCTTCCATCGCTGATCCACTCTGTCAGACTATACATTGGTTACCTAATTTTTATCGGATCCAATATAAAATACTTTTAAATACATACAAAGCCATCAGCAAAACTGCACCAACATACGTCTCTTCACTTGTCTCAAAATATCTCCCAATTCGACATCTTTGTTCTGTGAAAGTCAAATAATTGGATGAAGTCATTTCAAATGACTAATCATCAATTTAATTGGCTTTATCTGAAAATATGTGAATAGCAGGCTACGGTGTGGAAGGGCGTATTACGCAATAACTAGCGAACACTTCTACATACATTTACACTCACACATTCTTTTGTAAATAGTTCACCTTAATAAAGTTCCTACACATAGCCTTTTATAATCAAATGTAATAGATTTAATAGTTTAATATAATAATATTAAAACCACTTTAATGACATCTAAGGTTCAGGATAAAGGAAATGTATGGTGTCATATTAATCCACTTTCTACTATCAGACATCTACAACAATCGGCTAAGTGATCGCATCTTGCATATGCTAGTTATAGATGATAAAGGATTAATGCTCAAAATTATATTGTGTTTGGAATGCTAATAGACTGGTTTGAACCAGTATTTTGGCATGAGGGAAGACACGTAGGAAGCAGTTGGAGAGTTGACCTCCACCCTTGGAGAGAATCGTTTGAATTGACCTATGACCTGCATTATACTGGACTGTCCTAAATCCTGAACCAATGGAAAACTGCCATGACATCACCACTGTTTTTTATGTATCACAAACTGTATATAAACCAGGCACTGAGACCATCATTCAGTCTACTTTGACCACAGGCTTCAGGACTGAATGACTTAATGCTGGATCCAGTGCGCTGCGTATGTATCGGCTGTACTTTATTTTATTTAATTATCATTTGTTACATCTTGCTATTAAATGTCTTGTGTGCGTTGGTACCACATTGATCGCATTGGACAATATTTATTGATAGCAGCTAGACGAACATAACAGTTCTGCACAAGATCAGTGTCTCTCTTCCACACTCATTAACTGCTCCCATTCCCGGTTCAAATACTTTTTCTGGCTTCACCCACTTTGTGGAATTCCCTCTCACGCACAATAAGACTTTCCTCTAGTCTTCAAACCTTCAAGAGTTCTCTGAAAACCCACATCCTCAGATAAGCTTATGAAATTCCTAAACCACCCTCTTAACCTCACTAGGGTACTTTATTACCACCCTTTACACACACATGACAACAATCCTCTGAACCCATGACTAACATTGCTGGTTGACTGGCTCATATAACCTACTAAGCACTTTTTAACCTTTGCAATCTGGCCAGACCAACATTCAATATGTAGCACTTAACCTCATGAATCAAACTTTCATTGTCCTGTCCACTATACATATTTGATTAACAATTTAATTTACATGCCCTACAGTCAATGACCAGGAGATGTTCTATGGGGTTTTAAAACAAAATATATACTATATAAACTCCTAGATCTTTTGGGGATGCCGATATATATGCATTGAATGACACTATTAGGATATATTAATCAGATCTTTTTGACAGACCCTATGAATATCTGAAAGTCAAATATATATGTTTTGTGGGACTGGATTGAGAGACACCATCGGGGTTTGATATACACAACAAACTCAGCAAGTGTGATGGACTCTATACACATTTGATTAATAGTCTAATTCGTATACCCCACGATCTCTGACTAGGATATATCACTGGGGTTCTATAATATACACAATTCAAATTATTAGATCATTTAGAGATGTTGATATATATGGTAAAAATATCAGATGATTTGGTTATATCCCAATTATACTATCAGAGATTAGTCACGGGTGGGAGCGACTACTGATTTAACAGCTAAACAATATTTGTGCACTCGTAGTTTATGACTAAATTTATAATTCTCATACCTCACTAATATTGAGATCCTGATATATATAATCTTCTTTATTTATCAACATAATACGATTGGTAACAAACGGGAGTAAATACTGATCTAACAGATAGATTGACATCAGCAGATTTGTAATTTATTATTGATTTATATATTATTTAATTCATATACCCCATTTATACATATATTTTTTAGAGAATCTTAGATCTTGTTATATGTACGACTCCACTCCCGAGATTATATAGAAATAACTTCTTTAATACAGTTAATTTTATATAGGACATTATTGTTCAATATACTTTGAGGTTCCTAAAATATCTATATAGAGTTATCCTATCCATATATGGATTACTAATACATTTCATGCTATATCCCTACTATATATTACATTAAGGATGAAGCCTCACCTATTAATTTTATTTACATCTTTATTTATCTAAGCCTGTTCTAGACCCCATATTTTTAATATTTCACTTTCATTCATTATTTTAATGTATACCTAATAAACTATTTTTAATGTGTAGTCTATTTATTTCTTTCATATCCACCTTGGGGTATCTTATGGACCAAGTAACAAGGTTTCCATCTCATTGATTTTTCAGCTAATCTCCAGGGGTGCCTTCTATAAAGTAGTATATTTTTCTGTTTTGCTTATAATAATCAAACTATGCTGCTCTCATGCTATGGTAAAAGCCAGAGAGAAAACACCTGTAGAGGTAAGACGGCAGTTCATGACTGCAGCAGGGAGCGTAGTACTGGACTCCGTTTTTTGTGAATACTTCAAGCAGGGGAAATCTTGTTGGTGTGGTGGAGAAAGGCGAGATTTCTCCTGTAGGAAGTTTTAGTTTAAGTAAAATAAGTGAGAGGAGAGGGAGTTACGTCATGTCCATGGTTGATGCAGTGCTAAATAGGAATATATGCACTCACTTCTCCCTTTTTCAGTAAAGCAAGTTGAAGTAAACATTTTGGTTGTGAATGCCAAGTATAACACTGGAAAGGGAGTATGGCAGGAAACTGAAGCTAGGATATAAGATAAAGTTTCCAAGTGGCTGCTATAACAGTTATTCACAGGAGAGGCTCATAAGCTAAGTTATGGTGGGGTCCACGGGAGTGTCTTCTGTTGCCCCAACTGGACTGGGTGAGTTGACACTGGGAGACTTGTCTGTGTTAATTGACTGCTTGTGTGGAAGAGGCGACTACCCAAGTCTGCTTAATGCTTATCCAAATCAATCAAGTTTAGATACGTGAGTCGATAGAATGGATGATGCTCATATTGTGGATGGGGTTAGGCTTCCACATGGAACTAGATCAGCGTCCAGTAAGATCATATGGATGCTGTGGATGAGAGCAGAACTGCCTTCATTCCTGGAAGCATGCAGCATGCGGCCACTGTAGGTACAACCTCATCTTGTGCACAGGCAGAGGCAAAACTAGCGAGCTGTGGGCCCCAATGCAAGGAAGCGGGGGATATGAGGCCCACAGCTTACTCACTCCCCGTACAGCAGGTGCCATTTTCACCACCACAGGGCATATGCGTGTCTCTTGACCTCTTTGCTTCTCCTCTACCTGGTGCTTGAATCATGAGCTCCTTTGATTGCAAGCTATTCCTCCTGTTTCCCTCAATGTTAAGCTGCCGGCATTCCTCCCTCCTCAGTCTCCACCCCCCAGTGTGTATGTCTCTCTCACACATTTGTCTATGTCTCCCTCTTTCTGTTTGTGTCTCCAATTTTATATGTGTACCTGTTTCTCACATGTGTACCTTTGTCCCTCCTTTGTGTGTCTCTATTTCTATATATTCACCTCTGTCTCCTCTTCTGTCTCCTCTTCTGTCTCTCTTTGTCCCATCATCATAATCATCATCATCATTAGTTATTTATATAGCGCCACTAATTCTGCAGCGCTGTACAGAAAACCCATTCACATCAGTCCCTGCACCATTGGAGCTTACTGTCTAAATTCCCTAACTCATACACACACACACACACACACACACACACACACAGACTAGGGTCAATTTTGATAGCAAACAATTAACCTAGCAGTATGTTTTTGGAGTGTGGGAGGAAACTGGAGCACCCAGAGGAAACCCATGCAAACACAGGGAGAACATACAAACTCCACACAGATAAGGACATGGTCGGGAATTGAACTCATGACCCCAGTGCTGTGAGGCAGAAGTGCTAACCACTAGGCCACTGTGCTGTTCCACTTTGAATTTGTGTGTCTCCGTCTCTGTGTTGTGGGTACCTGTGCTTTCTCCCCCTTTGTGTGTCTCCTTTTACCCCTTATTATATCCAGGGGCAGGCTGGGCTGGGGGGGCATGTGGGCATTCGCCCCCAGGTCTTCCCATAGTGGTCTACCTTGGGCTGTGTCACTGGGCCATCTGCATTATTTTTCCTTTAAAATGTTCCTAATAGGCTGCTGAGTCAAGTCTTGTCCCCTGGGCTAAAATTTGCCAGCCCTCCCCTGATCATATCTATCCCCAAATTTCCTCTACCATTTCTCCCACCACCCACTTTTCCCTTTTCCTCTTACCCTGCTCCTTTTCCTGTCACCGCCATCTTCCACCTCTCCTCTCTTTAACCTCATGTTTTCCTCCTTCTTCTCTGCTGATGTCGATCCGCTGGCTGCCGATCAGAAGCAATGTGAATGAACCTGAGGATGGCAAGTAAGCACAATCTTCTGATTATAATAATTTTTGCCCTATGGCCAGTGAGAACCCTGGCGGAGGTCAAATTTACCTGCTTTCGTCAGCAAAGCTTCCCCATGCAAATTGCACAATTATTATGGCGGTACTTGTACCACTGCAATATCTTTCTGTTAACAGATAACTTCAAAAAATTGATTGAATGTATAAAGGCTTTTAAATATTTATTTATTTTTAAAAATAAATTTTAACATTAATATTTAAATTAATAATTAAATTATTTTATTTCTACTTTAGTGAAAATGAAAGCCCCAATCTGTCAAGCCAGCTTAAAGACTGGTCTGGCAAAGTGGAAGGTTAACCCTTACCGGTTTGGGCCAGTATCTCTGCCTCAGAGATATTTTGATAATTGTCGACATAAGGTATTTTTTACATTACATATCACTACTAAGGGCCTGTTCATGATAAATAGCTTCTAATGTTTTTGACCAGCATCTCTTGTTTTTAACAGTAATGAAATTCATCAAGTTTCTTGGCCATCTTGTTAACCCTAACTTTTTTAAATGTTGTTCTTGTGTTGTGTCTATTTTAGCATATTAAGAGACCTTAAAATAACAGCGATTACATATTTACTTTGTATAACAATAGAAGCTCCCAATGTGCAGGGACTCCCGAGAAGTGCTCCAGAGAAGTTACAGGGGTGAAGCAGATATGCCAGAATAAAAATAGCAAGGTAAGTATTTTAGACAGCCTCCGTGTCCTGCTACCGAATCTGGTGCCATCACTCTATTTCAGTGCCTTTGTTGCCAACTAAATCAACTTCATAGGCCGGGGAACTGACTGGTGACCTAACCCTGACAATGGCACACCCGGAGGCCTCATTGGAGAGGTCTGGGGATCTGCTTGCCTGCCAGACCAACAACGTTCATCCAGAAGGTTTGGTATACCCCGAGTCGGGAACCTGGTTACTTCTCCCAAACTAATTGTGAGCACCTGCATGCTGCCCTCACTTGACGAGACTTCCGCTCTCCCCAAACTATCGTCTACCACCTACCCCTGAAGTTCTGTTTGGCTCTGTGCACTGGGCAGTGAGTTCAAATCAGCCAAGGTGCATGTCACGAACGTCCAACCTGTCTCAGATACAGCAATCTGAACAGCTGGCCGTTACTGGATTCACCTTAGTCACTTAGCAATGAATTCACCTTTTCTGCCACCACCAAGGATTTATTATGGTGTCCTTATGTTCACCAAAACCACTTATTAATGTTTCACACTTAAATCACATACACATGTAGCATGAGCCTCCCTGGGCTTCATAAATTCACAAAGAATCACAGAGAATATGCTAGATTAAATGTATTTTAATCCGAAAAATGATTCCAAGGCTTAGTTACAAAAAGTTAATGACAAGACATACAATAAGTTTCACAAATAATTTGCAGACAATAAAATAGGAGATAAAACCAGAGTCACTACTTACTAGTTAAGACTTGGTGTGGGTGTGTGAGGGAACACAATTGAGAAAAATGGGACATTTCAGTCTTGATAGACCCCCTCATGAAAATGCACAATGTGATGTTTAAAGCAGAAGATTTTAAACCCTTCTTCCAGGCTCTTCGCCCCCACATTAGGAATTACATTTTCAATTAAGTCAGATTGATTCCAAAATGACACAGAGCTTTCCGAAGTAAATTATCTATCACTAAGATATATGTTTGGGCACCTCAGAGAATCTCTCACCTCTGCTCTGCTTGAGTGGCTAGATGGTTTACAACTTTGGGGCTTCAAACTCCTCCGTCACTCTTCAAACGCACACTTGATCGCCAGCAACTCCCAGTTACCCACATCGTAATGGGTTTCTGCGGAGGAAAATTTCCTGGAGAAAAATACACAGGGGTGCAGACAGTGATCATTGAGATCCTTCTGAGAAAGGATGGCGATGGCACCGGCCCCGACGTCAGAGGCGTCTACTTCAATAATAAAAGGTAGATCCGGATTGGGATGTCGGAGGACGGGTGCGGAGATGAAGGCATCTTTGAGGGCCTTAAAAGATGTCAAAGCAGCGGAAGACCAATTAACAGTATCGCCCTGTTTTCGAGTAATGGCAGTAATAGGAGCCACTAACACTGAAAATGACCGGATAAATCGCCTATAATAATTAGTGAATCCTAAAAACTTCTGAATGGCTTTTAGATTGCTTGGCCGGATCCAATCGAGAACTGCCTGGACCTTACTGGGGTCCATAGAGAAGCCACAAGGAGAGATGACATATCCGAGGAACGTGACCTGGGTGACTTCAAACTCGCATTTCTCAAGTTTTGCAAAGAGGCAGTACTGGCGTAGTTTAAGGAGAACCTTTTTGACATGAATACGGTGCTGCTCCAGTGACTTGGAATAGACCAATATGTTGTCAAGTTATACCACCACAAACTTTCCCAGAAATTCTCGTAAAACATCATTAATAAAATCTTGGAACACTGCAGGGGCGTTACATAGGCCAAAGGGCATGACCCGATATTCATAATGGCCCCGAATGAGTGTTGAAGGCCGTCTTCCACTCATCCCCCTCCTTGATCCGGACCAAATTATATGCCCCTCTCAGATCAATCTTGGAGAAGACCGTGGCTAGTTTGAGCTGATCAAAGAGCACGGAGATGAGCGGCAATGGGTAGATATTCTTCACGGAGATCCCATTCAGACCCCGATAGTCTATGCACGGACGGAGACTCCCATCTTTTTTTGCCACAAAGAAGAAACCCGCTCCTACGGGTGATTTAGACAGTCGAATGAATCCATTACGTAGGTTTTCCTCCACATAGTCGTCCATAGCCTTAGTCTCAGGAATGGACAGGGCATATAATCTTCCCTTAGGAAGCTTGGCACCCGGAACCAGATCAATGGAGCAATCATAGCTACGATGCAGGGCAGAGAGTCTGCTTCCTTCTTAGAGAACACGTCGTGGAACTCCTGGTAAGGTGAAGGAAGAGATTCAGGACAAGGCTGAACAACCCGAAGAGGTAGGACAAGACAGGTTGATGAACAGGCCTTACCCCATCGTAGGATTTCTCCAGTGCTCCAATCGATGTGAGGAATGTGGAGTTGAAGCCAAGGATGCCCCAATATCAATGGTACGGAGGAACAGGGAATCAGGAAGAACGAGAGAGCTTCAGAATGGAGAGCTCACACAGTAAGGTGCAAAGGAGGAGTTTGAGATGAGATCCTTCCATCAGTCAACGGTCTACCGTCTAGTCCGCAGACTGTGATTACTGAGTCCAATTTTACTGAAGGAATACCAGGTGCTTTGGCAAAGTTTACATCTAGAAAATTTCCAGCTGCTCCACTGTCTAGGAAAGCAGAGATGGAATCAATTCTATCTCCATACATGATCCGAGCAGGGATGAGGATGGAATTCTTGGAAGAGACCATTTGGAGACCTAGGCGTACCTCTTCCTTTACTCCTAGGTCTAATCTTTTTCTGCCTTGTTAGGGCAGTTACGCAAGAGATGGCCCTTATTGCCACAGTATAGACATAGCCCCTGCAACCGCCGCCTGGACCTTTCCTCGGGGGACAGGCGATAAGCCCCTAACTGCATGGGCTCCGGTAAGTCCTGAGGGACCGGGTAGACAGCTGGAGAGGACCAGGATGGCGAGACGGCCTCCTTGTCGGACCTCCTTTCTTTGATCCTGTGATCAATCTTAATAACTAATTGCATTAAGGCCTCCAGGGAAGGTGACGAAGGGTACTGGACCAGGGAGTCCTTTATCTGCTCCGAGAGCCTTGGCCAGAACTGACTCCAAAGTGCGGGGTCATTCCACTGGCTGTCGACCGACCAACTTCTGAACTCAGCGCAATACTTTTCTGCTGTACGCCGCCCTTGATTGAGTGCTCTTAGGTGTGATTCGGCAGAGACCACCCGGTCTGGGTCATCATATAGGAGACCAAGAGCGTTGAAAAAGACGTCCACGGACTGCAGAGCAGGATTAACAGGGATCAGACTAAACGCCCAGGATTGGGGATCGCCCTGAAGTAAGGAGATGATAATACCAACCCTCTGTTGCTCCGAACCCGAGGAATGGGGCCTGCGGCGGAAATATAGCTTGCAGCTCTCTTTAAAATTCCGGAACAGGGTTCTATCCCCGGAGAAGCGGTACGGAAGATTTAACTTGGGCTCAGGAGCAGGTGCCAGAGTTGCTTGTGAGGCTTTGTCGGCTTCTTCCTGAGCAGAAAGTCTGAACGAAAGGTCCTGAACTACCTGTAAAACAGCGTGGATCTGTCCTGCCAGGACTTGAGCCGAGCTGGGATCCATCAGCGGAAAATAGAATCGTATTTATGGCCAGTTATAATGTTAGGAACCCCTCCGGTCAGCACGTCAAAACCCGGAGTCTGGTGTTCACTGGAGCCCCTAGTGGTGGGGACAGACTTGGCCGCAGACAACAGAGGGTCGAGAGATGAGCGCTGACTGGGGAGAACCCAGCTATGGAGGGTAAAAGCAACGGCAGAGTGAAATCCAGGCAGGGGTCGAGGGCCGGCAGTGGACAAAGATATTCCAAGCACAATCCTAGGTCAGGGGTCACAGGCAATACAACAGGGTCCAGAAACAAGCCAAGGGTCATACACAGGAGATCAGGTCTAAGCAAAAACAATCAAGGAGCAGAAACAGGAACAGAGAGCCTAGCTACACTGGGAGCTATAACTGGCAGTGAGGCTCAGTCCTCACTGCCTTAAGTAGCGAGAGGAACCAATAGGAGCCGTGAACAGCGGGACTCCTCCCAGTAACATAATCAGTATGCAATGCCGACCAGCAATAGCGCCCAGAATACACAGCCAATATAAGCATATAATTCAGCGCCACAAGAGAGACCCTCATAGGGTCCAAACAAGAATAATATTACCTTTTCCTAGTCTTCCTTCTGCGTGCATGCGCCTGGCTGTAGGATAGTTGGCCGGGCGCTGCGGCAGGCGAAGCAGAGCGTCCCGGTTGTTGCTCAGGCAACTGGGACGTAGGGGGTGGAAGTGATGTCCCGGTCGTCATGGAGACGGTCAGGACGTCCGAGGATACCGGAAGTGAGTCCCATCGGGGAGCCGCGACTCGTAACACATAGGCTCCATACTCATATCCGACCACGCTCCTGTCTTTTTAGCACTCCGTCTTCATTTGGAAGGCCAGAGGAATACTATGTGGCGATTCCCATCACATCTGAACACATCGGAAAAACGTCTTAAATATCACTGGATCGATTACTTGGACAACAACATTAACCACTTTGACAATCCAGTGCTGTTTTGGGAGATCTCCAAGGCGGTGCTGCGGGGGAACTTAATAGCCTACATTGCGAACAGGAAAAGGGAAACTAACAAAACCAATCAGTCCCTAACACAACTTACAGTCAGGTCCACAAATATTGGGACATCAACACATTTCTCATATTTTGGGCTCTATACACCACCACAATGGATTTGAAATGAAACTAACAATATGTGCTTTAACCTCAGACTTTCAGCTTTCATTTTACGGAATTTACATCTAAATCAGGTCAAGGGTGTAGGAATTACAACGGTTTATATAAGTGCCTCCCACTTTTTAAGGGACCAGAAGTAATGGGACAATCGACTCAAAAGCTATTTCATGGACATGTGTGGGCTATTCCCTCGTTATTTCATCATCAATTAAGCAGGTAAAAGGTCTGGAGTTGATTCTAGGTGTGACATTTGCATTTGGAATCTGTTGCTGTCGACTCTCAATATGAGATCCAAAGAGCTGTAATTATCAGTGAAGCAAGCCATCAGTAGGCTGAAAAATCAAAATAAACCCATCAGAGAGATAGCAAAAACATTAGGTGTGGCCAAATCAACTGTTTGGAACATTCTTAAAAAGAAAGAACGCACCGGAGAGCTCAACAACACCAAAAGACCCGGAAGACCATGGAAAACAACTGTGGTGGATGACAGAAGAATTTCTTCCCTGGTGAAGAAAAACCCCTTCACACCAGTTGGCCAAATCAAGAACACTCTCCAGGAGGTAGGTGTATATGTGTCAAAGTCAACAATCAAGTGAAGACTTCACAAGAGTGAATATAGAGGGTTCACCACAAGATGTAAACTATTGGTGAGCCACAAAAACAGGAAGACCAGATTAGAGTTTGGCAAACAACATCTAAAAAAGCCATTGCAGTTCTGGAACAACATCCTATGGACAGATGAGACAAAGATCAACTTGTACCAGGGTGATGGGAAGAGAAGAGTATGGAGAAGGAAAGGAACAACTCATGATCCAAAACATACCACCTCATCAGTGAAGCATGGTGGTGGTAGTGTCATGGCGTGGGCATGTATGGCTGCCAATGGAACTGGTTCCCTTGTATTTGTTGATGATGTGACTGCTGACAAAAGAATTCTGAAGTGTTTCGGGCAATATTATCTGCTCATAATCAGTCAAATGCTTCAGAACTCATTGGACGGCGCTTCACAGTGCAGATGGACAATGACCCGAAGCATACTGCAAAAGCAAACAAAGAGTTTTTTAAGGCTAAAAAGTGGAATGTTATGCAATGGCCAAGTCAATCACCTGACCTGAATCCGATTGAGCATACATTTCACTTGATGAAGTCAAAACTGAAGGGAAAATGCCCCAAGAACAAGCAGGAACTGAAGACATTTGCAGTAGAGGCCTGGCAGAGCATCACCAGGGATGAAACCCTAGTCTAGTGATGTCTATGCGTTCCAGACTTCAGGCTGTAATTGACTGCAAAAGGATTGCAACAAAGTATTAAAAAGTTAAAGTTTGATGTAGTATTGTTTAGTTTGTCCCATTACTTTTGGTCCCTTAATAAGTGGGAGGCACATATAGAAACCATTGTAATTCCTACACCGTTCCCCTGATTTGGATGTAAATTCCCTCATATTAAAGCCGAAAGTCTGCAGTTAAAGCACATCCCTGTTAGTTTAATTTCAAATCCATTGTGGTGGTGTATAGAGCCCAAAATATGAGAATTATGTCGGTGTCCCAATATTTATGGACCTGACTGTATGTGGGTCCAGTATAATGCATATATTTTTGACCCTAATGACACAACTTTTGCTAACTATAAACAGGCGAAGCTAACATTAGAAAACTTTGTATTAGCTCAGGCCCAATCTAAAACTGACTATTCTAAAAACAAGTATTACAGATGAGATAACAGAGTTGGTAGACTTCTGGCTGATATGTCTATGGCCTCCAGATGCAGAAGCCATATTGTAGCAATTAAGATGAATAACTTTTTTGTCCCCTTAACTAAGTCTAAATACGTCACTGATGCATTCTTTAAATATTATCAGGCACCATATACTGTTTTCCCCCCAAATACTCTCTTTTGAATGACCTCCTGCAGTAAGTAAATTTACTTAAATCTACCCCTTTTAAAGGGAATTATTAGATCAAGATATCTCTACACAAGAAATCTTAGATACAATTTCAGACCGATGGATACTCGGGCGAATATTATAAGTTACTTAAAGTCAAACTAATTTCAACTTTGCTGGAACTGTATCGTACTATTCATCGTCGGCAGCCCATTAACCTAATTTTAATCAGGCATATTAGCTCTCATTCCGCAACCAAATAAGAACCCTATGTTAATTACCTGGTATCGCCCCATCTTGTTGCTCAACATAGACTTCAAAATACTTTCACAAGTTATGGCAAAACACCTTCAGAATATTTTACCCTCTTTACTGACCCCTGTCGAGGTTGAATAATTGGATGAAGATGTTCTAAATTAATTAATATTGGTTTACCGTTCGATTGCGATTAGTATGCTACACCATACTGTGGTTAATTACACAATCGCACAGGCAAACAGCATAGACACTTACATTCACACCTACATTTGTAAATAGGTCACATTTAATAAAGTTCCAACCCACATTCATTTAGAGATTATTTATACAAAGATAAAATTATATTAAAGGTATTTATGGTTCAGTTCCTCAGAAATGTATGGTTTGGTCTTATATTAACCCACATTTTACCAGCAAGAATCCTGTATCATCAGATGAGCGAACGCACATATCGATCGCGAGTTATAAATAATATGAGATTAATTCTCAAACGCACTCTGTTAATTGGTTAGTTGAAACCAGTTTTTCGTCGGAAAAACACGTATGCAAAAGTTGTATTGAAATGCCCCCACCTTTGGAAAAAGGATCATATGAACTGACCTATGACCAGCAATCTACTGGAACATCATAAACCCCGAACCAATGAAGAACTTTGTAAGTGTTATCTGTGTATAATTGTGACATCATCACTGATTTTTTCAAACCAAATTGTATATAAACTGGTCTCTGGTATTGGAACGGTCTCTTTACCAACACAGATTTCAGCTTTGATGACTGTTCCTGGATCTATTATGTATCGGTTTTACTTTGTAACATTTTATTGTATTTTGCTGCTTATTGCTATCAAATCTCTTTAGTGCGTTGAAACCACACTGATCGCATACGGACATAACACCCCACATCAATTAGGTTTTGTACACAGACGCCACTCGGTAAGAGGCATCCGCACACGCAATTACATCTATAATTGTCTCTTCCCACATCTCTAACTCCTCCCATATGCTCCCCAGCCTTGATGCCCATAAGGCATTTGATACAGTCTATTAGTAGGAGGGAATTCGGTAGAGATTTCACAGCCATGATTAATTATTTCTATGGCATCTCATCGACTTCCTTCACAATTAATACATTACTCTGTGTTTCCCTGGTGATGACAAGAGGGATTCGGCAGGGATGCCCAATGTTCCCCTTATTATTCAACCTGTTACTAGACCTAGTGCTGCGAGTCATACAACTATGGCCTCAGCTGCACAGTATCTTCATTGGCATGGAATGTACCAAAATTACAGCATTTGTAGATGAACTTCTGCTCCACATCTTGAACTCAGAGTCCTCTCTGCTTCCTCTAATGAGGAATATTGACTTGTTTGACTCGGCGTCAGTTTTTGAGGTGAACCTTGACAAGTCAACTACCATCTCCCTGAAACTCCCAAAGAACATGGCCACTGTCTACAACCTCAATATTGGTAGAGCAATTTCTGATATGCAAAAGAAACTGGTAGGGTGGGAAGAACCTAACCTCTCCTACTTAGGTAGGATGAACCTCCTGAAGATGATATCTTTCCAAAGACTCTTGTATTCCCTGCAAACATTGCTCCTGCTACCAACAAAAAAAAAAGATGCACAACACATCAGTTATTTATTCCGCAAGTTCATGTGGAGGAAGAAGTGCCTCTGTGTTAGTCTCATCAGACTTCAACAAGCCAAAATAAATGGGGATATAAATTTTCCCAATGTTGTCCATTTGCTTTACCTGAGAGATCGGCTGACTGACCGAAGTACTTACACCAATTTGGCAGTGAAGAAGCAATTCCTTCCCAATATTCATATAAATGTCTTTCTCCACCTGCACAACCAAGAAATATCCTCCCATATCCTGGACACCACACTTGTACTTTCTGTTAGCAAAATTTGGCACATATTGCATCCCTAATGTTATCTAAATCTTTACAAATATATCCTCTTACCTCTTGTTGGGAACCCTGATTTACAAAATGGCATGGGAACTTGCCCCTTCACTGTGTGAGATAGGAGTGGACTGCAGCAATTGTTATATAGAACTGTTGGACAGTTGTTAGATAGGACTAATAAAAAAACATACCGCCACACCAGGGCACTGGAATTATTCCCTTTCTTGTAGCCTAGTCTTCATTCAAGCCCAGCACTACTTTAGCAATGGTATCTTCCTCTTCGCTGCAGTTGATTGGGATTACCCCTTTGATACCCTATTGCTATCTGCTCCCTCTAAAAGGAGAATGATCTCTTCCCACTACACCTTTCTGAGGACTATATTAGATCATGGTAAAATTATATCAGGTTTGAGTCAGCCGCTCAGCTACTTCCCTCAATTGAATGAGGAGACATTGTTAAAGGCATTGGCTATCTCGTTTACACTTTTCCCTGCCTCTACAAATTCGGAAATGTCCCTCAATGTCACACTCTGCTCTCCGGGTACATCTACCCGAGCCTCTAAACACTGACTGTCACATTAATTCCTCTTCTAGTGCAGATGATTAGTCATGGTCTGCACCTGTATTTACTACACCTGTGTGCTGGTCAGGTTTACCATTGGTCAGCCTCCCTTTATAAGGCCTCTCCTTTCATTCTTGCATTGCTGGTTCTTCAAGTCATATCTGTTACTTTGATGTCTCTGTTGGGATGCATACCTGTTACCTGCTCGGCCTGCATTGCTGATTGCTGTTACCTGTTCCATAATCCGTGGTAGCTGCTATTCATCACTGCTGTATGTTCATCGCTGTTGTATGTTGGACTTCCTCGATCTCTGCATACTTGTTCCACTGCTCATGGTAAACGCTATGATCTACACCTGTTACCTGCTCGGCCTGCATTGCTGACTACTGTTATCTGTTCCAAAATCCGTGGTAAGCCGCTACTCATCGCTGCTGTGTATTCATCGCTGCTATATGTTGAACTGCCACGATCTTTGCATACCTGTTCCACTGTTTGTGATGAACGCTACGATACACATCTGTTATCTACTTGGCCGGCATTATTGATTATTGTTATCAGCTCCATCATCTGTGACAAGCTGTGCCAATAGTGGCTGCTTATTGCATGTGCAAATGAATTATATTGTATTAATGAATGTTGCTGACAGTTACCGTTCTTGCATGTCTTCGCGATCATCATCTGCAAATTCCTCAAGTCTTCATAGAACCCTTGTATTAATGTTTTATAATAAAATGGTAATCATTGGTACCGCCATTTTAATGTCCGAATTGGATCATTCTCCTTCTATGTAACTTGTTCTCTAGCTGTCTCATTGGGAACTTTCCTGGAGGGCCGCGACCTGCAAGGTGGGAGCCGCAGAAGTCCATATTCCCTTGCGGGAATCATTGGTGAACACCTCCAATTTTGTTAGACTCCAGGGAAGTTTAGTCAATACTGTTTGAGACAGCAGAGTCTCACTCAATTATTCGTGAGCTAACCTGACACTCAACATCTTCCACAGAGGCTACCTCTCACCCCACTGCAGGAATATTATTGGCCTCTCTACTGATGCCCATTTAATATGGATAGTGTGTTCACCATTTTGCATTTGAATCTCTGCGTGTGCTAAACCTGCCTTTATACTGAAACGTAAGGCTGATACTTTAATTAGTTCTATGATTCATGCATATCAGACAAGGCATTTTTCCTTTCCCCAATTTGCTGAATGAGTTCAATTGCCCCAAGTGTGGCGAACCCCGGCCGGATTTATATCACTGTTTTTGGACCTGCCCCGTTATTAGGGGCTTCTGGACCCATGTGTGGAGATTTGCAATGGCAGATTTGGTGAACTATCTACTGCTTACACCTGAATGTGTCTACAGGGGCCAGGAGATTGTTGATGGTGATTTCCGCTAGTGACTTTTCACATGGCTTTTCTGATAGAAGTCTTACATTGAATAGGTTTGGTTATTAAGTTTATATTTTAGGGTTCCTTTTTGAACATTTTCCATCTGAGCAACATTGTGCAACATTTCTTTCAAAATTAAAGACAGTTACAAAGTGGGGTAAGAAAGAGACAGACAGACACAGAAAAGACAGAGATGCACAGACATACAAGGGGGGGGGGGCAGAGCAACACATACAAAATAGCAGACAGAGGAAAACAAAACAGGGGAGAAGAGACAGGGCTGGGGGACACACCGAGTTCAATAAAGTTAAAGACAGTCACAAAGTGGGGTAAGAAAGAAACAGACACAAAGATGCACAGACACAGAAAGGGGGGAGCAGAGCCACACAAACAAAATAGCAGGAAAACACAAGAGGGGAAAAGAGACAGGGGGTGAAAGATAGAGGCAGGCAGACAGAAACACGGTGGGGAGTTAGGGGGGAGGGGTGGATACCTACCGACAGCAGACAGCAAGGGAATCCTTGCAGAAGCATGAATCATGGGACCAGGAGCAGAGAGGTCAGGGGGCGAGCCTGTGCAGTGTGCACATGAAGATGCCACGCCCCCTGTATAGTGAGAGTAATCTCTATACATTAAGCCGCATGCTGCCTGTTCCAGTATAGAGGCAGCATGTGGCTTAATGTATAGAGATACGGGGAGAGGGGGAGCGATTTTGCTAGGGGGACATATCTAGCATCACAGTAAGCCCTCGCTACGGCTCTGCCCACCCTGGCTGGTTTGCCTAGTGCTAGTTGAGTGAAAATAGGGGGGAACCCCACTTACATTTTTCCCCGATTTTCACACAACCAGCAGTAGGCTGGCAGCACTATAGTTAATAGTGGTCGGGCTGGGAGCCCCACACTTTTTTTTAAAAAAAAACAACTTTTATCTGTTTTTAAACTTTTGACAGCCGCGGGGACCTGCGGCTGTGTAGACAGACAGTCTATGTGCTTACTATACACGCTGCTAGGATGCAGCGTTTTGTATCTGGTAGTCAGGAGAGTTTGCTCCCTATCGATTTTGTAAAGAGTGATTTTGACAGAAACACATCTCTGGTGATTTTACATCAAATCTCACTTTAATACATCTGCGAAATGAAACACCCGTGAGAAAATCGCTGATTTGCAAAATCGCACCATGATACATTTACCCCTAGGGCTTATATAACACAGGGATCATTTGTCCCAGCATGCCCATGTAGTTTTCTTATTTTGTGGGTTTTCTATTTGGTATATAGAGTATGTGTAAAATAAAAATATTTAGTTAGGAAATTTATAAATCCCCTTTGAATTTTCTACAAAATATTGTTAAAAAAAAATATATGATTTGGGGGTCAAGATAACTTTGTATTTCACTATAATCTGGTCATGTGTGCTGCGGAAGCTGCACATACATCATATTAATATGTACTCAAGTGAATTTTAAAATGTACAGGTGCAGCAGCATTAACTACTTTAAGCATATATTAAGTTTTACATAAAAAAAAAAATCATTTTTTTTTTTCTTTATTTATGGCATAATTGCTTTAAAAAGTTAAAGCATTCAGTTTAAATGAGTTATAAATAGAAGGCTGAACTTGTTCTGAAAAAAATTCATACTTGGAGCCTGATTTAGAGTTGGTCGAAATTCCAACTGTGGTCTTCAAAAATCTGCTCTGTTTTACTGCCAATAAACAGTAATATGTATCAGAGTTTAAAGTTACACATCACTTGAACATTTGGCCCTCTATAGTTCGGGATGTACAAGAGCAAGTTATGTACAGTAGGGTCTGTAAAGATATGTGTTGATAATGATTACCGTCAGCAGGTATCTTTGCGTGTTAAAAAAGAATAATGATATAAATAAAAAAAAACTTCTAGCACCCCCCTACTAAAATAAGTAACCAGCAGCAATACTATAGCCTTGGTTGGTTATCATTAAAACAGGGCAACAATGTGCAGCCATTGACTGCTTTGGCATGCTGGCTCTTGTAGAAATATATATTGAATAAAAAAAAAAAGCTTAAGGTAAAATAAAATAAAAAGGAAAAAATAACTCTAAATTTCATGTTTTGCTCCTACAGATGCTGCAAAATATCTTTAGATATGTGCAACCTAAAATAGAATGCATAGATTTGTCCAAAGCAAACATACGAAAGTCATGATCATCAACACACAAACTTGCATCAGACTTATGGAACAAGCCCCTGATCCACTTTTTCTGCAGCAAGAGGCTGCAAGTGCAAAATAGGTGTGACTTTAAATGTGAATGCAACTTGTATACATGCACAGTGCAAAATATTGATGGAAAATAAAAATGTATGATGCACACTGTACTCACATGTAACTCTAAATGGGGCTCATAGTAATATAGTAATAAGTAAAAGTATGGTCCCAAAATTCTGGTTGTACATGTGTAGTTTGAGTTACTTGCAATCTTTAGCATGCTATACCACACAGGATATAGTTACATCAATCACAAAAATGTGGCCATCATCATCAACATGGGAATTTACCAGTGGGATGTGCAAAGAACTGTATGTTAAAAGGCGTATCTTAAGGATATTTGCAAGTCAAAATCAAATGCATCTCCACACCCTTACTGTACTGAACTTACACATGAAAGTTCCTGATGTGTCTCTCCGAATTTAAGGGGCCTACAGTCTCCTGATTCATATACACTGTACATAAATGTATAATTTTACACTTTTACACAATTCAAGTGGATTTTTCAGCTCTAAATGAGGCCAAATGATGATAAGGCAGTGTCGGACTGGCCTGCCGGGGAGCCGGGGTATCCCCCGGGAGGCCCTGTTGCCTGATAACCCCGCCCTCTTTGTTGGTGAGGCAGAGCAGAGAATTACCGAGTTGCGGTCAGTCTACATATGAAACGGAGACTGTCAAACTAATCCCTGCCTACAGCCAGCACGTGAGAACACTTCCTGCTCCTGAGACAGAGAGAGGCAGAAATGCTTCACAGTGACACAGATCTCAGATTACTCCTTCTGCTGTAGTTGCAGGCGTCCTGTAGTCATAAAGTTGCCATCCTAACTGCAGTGTGAGTCCGTGTAATCAGTAAGTAATAAATCGTGCAAACTTCTCTAGAGCTCTCCACTGTGTGACCTCGGAGGGAGGGAGATAAATTAGAATGGCTTCATTGCAATATACGTCTTCAGTGCCTCTATAAAAGGATCCTATTGCAGCTGACCAATGAATGGATTCCTAATAAACTAGTAAACAAATTCACTGTTTATATCATGTTCCATGTTTATTTGTTTTCAATCAATTGTGGGACTCTATTCCCTATAGAAGCATATCTTAATCAGAATAAAACACATTCAGACAGTTAGGTCCTTATAGGATTGCATCTGCTATATGCTTTAATATTAATGTTTTGCTTTTGTCCTTTGTAGTGGCATTGGATTATTATTGAGTGTACATTTTGTGGGTAGATCATTTTTTAGAGTCCTGTTTTTATTTGCCAGTGTCTAGAGTGTAATTAGATTTATGTAATATTTTAAATGTGCATATATTTTTATGCTAATAATTTTGTGGTCTCCATAGTGCTTCATGGATATATTAATTTTTAGTCTATACCCTTATATTGTGGTTTTCATATGATGAATGGTTGATCTCTAGTACTGTAGTATAGCATTTGTTTTCTGTGTACACTATGAGGGGAGAGAACACTAACCACAAAGAATGGACAGCACACAAATAGCTGATGATGATTGATTGTATTCAATTCATCCCTCCCCTTTCCCTGTCTCCCCTGTTTCACACAGTGCCCTCCATGCTGCATTTGCTCCCCTTCACTTACTTTCCTATTGACTTCTTTCTTCTCTTCTGTCTTTTCCTTCGCGGCTCCTCACTGCAAATGTCCTCTTTTTCTTTATGGACCATACTAAGGTGCTATACGTTGTCCTCCATGGCCTGACCCCATCCCCTTTAATGACTGACCACAACCCCTCTTACAGTTGGCCACACCCCATTGTAGTGGGCCCCTACCGCTGCATTTCCCCCGGTGGGCCCTTCATGTCCCAGTCCGACACTGTGATAAGGGGTTAAGTTCCTGAGCCTTTCACCATTTCCAGCCTGTTGTCATTGCCCATCACAAAATTGACAGCAA
The DNA here is from genome assembly GCF_038048845.1 of Mixophyes fleayi. NCBI lineage: Eukaryota > Metazoa > Chordata > Amphibia > Anura > Limnodynastidae > Mixophyes > Mixophyes fleayi. The sequence goes on along the minus strand of NC_134405.1, from coordinate 285,999,698 downwards.
ATTAATGCTTTAAAAAGTTGTCTCAGGGGAGTTCTTACATGAAGCTAGGTAATGACCTCTAAATAAATATTATGTCATGCAATACCAAAAGTGACACCATCGGGCTGTACATAAGAGCTCACATAACTTTTCTAATAGAAGTCTTACATTGAATAGGTTTGGTTATTAAGTTTATATTTTAGGGTTCCTTTTTGAACACTTTCCATCTGAGCAACATTGTGCAACATTTCTTTAGTCTGTATAAATGTATATGTATAAATATATAGTGCTTCATCAGTGATGGTTTTTCAGCCTATAAGATTTACCACAAACGTTGTTATGTTTATATTGAATTTGAACACAAAGCCAGGTAATCTCCAATGCCATGTTACCAATTTAATCAATTTAATCAATAACGGAACATTCTGACCTAGAGAAGAAAACTGTCTCAAATCTGTTGGATATCTTCCCATTCAAACTAATCATCTAAAAATATATGTTCTAAAAAGGCTTTGGAAAAAATGAAATCATAGTAATGTCCATAATTGCCAATAAGATATTACTATGCCAACAAAAAACCATTACATTCATCAGTGTAATCTCAATGTTTACGTGTGATGCTTGGTATTCAGAAAACACACTCGATGGAAGCAATTATGAATAGCAGTAATTGCCTGTCAAGTCACTAACTTGGAAGATCTGATTCAAAACAAATGTTTTTCTTTACCCATCATTCCTAAATTACTGAAAATACTGTACATATATGAATTAGAAAATGTATTATTGCTTTAATTAGTTCAATTTCAAGTCATCAAAGATAGGCATGTATTTTTAAACTATAATACTATTATGCAGAATTGTAGCATTTTACTAAAATAATATTGAAGACATTCATAATTGCAACATTTAATTGTGTATCTACACATAATATGAAATAACTGAAGATAATAAAACAGTAATTAAGATAAACAGTTTCGACAAACAGTTATAAAAGACCATACCGTACCGTTTACACAATTTTCACAGTAATGCCAAATAATCTACTAAAGTGTAGACTATTAGTATAAAGAATGATAAATTGAAATAGTATCATGTTCAGGGGAGAGCTCAAGGCATAAGCCCACCAGCACCAACATTTGTCCATGGTCTTCCCTGATTCCATACCATCACAGGTATTTTACCCAATTTCAAATTTGTTTTCCATTATATTGAAAAATCTACACCACAAGCTAATTATCACACACAGCAAAACCCTCTCCCAAAGTGCATAATAATGGACTTTATTGCCATAACGAAAATTCAAATTCTTTTAATGATAGAGTACACATTTTCACTTGTATAGCTTTAACTAATCTTAGGTGAAGTGTAGTGGAAACTAAACACATTGCAGGCAATGTATTTGCCCTACAGCCAGCAGTGTACAGGGGACCCGGTGAGTTTGTATAATCTGAACCTTGCAAACCATATTGTTTTTTCTATTTCTTTTAAGCTAGTAGATTGACATTGGTCCAGAGGTTGATGTGGAAAGGTAGAAGTTGCGGTATAGAAAATGTTATGGGAATGTAAGTGAATGGAATTTGAAAGTTTTACAATGAAGCCAGCAGGAGTAGTGGCGGTATGGCATGCCACCCTATACACCCCCACTTTGAGGGGGGTGGTAGGTAACTTGGCTCTGTGGTACACATGACAATGCAATAGAGGATAGAGCCTTCCTCCCTCTAATTAGATAGGCTGATTCGACAAACATTAGAAAGTAGTCCTGTGTAAAGTAATCCTGTTTGAAGCACAGAGCTCTGAAGTATTCTACAGTCTTCAGCCTCTTACAATATCATCAGAAACTCTTCGGAAATATAGAATTTACCTCCTGATTTCAGTATGACTTTCCTGCTTTTACCACTTTGTCCCAGCCTCCTTTGTTCCCTTATATTCCACATTGCCCTACATTTTCTTGGTACTGGAAGCCAAGCTGGGACTTAGGACTTACTGCAGTGGAGTATAGGAATGGTAGGTACTATTCACGCAGAAATCAATGGCAGCCATTCTAGCAGCAAATCACAGTGAATCAGTTGCACAATGATTTACTGTCAGACACTATTTCACATCATCTATAACACGGCCACACAAAGTTCCACCTCGCAAGACTTAAGGCTTATTCAAAAATATTCCCTGGAAAAATGGGTAGAAGTACATGAAAACTCACATGAGCGTTAGACACATTTTAGTGATTTATTTTTAATGTTTAATGCGCTTTTCATGTATTGTGTTTTTATCAGTTCAATCTATTGAATTAAAAAAGGCATGAGAAATATAATGCCAAGTTGTAGAATTTTAAAAATGGCATTTATAGTGGGAATGTGCCTATAAGAAACCATTCATTTTATTTTTAATGCACTTTGCAAGCATTAGATTGTAGATGAAAAGAGCATTAACAGTAAATATGTGTAAAAAAAAGCTGTTAAACTCTTGTACTAAAGTCTCAGTTGCATCTTTGCTATGTAGAACCCCTCACTCACATCCGGGTGAGTGATCTCTGAAAGTATAGTTAGGCATGTTTTAAATTGTGCTGTATTGTCTCTCATAACATAATAGATTAACTCACCCAACTGTTCTCAATCTTTATCAGTGCATTTTTGGTACTTAAGGATAAAATACAATAACAGTAAATATTTCATACTGTTCTCCTCCATACCTAGGGGCTGATGCAGAGTTGGGTAAATGTCTGTTTGTCTAGTGTAAAATGCACACATTGGTACTGTGCATGCCCACAAAAAAAGCACACTCCTACGTCCATATTCACATTTACATCTCACACTTATGACTACTTATGACTGGAGAGTCTGGCGTTTTTGTGTAATAGCAACTGAGGTAGAACAACACAAATATGCCTCTCATCAGCAGTATTAGTGGTAATCGTTTTCACGATTACCACAATTCCGACAGCGAGGACACCGGCAAATAAAAACCGAATTCATGAAAAACCGATTGGAATATAAATTGACTTACCTGCAAACTGACGCTGCAGATCTCCCATGGAACCACCATGGTGACAGTAAGTTATTCCGAATGGACAGGTCTTAGGCATTACAGTTTGGCGTCATTGGGACTTCTATGAATGTTAATTTAAAGCTGCAAAATCGGGACCCTGCAGGTTAAGTGTTCAACACTTAACCCGACATTGGCGCTTTAAATTAACATTCATAAAAGTCACGATGACGTCAAACTCTTCTGCGGAAGACCTGTCCATTACAAATAACTTGCTTTCACCATGGTGGTGCCATCGGAGATCTGCAGCGTCGATTTTGTGGGTGTCCTCACTGTCGGATTTTTCAGAAGCGTTAAACTGTAATCAACCCAGTGGTATCACTTGTGGGTACATAAGGTCTGGTGAAAATACATACTGATGAGGTCATTAACACTAGCTTGCCGCTTCGGATTGGCTGATTGTGGATTAATCCCTAAAGCTAATAGTGCTTTCTTCTTTGCTCTTGCCTATATCAAACAATTTCGTAGGTATATTTAGCCGTTATAATGTTGCTACTTTCATTTGTAAATGTGAAGGAAGACTTCAAAATGAAAATGAAACCTATTAGTGAATGCATCTTATGCTATCAAAACAAACTTTACAAAAGTTTTACAAATGGAGCAGAGGCAGAGCATGCACAATTCACAAAGTTAAGTTGTGTGTAAGAGCAGACATAACCCTGGCACATATGTTGTTGGTACTATGGTTTACATGCTTTTCAACTCTACATGCTGCAAAAAGCAGTTAGATGAAAATTACAAATTCCTCCCAAGAATATCTCTTTTTGGAGGGGAAGTAAAATGAGGACGGAGAGTGTATTACTGTCCAAATGTGAGGTAATATTCCTCCTGATAATGGTACTCTACGATAATGGTAATGTAGAGATGATGGGGTATAACATTTTATATTATGTGAATATTAGTGTGTGGTGTTTGTGCGATACACTTATCTTAGTCATGTGATGGTACCGAATACAAGTGTCTGACTGTCCTCTTCAGCCTTGATCTTGATTGAAGTCTTTCACCGCTCACCTGCACTGACATCGGAGCCTCCCTCTCAGTTGTTGGCCTAGCTTGGGAGGCACCAGCTGACGCACAAACAGAACAGATGTTCCAGACGTGTATTTCCAGACTCTGCAGCTCGCCGTCCGTCTCCCAATGATGCTGGCACATAAACCTAGCAACTCCTCTGTCTGCACCACTGCTTCAGCCTTTCCTCACATACTGTCTGTGACTATATGCCTCAAGGCTTATAACTTTCTCTCTTTACTCCTATCGCTATCGCCTATCTCCATCCTGTCCCCTTTCCCACACTTTCCTCAGATTTATCCTCTTCCCCTCATCATGGCCCCACCCACTTCTCTCATGCTCATCCCTGTCTCTGTGTCTGTGTCTTCATCCTCCTCCAGAATCCCCCTCAGGCTCACAACAACCTCCTTTCTATTTCTGATTTCTTAGTATACTGTCCCAAATCTGGTTGCAATGGCAACATTAGCAGATCTGTTAAATGAAGCCAGCAGTCTACATGTTACACCAGTAAATATTTTTTTGAGAGTCTTTTTTTAGCTCTTTTTGGATGTATATACATCCAACTCATCATCAGCTCCAGTGATCTTGCAGATTAGAATATTCCTGGATCGTTACTCCAGCCCAATTGCCACAGCTGTAGGCATCTCCACAGCAGTATGTGGATGTGAGAGACAATGTAGGATGAAGACCCAACAACAGACTGTATATAACTCAGCATTCACAAAGCATCAGATAGGCGCTCTGTCTTTGGCTGTGACAGTGCAGGAAAGGAACTTCTAATCTGATCAATTTAAAAATTGCCCACTATACTTGAAAGGAAAACATTTGGTTTTCTAAAAATGTCAAGTCCCAGAGCAGCTGCACCGGCCCACAATTTGGGTCTTGGGTATTTGGGTCTCACTAAGTGTTTGGGGCCCTGGGAAATTATAATCTTTGTCCTTCCCTAACACCAACTCAACATGTTAAGTAAAACATTCTGCAAACTTAGTAATTTACAATTAGCTGGCATGAGTATGAAAGACATTCTACAGATACATTTCTACTGGGCAGGCACATACATGCACAACATGCAGAGATCAGTCTAGATAAAGGACAGAATACCCATTATCTATGCAGCATGACATATACAGACCAGAAGATCTCAGTACCAATGTATTGTATTTAAAATCACATTCAATTAATATTATGCAGTATAGACACTAACAACCGCATTTACCAAGAGGCATGGTGCTGTGTAGTTGGCCAGTATTACAAAACAGGGTCTTTCAAACATTTCACTCTTCAAGAGACGAAATATGAATAAATATAAAATATATAAAGGATATCAAGGTCTTTACCAATCATGGATGAATGGAATCAGCCTTACGTAACAATTATTAATCAGCAGGGGCCTCTTGACAACTGTTAGTGACACATCTTTTGTCTCACGATATGAAATACGTTTTTGAACCATTTGGTTAAATACAATTGGCAACAATTGTATATTCTGTGTATGTCTCATAAAATACCTAAAAATAAACCAGCTGTTGTACTGAGAGGTTGAAAAGTAAGATATACACATATACATGTTTATTTTATGTGCAATCAGTGTATAAAAAGTGACTTTAAAAACAGGATACAATTACATAATTAAAAAACCTAGCATCTTGCAACCATCATTTGTTCTCATTTCAAGAACATTATTTTTCCATACATACATAACACAAATAATAGATTAATGGCACAAGTGGGAATGCAATGAAGAAATAAAACTCATTTGAAGTTTTCCTTTAGAATGTTGCCATTTAAGATTGGAATCAGTGTTGTCGTTTTATATATTTTATCAGCCTGAGAAAAAAGCTTACTTTGCTTGGAGATAATCTGTTGAAGTTTTAAACCTAGGAGAAATTTCCATAGCTATACAGGAAGACTTATGTTGGTTATACCTCCGATTAGTGACACACTACTGTCTAGAAAGTAACAATCACTGCGAAGACCAGAAAATATGCTTCGGTACCTTTTTGGCCACAGTTTATCCACAGAACTTAGAGACTGAGGGGACTATTTTATGAAACTTACCAGGAATAAAAGTTCTCATTTGTGGTTACAGAGGAGGCTGCTGCCTTCCACTCTAAATTACAGGGCCTGATAAAGGGTTCAGGCTGCCCTAGGCTAATATGCTCATTGTTCCCCCTCATCTCTCACATCAGGCTAATATGTAGTATGTAAAAACGAACTCAACCTTAATTTAAAATCTGCCCTATTTCACCTCAACCCACCAATGTTTATGTTCCCATGTTTTTGAAACTCAGCTCCAATTGGCTTTTTAAAGGGTCACGGTTCATTAAAAACTGTATACCAGAACATAGACATGAGTGAGCCTACTGAGGGCAGGATAGGAATACATGGGGCTGTCATGCCTGCACCTGTTTGCCATTTCTGTCTCTCCTACTCTATTATCCTCAAGCACCCTTCAAAGGATGACGCGTTGTCTTCAGACTTTACCATAGGAATATGTCAAGTTTAAAACCTTACTTATTTTTTTTTATGTTTCCTTTTTAGTTTGGAGAATAACTCTTCACTTATATTTTAAAATGAACTTCAGTTTCCAGTCTCACAATTTTGCACTACAAAAGTTTTTGGTTCCCCAAAAGCCTTGAGCCCTAGGCTGCAGCCTAGCCAGCCTATAATGTAATCAGACCCTACTAAATATCATTATTTATCAAACTATAACCGTGTATACTCTAGTGCAACCTCCCATATATGACGGTGGGTATCTCCCTAGTAAGGATTGAAGACCTGGGGGTAAATGTATCAAGCTGAGAGTTTTCCAGCGGGTTTGAAAAGTGGAGATGTTGCCTATAGCTACTAATCAGATTCTAGCTGTCATTTTGTAGAATGTATTAAATAAATGATAGCTAGAATCTGATTGGTTGTTCAAACCCGCCGGAAAACTCTCAGCTTGATACATTTACCACCTGGGAAGTATCACCATGAAAGGAGTAAGTTTGATGTGAAAAACTTATTCCAATTTGATTAGCTCCAATTTGGGTTGGTGGCTCTAAAGGAAATTGATGAATTGGTAAGCATCCTGGGGAATGTCAACCTCTGCTTCAAATTGAGAGAATTCAAGACAGAGAGAGAGAACATAGTCCCTTAGCTTCGTTCCAAATTTCAAAGTGATAAGGGAAATAATTGGGTTAGACTAAACATGGACTGGTCATGACTCTTTAGGTAACCAAAGTATAAGGCCTAGGAAAATTGGGGGACAACAAAAGAGTTCCAGGTATACCCACCTCTTTGTATCATGGAAATATTTTCAGTAGGTTAGCTGGCACTTTTAAGCTGCCTTGGAATATCTAAGTAGTACAGATGCTCCCAGCCTCTTTAGAGATCTAAATCTTTGTGAAAATTAACATTTTGCTTCTAGTTTCTTTCTGCCTGGAAATAAGTTATTTACCCAATGCTGAAACAGAAGTGTTATGTTCTTGCCCTTAGATTTGCCCTCATTCAAGATGGCCGTGATTGCCTCATGAAGTTTCCATCTTGGATCTCTGATATGAACTTGCCCTTACAATAGTCCTTATCCAAGATGGCCAGAACTGTCTCAGGAAGATTCAATCTTGGATCTCATTTCCTGTTTGGGCCTAGAAAAGGCACTTCCTGTTATGCAGCCTTTGCTCGAGTATTGTATTTGTGTCTGAACCAGATGCTTCCACTGAACCTTGCTCCCTTGTGATTTGGAATACAATTACTTGATACCTCTACAAGATATTTATCTTGTTGATACTTTGGACTTGCTTGCTGGACATTTAATATTTATTTCTATATCAAAATAAATCCTGTTTACTACAGAACTACCTGGCTATTGGGTTCCATTTGTAATACCAGAAGTGTGACAAGAAGAAGGACTGATATGGAAACTTGACTTGGAAGAATGTGAAATAGGTACAATTAAAGCAGATAAATGGATTTTATTAAACAGGGGTAATTTGCTATATATAATTATTCATAACCGTTACCTATCTGGAGACCAAGATAGTAAAAGGAGATGTCATGCATGGTGAAGTAAAAAACTTACAAATGCAATCCTCCAGTTACAATTAAACTTCCGTTCAACACCACAAAACAATTATATTCTCAAAAATAATATCATAGATTTATATTTATATGCTAGTTTCTTTGAATCAATTCCTTAATACTATTATTTAACCTCTAATGCTAATTAACCTCTAACCATAGATCAGTTACCCTGCTGATTTTACAGTGCATCACCGCTGACTTCTAACTCTTAACGGCTCCTAGTGAATACTAAAGATGGATTATTACCTACGTCAATTAATAATACTTCTATTTACCTATGATTAATCTTATTATACTTAATGCTGCAGCTAGACTTAACTTCTTCTTTCACAGCTCCACATCTGCCTCTAACCCCTATGAGCAGGGGCGGATTGGTGATTGACCTTACAGGGAAGATTCCCGGTAGGCTGATACCCTAACGAGATCCCCTCATTAATGAATGTTTATTTTAAAGTACACCCTGCGCACCGGTGCTGGGTGTATGGTAGTAGGCACAAAGGGGAGTGGGGGGCATTAAGTTGACGGTTGGGTTGGGAGAGAGGGGGGCACGGGCGACGATCAAAGACTTTGGTGGCCAGTGTAAACCAACAGGCAGCCAATCATGAGGCTGCCTATTGCTTACTAGGGTCCCACAATGCTGTGCATACAGACAGGAACTTCTGATCTGAGCAGCAATGCTGCGCGCCGCAAGGTAAGTGAGTTGAAGGAGGGGGTGGGGATGCTCCTATATAAAAGCTATTATGGGAAGAGGTTGTTTATATATAAAAACTATTATGGGAAAGGGCTGCTCATATATAAAAACTATTATGGGAAGGGGCTGCACATAGGTAAAGACTATTATGGGAAGGGGCTGCACATATATTTAAACTATTATGGGAAGTGGCTGCACACAGGACTGGACTGGCCATCTGGCCCTTCTGGCAAATGCCAGAAGGGCCGATAGTTAGATGGGCCGGGTCTGGCACTGCAGTCAGTGCATCCAAGTTAATGGGGCTGGCCCTAGCCTATTAGGGGCCGGCCCCAACACCGACAGGCTTCCTGGTTGGCCACACCCCTACATTGGGGTGTGAGCAACTTTAAGAGGTGGTGTGGTCAGTCATTAAAGGGGGTGTGGTCAGCTCATTGAAGACAACGTGTAGCACCATAGCGTGGTCCATAAAGAGAAAGCCGACCTTGCAAATAAGGGCAATTTCACATGTATCATGTCAAAAAACTAGAGATAAATAAATAAATGTGAGTGCTCTCCAAAAGCTCAATGCTGTTACTATAAACAGATATATCAATGTAGAGAAAGGAGCGCAAAGAAAATCAATAATGCTGATATAAATGAAGGGGAGAAAGATAAACGACAGTGTAAATAGATATTATGTTTATAGCCTTTTATGAAGCAATCCCCTAAATGCACTTACATCAAAGATGTTTCCCAGTATCAACATACGGACCTTAAACCTAATAGTAAATTCTACCCTACTTTCTTGAAAGGTTCCTATATAGATACATTTCAGAAGTTAGTAGAGAAAGATGTGGAGGAATTACCAGACAAGATAAAATATAGAAGTAATTTATCCCAAGGAGAAAAGACAACTTAAAACCAATAAACACATAGGGCCTGATTCATTAAGGATCTTAACTTAAGAAGCTTCTTATTTCAGTCTCCTGGACAAAACCATGTTACAATGCAAGGGGTGCAAATTAGTATTCTGTTTTGCACATAAGTTAAATACTGACTGTTTTTTCATGTAGCGCACAAATACTTGATAGCTTATTTGTACACTGAAATTTAAAGTTGATATTTGTGTGCTACATGAAAAAACAGTCAGTATTTAACTTATGTGCAAAACAGAATACTAATTTGCACCCCTTGCATTGTGACATGGTTTTATCCAGGAGACTGAAATAAGAAGTTTCTTAAGTTAAGATCCTTAATGAATCAGGCCTATAGTTATCAAATCGGCTGATAATGGAGGGGGCATAATCATTATGGATGTGTGGAATTACTCGGCTGAATGCCTGAGACTTTTATCTGATTAAAGCACATATAAGAAATTAAGTGAAGATCCTACACTCTAATATCAAATAGAACTGAAGGAATTATTGGATAAAGGACTACAACTTAGAATTTTGACCAATAAGGAATACTGACATATTTTGACCAAACATCCCAGAATACCCGTATTCTACTGTCTCCCGAAAGTGCATAAAGACAGGAATAACCCCCCAGGCCGTCCAATAGTCTGTGGCATAAATAGCATCACTGCCAACCTTTCAGGCTATATAGATCAGTACCTACAGAATTTAGTTAAAGGTCAACATAGCTACCTGAAAGATACCACATCTATTTTACAAATTCTAAGTAGTATTCAATGGAACAGTTTCTACTATCTGGTTACATGCAATGTTAAATCGCTTTATACTTGCATTAGGCATGCAGAAGGTTACAAGCATACATACCATTGTTTGTGTTCTCAGTCCACATAAATAAATACAAATATATAAATTAGAACTAGAAAATTAAACAGCAGCTTTTAAATGAAAGCATATAAATGAACCATCACACAATTATGGACATCTTTTAATTTAGTTTAACATTGAGAAGGTATGATACAAACATAAAATATATAAATCAAGTACATTAACATTCAAACAAAACACACATTTTGAGTATCAAATAACTTTAAATAAACTTGCTTATAAACTGCTTATCACACAGTACAAAATACCTGCATGTATTACCTTCTTAATTTTTTGCAGTGGTATTTTTGAAGTTTAAGACTGAAACCGTCAACACAGCAACAATTTAGATAAACACTGAGAATGTTTGATACAACAACACAAAAAAATATAAATAACATTCTTTAACACCACACAGTTATAAGTTTGAAATAACTTTAAATAAACGTGTTTCTAATCTGCTAATCACAGATAGTGCAAAACACACGCATATATTACTTCCTTCACTTTTTGGAGTGGTATTGATGAAGCATTATAGGTAACAGCAATTAAGCTGTTACAGAAGCAATTTTTGGAGAGGAGAAGATGAATATGTAAATGTTTCAATTATCTCATCAATTATGAAATTTCCAACAATATCCATTTCAATATTAAGAAGCAGAAATTATTCTAACAATTCTTGGCCAATCATTGATCTAAATCGATTTTTTACTATTTTAAGCTTTGAAACAACTCTTTCAAAAGATACCTGAGTACAAGCTAATGTAAGAAGAGTTTTGTACACAGCAAACAGATTGGTATATGCATCAGAGTGTAAATTGTGATCATATAGGAGCCAGTAGCAACAGGTCAGGCAGTTTTCACAGGCTTTATATTTTATATGACTGGGCATTGTTTCTTCAACGTTTGTTTCTTCTACACTAACACTTGTGGTCTGAAGGGAATATGGCTTTTTAAGCACTGAATAACTCTGCACAAAATTTAGAAGCTCTGCTTTAAGCTGAACAATGTCTACCTCAGCCAAATCTGCAACAGTTCTCAGAGCCTTTGTCAGTATTACACACTGTTTCTTTTTCATTTGGTTAAACTGACTTGGGTCAAAGTAGGTTAAATTCTGAATGAGGCTTTCATTTTTTGAAAACCTTCTATCAATACTCTCTACTGCTCGATCAAGTACAACATAGTATGTCTGAATTTCTAAAGCTTTTAGAGAGTCTTCAATAGGCTAATCTCGAGATAACTCACAAGGCATCTTTTTTTTCTAGGTCTTCTTTTATCTGGTAGACTTTTTTGAACTTCAGCTGTTACAGAATGCTCTTCAAGAGAACTATCAACTTTGTCAATAAATGAATTTACTGATTCTAAGCTTCTAAAGCAGACCCTTGGCAATGTCAATCATTCGCAATGCCTGTAATATATCCAAGCCACTAGTCTGCAGATAATCCGAAACTGGAGTTGCAATTTCAAAGATCTACATGAACATAAATGATACAAGTAGTGTTTCTTATCTTTAAAAACAATAAAATACAACAAGGCGCACTGGGCAAAAAAATATGACCAAAGCGTTCTCAACTCCATCTATATAAACATAAAATCGATGTTATATTATGTGTTCTCACTTATTCTTTTTGTCAATAAAATAAATAACCTTTCTCTTCCAAGAATGACATAAAATGCATATAACAAATTCAGTATAGGAAGCTGATGAATTAAATGATAGTCCACAATGTCCACAAGCACAGAAGCACTCTTTTGGAATCCAGCGATGAAATATTCTCAATAGATGTTGTCAAAGCTGATGTTGTCCAAAAGGACCTTCTTATCTTATAAACCGTCTCCAAATAGTTGAATATGTTGGATAGGACGAAAATAAACATATATAATGTATTAATGATTGGACTAATAATCTGACCTTATATCACAATTCTATATCCAATATTACCGAACTCCACGTGGGTTAACAAATGATTAACTAGTCACTGCCACACGTGTGTAGCACAGCAAACAGTCACTTACATAATAAAAACCAGTTCACTTATGGATGTAATTCCTGCACCAAGTTCTCTTATCGGAACGTCACCCGATTGTAACATACAGAGAGGGGAAAATATCGGAAGAGAATCTGGCATAATATCTTCAAGATTTATTTGTCATAATGCATAAAATCACAACATAAAATCATTTCCTAATTTTCAACTCCCAACCTAGACAACAGATATACTCGTACCGGACATAAATGAAAAGTCAGCGTGTAGTTAGAAAAATCCCGGGCATTCACCGCTAGACAAGTCACTCTCCTCCGGCTCTGAGGATCTCTGGGGTCTTTCTCAAGGTATCTGATACCTTGAGAAAGACCCCAGAGGCGGGGTTGAAACGCGTCGGTGAACACAGATCCGCCCACTCGCCAGCGGTGTTACATAAGCGGAGGAGAGTGACTTGTCTAGCGGTGATTGCCCGGGATACTTTGCCATCATACTTTGTTATAATCATGACATCCTTTAAAAGTAACCATATACATGCCTTCCTACTTTGTTATAAATCAACCATATACATGCCAACCTACTTCGTTGTAATCATGCCATTTTTTAATATCAACCAAATACATGTCATCCTACTTTGTTATAATCATGCAACGCCTTCAAAATATATTATTTCTATCCAATGATCACATAATTATGAACATAATACAATCTCATAATAATGATATACCATTAACAAAGCTGTTTTAATGTCAAACTTATTATACATTTTCTGATTGGTTTGCTAAAAATGAAATGAAATCTCATTTGACTCGATTCTCGGTGATTCACGCCATTTTGGAGGGCGGGAGGGTTGCGGGGCGAGGCCAATCGCGTCAACCACGACGGGAATTAACGTTTCGCGGGGGCGGGGCCAAAATGACGCGATTGGCCTCGCCCCACCCCCTTTCCGGGAGTTGGCAAGTATGGTTTTCTCTCTTTATGGTGCTGCGGGTCTGAGTCATAAAGGAGTCATAAAGGAAAGTAAGGCAAAAAAGGAGTTGATTTGATCCTAGTCAAACCATGTTACAATGCAAAGGGTGCAAATTAGTTTATTATTTTTCACATAAGGAAAATAATGTCTGTTTTGGCTTGTAGCTCACAAACACATGATAGCTTTATCTATTACACTTAAAATGAAAGATCCAGGATATGCCCTACCACAACTATAAATCTGTCCCCACATTTTAAATTTACCTCCCCCTGTAAAGCAACATGGTTTTGCCAAGGTGCAAAGTTACTCCTGTTTTTTTGCTTTGCTCTCCTTAATGACTCAGGCCCATCATGTGGTGCCCTGTAAATAAAGATTAATAATAATAACTATAGCAATAAACATTTAAGTATTAATCAGGTGTAACAGAAACTGAATCTTCATAAATCTTTATGAATTACTTCTCCCATGGTATGTGTTAACTGTAACTGTTTTATAAATGCAACACTTAGCTGATCATGAGTTTATGAAGCTTATATATATCTATCCTATATATCTATCCTGTGTCTCTTTCATCTCTCAACTGCTCAGTCTGCCTGCTCTCTACCTGTCTACGATTTTACTTTGTAATACGGCTATTCTTTTTATATGAAAAGCTTTAATTCTGTTTTCATCATCTGCAGCTGTAATTTTCCTTCCTTACTGCCTCACACTGGCACACACATCTTCCTATGTCTCTCACCCTCAATTTCACACATCCTCAATTCTTCTACATTGCAATTTTCCAATCACCCCCATTCTAAACAGTCTTCTCACAAACTGAAGATTCGTGTTCACACATATGTGGCAAAATAAAATTCTGTGTTTAATGTAAGTACAGATGTTTTCAGACACATATTTTTGCACCTGCTACAGGGCAAGTGTAAATGCCGGATGGTCGTAATGACTAGAGATCGGCGGGCTCGGTTCCCCGAGATCCTAATCCATCCGAATTTCGCCTATCCGAGTATGAGCTGAGTAGGCTCAGTACTCTCCCGCCCATTCGGAATCAAAATCGAGGCAAAACATCATCGTGACGTATTCGTATTTCTGAGCTCGGTTCTCGTGAGATTTGAAAAGCATAAATACCAGCCTCCACAGCAATCCATCGCCATTTGACAGAGGGAGAGAGCAGGGTTAGGTCAGAGGCTGTATTAGCGCAGGGACAGAGCAATAATTGTACATCTTTATATTATTCTTTCATTTCGAATCTATTCAATTCTATTATAGAATAAAAATCTATTTGCAATTGTTAGAGCAGCAAAACAGGAGGATAGAGGAGGCTTTTTTTAAAATTTTTGGCACTCAATTTTATGCTTTTGGGATGTCCCATATTCCCCAGTGTTTTATATTAATTATTCTGCAACCAGGTTCTGTCATCAGTCCTGATGGTAGTGTTTCCAGTATGTCATCTGGGAAAGGCGATGTCAAAGTACATAGTCTTTTTAAATCAGGGAAAAAAAACACACAACCAAAAAAAAATTACCGTGTTGAAGCGAAAAAGAATTGTAACTGAGGAAGTTAACTGCCGACAAACAAAAAATTGCCAACATGCCATTCTACACACGCAGTGACAAAGAAAGAATGAAGCCTTTGCCTTTCTCTATTAGTGGCAGATCAAAAAATGTTACCGAGCATTCTTCTTGTACGGTCACTCGTGACCAAGCAAGACCAAGTAATTTGGAGTCTAAACGTGGTGCACAACTACTGTTACGCATCAAAGCCGAGCTGCAAGATAACAGTAAGGCATTAGAGGATAATGTATGCTCTGAATCAGAAATGACACCAATCCCTGTGGAGATTCCATCCAACAGTGGTATGTCTAATTGTGAGCATCCTGTTAGTGCACCCATAAAGAAGGGCCCTTTCTGCTGATGTGTGCCTGAACAGCCCGAGTGTAGTCGGTGATACACAAATTGAGGATGGCACTTTGGAAATAGAAAAGGATAAGGGGGAGATTTCTGTAGGCGACGAGGGCCCTAATGAGGATGTTGATGAGGATGAGGTTGTTTGTGTAAGTCCTGCACCAGTGGCAGCAGTTCTGGCACGTGACAAGAAAAAGGCCATAGTCATGCCTTGGGCATAAAACAAAAAAATCCACTTCTTATGTGTGGAAATATTCCTACCCAAATCCAGACAATTGTATAGCCATTTGTAGTGTATGTCAAGCCACAGTCAGTCGAGGGAGGGACCTTAACCATCTTGGAACCTTGTCTATGTTATGCCATTTGACGAGAGTTCGTGGCAAAGTGTTAGGAAAAGCTGAAAGTTCTTCCAAAAACATTACAAGCACTCCATCATCAGCTAGGAAACTCCGGTCACTGACATCCCGACGGCTACAAAATACACCCACCACACCATCCTCATCAATATCCTCAGTAGCGTTTGGAGTTAGCCTTGCATCCCACTTATTAAAGCTGGATGACTCCTGCACTATAATTGATTCCTCTGAAGAAAGCGTTAGTCCCACTGCTGCTGCAGGTGAATCGTCAGCCCAGAGGAAGGCCAAGAAAAAGAGCAGTCCTACATTTCAACAATTAACTGTGAAGCAATCATTTGCTAGGGGAAGCAAATATGACAGCAGTCACCCAGTCGCCAAGCGAATCACAGACACCTTGGCTGCAATGTTAGTGTTAGATCTGCGTCCAATATCCACAATAAATGCAGTTGGTTTTTCACAGTTAATTGAGGTTTTGTGTCCGCGTTACAGAATTCCATCGCAACACCATTTTTCCCGTAAAGCTATTCCACAACTATACCAAAAAGTTTGTACAAATGTAGAGATTGCGCTGAAAAATGCCATTCGGCCACTGTCCACTTAACCACAGATATGTGGACAAGTGGAAGTGGTCAAACGAAAGACTATATGACTGTGACAGCCCACTGGGTTGGTCATTCACCTTCACCAGCAGGAAAAGCAGCAGCATGTACACCACTACGTAACATTTGTCACAGGCAGGCCACTCTTTGTATCACCAGCTTCACTAACAGGCATACAGCTGACAATTTGTTACGCAAACTAAGAGATGTGATTGATACATGGCTTATCCCACTTGGACTCTCCCCAGGATTTGTTATTTCTGATAATGCCAAAAATATAGTGCGAGCATTACAGCTGGGTGAATTCCATCACATTCCCTGTTTTGCTCACACCATCAACTTGGTAGTGCAGAGCTTCCTACGAAATAACCGTGAGGTGCAGGAGATGCTTTCGGTGGCCCGTAAAATTTCAGGCCATTTCAGGCATTCTGCCACAACATGTAGGAGATTGCAGCAGCTCCAAGAGCAGTTTAACTTGCCCTGCCACAAACTTAAGCAAGAGGTGGTAACTAGGTGGAATTCCACCCTGTACATGCTGCAGAGGATGGAGGAACAGCACAAAGCCATCCAAGCATATTGCACAAGCCATGACATATGGAAAGGAGGGGGGATGTATTTCACTCTTGCACAGTGGGGAATCCTTTCAGTGCTGTACAAGGTGCTGAAACCATTTGAAGTTGTGACGTGTGAAGTGAGTGCAGATGCTGCTAGTTTGAGCCAAGTCATTCCTTTAATTAGACTCTTGGAAAAGCTGCTTGAGAAACTGAAGGAGGAGATGAAAGCAAGCAATTCCGCAAAGTATGTTGGCCTTGTTGATCAAGTACTTAATTTGCTTCACAATGATCCTCGAGTTATTAAGATCTTGAACTCAGATCAGTATGTTTTAGCCACTGTGCTTGATCCAAGGTTTAAGACCTACATTGAGTCTTTGCTTCAAAATGAATGAGATGTGAACTTTTGCAAGGAGCTATTGCTCAGCAAGTTGTCCGCTGAACTAGGCCTTGGCTTGACGACGTGTCCTCCTTCAGTTTCTCAAGCAGCTGCTGCTCATAAAAAATAAAATTTTCAAAAAAGAAGCAGGGATGACGCAGAGGGAAGACCAGAACAATTTAACATCTGGGCTGGTTTGAAGAATTTTTCCAAAAAATGTGTGACCTTGCCCATAGCTCCATTCAATATGAGTATTAACATGCAAAGGATGGTGGAGGATTATTTTCAAGAGGTAATTGATATGGAAATGTCAGACAGTCCCTTTCCTTACTGGGAAGAAAAGCAGGCTATTTGGAAACCCATGTACAAACTTGCTTTGCAATACCTAAGCTGCCCACCCTCCAGTGTGTACTCTGAACGAGTGTTCAGCACAGCCGGGAACTTAGTCAGTGATCGCCGTAGAAGGTTGCTTCCCAAAAATGTGGAGAAAATGATTTTTATAAAAATGAACTACATCTTCCACGAGGAAGGCTTTCACCATCCAATACATCAAAGCACTGACTGTTCTCTAATGGCGGATTCAAACGGCGATGAATTGATAGTCTGTGATGATGACGTACACACTGATGATGGTGAGGATGAAGGTGCAGATGATGACGATAACATCTTTTTAAAACTTTCTATGTAACTGTAGGGTGCAATCTACCCCCAAAGAGGAAAGGGACTTGGGGCATTTCCATATCACGTACCGTCTTGAAAGGCTGCTGTTTGGCCAATTTCTCATTAAGGGTAGGGTGTCATACACAGACTGACCCCAAACTGCCTTTGTCCATTTCTATTAATATTGTACAGTCTTTTAACAGCTGAAATTTTTTGTGTTTTCGACAACTGGAGGGGGGCCTATAGAGACAGAAACCAAACTACCTTTGTCCATTTCAATTAATATTGTACAGTCTATAACGGCTGAATTTTTTTGTATTTTCGACAAGTGGAGGGGGGCCTATAGAGACAGAAACCAAACTGCCTTTGTCTATTTCTATTAATATTGTACAGTCTATAACGGCTGAATTTTTTAATATTTTCTACAATTGGAGGGGTGCCTAGAGAGACAGAAACCAAACTGCCTTTTTCCATTTCTTTACATATTTAACTATAAGTGTAGGGTGTAATATACATCCAAAGACGATGGCTGCATTGCAAATATGCATAGATGGAGAGGAAGACAATCTGGTTTGTGTGTAGAATTAATGAAGGTCTACCTACCAGGAATTAAACTGTTTTTTGGATAATTTATTAGCTTTACAATTACATTACTTATCCAAGAAACAGGTGGAGCAGTAAATTTGGTTATTTTACGCCCAAAAACATTGATTTTTAAATAAAATAGCAAAACAAAACCAAAGAAACCCAAAATCAAAACACGCAATGGCGGTTTGGCAAAACCAAAACACGACGGTATTCCAGATCCAAAACCAAAACCAAAACACGAGGGTCAGTGAGCATCTCTAGTAGTGACTGACACAGCATTGTCTTCGTTTACTATGCATCTCAAAAGCTAGCACAAAACAACTGTACACACTGAATATTTATTTTCTATACATATTGTATGTCCTATATGCAATGAATATTAATATTATTATGTTTTGATTATATTAAAAAAAATGTATTATTGTTTTTTTTAGTTTTTATAATAGTGTTTTCAGTTGTTATGATAGTTTATGATCAGATAAAACTCATTGTAAATATGCATGTTGTAAACAGTGCAATTTCTCCTAAAAAATTACTGTATACTGTACGCTTATGGAAAGTACACACTGTTTATGCAGAGCGTATTTCCACCCATGTTCAAATCATATCTTAAGAAACATTTGGAATTCAATACGGGCTTAACTACGCAAACATTTTGGACCTCTTCTCTGGGAGATCCCGGAGGGGAGATACAAGGGACAAGTCAGAGAGGATGGCAAAGCATGATTATCATGGCCCAGCCGCCCGATGCACAACAATGCAATTTGCATCATTGCACAGGGGGTCCAGGTCGATGATGATGCGACTCGCATCAAATCGTGTCATTAATGCCCTGTCTCACCCACTTCAGAAGAAAGTCAAGTGGATCTGGTAGGGTGACCTATTTTGGCAGGTGTCCAGGAGCACTCCCTGAAATTCAGGACTCTCATAGAACTTAAATGACTTATTTTTCTGGTTATTTTGACTTCCTGGAAAAGATATCTCTTAACTGTATTTTAAATTAATGATCAATACTATTTTTATACTTCAGCTATTAAAATTGGTAATAAAGGGAATTCAAAGACACATCAATTCCTTTAAAAGTACATCATTTTCTAATTAAATCACCATATGGAATATGGTGGACTATAACTTCAGAGTACAGTCAACAGAACCTTTGCTTTTCCATCTTTTAATAATACTATAAATTTTAATCTTTACATTGAATGAGTTATATATAAATAGAAGGATCTAATGTGTCTGCTTACAGTTAGTGCTGATTTTTCTTCTTCACTGGTTATCGCAGGGATATCTTGGACAGCCTTGGGATAGGTGTTGAAGAGCAGTGTCTGACAAGTTTAAACTGAGAAGCATCCATCTTGATGGCAGCTCACATCCATATTACTACTGTTGCCCTATTCAGAATAAGGTTAACACTGTTAGATAATTTAATGATAGATATAGGAAGAAAGAAGGTTAAATGACTATGAGTTTAACAAATATAACGTAAACATCCACAGAAACCAATGATCATATACAGTGAAAAATAGCTTGCTACTGATCTATAAACACAGAACAAAGTCTTTAGTAATGGCAGTCTCTGACAGCTGTACTGAATCAATGATCTCCAGAGACACTGGCAGTCTGTAGTATTCATACAGAATAATTAAAAATAATTAAGTAACAGACTTGTAGAAGTAGACAGGGTACTCACAAGATGAAATCTTGCTAATGTGGAATATCCAATCTTCTTGATCTGCCTGGAGAAAACAAAAGTCCAAGTGCAACTGAGATGAGCCCAAAGCTCATCAGTGCCATAATCAGCAGGCAGAGTAATATAGAAAGGTTGTTCAATGTTCAAAATGCTGTACTCACAGAGAGAGGTCACAGTAAGCAGAATGGTGGATCGCTGAGTTGGAATTATAATGCTGTTCGCTAGGGTAATAGAGCCAGAGTTGAAGTTGAATCAGAAAACTGAAGAATCTCAGAGAGGAGACTGTACAGGAGTCCAGAGTGAAACTGTATCACTGAAAAAGCTGCATATAACAGGTGGGACTTTTAAACTCCAAAGAACCAATCAGGTCAGGAAAGAAACACACCTTAATTTATTGAGACATGTACAGTATATAATGATGTATGCTCAAAACAGCTGAAGAGGTAATGTCAACATAAACAGTCAATGACTCATGCTCACCAGAGTTAATGAGGCAATACCAATATCCTAACATACACCTAGGCAGGAATAACAGAAATCAAAAATTATTTTTATATATTGGCTATACAAAGCATCTATTCATATAACATCTACATCACGTAAAAAGCCAGCAATACGTCAGAGTCTTTTCATCACATCAATAAAAAAAATACTGCATCCTAAGTTGTCTAGCTATCCTGGTATTCTAAAAGTGAGGGGGCATTACCTTAATTAGAGGCCTTGTTGCAGGTCTGGTAGCTAGGCAGGGTAGAAGTAGCAATTAATCCAATGCTTTATTTCTGGATATATTACCACAGCAAGTGACAATTGGATCTGTGTTTCCTCTCTTACAATGAGCACACAAAGTTTTCCAGTCACAGGCACTGGTCCAGGAAAAGTTCTATGCATCTGGACAAGAGTGAGCCACTAGAAACATCACAGCTAGACCAAGTTATTTATCCAGTGTAACATCAACGGGAACAGAGGGGCACCTGGTGTTTGAGATTCTAGGAAAGTGATGGATTGGAGTGAGATTTCCTCTGGTTAGTCCTTGTGCCATGTGGGTATAACCCCCTGTTTGTCCCTCATACTGTGCTGCAATGTTACCACTTCTCATGCAAATGATTGGTTGTTTGCTTCAATAAAATTAAGGAGACAATTACTAAAGATGTTATTTACAATAACACACTTTACTTTTTCATCAGTTTCAACATTTTGGAAAAAAACCACAACATATCTCATTGGTTCTCACTCAGATTGTTGCAGTTTAGTATTAACCAAAATAAAAAAATAATACTAATACTGGGGGTATGGCCAGGTTGTTGATTGAGACAGATGCCTTTCTTCAGAATTGCGTTTCTTGTTCTACAAAATCTATATCCATCATGCTCAAAACTATTTAATATTAAACCCATGTATGTATATTGCACTCAGAAAGATTGTCAACTATCATTTTTCAATCTTTGGCAGGTTTATGACACTAATCCAACTTGGGAGACTCCACACCGATCTCACAAGAGCCATCCAAACACTCAGTGTCTGAAATACACCACATCCTCCACCTTAGGGCTTACTCCCTTCTCAATAACTTCAGCATCTGTGGACCATAAATATCTCCCATCACTTCAGTTTTTCACCCATTCAAGATCCCAGAATCTCAGTACAGCTTATTACCTACCAGTGGTCTCACATTGTGAGCACAAGCGACCGGCAGCTTTACAGGATCAAGAGTCCCTAAGCTCCATACCGGTTATGAATTTGCCCTTAGTATAGCCCTTATCCAAGAAGGCCAGGACTGTTTCATGAAGATTTCATTTTGGATCTCATTTCCAATTTGAGCCTATAAAAGAATCTTCATAACTGAAGCCTTTCATTGTGTATTGTGGTTGAATCTTAACTAAATGGTTTCACTGATCCTTGCTCACGTTTGTGATTAGAATTGCACTAGCTTGTTACTTTCACTGAACCGTTCACTGCCTTGTGACTATGGACTATACTTGTTAGATACTTTAGATTTGGCTTATGAAATAAATCCTATTTACCTTTGAACTACCTGGCTATTGGACTTCCATCTATAGTACCAGTAGTGTGACAATACCACTGCTTCCAGCAAAAGACTCTCAAAGTGAACCCTGAGCATCCTGTAGAGCAGGTATCCATGATTTGCCCTCTACTTCCCTCCATGCTTTTCCTCTCCTCTATCCACTCCCTTAGTGGCCTAACCTATCCCATTTTCCCTCTACTTTATCTCCAATTTTCTCCATTACAGGAACCGCAACAGGCAAGAGTCCCCTCTCATTTAATTATTGGAGACTGTGGTGATCCTAACTATCCCAAGTCTCTTGCTGACCATCTATTCACAACCTACAGAGAGTTTCCACTTCACTTGCAACATTTTTGGTATTGTCGAAGTTGAATGATTGGATAAAGTAATTTTAAATTAATAAATTTTAATAAATTTTAAATTAATAAATATTGGTCAATATAGAATCCTGTGCAATTTGTACGCACCGGCATATGAATGTTAAATACGCAATCACACATGAGTGATTGTAGTCTTGTTCTCGCTCCTGCATACTCTGGAATGTCAGGTGTTCCCTAGATGATTTTATCCCGTAGGTATTTCCAGTTAATTTGAAAACGATAGTAAAAACCTACTGTGGCCACAGCACGTTACTCAGTTCCAATTGTGATGCTGTTTATAAATCCTTATAAGTAATGGTAAAGGGAAATAGTTAATGCAATCCACCAATGAGTTTTGTCCTTTTAACAGGACTTTCTCAAGGAGATTTGTTGCAGTCCGTGTATGCAATATATGTACTCTCCCTAACTGTGTACTCGGCTACAGGTCAACATCCATATTAATTAACTCCTACCTGTGTCAACTGTGCATGCTAACATCCCTATGGGTAGCCACATTGTAAGCTCATAGTGACCTCTAATTGTCTAGAATTTAAGTATGTATAGTGACTACACTGGTCCATTTAATAAACTTAGTCTACTCTTTCCCCTTCTCACCATTCTCAGTTATGAGTTCCATAGAGATTGTATTGCTACATACCGACGGAAAATATGGATGATCTTTTATATTAATATGTATACTTCCGCAGAAGGATACTGTTCAGGTTGCTTTTATTGGCACTAGTTCTATTCCTTATCTACCTGTACACAGGTAGGGATTCTGTACATGTAGTAAATTCATAACAAGACCCCTGTGTATGAATTAGATTAACTGTATACGTAACAACTCAGATTTATCCGCATAATGTGTCATAAAGTTTAATACTACCCCCTCTTCGAATGCAATGTTGAGGGTTGCTACTAGCTTGTTATTTTTTCCTAATAACTGTTTCACATCAAAATCAATATTCAGCCCCATAGGGTGTAGTGTTTACATTTTATATATCCATGCTGTCTCTTCCTTGTTTATTTTTAGCCCCATGGGGTGTAGTGTTTTCAGTTTAGTTTGTAGCAATCAGGACAGTAAATAAGAACTGGAGAGGGGGGATTGTTTGAGGAAAACAAACAAGGAATAGACAGCATGGATATATAAAATGAAAACACTATACCCTATGAGGCTGAATATAGAATAGGAAAAAAATATATCTGAAACCAAAATAAATATTTTTTTAGTGATTGGTTTGACCATTTAATGACCATGCTTTCTTCATAGCGATCTTTTTATTTCAGTTATTTCATTGATTTTAAGTCCATCCAAAATTAATCAAAAGTCCTCCCAAAATGAGCTTCAGACATTATACCACAGCTAGTTATGAAATGGTTTGTGATTAGAAACTGTTACTTTCTTGGAATTCTGACTTCTGGGGGTAAATGTATCAAGCTGAGAGTTTTCCGGCGGGTTTGAAAAACAAATCAGATTCTAGCTATCATTTATTTAGTACATTCTACAAAATGACAGCTAGAATCTGATTGGTTGCTATAGGCAACATCTCCACTTTTCAAATCCGCTGGAAAACTATCAGCTTGATACATTTACTCCCTGATGTAAATAGGGTTATCATGGATATCCTCTTATGATTGTTTTACTGCATGTAACTCTCAGAAGGATACAAGTAGTAATCTTTATGGACTGAGACAACATTGTGGCTTATTGGTGATATTCCATGAAATGTAAAAAATATTTGAGCCATAGTTTATATTCATATGCTGGTATTACTGACCTCAATGTATTGCTTTACATCATGTCTTTGCAATAATTTAGGTAACTATGCAATATAAAAGGATATAATTGGCCACAATTAAAAAGTTATTTATGTTTGATCTGTTATTGGTCACTCAGGACAGAACCAAACCCTGTTCTTTTTTGGGTGTAATGAAACTCACTTGAAATGACAGAGGTTACCAGAGCTCAGATGAAAATAATTCACTAGTAATAATTACCACCTAAGGTTCAGAAAAAAGTAATAATTGTTAAAAGATGCTTCATCAACATTTTTGAAATACATATGAAGCTATTCTCTTTGATGTAACAGTAGTAAAAAAAAAAAAAAAAAGACCTTTAGCCAATATAGCATTTAATGTTTGGGAAAGTCAAAATTGTCATATAATTAATTTTCAGTTCAAAAGGTAAAATATGTTTTAATATTGGTAAAAAAAATATAAATAAATGGCATTAATTTGCCTCTTTCTATTAAAAGGTATTCCGAGGTGATGTCAAGTGATTATTCCAGTAAATATAGAAATTCTTGATCCAGTGAACCAAATTAAACAATTTTTAGTTGCTTACTAATTTTATTTTAAATATGTTTTTAAATAATTCACTTTTAATAATGTGTGAAGTAGCCATTTAAATATTTTTACATGTTTATGACTATAGTTTGGCCATCAAAAATTTAAATTCTTGGTTTAGGGGTAATTAGGGAAATTTCGTAGTAGTTCTAGAGGATCATCCCTCCTAACTTTGATGTCCGCAATGAAATGCATGGGACAAAATGGAGGGGTAGTTTTTGATGTTTAAGTGTCAAAACTTGCCTTGTTTTGTGCTTCAGGGCTTCCACTCTGGTGTCTAATGTATGGCAGTATTTTGTATTTGGTTTCTTATATATAGCAGGATCCCTAATCTGGTGTGTAATCCAGTCTTGTGTCTATGGCAGGACCTTCAATTTAGTGTATAGTAGAATCTCTACCAATCTAATGTTAGTATCTAGCAGTACATCTAATATGGTTACAAGCTCTCATGTCTTACATATGGCAGAATTTCTAATCTGGTAACTGTAAATGGCAATCCTCCCCCAATGAAGTATTCACTGTCTACTCTGCTTGTTCTTTACTCATATGGAAGAACTTCTGGAAGCAATAAGTAACATTTAACAGACAGCATCCAGTGTATAGTTTCCTATCTGACACTATGCATACGGCTCCCAGTGTACTCCACCCTGACCTGCTCACACCTCTACTTTATGCTGTGGGGTACCCTTCTCCTTCTATTATGAAACTCTGAATCGGTTTCTTCCCAATTGTCATATATGTTTTCAAATGTTTTTGCATGACTAAAGGGCTGTATCACCCTGAAAGCTTGAAATGTAAATGCTTTTGTTATCTATTGGAGGTGTAAATTTTATAAGAAATTATCTGTTTTTACAACACAAATGTATTCACTAACCCACTGCCCATAACCAGTAGTACAAGGCAAAGTCCGAACAAAAGCCAGTTTAATTCTTATATCTCTACCATAATGACTTTTTGATGCTGAGATTTTTAGCTTTACCTCTCATCTGTAGGACACTCATCTCATTTATATTTGTCTGTACAAGTTTCTCTTCTTGCAATGCCAGACATAATGCTACATAATCCGGTATTAGTTCATACTCATTGATCTACACTGTTTTCAGCCTAACATTTTAGTTCATAGTTTTTCTTTCTGCGGACTCTCAGTGGTCTTTTGTTAACCAAACTTGCACTAATTCAATCCGTCTTGAATGTGGCTACTATACAGATTTTTCTCACAAAACATATTACTGGTGCTGCAACGCATTACTAGGTTCCATTGGTTACCTGTTTCCTCCATGATAATATTTTAGTTCCTTGTTCAACACTGCATCTCCCGATATCATTTCACTAGTCACTGCATTCCCTTATTCAATTGTTCACTAAGATTGTCCATTAACCAACACCTTCCTTATTGGCACATCCCACTCCTGATTCCAGGGGGATATTTACTAAACTGCAGGCTTGAAAAAGTGGAGATGTTGCCTATAGCAACCAATCAGATTCTAACTGTCATTTTGTAAAATGCTCTAAATAAATGATAGCTAGAATCTGATTGGTTGCTTTAGGCAACATCTCCAGTTTTTCAAACTCGCAGTTTGGTAAAGATACCCCCTTTTCCATGCTGCTTTAGGCACTCTCTGAAACTGCACCTCCTTAATGAATTCTTTCAAATTCCATCACCCTATAACACTAACAACCTAGCTGGTTCTGTTAAATAATGAATACTCAGGTAAGTACCTGTGGCTGAATATGCCCTTGTAACATTACCAAAAAGCGTTTCCAACCAAATAAATAAATCTTTTTCTATAACAATTTGGGTTTATAGATGGGTTCAGGCTCTTCCTTCTGCTGCAAATGTGCCTTTTATATAGAACTACAAATGCCAAGTCACCCTGATTTGAATTACAACATTTAAAACTTAACAGATCACATCTAATTACATTATTTTGATATTTAAGTCAGTTTAGTATCACTGCAATTAGGCTCCCACAACACAATAAATGGCACCAATATAAGAAAGTTACCAGTTGGTTTATGGTTTGCAAAAAAAGATACTAATGGCATATTTGATTGATATCATTGGTTTGCTTAACAATCTACTATATACCATTAAAAAAAGCTGTCTAAGTGAATGTCCTAATCCTCAATTTACTGCATAGTTGTATTTGTTCATCTCTTACATAAAATGATAAAGGTTTTATTTTTCCATGGTCTGAATACATTCTAATCTGTTAGGGCAACAACATTTATTTTAATACACCTTTTTTCAGATGATATACTTTTAAGGTTACTTTAGTGCAATTTGCAGATGCTTGAGGGTTGGTTAAAATTTAGTTGAGGAAGATTTTTGTTTCATCTCAGTGTTTAAGGTAGAAAGGTGTCAAATGTTTATTTCCCAAATAGCTCCAGTGTCAGGAAGTATTCACATATGCATATCATTTCACACCCTCTTTAAAAATAACATGTCATTCTCTTTTATCAAGGAGTGGAGACATACACGTGTGCTTTGTATACATAATGAGCTATATTAAATGTCATGTGCAATGCATTTAGAGCATACTTATCACATAATTATTGACTTTCATTTATGTTATCAAGATAAAAATCCCGGCTCTTTTGTTTTGAGTCCAGAATGTAGCCATTGAATGAGTTAGTGTGACCACATGTTAATGTGGAGAGTGTATTTTCCAGAATGCTGTAACAGTTTAACCTTTCTTTAAAAGCACACTGCTGAACAATATTATGTCTTATCTGCAATAATTTTAAATATTTAAGCAATTTTCTTATTATATTTTATATGCACACTTAGGGCTTGTTTAGAGTTGAATGTAAAGATGATCTCATTTAAATGCAATGTATAGATGCATCTGCACACTTACGTTTCCATGTTCTAGTATATACAGTACATGTATCCGTGGCAAAGATACAATCATCATCGTAATCATCAACTAAAACTAGCACCCAGTTAAAGTTTGTGCAAAATGTACGTCTCTTAGCTAACCTATTTTATTGTAAACAAGTTAAATGAAACTTTAAATCAGGCTCTTCGGGACTTGAGTTCAGGGTTTGGGAAATCCCCTGGTTATGAATCTAACTGTACTGCCGCTAATTGCTGATTTGCGGTAGTAGTGAGCTAGTAGTGTGTCATCCAATATTGTTTCTTTCCCAATAGCAGGATCTATAACAGATGAAGAAGATGCCAGTGGTACCCACATGAATCTAGGTGAGATAATAAAGAGGGTAAAAGAGGTAAGTCTTTATTTAAAATTAAAATAAATAAATAATTTGTATGTTTTATTTCCATTTTCCCCTTGTGCTCTAGTGGTCGCAGTGGGCTCTGGATGCTTGGGCATCCTGCCACTTGTAGATCAGCATGACCTGGTAACCATGGGCATGCTGGTGCTTGTAGAACTACAAGCTCCAGCATACCCAAACACTTAACAGCAGCCTGGACATGCTGGGTCCTGTAGAGCACCATGGACACAATGGTTAAAAATGTCTAAAACACATCCACTACCCCACTGTTGTGAGAATAGCCCATGCGCTTTTCGGCAGGGGGCTGGTTATACCTAGAGGATGGGCCTGCATTGTTTTGTTGACCTGATGCCCTAGGGAATACAGCCCTGTGCTTACCAGAATATGGCTTGTTTGGCACTAATGCAAGGGGGATTGGTACAGTGCCCCAAAAGGTTAAGTTGGGCCCAGAGAGCAGCATTTTTACATGCTTCACACATTCAGATTTTATATTTTATATTAATATTTAAAGACTCTCAATTTGTCCCTTTTACTTTAAGCCATACTTGCCAACTCTCCTGGAATGTCCGGGAGACTCCCGCATTTCGCGGGAATTCTGCCCACTTCACTTCCTAATGAAGTGGGCAGAATTAGGTCCAAAACGCTGCAATTCTCGGTAAATCGCGGCATTTGGCCCGCCCACGCTGTAAAATGACGCATTTTGAGTCATTACGTCATGGGGAGGGGCCAAAATGACGCGATTTTCATAGCCCCACCCCCTGCACGCCCACCTTCCTCGGCAGGCTCCCGGATCATACTTGCCATAAGTTGGCAAGTATGCTTTAAGCTACTACGCATTTTGTGACTACATTTGTTGCAGCAACAAACAAAACAATCATGAAAGAATATATTAATGCAGTGCATTAGGTGCTAGATAGTGTGTTTCTGATAGGAGTTCACTAAATCCAATATGCCAGATGCTTCTAAAGATAGGCTGCTCCTTATTTCCCCCCCCCCATTTCCTCAAAAGACCATATAGAGCTTACAACACGCACCAGTGGTAGGTATGCGCAGCACCCGTTCCGTGCGTCTCCTTTTTTTGCAGAGCAGCTATGTCCTGCAGATACTACCCAACGTTCAGATCTATGGTGCAAAGCTGTCCTGATCCAGACTATGAAATGGAGCTGTCAAAACGGGACTGCCCCACCAAAATCAGGACAGGATTTGAAAACTTTTAGAATTTCTCAAGCTTTCCTTAATGTGAACTGTTATTTAGAGTTTTACTGCAATATTTAAACATTTTGTAATTGAAACAAACAAAAGTGTCTCCTATTTAATTTCACATTCCTTTTCACCTAGTATATTATTTAAGTCTGTTTACTTTCATTTAGGGTTTTTTATTGCAATCTTTCTATAAGGCATTTGGAAATGACTTTGGCAAAACTTCATACAGGATTGCATAAAGTGTGAAATAATTAGGCTTTGCTTTAAACTTTCCTGGCTCATGTGGAAGAAAAAAACAGTCCTTTGTGAATGTACTAAAGCATTCTGTTTCAATAAACTTTAATAGTGTTTTCCAAGCTGTAACTTTTGATCCAGAATTGACATACAAAACGTGAAAGAACAATGTTAAAGGCAAAGTGTTATGGGAGAGGCTTAAAAATTCCAAATTCCCTTGTGGTTCTCAGTTGCCAGATCTCAAATCAAGATGTCTATCAAAACAAATAAAGCAAGTTGAACTCAGTTCTCAGTTAATGTTATCTTTCTGATCAGGAAACAGTTTCAAATCTTTATTTCAGAGCAATGTGTTTTTGCTTGGACTCATTATAGGGGTTGTATTCAAAGCCGTGTGCCCCAAGGTAAAACGTACATAAAAGAATGCGCTTATTTTAAGCAACTAAAAATGGGTATAAGGTATGTTAGAAGCTCTTTAAGTTTTTAAATATAGAGATATAAAAGTCTTTTTAAAGGCCTCTGGTAAAAATAGAAATGAATCAGAAAGCAGTGAAAGTGGGCAGCACGGTGGCTTAGTGGTTAACACTTCTGCCTCACAGCACTGTGGTCATGAGTTTGATTCCTAACCATAGAGTTATCTGTGTGGAGTTTGCTAAGTGACTGCTATTAACTTGACCTTAGTGTGTGTGTGTGTATGTGTGTGTTATTTAGACTGTAAGCTCTATTGGGGCAGGGACTGATGTGAGTGCGTTCTCTGTAGAGCACTGTGGAATTAGTGGCGCTATATATATAAATAAATGATGATGATGATGATTGATAACTGCACTAATAATTGGGAGTAGCTGGATGGTTTTACAAACCGCCCTCCAAGAGTAACCTCAGGCCCAGGTGCGGCTGCTTCTTGGGCTTCACCACTCAGGCTGTTTGGAACCCCAATGCTGCACAACTCTGTTATAAGCCAGTGATGTGCGCACAGTCACTCCCACGCATAATCTGTCTAAGAATGGGCGAATGAGGCCAGGAGCCATCATAGCCACCTGAGTACTTTATACTTGCCCCTTCCTAGGTGCCCCTGAATATGGTATGTTACATTGCGTGGGAGAGGATATTACCTTGTGTGGAAGTTGAATTAAAATAGATTATTCTACAATCTCAGTAACCCATCCAAGGACAGGACTTCTTTTCATGTTCTCCACTTACATTTCAAAAGAATATGGGATTGCAGGATGTATGTGGGAAAAATAATGTCTAAAGCATCACATTTCATTAGGTAATTTTTGTTGCTAGGATGCCTTGGACTGATTTGTAATTTGAGGTGAAAAATTAAAAGTATCAAATACAGAAATACAGTCTGGAATTTTCAGTCAAAATCAACAGCAATTTACTAAATAAATATAATGGATACATTGGGCCAGATTTACTAAACTGCAGGTTTGAAAAAGAGGAGATGTTGCCTATAGCAACCAATCAGATTCTAGCTGTCATTTATTTAGTGCACTGTACAAAATGACAGCTAGAATCTGATTGGTTGCTATAGGCAACATCTCCACTTTTTCAAACCCGCAGTTTAGTAAATAAACCCCATTGACTGTTAACAGTTTAATTTTTTTGTAAAAAATTTGTATAAAAAATATTCACATTTCTAAAAGATTAACAGACAAAATCGGTACTTGCAACTATTTAGATGTATTATAAGAGTGCACTTGGTAAGAAAAATATTAAAACCCCTTACAGCATGCATGCTATGGTACAATAATCGGTAAACAAAACTAATATACTGTAGGTTATTAGATTGTACCATGGTAAATGTATTGTAACATTTTAAGCTACTGAAAAATATTTAAAACACTCAAACAAAGTTTTTCATTTAATACATTACATGAATATCATCAGTTCAAGAGGAACTGACCAATATTTAATTTACTGAAACAAGATAAAAATATTACAGTGAAAGCTTAGTTTGCCTAACTTTAGCTTCAAAATGTTGTGGTTTGGGCATGCTTAATTGTAGGTTTTAAATATATTAAATATATTATTATACACACATACCAGTGTATTCATAAGTAATAAGAGCAACATTTTGTTTTAATTAAAACTGTTAAAAACTTCTCATATCAGTACAATTACACAATTTTATTTTAAGACAACTGTATTTATTATTAAATAATGTTACATTATTTAAAATATGGTATGGGATAGATGAGTGGCAAACATCCTCTTTATGCATCATTTTATATTCAGTGGACAAAGTAGGAATTTTAGAAGTGGCGGTATGGAAATTCGCAGTGAAGGGGCGGAGACTTTTGATAGTGTGAAATTATTTTCTATGCTTTTTAACACTATATAGCAGCGGTTCCCAAAGAATGCGCCACGGCTCCCAAGGGTGCCGCGGCCAGGAAATAAAAACTTACCAATCCGGCAGCGCCTGGGACCCAGCATCCTCCTCCCTCCTCACTGAATGTCGAGCATGACGTCATCATGTCCAACATATTCAGTGTAGAGCGGCAGGAGAGTGGAGCTGGAAGAAAGAAGACAGAAGAGAAGACAGAAGAAAATGAAGAAAGAAGATCAAGTATGGTAAGTAAAGGAACGGAGCGGAAATGGTGATAGGAAACAGCAATGCATGGGCAAAATAATGAATGAGGGGGCAGTGTGAGTATGTAGAGGCACACAGTAAGGATGAAGGGGCACACAGAGTGAGGATGAAGGGGCACAGAGTGTGAGGATGAAGGGGCACAGAGTGTGAGGATGAAGGGGCACAGAGTGTGAGGATAAAGGGACACACAGAGTGAGGATGAAGGGGCACACAGAGAGAGGATGAAGGGGCACAGAGTGAGAACATGAAGGGGCCTCTACTGAATGTGAAAATGTGGAAGCAAAGGTGGCAATGGTAAAAACGGTGTCAATATATATAAAGTATATGGAATCAACAATGTCCACTTTCTTTTAAGTCATTGGCTCCTGGTTTGATGTGCG
Source organism: Mixophyes fleayi (assembly GCF_038048845.1). Classification (NCBI taxonomy): domain Eukaryota; kingdom Metazoa; phylum Chordata; class Amphibia; order Anura; family Limnodynastidae; genus Mixophyes; species Mixophyes fleayi. The sequence goes on along the minus strand of NC_134405.1, from coordinate 285,967,102 downwards.
GAACTTAGTTCTGTCCAGTATACAAGGGAAGGTACTGATGGAATTTTTGAGAGCTTTCCTGGTCTGCTGTATGGAGTCCTGTTTTGCAGTGTCAGATTGTTCTAGCGTTGATGTCAGTGGTAAGTCTACAGAAGCCCAGAGCTCCCAAGAAGGTCAGGAAAGAGTTTTGTCCTGTGCTTCTCCAATAAGGCCTGTTCACTTACCTGCTGCAGTGTCTGTTAATATCCACTTGCTTCTAGACCATGTGAGCAACTTCAAATGGAGAGGGGAGATAAAGTGCCAGTATATCATATCAGCATATACCGCCAGGGGCGAATTGGCGATAGTCGTTACCAGGAATTTTCCAGGTAGGCCGGTGGTCTAATGATAAAGACTGAAATGTATATCATTGGAAGCATCACATAGGTTCTATTTAAAAGAGTATATATGCACTTTGGTCTCAATTGTTGGAAAAATGTATCCAGCTCGTAGAATACAAACATCAAAAATATCCAGATCGATTGATGTAAAAAAATATATAAGGATATCCCTAAGAAAGTTAAAACTGCCTCCTTTTTGAGTTGCTGCATTTGATACCTAGGTTTTTTTTTAGACAATATCAGCAACACACGATTTGTATTAGCGCCAGAGATTAAAGTTTTTCGGTGGTCTAATGAGGCTGTCCGTTGGCCTGCTGTTGTAATCTTTTTTGTTTTATTTGCATTACATTTTTTTGTGTGTTTTTTTTTTTTTTTAAATCTCCGGCACTGCTTCATCAGGGTCAGCCGTGCCTAACTGTTACCTTCTGTGTTAAATGTAATTAGCAGTAGTATATAACAGAAATGCCTTCTCCAATAACTACATAACTCGGCCACAACAGTTCCTGAAAGAACATGTGATGTACAAGTTCCTGATTAATCTGCGGTGTGCCGAACTGCCAGTACTTATACGGATAACTACATGTCAGCAGCACCCTCCAGCACAGATGGAGAGGGGGGATCGGGGTGCCAGCGGAAGACCAGCAAGTGGCCGCGGATCTTCTCCTCCCTGCCTCCCTCCCTCTATGCGTGGCCTTGTCCTATACCAGATGTCACATGGGACGCGCATCATGTGACAGGTGCCATCCCATGTGTGCACTGCAGGAAGCACGGCTTCAATAAGGTAAGTGAAGGCGGGGGTGGGGGTTAATGCAGTGTAAAGTGTGTGTATGAGGACAGGTGGCTTACATGAATGTAATGTATGTATGTATGTATGTATGTATGTATGTGTGTGTGAGGGCAGGGGGCTTATATCAATGTAATGCATTTGTGAGTGAGGGGAGGGGTTTATATTGATGTAATGTATGTGTGTGTGTGTTTGGGCAGAGGGCTTATATCAATTTAATGTATGTGTGTGTGTGTGTGTGTGAGGGCAGGGGGCTTATATCAATGTTATGTATGTGTGTGTGAGGGTAGGGGGCTTATATCAATGTAATGTTTGTGTGAGTGAGTGAGGGCAGGGGGCTTATATCAATGTAATGTGTGTGTGTGTGTGTGTGTGTGTGTGTGTGAGGGCAGGGAGCTTATATCAATGTAATGTATGTGTGTGTGTGTGTGTGTAAGGGCAGGGGGCTTATATCAATTGAATGTATGTGTGTGTGTGTGTGTGTGTGTGTATGTGAGGGCAGGGAGCTTATATCAATGTAATGTATGTGTGTGTGTGTGTGTGTGTGTGTGTGTGTGTGTGTATGTGTGTCTGTGTGTGTGAGGGCAGGGGCTTATATCAATGTTATAATATGTGTGTGTGTAAGAGCAGGGTTTGCTTATATCAATGTAATGTATGTGTGTGAGTGTGAGGACAGGGACTTATATCGATGTAATGTGTGTGTGTATGTGTGTGTGTGTGTGTGTGTGGGTGTGTGGGCAGGGGGCTTATATCAATGTTATGTATGTGTGTGTGAGGGTAGGGGGCTTATATCAATGTAATGTTTGTGTGAGTGAGTGAGGGCAGGGGGCTTATATCAATGTAATGTGTGTGTGTGTGTGTGTGTGTGTGAGGGCAGGGAGCTTATATCAATGTAATGTATGTGTGTGTACGTGTGTGTGTGTGTGTGTGTGTGTGTGTGAGGGCAGGGAGCTTATATCAATTGAATGTATGTGTGTGTGTGTGTGTGTGTGTGTGTATGTGGGGGCAGGGAGCTTATATCAATGTAATGTATGTGTGTGTGTGTATATGTGTGTGTGTGTGTGTGTGAGGGCAGGGGGCTTATATCAATGTTATAATATGTGTGTGTGTAAGAGCAGGGTTTGCTTATATCAATGTAATGTGTGTGTGTGTGTGAGGACAGGGACTTATATCGATGTAATGTGTGTGTGTGTATGTGTGTGTGTGTGTGTGTGGGTGGGCAGGGGGCTTATATCAATGTAATATATGTGTGTGTGTGTGAGGACAGGGGGCTTATATCAATGTAATGAGGGCAGGGGGGCTTATGTCCATGTAATGGGTGTGAGGGCAGGGGGGCTTATGGTAATATAATGTGGGTGTGAGGTAGGGGATGGCTAATTGGGTGCTATTTTATTTGTGGGGTGATGGTGGGGCAATTTAATAGTGGGTCCTATTAATTTACGACGGGGTGGTTTGGGGGCTATTAATTGAATGTGGTTCTGAGTTTGAATATGAATTATTAATAAACTTAAATGCTATTTATTGATGGACTTGTCTGGAGGTAGGGAAAAAGGTTTACTTTTTAAATGGGAATACTATTAATTGAATGTCAGGGCTGGTTAAAGTGCAATAGATCTAGTTATCAAATGTGAATACTATTATTTTAATGTTGGGGCTAGAGGGAGGCCTATTTACTAAATGTGGGTGCTATTGATTTAATGCCGGAGCTGGTTGGAGTTTTCTAAATTTCATGTACCCATTTATTTTCCGAATAGGGCCCCAAACATTCCAGGATCCAGACAAGCGGCAACTAAGCAAAAGACACCAGCAGCCACAGGTAGGGAAAGCAACAAGAACAGGTAGGAGAAAGCAGGACAGTCTGCCAACTGTATTTTTCTATATTGGTTTCACACGCCGCTCACCCACGGTTGCCACCAGGTAACCTGAATATCATTCATTCCTCATTCCCTGCTTCTTCCCTGGCTGTCAGGCCTGCAATCAGCTCTGCACATGCGCAGGTGATCATCTCACCTGTGTTCACCTGTCCCGCTCATCCATTGGTTACCTCTCATTTATAAGGCTCCTCCCAGCACCTCTCATTGCTGGTTCTTCTCGTCAGACTCCTGACCTGGAAGCCGCTCATGGACTCTGCTGCTGCAATCACCTATTGCCTGCTCCACTCATTAGTGGTAACTACTGCAGATCATCGCTACCATCTCTTCAAGTGTATTGCTGCAACTAACCTATTACCTGCTCCACTCGTTAGTGGTAACTACTGCAGATCATCGCTACCATCTCTCCAAGTGTACTGCTGCAAATCACCTATTACCTGCTCCACTCTTAAGTGGTCACTTCTGCAGATCATCGCTATCTTCTATCCAAGTGTGCCGCTGCAAATCACCTACTATCTCTCTGTGTACTATCACTGAGCATCACTCAGTAATCCTACTCATTTGTGGCTATCTAGTGCCTACATTCCTCTCTATACTAGTTTCTGTATCACAGCTCACTAGGAACTTCCCTAGAGGGCCGCGACCTGCAGGATGGAAGTTGCCAAGCCCAAATTCCCTTGCAGGAACCTCTGGTGAAAGCCTTCCACTTTGTTAAATTCCGCGCCTCTGGGTGAAGTACCATCAATCCCAGGCAGAACAGAAGGATCCCACTCATCCTAGTGAATTCTGACAATTGGCAGTTTATCTGCACCGTTATTCCGTATATGTATATTGTGATGACATTTTCTGTTACAGGTTTGCTACCGCTAAATTTAGTTGCTCATTTTGTCCTATTTTCTATGTATTAGTCAAAGTGTACTCATCACCCGTGCACAGAGGAGGTAGCCATTATGTGGGTGAACCAATAATCATACCTCCCAACTGTCCCGATTTATACATGTTTGTCCTGCGGATGGGAATGTTGGGGGAAGAGTGGTATTTAATGGGCAGCCTAGTGCTTTGCAGCGCTAGGCAGACCTCTGGGGTATAGCTAGCTTGTACTAATCCCGTCTCCTTTTGTGTGGGCCCTTATTACAGTTGATTTGGTCCCGCCCACATGAAGCCACTTCCAGAATTTTTTAAAGGGCCACCTTCAGTTCCCAATCCGCCCCTGTATACCGCCCCACTTCAAGCACTCTTCAGAGTCACAGACACAGGTCCTAGAAAACAATATGAAAACCCATTACAGGAAATCTTTCTGAATTATTATATGTCATAATCAATAATTTTTTCTTTTGTGTGTATCTAGAGTGTATATTTGTGAGTATTTGGAGTCGCAGGTATCACTAGATATTTCCACCTCAAAACACAGCAGTATTTTTATGTGAAGCATACAAATGCTTATACTTACACCCAATGATAGTTTAGCGATGCGGCCCAACAATGTTAGTGACAAATGTGAAAGCTGTATTATCCATATAAAATATAATGACATACAAACACGCCCATGTCCCACATCAATTGCTTACCATTTATACATCTAATCTTCTTTCCTGCAGTAGGACAAATTGAAATGGCGGAACCATGGTCTGACTGGGGCACAATAGGCACATCAGAGAAGCCAATGGTAGCGGCCTACAGAATAGCATATGCTTCCATATATTCAGCCTGTGAAGAGGACATAACCAGCCCATGTAGTACGAGACTAGCACTTATCAACTCTGCTTAGGAAGTGGTGTTTCAAATACAATACAGGCAGCCATGGATAAGATATTTAAACACTGTGATTACTGTGGACTGGAGATGCACATTTCGAACACATACATTATATATATATATATATATATATATATATATATATATATATATATATACAAAATATAAATCTTAAAATGCCAGCCACTGACATGGCAAATTGGGATAAGTAGTTCCACCACAGCTAGTGTGTAAGTACTGTATATATAATTACTGTGGGTTGTGAATGCATGTTGGAAATAGCATCAACAGTGTGAGGACACTGGGATTGGAACATAGTTCTCTAGTTTACCCGGTCCTCTAGGTTCATGGATCACACAGGTAAGAAAGCAAGAAGAAGGAGATAATAACCTCTTTATTTAAGCATAGTGTACACAAAAAATAAATGCAACAGTGCTCCCCAAGGAGAAATGTGTTCCCTAACCAAAAATAACCAAGTTTTCAATAAATTCATCAGTGTCAGTAAAAAATTCCAACAAGGTCCCCAGCAGGTCATCTCCCAGCTCAGAGTCCTAACAAGCACAAACTCCGCAACAAAGTTCACAGTTGGCAATCCAGGTGGGCCAGGAGTCCTGATCCGCTGGGTGTGTTTGTGTGTCTTGCTGATCCTGGACAACGCTTCACCAGCTTGGTGGGACTCTGGGTATCAGTCTCCCTCACATATTCGATGTAGGCTCACCAATTCTCCAGAATCTGTGTGTCTCCCCATGGAATGATGACAAATCAGTCCTAGAGGTTCGCACCCGATCTGTCTGAATAGGTTACTTGTTCAAACAATCCTCTCTGGCACTAATAGAGTATGGCTACTCAACATCAATCCAAATCCTATCTGTCTAGAATCCCAGCAACATCAACTGCTCCAATCCGGCTTTCCCTTTTTGTTCATCCCCAAAATTCCCTGATCCTTGCCCCCTCCCTGGGCCATCCCCCCGGGCCATGATCCATTTTCATTGGTGGTGGAAGAAATCTAGCTGGTAACAGGGGTGAGAGTAGAATATGACCTCAGCAGTAGCCCACCTGCTGTTTCCCTGCCAGAATGTCTGGGCCAGTTCTGTGGAAGACAATGGGTAATAATTGGCCTTCCCCACATCCAGATCTTAGATAGGACTCAGTCTCTCTTGAAGTTAATCTTTTCCACTACTTCATGATGTCACAGGGCCCCAGCTGTTCCATACTTCCTGTGAGCTTCCTCCCCCTCACTCTTTGGTCACCAAAACAATGCTGGAGCCGGCCACCTGGCAGCATTTAATAACTCGGAGGGCCAATGCCGTTCAATTGGCCCACTGACTAACAGACTGGGTTGGCCCAATATTCCCACTGTGATGTCCGGTCTTATCACAAACAGTAATTCAATATACAAGAGGATGCCAGGGTAGGGGAGCGCTATGAATTTGGTGGCCTGTGTGAGAGACTAGTGCTTGGGGCCTCCACTCCCTCTTATTTGACAAGGGAAGAACAGTGGGAAATATATGTGACAATGGGAGAGCGAGGAAGGCATATGTGCCCTTTCCACTCTCCTTTTGTCACATATTCTCTCCCACCATACTGTATATCCATTTAAATCAGAACACGAAAAGAAATGGAATTTACAAGATTATTGAAACCCTAGACTTTACATCTGGTAGCACAACCTTTGGTCAAAATAACTATCAACTGCTTCCTATAGCCATGGATGAGCTTCCTGCATCTCTCTACTGGCAGTTTCGTCCACTCTTCTTGTGCACGCTGCTTTAGCTCCCCTTCACCCAACTGTTGTTTCAGATCTATCAACAGGCGTTATTTGAGATCTACATGTGGCCAATTCCGAATAGTCCAGCATCTTGTCTTGTGCCATTCCTGTGTGTTTTTGAAGTATGTTTTGGGTCATTGTCCTTTTGGAAAACCCATGACCTTCGACGGAGACCCAGCTTTCTATATTGTACTCCAAAATTGACTGATGCCATACACACTTTCAAGGCACCCAGTGCCAGATGCAGAACAGCAAACCACAATACATCACTGAACTCTGGTGCTATTGTGTCTCATTGCCGTACAGTCATATCGATTACTCTTCCCCGGCAGCAACTCGGAGCAGTGTTGTCAGCTGTTCGTTGCTGGGTAAAGTGAGCGTATTCCAACGTGTTTTGTTACTGTTCGTGACTTTCTCAAGGGGTCTATGCCAGGCAAGGGATTATGGACGTAGGTTATATACTCTTCGTAGTGCATTTAATCACATGTATGCTGAGTAGTCACATAAGCAGGTGTAATTATTGGTGCAGTTCAGTTTTGCAACTAACAATGATCAAGAACTTTGTCTAACTTTCTTATTGTTTCCAATGTTTAAAAATCAACTTGTATCTCTCACTATAAGTGTTAGTAGTCGCGGCGGTGCCCGCGGCACTCTATACAACTTCCTGCTGGCGTCCCGGCTGTCGCTATGATGAGCGGGACGTCACTTCCGGTTTTGTCGTCCTGGTTGCCTGGGCAGCAACCGAGACGCCCGGGACCCTCTGCCGCCGTGCCCGCCCAGCTGGCTAACAGCCAGGTACTCGCACAGGTTACATTAAGTTTAGCTAATCATGGCTATTTAGTTACCAACAGCTACCTATGGCTGTTTAGGGCACATTAGTAGGTATTATGCAGTTGAGCACTGCATTACTATTGGCCACTTGCACTACTTCCATTAGGCAAATCCTGTGATTACTCTAAAGACCTAGGGCTAGATTTACTAAGCTGCGGGTTTGAAAAAGTGGGGATGTTACCTATAGCAACCAATCAGATTCTAGCTATCATTTTGTAGAAGGTAATAAATAAATGAAAGCTAGAATCTGATTGGTTGCTATAGGCAACATCCCCACTTTTTCAAACCTGCAGCTTAGCAAATCTAGCCCCTAGTCCTGATTGGTTCCTAGTACTATTTAAGTCAGTGAGATCTGAGCCTCACTGACAGTTATATCGACCCTGTTTCCAGTATTGCTGCCTGCTCCTGTGTTATTGTTTGGTGTTGAACCTAAATTGATTTCCTGTGTGTCGTGAACATAGAGAGCTCTACCAAATTGACCCTTGGAATGCCAGTGTGTGATTTGTAGATACATTTGATTAACAAGCTGTGTGTACTTGCATTTACATTTGTGTAACAGTCTGGAGGTGTGAAGAGTTAACCCTGTGTGTGCTGATGTGGGTCTTGCTAGTTTGTGGAACTAAAAGCCTGTGTGCCAGTGTGGGACAGTATATATACACTCATGCATAAAGCTGTCCCCAAGTGTGGAGATGAGGGGCATCAGGATTTGTTTCATGGTAACAGAAACTAACTTGCGATAGGTATAGTGCAGAGCCTGGGGTCTAAGTTCAGGTATATGTCGTGGGCTTGGGTATCCGTATAATGGTGGAACTTGCTGGATGATCTATTGTAGTGTGACATGGGTTCCAGGTACATATAAAAGGATGTTCGAGCCTGTGGGTATATGTCAACCAAATCTATGTGGTATGTATGATAAATGATGGGACATAATGTGAGCTTATTTCAACTTCTCATACTGTTATTAAAAAGTTCCATCTGAACAAGAGCATAAATGAGAGCAAGTATTTGTCACAAAGGCTAGGAGTATAAATAATATATTTAATTAACAAGGGTTTATACCTCAAAATCTGCATTCAGTCCCTCTGGTTTTAGTGTTTTTTAAAAAAAATACATTTTGTTTCTGTTATGTTAGTAACTACAGTATTGCAACTATGGACCTGTTCATAATGTTTGAACAGTGAATGTTTGTCAAGAACCTGGCTTAATGTGTTCGTAATTTCTAAATTTGAGTGGTCTTATCATTCTGCTAACGTATTGTTTGTGGCATGGACATTCTATCAAGTAAACCACGCCTATTGTTTCACATGATATTTGGTCTTTGATATGGTAAGTGTGTCTGTAAGTATTAGATTGAAAGTTCACAGTAGGTTTTATTTGGGTCTAGTGTTTTGCAGCTATGACAATTTCAGCAATGAAAAATGTCTTTCGATTTGGTGTCCTGTTTAGTTGTGGTTATGGAAACTATTGTCAGATGGTTCTTTACTAGCTGTTAATGAAGGTTCGAGGCTTTCGTGAATAATACATCTGGATGTTCGTCAAGGAGTTTCCCTAGATGTTCAGCAGTACATGCCAATGTTTTTGTATGATGTGTCTTATTTTTCCTGACATGTTGTTGTACTGGGTTATGAAATACAACCTTTTCTCCTTATTCGTGTTTTTGCAGTACTGTAATAGGGTGGCCCTGTCTAGGTCCCTAACTTCTTTCAATACTCTCTCTATTGATTCTTGATTGTACCCTTTGTTTGCAAACTGTGGTTGCATGGATTTCCCTTGTATGTCGTAATCTTTAATACTCGGACAGTTATGTCTAACACATTTTAGCTGTCCTACAGGTATGTTCAAAAGTCAGTTAGGATGGTCATTTATTGAAATGATATAGCTGTTGACATCTGCAGTTTTGTTGAATTCTAAAGTAATTATGTGTTTATTTTCTATCCCAATATCTAGATCTAGGAATTCTACACAATCCTTGCTGTATTTGGTAAAGAAAATTAGATTGCTGGTGTTTCCTCTGTACCTCTCCAGATGAACAGGACATTATCAATGTATCTACAGACCAGAGGACCAGATTTGCCCCAAGCTTGTGATTGGACCATATGTGTTATTGGTACCATTTACTCATAAATAGGTGATTTGGGCAAAATCTGGTCCCAATTGCTGTGCCTGTCTGCTGTCTGTAGTATGTATCACCATACCAGAAATAGTTGTGTTTTAGGATAAATTGGATCCTTTTTGTAATGAGGCCAGTTTGTTTTGTAGGTAAGTGATCATTTGATTGAGGAAATGTATTGCAATGGTTAAGCTTTGTTCATGGTTGATCGCTATAAAAAGCGATATGACATCTTTTGACAGAGATTTTCCTCCCATCTGGTGTTTTCAAAAACTTGTAATATGTGGGTGGTGTCTCCGACATATGAAGGTTGTATGGTAACTAGATCTTACAGAAAGCAGTCTATGTATTGGGACACATTGGAGTTCAGAAAATCAATTTCAGATATACTTGATCTGCCCGGGGGGATGAGTGATGTTTTTATATATATTTGCTAAGTTATAAAAAAAGGAAATGACCGGGTGGGGATTGTTCAAATAGTTGTATTAAATTTTATTGAGGATGCCCAACTGTAAGCCTATTCTGAGAAGTGCTGTGAGTTCAGCACTAAATTATCTGGCCGGGTCTTTTGTGAGTGGTTCATAGGTGTTTCTGTCACTTAAAACATTAAGGGCCTCAGTATCATAATCATTCTTATACACACAGCAAATTTGCAAACAGGCGCCAATCATCTGTAAGTTCACCAAAATATATAGAATCAAAAAAGTCCAGAACAATATATGTATAAATGTAGAGGAAGTCCTATGTTCCAAAAGGCACAGTAATGGAATCTTCTGATCAAGTCAAGTGTTCCAATATTCCTCATAGATCATACCTGCACAGGACCCGGCGAGGACTCAGACGTGGCAGAGCACAATCCGGCTCAGACTCTCGCGATAAGAGAATAGGCGGAAGACTTCCGCCTGTTTGCAAATTTGCTGTGTGTATATATATATTTGATAGGGATTGGTGTTTCCTATATAGTTTGCTACAGGCTGCCTTTCGGATTTGATACATTGTTTTGCGCCGTGGACTTAGTCATTTTTTGATTTGTCATAATCATTCTTGTTTAGACCAAGACCACCCATTTATCTGCCGGTTTAATTTAGATCTGGATTGGATCTTAGTTGATTCAGAGCTTCTTGCTCCGCTCTAGTTAGGTTTACATTCCTATGTTTAGAAAACTTGTATCCCTATTCTACTTTACTTAAATCGTCTGTGACTAATTTTTCAATGGTGTTAATGTATGGGCCTTCCATATGCCTGGGGAAAAAAAGGTTGATGCTGGATTCAGATCTGTATGTTTATATGTATCTGGTGTTGTGTTATGTTGTTGATGGGCAATGGTTTCTGATTCTGATTTCATGAAATACTTATTGTTAGGCAACTTCCTTATACATTTTTGAATGTCCAGGAATGTGTGGAAATTTGTCAAGCTGGTTAGAGGGTGCATATTTTAAATCTTTGTTCAGCAAAGAGGTTTGGGCAGGTGTTAGGTGGATGTATCTAAGGTTGAATATGCCTATGGACACGGGTTGGGTCAGGTTAGTTATCTTGTTTGCTTTGATTTTTTTGCCCTCCTCTACATCCTTCCCTGATATATCTAGTTTTCTCTTTCTTTTGCTGTACTGATTGATGTTCTTCGGTTGCAGTATACTCATCACTGCAGGGCTGATATCTAAAAAACATGTGTTAATTGTGTGACTGTATGCTAGTTGGAACAGGACCCTTCCTTTTGATTGGTTTCAAGTATTGCACTAAAGTTGTCTGTAATGGTTGGGATGGATGTTATGGTGTCCTGATGTGACTTGGGATGGTGGTTTTTGTTAGTCGATAAAATGGAGCTAAGGTCTAGATCTAGGCATCCTTCAAAAGATGTCCTGATTTTTGTGTTCTAATCTGCAATTTCATCTATTTAATAGGTTTAGAAACATACATTGTTTTCAATGTATGATTCTGACGATATTGAAGAATATTGTATATTGTTGACTAATATCCTTTTTTGTTTGACCCCGATCCAAAATGAGGTTGGTGATATTTTTTCAGCATTATTGTTTAGTTGTCTCGTGTGACTCTGATAGGTCATTCAAGTTTTGTATGTAGGGATTTTCTTAGATCTGTGGGACTTTTATTTATGTGGTGTGATATTCTATTTCTTATTTTTATTCTTATTTTTATTCTTGTGCTGGTAGTGTGTTGATTAAAGCAGAATTTATCTCTCAAAGCTTTGGATTTCTTGACTGATAAAATGGATTTATCTCCTTTGTCTAGTCTGTTTTTGATGAGTGTTTCAAATTCAATGAATTCCGATTAATTTTAATAAAGTTGTAGGAGATTGTCTAGTGTACTAATTTTCTCGTCTAAATTTTGTAGTCTGTTGGTGTAGCTTTGTAGTCTGTTGGTGATTTGTTGAAATGAGGTACATCAAGTTGAGGAAGCAGTCATCAAGAATGTTTTGCCATTGTTCTATAAAAGTTTTGTTTAATTTATTCAATGTTGGTGTTTTGTGTAATTTCAGTCCCTTTGGTATAATCTTTTGGGATAAATACTAGTCTAGTGTGTATTTATCCCACCAATAACTTACTCTCTCTTTTCAATAATTTCTGATGGGATATAACAGCTGATTAATGTCTCTTTAGTGTGGGTCCTCCTTAAAATCTTCTCTCAATGTGTGGTGGTGGTGGTGATGCACCGATGTGTTGGATCCTAATGGGTTTTTGTCCATAGACAGTGGATCATCAATAACAGAATGTCTACGTTGACTTTATATACAATTGATGTGGTTTCCAGTTCGTCCTCAAACATGGGGGTTAACGAGGCCGCATCGTATATCACTCACTGTATTTTTCTTTTTTCGTTTGTTTTATTCATTGTTAACACCCAGCGCACATGCAGGGAAGATGTTTGGGTTCCAATGAAAGGCATTGGTCGCATCCTATTTGGGTTGCCAGGGGGTGGTCCCATTAGTTGAGAACAGCAGGTGCCGAATTGCAAGGCTGCCTGTTGCTAAGTGAGGTGAAGGCTGCAGAGGTTTGGGGTTAAAAGGAGGCGAGGTGTGAGAATCAGGATTTCTTTTCTGTTATGAAGAGAAGGGGGCCAGTGCTGTCTTATGGAGGCTTTTAGTGGCTGGACAAGGGTCAGACCTGCCTCCATATACTACTGTGTGTTGCCTTTCTCAGACCAGCTCCCCAGCTCTTTGACTGACTTAGTCCTGTCATATGGGACTGAGCAGATAAGTGTGGTCTGCCCCTCCCCGTGTGCTGCCTCCTCCCTCCTCCACAGATTGCCTCAGAATGGCATCTTTGAGAGTAGCATCATAATTCTGACTACAGTTCCTAATAGGTTGGCATCTCTGTATAAGTCACCCAGTTAGAAGCTACCATTTCCTGCTCTTACCAGTCCTGCACAATTCACCTGCTGTAAGTATAATAATTTATGCAATTTAGTACTGGAAGGCATCTCTGTTAAATATGTGTGCATCTATGTAAAACAGATTCTTACAATAGGGTAGTGGTGGGAACTATACTTGCAATTGTATTTATTAACTTAACTTATTAATTTATTTAACTTGGATATTTTGACACCATCACAAAATCAGCAAAATCCCTCTGTTGTAAATCTCCTAAATTGAATTGCAAGCTGCTAGATTAAAATTGCACAAATTAAATGTAAAATATTAAAATGACTAAAAACATCCCTCTCATATAGGGTAGCCTGGATTATGTATATTATGTTGTTGCTGGTAATATATATGTGCTATCTCATTTTAAATAACTGAATTGGAATAATTCATAATGGTTAGAAGCTGGTATTGCCATCATATCACAACAAATGGTCACATATATCCAATAGAGCCCATCAATGATCCAAACATTGTTTCCAGTAGTGATCAGAATATTTACTCATCAACCCCTTGCATTGTATCCCCAGTAGTGCCTTCTGTTCCCAATAATGGCAGTATGATTGCATCCCAATAGTGATTTGCATATTTATCCAGAAGTGACCCTACTGATATCCACAAATATTTATGTAAAGGGTGCACACATACAGGGACAGGCACTCTAGGCACACATTATAGTCTTTTAATGAAACTGTTGAATGAATATAATGAAAATAAATGGATTTAATTGATAATGTCAGGATTAATAATTAAACTGGATGAGTGAGTTAATGATTATAAAGTTGTTTATGATGTTGAAGGGGGTTTTATGATGAGGCTGGAATGAATAATTTTGAGGAGGGGTTAATTCATAATGAGGGAAGTGATATTGTGTTGCAGTCACAAAAATGCTCTTTGTATTTTATGGGGTCACTAGAAAGCTTTCTGTATTGTGGTCACAAGAACGCTCTCTATTGTATGGTAGACACAAAAATTCTCTCTACATAGTTTGGCAGTCACTAGGATTCTCTTTGCATTGTATGATGGTCATAGGAATGCTCTCTGTATTGTGTGATGGTCACAAGAATGCTCTCTGTATTGTATGACGGTCACTAGGATGCTCTTTGTATTGTATATGTATCACTGACCAAATTATCATACAGAACAATATAAACCTTGCAATACATTTTGTATGTTACATCCATGGCAGTATTTTTGTTTAATTTGAAAAAAACATTTTTGTCATTTGTTCATGCTAGTGTTTACACGTAATAATAGTTTTATTTAAAAGTATGTTTATTTTATTTTGGAAATCCCACCTCTATCCCAAAGAAGAGGGGATAGGGTGAAACAGAGGACATTGGGAGTTGGAACCATTTCTTGGGGGTTCGGGCAAACACCACCATGGTTGGGACACCCATAAAGTTTTGCATACAGGTAGGCAAATGCAATGTGTTTTTCATTTTTTTTATTTATTCTGTTAGGGAGACTTTTCAACCAGTGGGATACTCAACTAGTATTAAACTAATACAAACGCTGGGAACTCCCTGTTGCTGCATTGAGCTGCTCCACACACATAACTGATGTGTGTACTCCACCCACTGGTGTGCTATCTCTGTGTATACCAGTGCAATGCTCAAGCTATTGGTGTGTTAGCTTCACTAACTGTGACAGGTGGACTCAGCCTACCATTGCGTATTGCATTTTCCTTACCTAAAACCTATGTGGCTAGGGTGTGGTAACTTCGCCTACTACTGGCCTTGCCTACCATTTATTTGATCCGCCTACATGAGGCCACTTTCAGAATTGTTTCCAGGGCCACTTTAAGTTCCCAATCTGCCTCTGGCCAGGACCCTGCCAAACGGAGCAAATGATGGGGGTGCAGTGGATGGACCCCCACCTAAGTACTATTATTATGAAGGGATTTAGTACAGGGGTTATTTACAGTAGAAAATGCCTTTATCGAGTTATTCTAACATTTATATAGGTTTGCTGTATCACTTAATTTCCACTCAACCCAATCACACTGGTAAAACAGGAGACATTTCCTTTTCAAAGTTAGAGGCTTTTCTCCAAGCATTGGTTCTCATTTAACATTTTGTAAACTATTGTTAATCTCTTTGGCTGCTCATGAACCATGTAATGCACAAGTACATTTCTGTTAAATAACCCATGTCTTTGTTTAATATAAACCCACAAAAACTGTTTGGAAGATCTGTTTTTCATAAAGCTTGGACAGACAGAAAAAAATATGTTTAAATCATGTTATACTGTGTTCATAAAAAGCACATACATATATGTAGCCAAAAAAGTATTTAAACAATAAATCTATTTTATATATTTTTGTCTTTTGTTTATGACTGGCAATCCTAGTATAACATTTGGGAGGTCTGTTTTGAGGTATGATTAGTAACCCAGGAGACTTCTACTTTACCATTTTCCACCCAGAATTTGTCCGCACATGAATTTCAAGTTAAATAGGGACACTATCAATATAAAGGTAGTGGACCAAGAATCAAACCAACAAAAGGGGACCCTTCTCAAGTGCTCCTATGTAATCAGCCCACTGATGATGCCACCGAATCATATAAACTGAGAAATAAATAAAATAAAATATAAGAAACAAAGGTGATACCATTCTATTAATCCTTCACCAAATACTTGAATATTGAAGATGGAATATCTTTTTAAAAAGTCCTGGATGGAAGTCTTTAGATCTTCTAAGAAGTACAGAAAAAGACAATTTCTATGTATAAATTTTCCCCAAACATTCAATCATCAAAGAGAATAGTCAGTAGTGTAATATTTTTAATACATTATCTTGTAGAATTCTCACCAGGGAGTATTATAACCATTTACCACCATATTTGTGACAAACAATGGCCCATAAGACAGTGATTCCCAACCAGGGGTTTGGGAACCCCTAAAGGTACTGGAAGTGTTCCCTGGGGGTTATCAGAAAAAAACAGCAATGGCTGCACTACTGTCTTTATTGTCAAGTGGATGGATCTACTTGTGATGTGTCTCCTGTCCTGTATGTGAACTTTGGGTCTGATGCTGAGTTGGGCATTGGGCATAATTTAATTTAATGTACAGTAAAAAAAGCTGACTGTAAAAAGAGCATATTTAAGGCCATATGCTGAGTCGCAGGCATCTCAAGGATGCACCTGTAACTTATACGCCAGGTTTACGTCAGCCTTACATCAGGCATACATATGCATACAAACAACCAGGTCATAAAACACGTTTTAATAGGCTTAAAATAATACAGCAGATATAATGCTCCTTTTTTCGTGTATGAATCAAAGTAGAAAAATTATATATTTAAATTATGCCCACAGAATTCAATAACATAAGCACGCTCAATGTATACAGCGCCTAACATTGAAATCTTTTCTTCTTTGCAGAAACTTCAGTGGGCTAGATAGCTTTTTGCTTTGAATATGTGTGCACTTTTATTTGCAATTTTGCTAAGGGGACCAAGGACTACTGTTGCATATAGGCCCACTCATATCTTAAAATGGCCCTGTCTGGAGGGCTGCAGGTCACTACCTCCCCCTAAACTACTTGCTTTCACTAACCAGCAAAAATGCTCACTTTCAACAAGAATAAAACCATGCACCTAGTTAATAACAGAGCTAATCGCCTCTTTCTGGCTAGAATCGACAAGGGATTGTTGGTTAAACAAGGGAAGTAAAAATGTTTGCCATGAAACACACACACAAAATGGAGCAGCATCAACTTCTGAATCTGATCAGCCATGTGCTGAATTGCCAAACCCCCTCTCTATAACATCTTTTGATCAGCAAAAAGATAATCTCTCAACATGCAAGAAAATAAAATAAGAAGATTACATCAAAATTGTTTTTACAAATATTGGGCATCTAGAGCAACCAAAACCATAGTGTGTTGTTTGTGTGAAGCGCTGTAAAACATTTGGGGGATCCCAGGGGGGAAATAAGTTTGTAGGGGGTTCCCTGTGTAACAAAGGTTGGGAACCACTACCATAAGACCATACTCAGTGATCTTATCCAGGGCCGCCTTCAGAAAAAATCGGGCCCAGTATGGGCCCCTGTGCCACCTGGGCCCCCCCTCCCCATACATGAGCGGGCCCCCCCCCCATGAGCGCCCCCCCTCATGAGCAACACAGACTTACCTGGGGCCCGCCGCTGGTCTCCGCTATTCTGTCTTCAGCCTGGCTGTCACAGTGACAGCCAGGCACCAGGATCCGATCGCAGGGGTGGAGGATTCATTTCCCCTGCGATCATGTGCTCTGCCTGTGACAGATCACATGATCGCAGGGGGAATGATTCCTCCACCCCTGCGATCGGATCCTGGTGCCTGGCTGTCAGGTAAGTTTTTGCTGAGCTGTTGTACCGGGCCCCCTGGTGAGCCCGGGCCCGGTACAACAGTACCCCCCATACCCCCCTGATGGCGGCCCTGATCTTATCCATTAATCGCTAGCATTCTTTTGTGCACAAGCTTACTAAAAATAGGGTATAATGGCACTTTATACCTTATATCTTTATTCTATGATCTTCTATGATGAGAAGAAATCTTACTCTCTCACATGGTGTTTTAATCGGAATCTATACATAAATTAAAAGGAAAAATAATTTATTAACTGGTACTCAATAAAATAAAAACATACTTACTTTACAATAAAATATCCCATAAGAGGTTGGCTTCCTACTAGATCCAGATGGTGTAACAGAGTGACAAGTATAATACACATGTAGAAACAAAGACTTTTTCAGAAGTTGAAATGCGTTGGTTGGGGAGTTTTTTTTTTCCTTACCACGTTTCCTGCCAGAAGCGCACTGCCACTAATGCCACTTTCTCAGATGTCTTTCCAGAATATCACATACAAAATCTGTTGTGTTTAGATCTGGTGACTGAGAAGGCCATAATATGTGGATAACGTCAGTGTCATGCTCAGCAAATCATGGGGCAAACCCATATGCTCTGGGGATTTGTCATCCTGGAAGACATCCCTCCCAACAGGAATATGATGCCACATAAGATGAAGATAAGGACTCTTAAGCAGAGAGTAGCATTGACCTTATAATTTCTAAGGGAATGCTGTACCCAAACCATGCCAGAGAAAAAGCTCTCCACAACAGAAGCACCAGAATCCTTCACTTGTGGAAAAAATCTATTCAGTGCTGTAGAATTCTTCTGGTCACAATTGACTTTTCAAACGTGCAAATGTGTACTGTAAGGTGTGATGAGCAATTTATGCACTGCAGACCAATTAAAATATCCTACACTGTGGAGTTCTTAATTAAACTGGTTGTTTGCATCACATATTGAAATTTGCAGGCAATTTATCTGCAGTTGCTTTCCCATTTTGGGTTGCACTTTATGGTCCAGCTATCTTGATCTTGGTGTTGTCAGAGTTTCATGCTGAAATCACCTTAGATACTGTTGCTCCTGAAACATTAGTAAGTTGAGCTGTATAGGTCAGAGAAGCTACTGGCAACCAACACCAACAACCACCCATCTTTCAAAGTTACAAATATCTGCTCTTGCAGCCATGCTAGCCATAATTATTTTTCAGCAGTTTTATACATGACACTGAGCATGCATGGATTCCATTTGCTTTCTGACACATAGGAAACCCCTTTGTCCACTCCCTATAAAATACTATTGAAAAATTGTCACATGTAAAATGACTATATTTTCACTTTTAAATGCAAGATATGCATTGAGCTTCCATGAACATACATAGCTGCAGAAGCACAAGTTTTGACTATAAGTTGGAAATATGCCATAACCAAACCCTGGTACCAACTGACACCATAAAACATCAATGTATAACATGTTTAAAGTAGGAGTTATTTGGATGAGGAATCGCTACTCTAAGTTTGGATCATGAAGTTATTCTTGGTATACTTGAGATCCTCAACTATTTGGTTGTCTAGGTGAAGGATTATAAAAGTCCTATAATTGTTAGAGCTTAGTGATTATTTTAAAGTTTGAGAACAGAGGAAATGGAGAAGAGTCTGATACAGATTACAAGTGCCATAAACCTGAAGTGTAAAGCAGCCCTACATTCTGGAACCCTTTACACCAAAACTGACTCATCTAACAAGGAGAGAATTGAATGCAGCTCACACATTAGGAGGTCCCACCATTGTTTTGTCTTTTCATGCTGCATCAGTTTGAGTGGTAATCACTTTTTATACCCCAGACACAAACACATTTTACAGGTTTTGTTTGGGACAGAATGGACTTTCTTTTGGCATAATAGCCAAATAAATATCTTGTTAATTTATAGGCATTTTATATGAAATAAAGGAGGGACATATTTTACAAAATGTGTTTATTCATGACTCTTTCCTGCACATACAACACTATTTCAACCCCCAAAATATACCCATTATTTAATTATATAACATCTAATATTTACAGAGACAACATACCACAGTATGTGCACTTTGGGTCTGATGCTGAGTTGGGCATTGGGCATAATTTAAGGTACAGTAAAAAAGTTGACTGTAAAAAGAGCATATTTAAGCCCATATGCTGAATCGCAGGCATCTCAAGGATGCACCTGTAACTTATACGCCAGGTTTACGTCAGCCTTACATCAGGCATACATATGCATGCACACAACCAGGTCATAAAACACGTTTTAATAGGCTTAAAATAAAACAGCAGATATATTGCTCCTTTTTTCGTATATGAATCAAAGTAGAAAAAATATATATTTAAATTATGCCTACAGACATCAATAACATAAGCACGATCAATGTATACAGCATTTAACAGCTTCAGGGGTGAATTTGCAATCAGCCAATTAGAAGTGGCTCACTAGTGCTGGCAACGGTCATCATCATCGGTATATATTTGTACCTGCCCTTAACCAGGTGCAAAAGATACAGCTCCAGACAGGAGTATATATGTCTATGTGCTGATCTTCCTCAGCCAAATTTGTGTCAACACGCCCTTACTGTACTACTATTTAGATCGCTCCTCCTATCTCCCCATTCCTCCACTCCAGTTGTAAGGAGGCGTAATTGCCAAAAACGCACACGTGTTCTCTTTGTAGGCATGCGTAGTGCACATTTTAGTAAATTTACGTACACAAACTGGTATAAGTTCATCACAGCATCAGGCACTATGGGCTAGATTTACTAAGCTGCGGGTTTGAAAAAGTGGGGATGTTGCCTATAGCAACCAATCAGATTCTAGCTGTCATTTTGTAGAAGGTACTAAATAAATGAAAACCCGCAGCTTAGTAAATCTAGCCCTATATGCAGGCGCTGGCTGGGATGCTGCAGGCAGGGGGGCACACAGGCGGCCGCATCTCATTACAGGGGATGCGGCCGCCTGTGTGAAAAAAATCAGAAGAAATTGCATCGGGGGGCGGCTGGCCGGCCTACCCCCCGGCCCTAAAAGCGCAAAATCTGAGCGGCCCAGTGGGCCGATGCCCCCCTGTCCCCCGGCCCAGCTCGCCCCTGCCTATATGTTTGTTTTACAATAACAAAATGTATATGTAAAGCGTGTTTGTGTGTCTGTGTTTTCCCCCACTTTTTGAATTTTAATTTTTACTTGATTTTTTTATATTAACATTTACATGATAAAGCATATTAACATGCAAAACCATAAACTGAGATGCCATTGGTCACTGGTGTGTTTCCTTGCTTTCACTGTATTTGCAGTGTGACGCAGGCTAAATAACATTTTCCCTATATGTCTTATTAGTCACTTGGTATTCAGGAGGGAGCCCAATCGCTATTAATATGTGCCTCAAACCTCATGTAGGTGCTAAGCTCCAAACAATGACTAAGGGATCCTGTGGCATGCAGCCTAGAACTATTGTTGATTTCAAGCCCTTATGTAAATCCTACGTCAAGGTAAGAGACTAAAAAGAGTGTCCTGAAGACAATAGTATGTGACTGTCTCTTAAATGGATCATTTGTTAATAAAAAAATTTAATTTCATTGTTGTTCCTAAAAGAAAATAATTTGAAAAAATTATATTTAGCTACATTGCATCAAGAGGGCAGTTTGTGTTGTATCCAGTAGCAAAAAACATAAACAACTTTGTCTTATGCTTTAAACACATGGAGAAACAGAAGGAAACCAGAATAAAGCAAAGTATTTAGTAAATTGCAGAAAGGTATGTACAAGTAAATAAACAAATGGTGAAACCCATTTTAACGTTCAATATAAAGTATTAATGGGGATTGCATTGACGTCAAAAGAAGAAAAGACTTTACGTAGAAATACATTTACTTATATATTATACAGTTTTACTGGTTTTCCTATGGACAACTCAAGCTGATCGTCAATGATTGCCTCATTCATTAAATTAGGACATATCCATTTGGGTAACCTCAGTATAATTAATGAGAAAACAGTCCAGAAATGATTTTAGTGCTACCAAATTATATATCATCCGTAAAACGCATACAGAGGAGGCTTTGTAAGTGGTTCAGGAAAAATCAAAATGAAAATCAGCAATTAGGACAACTACACTCTAAGATATATCACTTTCTGAAGAATTCAAACTCATAAAAAACAGTTTTTTCCCCAAGAAATGTGATAGCTTTAAATTCCATGAGGCAGCAATCTCATCAACTGGGATTCCAAGCTCCTTTTTGTTTAAATTACTTTCATTTGGTCAGTTCTTCCATGAAATTATGTAATATCATATAGCAGTGTTTTAATTCTGAAATTAGAATCATAATCAATCATTTTCTTGTATTTATTTAATGCCATTTACAGTTAGATTACACATTTTCTTCTCCACCGTATGGAAAGTTTTTATCCCATCTGAAAAAAAGTTATATTTTTTCTTTACGCCACATTTTTCGGATCATAAACAAGATAATGCAGTATGTATATTTTAAATCTAATGGAACATTTTTCTACCATTTGGTACTTCTGCAAAGACTGGACTGGTGAATCGGTATATTAACCCTTACTACTACAGTCTTTCATTGCTGAGGCAGCTGAACTCAGCTGTCCCAGAGATGTTTTTCTGTAACATGGTGGCAAAAGGTGTTTTACCACAGCAATAAAAAAATATAGTCTTATTACCAGGATGGGGGCATTCTTGTGAAATAGTCTATTTTCCTGAATTTTACCTTTATTCATTTTCAACAGAGAGATTTTCTTTCTTACTTGCAATGATTCTTTATTTCACACTTATGATACAGGAATGTTAAGCACTGTTCTGGTTTATGCATTTGAACATACTAGAGCCCATTCATAAATTGCAGAAAATGCAGGACACGCTGCTTCTTTATTTGCTCCAGTTCTACCTAGCTTTGTAGGCTTTCAGATTCACAGGGAAATGCTCATGGTGGAAAGCTGGCCTTTCAAAGTCCAACCTAATATCATTTAAATGCCCCTTGCTTCATTTATTTTAACTTTCATATTTTTCTCCAATGATAATAATTTGTCTACATTGATTTCCTAAATTAATCATGAGTGTGGGTACACCATGGGCCTGATTCATCAAGGAATGTATCTGTGTATTGTGTGCAAAATGAATCAACGCCTGCCCAGAATCGGATCATGTGGAATTAAACGCAGCAACGTTCAATTCATCTTTGTGCAAAAAGGACACTTACTACAGCCAAAGATTTCTGGGAGGGAACGAGTCTGTGAATGCCCATAGTCAATGTACAAATGTACAGTAGGGGCGTGCCAAACTTAAGCATAAAAAAAAACCCAAAAAAAAACCAAAAACTTTTTTTTGTAAACTTTTGTCATTAATGCTTATATTATTAACAGGTGACATCAATTGAATAGTTTTTTTTTCTGTGTGTTCTTTTGCAAAAGTATATTCCATATAGTAAAGGACGCATTCTGCAGTGTCTTGTGTAGTAGAGCACAGCGGACCTGCACCCGAATTTACCAGCGCACATATCTTCAAATCCATTCCTTTTTTAACTCGGCAGTGCGCAGAGCCAATTTACGTATGTTTTAAAACAAATGCACGTTGCGCTCGGTGGGTCTGATTCATTAAGGAAAGTAAAGCAAAAAAAAATTCTCCTGGACAAAAACCATGCTACAATGCAAGGGGTGAAAATTTGTTTTTTATTATGCACATAAGTTAAATACTGGCTTTTTCTCATGTAGCACACAAATACTTGATAGCTTATTTATACACTGAAAATTAAAGTTGATCTACGACATGTTCTACCCCAACTATAAATCTGCCATCACATTTTAAATTTACATCCCTCCGATGCAACATGTTTTTGCCAAGGTGCAAAGTTACAAATTTTTTTTTTTGCTTTACTTTCCTCAATGAATCAGGCCCAGTATGCGTGCCTTGATGAATCAGGACCTATATCTTTATTAGATATCACTTTTGTATTTACAATTTTATTATATTGGTCACCGTGCAACTACGAATGAACTTATCTGTTAAAGTGCAATTGGAGTGCAAAATGCATACTATTAAATGTACAAGGAAAGGTCCAGCCTCCACCCAGAGGTGGAGGCTGGACCTTCACCTCTGCAGATAAATTGACTACAAATTGCAGCCTGTGGTGAAACAGTCAGTTTAAACAAAATTGTTCTGATAAGTCCTCTACAGAGCATGATATCAGTTTGGGTTGCAAAGCATAAACCACTCATCACAACTGGCCATGCATGTTTGTGAGTTTAGTGGTGCAAAGAGGACAAGCAATGGACTACCTGGCAGTGGAAGCATGTGATATGATCCAATATATCATACTACACCATGTTCTTGACAAACTGCATTTGTGGCACCAACCAAAAGAGCTCTACTGCCCTAAGTGCTTGTTTTTAATAATGAATGTCTGAGATAGGGGTTTTCCTTCTAGATCATCTAGGCATCAGTAGACTGAAAATATGCTTTTTTTATTATTCTTTTTTTTAATTAGTGCTACACCAAATACTTGGACCAAAATGTAATCAGCTATTTCTCTTCAGTATGAGGATACCAAAATATATGTACAACACCATTCTAGTTGTCCAGGTTCCAAGATCTGCATTTTATTTTTTTGCCCTTACATTGTGCTGTCACCGCACATAGCTACAATGTATCTGTGTGCACAAATCCTTGAGCTGAAAATAAATAAACACAGGATTAGTGTTGTCAGGAGAAATGCTGGTAACAATTGGAAAATTTTGGAGTAACCTTAGTTCTGTGGGACATAAATGCATTTTGCATGAGACTAATATAAAATGTGTAAGTGTCATACACAATGTTTAAAGTGGTTTTATTGAGCAGTGGATAGTGTTAAGGTGCTGCATGCTTTAAAAAATGAAGATTCAGGGAAGGTTTTAAATGTGACACCCTGAATATATGTTTGCTTCACTGGCTAAGGACGGATTCACCTACAGGATATGCCTTGACGTGAGCTCATGCGCATTCAGCAAGAAACGCCCCCAATCTGCCCAACTCTTCCCATGATGCACACTTGTAACCACAGCTATCTTTTCCTGTATATTTATGTACTTATCTGTAATAGCAGGTACATTTACGTAAAAATAGTGCATGTCCGTGATTTGCAATGTGCTTTGCCCTTTTGAAAATAATCCATAATTTCTTCATACTATGCCCACTGTCAAGGGCAAGCAACATTTTAATGGGCCCCCAAAGATTCTAGAGAGGGACACAGTCCCCTCACTTACCCTATTGTTCTCCTGGTGTAATGTGTACTACTCTGTATTTCCTACTCAGAGGGATACCTACCTCTCTCAGCAGAATTTAATTTTGGAGCCCTAGGCAAGCTCAGATGATTGACATTCTGAGGCGTGAAATGCCTTGCGGTTTTGGCGGTCACACATTTATCATGCTCCCTGAGGACTGTGGACAGTGCACTGTTTGACAGAAGAGAACGGAGCCTGGAGCTGAATGGATGTCAACGATATGAGGCTCAGTAGCTGAGAGACCGTGAATTGACAGGTTCATAGTTAGAATACCTTAAAATAACTCTTAAGCAAGGTAACTCATAAGCAAAATATTCAAGGCATCTATAGGAATGTGGCTGTGTACCAGTGTCATGTTAAAAGGTATGTTTTTTGATTATGGGCTAATATGGGCTTTAAAAGAGGTATCACTCTTACTTGCACATATGGGAGCAGACCTTTCCACTCCATTTGTCTGTCCCGGAGTTTCTGAAGCACTGGTACTTTGTGTTTACTGTTCTGTACTGTTTAACCCTGTATGGTTTACTGTTTGTACTATGTACGGCACTGCGGACACCTTGTGGCGCCTAACAAATAAATGATAATAATAATAATAATATAAGAAACTGAATACAGGAGACATAAATCAAATGGAAATTAACTCCTGCTAAGTGCACATTCTGGACCATGAATTTATATATAGGGTCCTGAATCTAAAGAAAATATGGTAGCAAAATATATTATTGGCAACTGTTATGATAATCAAGTTTTAAGGAAATATTATACAAATGTGGTCATGATTACTCCCAAAGACATGAGAACATTGCATGTTCTTAAACCAGGGGTTAATGTATATTGATGTCCCCTTAAGAAACCTGAATCTTGTCCTCTAATTTGAATTTTTATTCAAGAGAAGCCTTTGTCCAGAAACAGGTCACTCAAAGTGCATTATGTTTTATATAGGAAACACAATGCATCAAATTGATGTTTTTTATAATCCATATCCGAGATCTCTGTATTCATTCGTAATCAGAAAACCTAGTCACATGACATGTGTCGAGCACAGATTCCAAACTTATCAAGAAGAGAGAGCAATCAAGCAATTTCCCAACAACTAAAAAATATCGTCTCATATGCATATATTTGAAAAATGTATACTCTTTTGTTCTATTATATTCCAAAAGAGAAATATCCCATTTAGATAATTTCTGAATAGAACCAAAAGGCCCCTAAAGGTCCGTAAAACTGATTAGCATACAACACTCTACTTTCAGTGACCTCGCAGTGAAGACAGTTTTATGCAAAGAAGAGATTTTTTAAAAGATAATGAACATTTGTCCTTAGTTATCTTTCCCAGGGCAAAGATAACTGGCCATATTTGACATGAAAAGTTGGAAGTAGTAACCGGAATATATGTTTTTTGGATAACTGCTCAGCTGTATCTATTGACCTTGACCTGTCTTGGCATATACCCCCTAATGTTGAGAATTAAAGGGTTGTAGGTTTTGGAACTGCCTCACCAGTGGTTGAGTCACCCAGAGAGTGTATTTTTAGACTTTGGGGGTACATTTAGGATAATATATCTCCAATGTGATTTGTTTTTCATTGCATGCAACAATTGGTAATTTTGATTTACAAAGACAATCTTTGTTACAATATACAGATGATATTTCTGTTGCTACTATACATACACATATGACTTTGATTAGTGAGCTAAAAACATATTTTAAAGTCTCTATTAGAGATTAATGAAAAAAATTGTTTTAGCATAGAACACACTTGCAAGGAATCATGGGAAAGGTAATGAAATATACTCTAAGGATATGACCAATCAATGAAATGCCAGGTTCCAATCATTGGGTCCTTGTGAGAATAATCAGATATTTCTTTGTTTCCTCTGTAATAGTGTGGGGACATATGAAAAATGAATTTCTCAGTTCTGAAAAGATTCCAACATATAATATTAACAGGAGAATGGTTTTAAAAATATTATTTTTTTACTTTAGAATCTAATGTGCACATAATATTTTTTATAGAGATCTTAATTCCTCCATAGACTGATTAAAACATGATGAAGTTAGAATTTTGATTAATAGTGCAAAAAACATTCTTAATATCATTTACTTATACAAATGACAGATCATATGTTACAGGGAGAATGGAAATTAAAATATGTTATAGTCACAAGCAACATTGAGGTATCTTTTTAATTTGAGATTTTAAAAGTATAAAGGAGTAGGGAGAAAAATATGTTTCATTGAATGTTTTTCTAGTAATTTTTTTTTGGCTAAACAATGATTTAGGGATGATAATCATTGGTAGAAATATTTTAGGACCGAAGGGTGTCATGGTAGACTTTTGAATATAGTCTTTTGGGACATCACGCCGAGAGATTCACTTAAAGAAGGACACTGGAAAAGTTTTAGAGCACAGATAAATTATTTTATTTTACGGATGGTATATTGATATAAGCAGAAAATGATTAAGAACATGAAAATATGTTGCATTATATATGTCAGACATTGTAAAGTTTTGAAAATGAATATTGACAAGTTTCAATTATTAGTTTACAGACCCTACATAATGTGATTAAGTTACAGAACATTCTGATATTATAGGCAGATGTTCACAGAGTGGGTAAAAAGGCTGGCTAGTAATGGATTGATGTTTTACCCATAGGGATATTAACGCTGAGACAAGAGATAGATACATTTTCTGATCTCCTTGAAGTAATTGAATATATATAGTTGAATTTAATAATGTGATTATAAGTGATATAGAGATATATAAGTTGTTGAAAATGTTAACTTATTTTTTAAAATGTGCATTCTAAATTTGAGGAAACTCAAAGGTGATATCCAGCTCTATTCAAGATTTATATCTTATTTGTCTTCAAAATAACGTAAAACGTAACAAAATAATTCCCTACAGCAAAGTTGGTGATAGAAATGAAATTGATTGTATTTGTAAAATAGTGCTTGAAATCTTTTTATAATATTTTATGTTTTGTTTTCTAATTTGTTTTTTTTACTAGTGATTCATTTATCAAATGTATTATTTGCTGTGGAAATATGTGATTTCCTAAAAATTATTAAATATATGATTGTTACATATTTAGAGGACAGGTTATGTACCATGTGCAACTTATTAGTAATATGTCAGAGATTTTATGTGACATAATATTTTTATTTTGTGGCATGGTAGAGTGCATGAATTAAATACTTAAGAACAGAACAATCAAAATGATACAAAACAATTGAGTTATTTGTACAGACTATAGATAATACTATTTTGTTAATACAATGAGTGGGAAACAAAAAGAGATATTGATTTAATATAAAGGGAAAACTGTCATATCAATTAATTGTCTTTTCTTTGATGAGAATTGATAGTGTCATTAGTTCTTACAGCATGGGCTGGAAAAGCGCTACCAGAAATCAACTTCTGGTTACTCCTGAGTGTTTCTACAAAGCTTGTACCCCCTGGTTATTCTAGGAACTTTAAACAATGTATTTCTCATGTATCTGGTATTCATCTTTTTTTTGGAACACCTAAGTAAAAAATAAATGTGCAAGTTACACATTTCCTCACTGAGCATGCGCACCCAAGATACATATGCATATGTCAGCATACAGATTCAGCCGCTTCTTGCACTTCCAACTCCTTACACTTAGAGAGGTGGAACGTGGAGAAGGCTGATAATAAATTTTACACTAAGCAAATGGGGGTAAGTCCAACTCAGCAACAGGCCCACTATGCTGACTTGCAACTCTATATAGCTACATAAATGCACCATTTTTGCAGCACAAATTTTATGTGTAGATTTTGTTTTGAGGGTCTCTAGGAATCACACTGAAACTCCAACATGCTACATGGTTTAAGGAATGCATGGCCAGTACGGTGGCTTAGTGGTTAGCACTTCTGCCTCACAGCACTGGTGTAATGAGTTTGACTTCCAAACATGGCGTCCAAACATGGCTTGGAGTTTGTATGTTCTCCCTGTGTTTACGTGGGTTTCCTCCGGGTGCTCTGGTTTCCTTCAACATTCCAAAAACATACTGGTATTGGCTGCTATCAAACTGACCCTAGTGTCTGTGTTGTGTGTGTTAGGGAAATTAGACTGTAATTGGCAAGGGACTGATATGAGTAAGTTCTCTGCACAGCGCTGCGGAATTAGTGACTGATGATGATGATGGTTTTTACCCTTTCATTGTGACAGTGGAAACACAAGTAATGCCTGTTCAGCAGTTATAATAGGCTTTCTAATTTGTGAGCACTATGTGATAATATCAATGCAATAGTACTCGCAGGAATATTCAGAACTAAAAAGTTTAGTATGTACTAAACAGGCCACACTGGTGTTACTGCACCTCTCAAATACCACCTTTAAATACTCCATACATAGAAAGACTAACATATGGACGACAATAGTTACCCTGCTTATTAATGGAAATGTTGGTGGAATGTTAAAAGAGCACACAGTAATAAAATAAATACAACAGCTAGTGTTGTTCTTACTAAAATATGTACTATGGTGTATAAAGTAAACTGAATGGATCAATTGCATCATCACTAGAATAAAATGTGAGCATATGTTGCAGATTGCAAGCTTAATAGCAGCAATTTCACATCTAAGCAGTGTGTAATGTAATCTCTGTTTAGGTTCTGAGTTAGAGTTTTGTTTCAAAATAGGCACAAGGTATTCATTCAACCTCTGCAGATGTTGGGGGCAAGCTGACACCTGAAGTCTTGTGTTGACAAAATTTGGGACATTGATTGCAAAATAATAAAAGTGATTTTGAAAAGGTATTCTGGATATTCATTTTCTTATGGTTTGTATACCTTTGGTTGAATGCCTTCTTTCTCTAGCGCACATACAAATCAGATATAAACACAATGTACATACATTTCTGCATGTCATGTATCAGAAACAATGATTCACACAGTATCTCACCCAGTGCATTCCTTTCACAAACTGCATTGCTTAAATGGTATTTCACTTTCAATGTTTGGCATATTTTGTAGATTAAATGTACTATTTGCCAGACTATAGGCAAGATCTTGAAACACAAAGAACAAAAAATAAATGTAAAGCTGAAAGCGCTTCCTATTAAAATGGCTGCCTCTGGAGAGTAACAAAGTGATCACCTACACTACACTTCAAAATACTAGTAAATACATAAACATGTACACAACCAATGGTGCTATCTGATCATCAAGAGATGTTGAAATAGCTTACGCTTATCACATATATCATATATTAAATAGTTCGTACAGTCCATATAGTCCAGACCTCTTTTGACGTTTATTTAATGTTTTTCCAATGTCCATTTAAAGCTCACAGTCCATCTCATATGGTAACATGTAAAATAAGTGATGTTAACAAATATAGTGTAGTATATTCAACTCAAATTTGTTATATCTGTACAGAAAAACCAATCACCCAAAGTTAGTATGTGTCTCCTTAGATGTCATACTTTAAAACACCATAGTTGTGGTAATGACTTATGGGGTATTATCCCCTTTTGTAAATGTGCTTACTCAGAAATCTCTTCCTTTGCACATATCACAACCTCACTGGTTTCATATGGATGTTTTTTCTCTTTCCTCAGATATTTAAGTTGACTCGTGTATGAATGGGTCCTAGTGTGATCCACAATAAACGGGAAGAGGAAAAATAGCGAGATAATGTATTACCTCACAACAACATTTTTATGAAACGTCCGACATACAGACATACAGATTTAACAAGATAAAATAAAATAAAAATCTCTTAAAAACAGCAGAAGTCCAATATATCCTAATGGCATTTGAAATAACCGCCTGCTGGAATCTCAGAGTATGATCGTTTTCAGCATGTTCTTATATTGCGGTCTTTATTTGGCTGTATTATTATTATTATTAATTTTTATTTATAGGGCGCCACAAAGTATCCGTAGCGCCGTACAAGGACAAACAATGGCACAGTACAAGGTGAAACAGCACAGTACAAGTAACAGTAAGCACTATAACTCTGGGGGCTCAGGCACAGCATGAAAGAGAGGGAGGGAGGGGAAAAGTGAGTATAGGCAGGTAACTATGGCCCAAGAGGGTGGGCACGGAAGACAGGTTCAGAGTCACTGAGGGGAGCGGAGAGAAGCGAGAGGAGACAGAGGGCAGAGGGACTGAGAGGAGGTGAGCTGAGTAGCTGGAGAGCGCAGTTAAAAGTGATGGAAACAGAAGGTAGGAGAGCCCTGCTCAAAGGAGCGAACAATCTAAAGGGAGGGGAAGACAGACAGACACATGGATGAGATGGAGAGACAGGAGAAACGGAGACGGAGTCGAGGAAGGGGGAGAAGGGAAGAAGGGATGAGAAAGAGAGGTAGCCGACCGGTGGGAGTTTAGGCATGAGACTGGAAGGCTTTAAGGAAAAGGTGGGTTTTTAATGTTCGTTTGAAAGAGGACAGATTAGGGGAAGTTCTGATGGAGCGGGGGAGCTTGTTCCAATGGAGGGGAGCGGCGTGGGAGAAGTCTTGGATACGTGCGTGAGAGGAGGTAATCAGAGGGGAAGAGAGGCGAAATTGGTTGTATACAACCAATTTCCCTGCAGAAAGGAAATTTCAACACGTCCCAGGCAGAGATTGTATTTAGGTCACCTGAAATAGTGACTCCTAGATCCCTTTCTTTCTCAGTAGTTTTCATTATAGTGCCATTAATACTATATTTATTCTTTGGTTTTTTGAGACCCAAGTGGATTATTTTGCCCTTTTTGGCATTAAACTGTAGTTGCCACTCTCTTGACCACTCCCCTAGTCTACCTAGATCATCAATCATTTGTTTTTTCCCTATAGATGTGTCTACCCTTTTGCATATCTTTATGTCATCTGCAAAAAGTATGACACAATACTTTACCTTCAATATTATTTGCAATGTCACCAATAAAGATATTATAAAGCACTGGTCCAAGTACAGATCCTTAGGGTACTCCATTGATAACCTTTCCCTCCTGTGAACTTTATTTACTATAATTCTCTGTCTTCTATCCTGCAACCAAGATTGTATCCATTCACCCATCTTAGAATCCAGTCCAAAGCTTTCAAGTTTATTTAACAGCCTACGATGTGGGACATTGTCAAAAGCCTTACTAGAATCTAGATAAGCTACATCTATAACCCCCTTAATCTAATACTTTAGTCACCCAGTCAAAAAGTCATTAAGATTTATTTGACACGCTTTTCCCCCAGCAAATTCATGCTGTTTGGGATCCTATAAACTGCGGGATTTCAGATATTCTACAACTCTTTCTTTTAAGAGTGTTTCCATAATTTCCCTACTACTGATGTACGTCTTACTGGTCTGTAGTTGCTCGCCTCTTCCTTGCTTCCACTTTTGTGCAGTGGGACTACATTCACTCCTTTCCAGTCCTCTGGAATTACTTCTGTAATTAGTGACTGTTTGAATAATTCTGTTAATGGTGTTGCCGGGACCCCTTTACGCTCTTTTCGTATCCTTGGATGTTTCCTATCTGACCCCATTGATTTATCCCCTTTCAGTTTTGAGAGTAGTGTTAGGACCTTCTCCTGTGTAAATGTACTTGTAGCTAGCTCATTTTTATGAATATACTTGCAACTTAACTGCCCCTTCCCCTCTATTTCTGTACTGAGCAAATTTTCTTTTGCTTAGTTCCAAATTCATGCATTTGCATCCCCCCGAGTATTCTGTATTTGTCTCCTTGTTAGTATCATACAATACACTATCCAACTGCTGAAGCTGGGTTGTGTCATGCTAAAAATATTTTTAATACAAAAAATAATGAGCTCTCAGCTTAGTACTGGGAAATGAAAACCTGCCCCTGCATGCTGTAATGTGGGACAGCGGGATGCCTTGTCACCATCCCTTAAGCAGTGTTGGCTGCACAAATAAAAGCCCTACCCAGAATGTCTGCTCCTGTTCAGCCAACTTTTATCACTATATAATGCCTAACTGGTTGTGAGGACACCAGGGTTAGAACCTAAGTCATACTTGCCAACTCTCCCTGAATGTCAGGGAGACTCCCTGAAATAGGGGTGATCTCCCTCACTCCCTGAAGAGTCTGGCATTCTCCCTGATGCTGAGCCAGTACAAGACGTGGTTGGCTTCGCCATCTGTGGCATGATGACACAGTTCAGAAATTGTGTCCTATGTCTATGTATTGATGCCTATGGAGGTGGCCATTTTCATGGAGACCAAGATTTAATCAAAGACTGACAGGTAAGACAACATGACTTCAGTAATGGAGACAGAAATGTAAAAGACACTTCAGTCTCTAGAGATTCATTAGCTGCTTTTCTTTAACGCATAGTTGCCTACTCTCCCGGAATGTCCAGGCGACTCCCGCATTTCTGGGAGACCTCCCGGGAGAGCAGGGCAACCTCCTGGCTCTCGTCCCCGCAATAGATAAGTGGCAGGGGGCGGGGCTTAATGACGCAAATATTGCATCATCTTAGCCACGCCCCCCTGGTGTAATTGGCCAAATTGTGGCAATCATTTAGGGGGCAGAGTCAAAATGATGCAATTCATCAAGCCCCGTCCCCGCACGCCCACCTCCCCCGGGATCTCCCTGAAGCCAACGAGGAAAAGTAGGCAAGTATGACCTAAGTTCACTAGGTACCTGTCACAATCTGCCCTCAGCTTATGCATTACATGCTGCTTTGCATGGCAGCTCCTGCCCTTTGTGTCCTATTATTGTATTGTATTGCAGCAGTACCTCGGATTACCAGAGGTGCTGCTATTATGCCTTTCTTGTTTGCCTTAGGGGTTAACTTGTTCACCAATTATCCCATGCACCTGGGTGTGGTTTTCCCTTTATATACCTGTCACTCCCAGCACAAAGGGCTGGTTATTGTTGTCCCATCCTGTGATGTCCTTTCCTGTTGTCCAATCCTGATGTAATTTCCTGTTGTCCTTACCTGATTGTTTCTGGACATTCATGCTACTTTCTGCATCAGCTGGAACCTGGTATTTTTCACTGCTCCTTATTACCTGTTGTTAATATCTACCCTCTGCTACCCTGCATTACCGTTTACCTGGTTGTTTCTGGACATTCATGCTACTTTCTGCATCAGCTGGAACCTGGTATTTATCACTGCTCCTTATTACCTGTTGTTAATACCTCTCTGCAAATAAACACAGAGTGTTTTCACCAAATTCGTGACTCCTAGCTGTACTTCTGTTTGAGATCTGTGGCAGTACCTGGCCCTCTCGGTTCATGAATCACACGGGAGGCAAGAAAGAGATAATGATCCCTTTATTCACACAAGTGTTCACACAGAGTAAATACAAAAACAGTGCTCCACAAAGGAGAAATACTCCCCCCACCAAACATACAAGAATGTTAGCTAATAACCAGTGGAAATAAAACACCCAAACAGCACATAGGAGAGGTCTCACCACACAAGAAGTTTTACAGAGTCCCTTTCAGGCCACAAATGAGTCCCAAAGTTATTTCACAGGATGGCCAGTGGACTGGTCTCAAGTAGTTGTCCTCCAATCTTGCTGATCCCGGCCGCTTGGCCAACTCTCCACTAGCCTAGCGGAACCCAGAGTACCAGTCTCCCTACTCCAAGTAAGCTCACCAGTTTCCTCTGGATCAGGAGAGACTACAGATGGATAAAGGGTCCAACAAATTTCCTCACTGGGATAGCAATGTCCAACCAGCATTTGTCCCCTGGTAGAGTTTGATAACCCTCTCCCAGTCAGAGTTCCTTCTCCTTCAAAAATCCTGACACACAGACACCTCCCCTCTCCCGGGTCCCGTGTTTTTACTCTACTCTCCCTCTGGCCCACCCCCCTCTTCAACAGTCCATAGTCATTGGTAATAACAGCATAGGGGTGATGACCGAGGTGTGGTAACGAGTGTGTTTTTAACAAAGCCACCCCTTGTGGTTTCCCTGCCAGCAAGTCTGAGGCATTAGGTGCTTCATGTCACATCCACAAACATCATAAAGTCCACCCCCTGTATTTAGATCGGGGCCAGATCATCTACTGTTTAACTTGCAGTACTTTGAGATGTCACAATGGTTTCAGCTGGTCCAAGCTTCCTGTGACAACCCCCCCTCTCTCCTGGGACACATGTAGTACCGGATCTGTCCACCAGGTGAAATGTAATAATAGTACAAGGGAACCAATATCATCGGTCGGGCCCACTCATGACAGACCAGGTTGATTCGATTCTATCCCAATGGGACACGGTCTCATCACACTGGTATACAGAAATACTATTCCTGGAGGAGGCAGTTGATGACATTTGCAGGGTCCCTCCTGTAAATGTTATAGCCTGCCCCATAGCCAAATTTGGTGGAGGGACTGGTGATGAAAGTCCAGCCTCCCAGTCTCCTTTCTGCTTTATTGTCTGGGGTTTCATTGTACATGCTCAAAAGAGACCCCGGCTGTACTCCTCTGTGAGCAGACAGTAAATAAATATGAAATAAAAAAATTGCAGTCAGCATTCAAAACAAACAAACAAGGTAAAAGCAGTCAAAACTGTCTAGGACTGGAAAAGAAATCAGTTAAGAACCTTCCTAGGCTTAGTAGGCAGTTTGTTTCGACACTAGAGTTGCTTCAATTACGGATATGGCCAGACCGATTAGCCTGATCCGACTCTGCAGAGGGTACTTGGTCAGATCTTCGCTTATCCCTCTGTTCCTCTCTAGTGCTACAAGCACCTGACTTTACTTGGAAGTTATTCTGGGTTAGCTTAGGTGCTTTCTTGACAAAGGAGAATAATGAAATAGAAAATAAAGAAATATGAACAAAAATATGCAACTATGGAGAAGGAATGCATCGCCATAAAATGGGCCACAGAAGTTCCATGCTATTATCTTTTAGGCAGAAAATTGTCATTAATAATAGGTCATGAACCATTGCGGTGGATGCAGAATAACCATGAGGTAAATGCCAAGGTAACACACTTGTTTTTGGCACTGCAATCTTTCAGGTTCACAGTAGAACATAGACCCGGGATTCTGCATAAAAATGTAGATGCTAGGGGGAGGAATATGTGGCAAAGGGAGTGGTTTTTCCACAGGGCTCTAAGAGAGAAGTTAGGGATTTAGCTGAAAGTCTGCAGGACAAAGCTGCAAACTGGGTTACACATTTGTACAGCAGTGCACCTAGTTTAAAGATATACAGGTGGAGGACATATGTGTGACAAAACATTACCATAGAGTGTAATTTAACTTACATATTTTGAAGGGGTTTGGAGGTGTCTTTTTCCACAGCTAACAGCAGCTGACAGGGTGTGTCTGCAGTGAAACTAATCAAGCAGAGCACCTGAAGAGAACTCCTCTATAAAGACCAGGTGGAAGCGTCACTTGTCCATTAAGCTAGGTGGGAGGAGTGTAAAATATTTAAACCTGAGTTGTTAATTATACAGGGTGACCGATGCCAGACAAGTTGACCGGTGACAAGGAAGTTGGTCTTTGTTAACTTAGCAATGAGGTCAAAAGAAAATGTATGGAACTTTGTGTTATGAGCTACTTTGCCATCCCGACAGTAAAAGTAAAGTACAAGCAAGAAGTTGTCATATGTGCATCACTAAAAGGGTTCCCATGTCACTATATATATATATATATATATATATATATATATAAATATAAATATATATACATACATATAGTGACAGAAGCACTAGGCAAGTGGTAAATGACAAGGGTATGTGTCTCAGGCTGTCTGTCTTATATGCTTTTAAACCCCAGGTTTAGTTCGTTTTGGAGAGGCAAGGTGTTTATTTTGAAGTTTTCAGTATTATAGTATTATTTTCTGCTTAATAAACCTGGCTGAGGCCAGTTGTCCCAAAATCTTGGACTGGCCTGACTTCTCTGCTGCTAAACGCTACCATATACCTCAGGAGATGGCACCTGTTCCCCTAGCTCGGTTATAATATGGTGGCGAAAGCTTACAACTGCACTTAAAATTGCAGCCATAAAAATTGCATGGACAATTTAAAGTTACAGACATGGTGGAAAATAGACTTGCATTTAAAGGTCCGTGCATGTTATGTTGATATGTGGGTAAATACATATATTCCCCCAATATTTTGCAGTTTATGGTATATCACTCAAAATTATCAAAATACTTTGTTTAACAAATAAAACCACAAATAAAACATAAAAAGCGTAATTAAATCTCAACAGTTTGCCATTTTGACAAAAACTATCTTTAATGGATCACGCACATCTAGTCCAAATTTATCAATGATTCCTTCAGTTTCCCCTTTAAAAACATGATTAATGGAGTCCAGGTGTTGAGTCATGATATATGCTGATTATACATATATATATATATATATATATATATATATATATATATATATACAAGGCAACAGAAAGTGTACATTTCTGAAATAACATTGATTATGCCATTTTATGCTGGGGTTACAACCACTGATGCTGAAAGCACGAATGTTGTATGGATGCTCTATGTATGGTAAATAAACACACACACAGAGCAGAACATAAATAATTCAGTGTCATACTGGTAATCATAATCGCTGAGCTTCAGATCAAAATCTCTCACAAATATTGTTTTACAAGTGAGAATGGTAGCATGAAAGCATGAGAATGCTAACTGATATATATAGGGGATGGGTATCTATGAAAACAATTGTGTTTTATGGCAACCTTGGGCTGATAGATAATTCCACAAATGTGATTAAACCAGTTTTACACTGTTTTATACTGGGGGGGGGGGTTCTCTTTACAATTTTAGGCTGATGCTGTAAGGTTGAGGGGCTGATTTATTAATGGACAAAAAGCCCTGATGCCATGTTTTCACATGGATATCACTTGGGAAACCTATTTAACAATACTGCTATAAAACCTGTTCTGTTATTGTCATCTCAGGAAAGGCCTCTATAGCAAGTTTGGATAATTCTGGCCACTGCTGAAGCTTTTTCTACCATTATTCATGGGGCTCACAAGTAGGTGTAAGTAATATGTATAATGTATATATTCATTCGTTATTTTCATATATATTTTCGTGATCATTTTTACACCCTTGTCATCTTGTCAGTTTGAATAAACATCAGTATAGTGTGAGTTATTGATGCTAATTCTTCACATCTACAACATCATCTTCTAATAGTGTTTCATACTCATAACTTCTTATAAGGACCATCACAATCTTCATGAATATCAATTGGACCAGCACATCTCATCATTTGCCTTTTCATAGCGTCTTGAACATTTGGGAGCTTATACAGACGTACGTCTGTTTTATTTGTGTAAAATGCTAATTTCCGCACTGCACATGCATTCCAGAACTGTGTAGGCACACCTCCATATGCAGATAAGTTGCACCTCTCTATGGCCTCCCTGGTAACAGCAGTTATTATAGTTGCTGCAGATGACGCCACAACTTCTGTGAACATGAAGAATTAGCGTCCTGAGTCTATATGGAGCAGTTAAATTGTCAGATTTGAGCTTTCATTTCCACTAAAGTGGAAAAAAATTAATAAAATGTTTAACAGTAGATTATTATTATTATTATTATTATTATTAATAATTATTTATAAGGCGCCACAAGGCATCCACAGCGCCATACAGAGACGACCAAAATTACAATACAATGGGAGACAGCACAGTACAGTAAACACAGCAACTCAGTAAGCTCAATGCACAGCTAGAGAGGGCGGGGAAGGGGGAGGGAGGATCCGCAAATGACGGGGCCCAAGAAGGAGGGCGCGGAAGACAGGGAGACCCCCAGGGGGGAGGAGGGAGCGAGAGTGGACGTGGAGTGGAGGACCCTCGAGGAGGAGGGCTAAGTAGCTGGAGAGCGGAGTTAGAAGTGGTGGAAACAGGAGGAGAGATGGCCCTGCTCAGAGGAGCGTACAATCTAAGGGGAGGGGTGGACAGACAGAGAGACGCAGGGGAGAGAGGGAGAGTAGGGGGACGGAGGCAGAAGATAAGGTAGGAAGTTAAGTGGGAGACAGAAAGGCTTTAAGAAAAAGGTGGGTTTTTAGGGCCCGTTTGAAACTGGACAGATAAGGGGAAGTTCTGATGGAGGGAGGGAGCTTGTTCCAGTGGAGGGGGGCAGCGCGGGCGAAGACTTGGATACGCGCGTGGGAGGAGGTTATAAGGGGGGAAGAGAGGCGACGGTCAGAGGCAGAACGGAGAGGGCGGGATGGAGCATGAATAGAGAGGAGGGTGGAGATGTAGGGCGCAGTGGAGTTGGCGAGGGCCTTGTAGGTGAGTGTGAGGAGCTTAAAGAGGTGTCACTCACCAGACTGTGAGTGCTTCTTCCCGTGTGTTTAGGAACCGTGGCCGTCCACCATCCTGAGGGTCTGCGCATGCGCAGCCCTTTCAAACTTCAGTACCTGTTCCTTTTAGTTAATTGGCTGATCAGGCAACACTCCCTATTTAAAGCACCTGTGATCATTGCCTGGTTGTCTGATCTTGGAGTCTCATTCCGCATGAGCCTCTGAAGGTGTTCCTGTGTTTCCTCGTGTATTCAGCTCTGCTGATTCCTATGGTTTCCAGACCACTTCAACTCTCCTGTGGTTTCCAGACCACTTCAACTCTCCTGTGGTTTCCAGACCACTTCAACGCTCCTGTGTCTCATCGTGACTGTATTTGCTGATTCCTATCCGCTGCCTCCGTGCACTACAGTTATCAACTCACTTCAACTCTCCTGTGTTTCATCGTGACTGTATTAGCTGATTCCTATCCGCTGCCTCCGTGCACTACAGTTATCAACTCACTTCAACTCTCCTGTGTTTCATCGTGACTGTATTAGCTGATTCCTATCCGCTGCCTCCGTGCACTACAGTGATCAGCTCACTTCAACTCTCCTGTGCTTCATCGAGACTGCACCAGCTGATTCCTATCCGCTGCCTCCGTGCTCAACAGTTCCAGCTCATCTCAACTCTCCCGTGTTTCATCGTGACTGCACCTGCTGATTCCTATCCGCTACCTCTGTGTACCTGCAGTGTCCTGCTTGCCGCTACCCTTCAGTTCTACTCGTGTCTGCAGCCAGCTGATCTGCTCTCCGTGCTTCTACAGTGTTCCTGCCTGTGTCAACTCGTCAGTCTGCATCGGATCAACGCCTCGCTGCTTTCATCTCGTCTAGACCATCTCTACTCTTCAGTGTTCTCCAGGTGTCCAGTTCTATATACTACTGCTTCCTGAGTATTTGTTTCCATCTCTGCTGGTCTACCTACCTGTGCGCTGCACCTCTTTGATTACCGCTTCTACCCTCCTGGGACTTCGCATCCTGCTGGCCTCCAGCCGTTCAGGTATCTCTGCACTCCTGTCTGCCAGCCTGCTCCTGAACCACGGTATGCATACTTCTCATTGACTGTGCTGGTGTATTGCATATCTTGCTGGACTGAGTTGTTATCCTTTGGAGTTTACTATCCGCTGAGACTATTGCCATCATTTGACTGTGTTACCTTTTGCCCGGATAGTTCCTGTGACTTTGTATTATTGTGCAGTGCTGTTCAGTCATTACTATATTGTGCATATCATCGTGGGATCAAGTTCAGTGTGCCCGTGTATACTCTGCATTGCATTTCTCTCCCCGTGCTCCTCCTCACCTATATATTCAGTGGTACAACTTGCTAGAGGCAGACCACTGTTCCCTGTTCCCTGAGTCACCTGTTCCAGTATCCTTTCACTATAGCAGTGGTACAACTTGCTAACGCAGACCACTGACTCCCCGGATACCTCCACCTGGATTCCATTCCTTCACCTAGACAGCGGTACAACTTGCTAAACGCAGACCGCTGACTCTCATCACCTCCTCGTTGCTTCTGGACATTCCTCCTCACTATAGTAGTGGTACAACTTGCTACCGCAGACCACTGACTACCCTCACGTTTCCTTTGTCTATTCAGTTCCTCGTGTACTATTACCTATATATTACCAGTGCTGCTAGTCATAGACTTTCCACGAGCATTCTCTACCATCTGCTGTCTCCTGTTCCGTGATCACCCCGCTACCAGAGTACCATATTACCATCTATACTGCTCTGTTAAGTCCATCACCTGGTGATCCCTGGGTAAAGACTCCTAGTGCCCATGACAAGAGGATTCTGAAGGGGAATGGGAGCCAGTGAAGGGCTAGGTAGAGGCGGGAGACAAAAGAGGAGCGGCGAGAGAGGAAAATAAGCCTAGCTGCAGCGTTAAGGACGGATCGAAGGGGATCGAGATGAGAGTGGGGGAGGCCAGTGAGAAGGAGGTTGCAGTAGTCCAGGCGGGAGATGATCAGAGAGTGGATAAGGCATTTGGTGGCATCTTGGGAGAGGAAGGGCCGGATGCGAGCGATGTTGCGCAGCTGGAAGCGGCAGGATTAAATAGATCAAATATATTTAAGAAAAATGGAATAAAGAAATTATATAATTTCAAGGAATGAGTCATTTGGTACAGAATTAAATTATTCTAATATGTTATCTGTTGACAGTATATATATATATATATATATATATATATATTTATTTATCTTCAACATCAAACAAAAAGGGGCGCTTCAATGGTGTAATATACAAGTAAAACGTTTATTTCCAAACAGTAGAATTGCACGTACCAAATCTTAAAAGATTTCAGGCATAAAACAGTGAGCGTCTAATCTCCAAATGAGGACATCATACCAATGTGGCTCTCACAGAATATCCACAATCACCTCTACGCGTTTCATCCTTGAGGACTTCGTCAGGAGGCGTGGATATCTGTAGAAAGGTTTAACTATTTATAGGTTGTTACTAATTCATTCACAATATATATATATTGCTCAGTACACGTTAATTTTTATGCAATTCACATGGGGAAGCTGGTCGAAAGTATGTAACTCTTACCACCACAGTTACTGCCGACAAAAATAGGGCAAAAATAATTAAAAGCAAAAAATTGTGCAGGTACATTCATATTGCTTCAGATCAGCAGCCAACAGGACTCTGTGTACTTCAGCAGTAGAAGAGAAGGAAGGTAAGGGGTTGAATAGGGCAGATGTGGAAGAAGTGGGTGACAAGAAGTGAACATATAGACTTAGATACAGACACACAAAGAGGGGAAAAGAAAGGCACAGGCACACACAAACTGTCACTCACCGGACCGTGA
The DNA here is from genome assembly GCF_038048845.1 of Mixophyes fleayi. Lineage (NCBI taxonomy): Eukaryota > Metazoa > Chordata > Amphibia > Anura > Limnodynastidae > Mixophyes > Mixophyes fleayi. The sequence goes on along the minus strand of NC_134405.1, from coordinate 285,925,577 downwards.
GTGCCTCTTCCCGGACATTTAGGAACCGTGGCCGTCCACCATCCTGAGGGTCTGCGCATGCGCAGCCCTTTTCTATACTTCAGTGTATACCCCTTTAACTTAATTGGCAGATCAGGCAACCTCCCTATATTAAGCACCTGTGGTCACCACCACGTTGCCTGATCTTGGAGTCTCATTCCTCATGAGTCTCTGAAGGTGTTCCTGTATTACTCGTGTATTCAGCGCTGCTGATTCCTGTGGTTTCCAAACCACTTCTACTACTGTGGTTCCATACCACTTCTACCATCAACTGTATCATCATGACTGTTTGCTGATTCCTATCCGCTGCCTCCGTGCACTACAGTCTTCTAAACCACTTCACGTTATTTTATATCAATGTGACTGTTTGCTCATTGCTATCCGCTGCCTCCGTGCACTCCAGCTTTTACCTCACTCACCTGCTTCTCATCAAGTCTGCCAGCTGACTACTATCCGCTGCCTCTGTGCACTACAGTCTCCTGCTTGCAACTCGCCTGTGTTCAACATCGTGACTGCCAGCTGATTACTATCCGCTGCCTCTGTGCACTACAGTCTCCTGCTTGCAACTCGCCTGTGTTCAACATCGTGACTGCCAGCTGATTACTATCCGCTGCCTCCGTGCACTATAGTCTCATCTCATCTTTGCTGTGACTTCCTCGAGACTGCCGCTTTCATTACCATCTGCTACACTTCGTGATCAACAGCTCCTGCCCTGCGCTGCACTCCTGTTTCCCATCGCTGTTGGTTCCTGTGGTTGCTACTGGTTACCTCCGTGTGCCGCTGAGTCCTGCTGCGGTGGTCAACGCTATCGTCCATCTCCTGCTGATCCACTCTCCACGCCTTCACGTGTTCCACTGGTCTCTACCCTCCTGTCAGCATTGGATTTGTATCTCATCTACTACCCTCTGCTGGATCATCTCCATTCTCCTGGGTCCCCTATGAGTCCAGTTCCACGTGTTGCTGACTCCTGTGGATTCGTGTCCCTGTTGGTCTACTCACCGGTGCGCTGCACCTGCTAGACCGCTGCTTCACCTATCCAGGGACTTCCTATCCAGCCGCTCAGGTACCGCTGCAATCCCATCTGACTGCTACTGCTGAACCACGGTATGCATACTTCTCATTGACTGTGCTGTGTATTGCATATCTTGCTGGACTGTGTTTGGTTCTCTCTGGAGTCTGCTATCCGCTGAGTCTATTGCCATCATTGACTGTGTTATCATTGTGCTGGACTACTTCAAGAGACTTTCTAGATTGCAGACCTGATCAGTCATTTATATATATATATATCTATATTGTGCATATTACTGTGGATCGTGTATAAGGTGCCTGTGTATATCCTGTGTTGCAGTCTTCCCCCGTGCACCTCCTCACATATATATTCAGTGGTACAACTTGCTGATGTCAGACCACTGATCCCTGTTTCCGGTATCACCTGTTCCATTATCCTCTCACATAGCAGTGGTACAACTTGCTACCGCAGACCACTGACTACCTGGATACCTCCACTTGGATTCCATTCCTTCACTCAGACAGCGGTACAACTTGCTACCCGCAGACCGCTGACTCTCATCACCTCCTTGTTTCTGTTGGACATTCCTCCTCACTATAGCAGTGGTACAACTTGCTATCGCAGACCACTGACTACCTTCACGTGTCCTTGTCCATGCAGTTCCTTGTGTATCATTACCTCATTATTACCAGTGTTGCTAGTCATAGACTTTCCTGAGCATCTCATCGGCCATCATTTCATGTTCCGTGATCACCCAGCTACCAGAGTACCCTATTACCATCTACATTGCTCTGGTAAGCCTACCATCTGGTGATCCCTGGGTAAAGACTCCTAGTGCCCGTGACAGTAAGATCAGGCCATGACAGACCCAGATGTGGAACCTACCGCCAAAGAGATGCTGCAACATCTGGTTAGCCGTGTGGAGCAACAGGATGCCCGCCAACAGCTGTTACTTCAGTGTTATCAGTCATTAACCTCCCAAGGAACATCTGGACAGACTGTGACAGCTACTACTGAAGCTCCTGTGCTTTCCTCCGTTTCCCCATTGCCATCCCAGGTGTCTATAGCTTCCACGCTTCACCTGCCTACTCCGTCAAAGTACGATGGAGACCCCAAAACTTGTAGGGGTTTCCTTAACCAATGTTCAGTCCATTTTGAGCTCCAACCTCAAAATTTTTCTACCCATCGTTCCAGAGTGGCCTATCTTATCTCTTTGTTTTCAGGACAAGCCCTGGCTTGGGCCTCCCCTCTGTGGGAGAGGAACGATCCAATATTACAAGATAGTGCCAAATTCATTTCTACATTCCGAAGTGTGTTCGATGAACCAGGTCGTGTGACCTCCGCTGCTTCCAGCATCCTCCGTCTGCGACAAGGATCTCATACTGTAGGCCAGTACGTCATTCAATTTAGGATCTTAGCCTCTGAACTTCAGTGGAACACTGAAGCCCTAGTTGCCGCCTTCTGGCAGGGGCTTTCCGATAAAATTAAAGATGCACTGACTACCCAAGAGCTTCCTTCGTCACTTGAAGATTTGATCTCTCTATGCCATCGTGTTGATATGAGATTTCGTGAAAGAGAGGCTGAGAAAACGACTTCTGCTAAAGCACCTTTTCGCTCTGACCCTCAATTTCGTCCAGTGTCACCCGCTGTGATTCCCATGGAGATAGGACGTTCCAAGTTATCTTCTGAGGAGAGGAAACGAAGAGTCAAGAATAGACTCTGTATCTATTGTGCTGATTCCACTCATGTCCTCAGCTCCTGCCCTAAGAGATCGGGAAATGCCAGGCCCTAACTAGTTCTGGAGAGGTGAAGTTAGGGTCCCTGGAGTCCTCTCCATCGTCTATGAAATCTAAAGTCTGCGCTTTTAATGTGACTATTTCCTTTGCTACCAAAACCTTTGAGTCACAGGCATTGATTGATTCCGGAGCAGCAGGAAATTTTATTTCCAAATCGTTAGTTAATCAATGGTCTCTACCAATGATTACCTTAAAAACTCCCATTACTGTGACGGCTATCGATGGATCACGTCTCATCAACGGTCTCATCACCCAGAGTACGTCTCCAGTAACCCTTCAGATTGGTGCTCTGCATCATGAAGAGATATCGTTTTTAATTCTTCCTGTTACGACAAGTCCGATTGTCCTAGGCCTTCCATGGCTTCAGTGTCACTCTCCCCAGATTGACTGGCGCACCCCTCAAGTCACGTCTTGGGGGCCTGAATGTCACCATCATTGCCTTTCCCAAGTCATTCCTCTCAAGGTACAGCAAGCTTCCATCTCAGCTATTTCACCGGGACTCCCTCCTCAATATGCTTCATTTACCGATGTTTTTGATAAAGCTCAGTCTGAACGTCTTCCTCCTCATCGTTCTTGGGATTGTCCGATTGATCTTCTTCCTGGCAAGACTCCTCCCAGGGGCCGGGTCTATCCACTCTCGTTACCTGAAACTCAAGCTACATCTGAATATATACGGGAGAACCTCCAGCGTGGGTTCATTCGACCTTCCACCTCGCCCGCTGGAGCTGGGTTCTTCTTTGTCAAAAAGAAGGATGGATCATTACGCCCTTGTATAGATTTTCGTGGACTCAATGCCATTACTATCAAGAATCGGTATCCCATTCCGTTGATCACTGAGCTATTTGACCGCATCAAGGGAGCCCGTATTTTTACTAAGTTGGATCTTCGTGGTGCCTACAATTTAATCAGAATCCGTTCCGGTGACGAATGGAAGACAGCGTTTAACACCAGAGACGGGCATTACGAATATCTGGTAATGCCTTTCGGGCTATGTAATGCCCCCGCTGTTTTTCAGGGCTTCATCAATGAGATTTTTCGGGACTTATTATATGTATGTGTCGTCGTCTACCTGGACGACATATTGATTTTTTCACAGGACCTGCCTTCTCACCACCAACATGTGGCAGAAGTCCTCTCCAGGCTACGGAAAAATTCATTGTTCTGTAAATTAGAAAAATGTTCATTCGAATTACCCCAGATTCCATTCTTGGGGTATATTGTTTCCGGAGTTGGTCTGAAGATGGATCCTGACAAAGTAAATGCTGTACTACATTGGCCCCAGCCAACTACTCTTCGTGCCATCCAGCGTTTTTTAGGTTTTGCCAATTACTATAGACGCTTCATTCAAGACTTTTCTTCCATTGCATCTCCTATTGTGGCCCTGACTCGAAAAGGGGCTAATCCTAAGCAATGGTCTACTGAGGCTATTCAAGCCTTTCAAACATTAAAAGAGTCCTTCTCTTCGGCTCCAATCCTTCGTCAGCCTGATGTGACACTCCCCTTTTTCCTAGAAGTAGATGCCTCTAATGTGGGCTTAGGAGCTATTCTCTCCCAACGCTCGGAACAGCAAAAATTCCACCCTTGTGCCTTCTATTCTCGGGGTCTCCTACCCGCAGAGAAGAATTATACCATCGGAGACAAGGAATTACTGGCTATCAAAGCCGCATTGGAGGAATGGAGATACTTGTTGGAGGGAGCTCGCCATCCGGTGACGATCTTCACGGATCATAAGAACTTATCATATCTCCAGTCTGCCCAATGCTTGAACCCTCGTCAAGCAAGATGGTCTCTTTTCTTTTCCCGTTTTGAATTAATAATTACCTTCAAACCAGCTGCCAAGAACAAAAAAGCTGATGCCTTATCTAGAGCCTTTGTTACGTCCTCTGATATAGAAGAGGTTTCCAACCATACCATTCTAGACCCCAAATGTATCTCACTGGCTGCTTCATCCACCAAAACGCTACCATTTGGGAAGACCTTCGTGCCTCCTACTCTAAGGAGGAAAATCCTTTCGTGGTTCCATGCCTCTCGTTTTTCTGGACACGCCGGTGAACACAAGACTTTTGAGATCCTCTCTCGAAGTTACTGGTGGCCTTCAATGAGGAGAGACGTCAAAGAGTTCATTGCTTCCTGTGAATTATGTTCGCAATTCAAATCCTCCCGCAGAACCCCAGCAGGGTTGCTGCGACCACTACCCATTCCGTCCAAACCATGGACCCATATTAGTATGGATTTCGTTACTGACTTACCACCTAGTAAGAACCATAACACTATTTGGGTGGTAGTGGACAGATTTTCGAAGATGGCTCATTTCATCCCTCTGTCTGGTTTGCCTTCCTCGTCTATCCTGGCTGAACATTTCATTAAAGAGATCTTCCGTATCCATGGATGTCCATCTGAGATTGTGTCTGATAGAGGAGTACAATTCGTGTCCAGATTCTGGCGAGCCCTTTGTAAAACCTTGGGCATACGATTAGCACTCTCATCTTCTTACCATCCACAATCCAATGGACAAACCGAACGTGTCAATCAAGATCTTGAGACTTTTATAAGGATATTTTCATCAGCCAATCAAGACAACTGGGTAGAGTTACTCCCTTGGGCTGAGTTCGCCCATAACAACATGTACCATGAGTCATCATCCAAAACTCCATTCTTTGTGGTCTACGGTCACCATCCGTCTTTTCCGGAATTTCCTGCCCTCCCGCCCACCCAAGTTCCTGCGGTGGAAACTGTTTGTCAGACCTTTAAAAATATCTGGTCTCAGGTCAGAACCTGTTTAAAGAAGACATCTGTCAAATATAAATCTTTCGCTGATAAGAAGAGGCGGGCTATTCCACCACTAAAAATTGGAGATCGTGTCTGGTTATCCACAAAAAATATTCGTTTGAAGGTTCCATCCATGAAATTCGCCCCTCGTTTTATTGGTCCATATAGGATCATTCAAGTTATCAATCCAGTATGTGTGAAACTCCTTCTTCCTAAGAGTCTTCGGATTTCTAATGCCTTCCATGTATCCTTGCTCAAACCTCTTATTATCAACCGTTTCTCAACTCCTCCCTCAGCTCCGCAGCCAGTTCAAGTTCATCAGGAGGAGGATTTTGAGATTACCGAGGTACTAGATGCAAAAATTTCGCGAGGAGTCCTCCACTTCCTCGTTCATTGGAAGGGCTTTGGTCCTGAGGAGCGCTCTTGGATCAAAGCTGAAGATCTTAATGCTCCTGCCCTTTTGAAGAAGTTTTACTCCAAAAATCCGGACAAGCCCGGTTCCAGGCGTTCTGTGCCCACCTTTAAAAGGGGGGGTACTGTCACTCACCGGACCGTGAGTGCCTCTTCCCGGACATTTAGGAACCGTGGCCGTCCACCATCCTGAGGGTCTGCGCATGCGCAGCCCTTTTCTATACTTCAGTGTATACCCCTTTAACTTAATTGGCAGATCAGGCAACCTCCCTATATTAAGCACCTGTGGTCACCACCACGTTGCCTGATCTTGGAGTCTCATTCCTCATGAGTCTCTGAAGGTGTTCCTGTATTACTCGTGTATTCAGCGCTGCTGATTCCTGTGGTTTCCAAACCACTTCTACTACTGTGGTTCCATACCACTTCTACCATCAACTGTATCATCATGACTGTTTGCTGATTCCTATCCACTGCCTCCGTGCACTACAGTCTTCTAAACCACTTCACGTTATTTTATATCAATGTGACTGTTTGCTCATTGCTATCCGCTGCCTCCGTGCACTCCAGCTTTTACCTCACTCACCTGCTTCTCATCAAGTCTGCCAGCTGACTACTATCCGCTGCCTCTGTGCACTACAGTCTCCTGCTTGCAACTCGCCTGTGTTCAACATCGTGACTGCCAGCTGATTACTATCCGCTGCCTCTGTGCACTACAGTCTCCTGCTTGCAACTCGCCTGTGTTCAACATCGTGACTGCCAGCTGATTACTATCCGCTGCCTCCGTGCACTATAGTCTCATCTCATCTTTGCTGTGACTTCCTCGAGACTGCCGCTTTCATTACCATCTGCTACACTTCGTGATCAACAGCTCCTGCCCTGCGCTGCACTCCTGTTTCCCATCGCTGTTGGTTCCTGTGGTTGCTACTGGTTACCTCCGTGTGCCGCTGAGTCCTGCTGCGGTGGTCAACGCTATCGTCCATCTCCTGCTGATCCACTCTCCACGCCTTCACGTGTTCCACTGGTCTCTACCCTCCTGTCAGCATTGGATTTGTATCTCATCTACTACCCTCTGCTGGATCATCTCCATTCTCCTGGGTCCCCTATGAGTCCAGTTCCACGTGTTGCTGACTCCTGTGGATTCGTGTCCCTGTTGGTCTACTCACCGGTGCGCTGCACCTGCTAGACCGCTGCTTCACCTATCCAGGGACTTCCTATCCAGCCGCTCAGGTACCGCTGCAATCCCATCTGACTGCTACTGCTGAACCACGGTATGCATACTTCTCATTGACTGTGCTGTGTATTGCATATCTTGCTGGACTGTGTTTGGTTCTCTCTGGAGTCTGCTATCCGCTGAGTCTATTGCCATCATTGACTGTGTTATCATTGTGCTGGACTACTTCAAGAGACTTTCTAGATTGCAGACCTGATCAGTCATTTATATATATATATATCTATATTGTGCATATTACTGTGGATCGTGTATAAGGTGCCTGTGTATATCCTGTGTTGCAGTCTTCCCCCGTGCACCTCCTCACATATATATTCAGTGGTACAACTTGCTGATGTCAGACCACTGATCCCTGTTTCCGGTATCACCTGTTCCATTATCCTCTCACATAGCAGTGGTACAACTTGCTACCGCAGACCACTGACTACCTGGATACCTCCACTTGGATTCCATTCCTTCACTCAGACAGCGGTACAACTTGCTACCCGCAGACCGCTGACTCTCATCACCTCCTTGTTTCTGTTGGACATTCCTCCTCACTATAGCAGTGGTACAACTTGCTATCGCAGACCACTGACTACCTTCACGTGTCCTTGTCCATGCAGTTCCTTGTGTATCATTACCTCATTATTACCAGTGTTGCTAGTCATAGACTTTCCTGAGCATCTCATCGGCCATCATTTCATGTTCCGTGATCACCCAGCTACCAGAGTACCCTATTACCATCTACATTGCTCTGGTAAGCCTACCATCTGGTGATCCCTGGGTAAAGACTCCTAGTGCCCGTGACACAAACAAGACACAGATGCACACAGATTCACAAAGGGAAGGCATTACTCATATGGGGGAGATAGGTATATATACAAAATTGGAGACAAAGGGTGAGACAGAGACATGGGGATGATAGAGACATACACACTGTGGGTGGGCTGGGGAGGGAGGAATGAAGACAGCCTAACAATGAATGAGCAGATGTGCTCAGGATCCAAGCATCCAGGAGGAGAAGAGGACAAGGGGTATGCTGTGTACTGTGTTGCCGCTGCAGGAGCACCTGCACCATCCACTCTACCCACGCTATGCCACTGATTGCAACAACTGAATTGATTATCTGCATTCTTCTCCTTCTACTTCGAAATTACTCCAACCTCCTCTTAGTCTTACCCAGCAGGAAGGCTCTTCTACTCATCATTATGGCCACAACCTTGATCTTACTTTCTTTAGACTTTGTTGAGTTTCTGATTCTTTACCACCTCTTTCCCTATCTCAGCAGATCACCTGCAACCTCTCCTCCACCACTTTACTTTCTTTGCACTCTAACTCAACCAAGCCTCCTTGTAGACGTATAAATATAAGTTCTGTTAATTCTCAAGAACTTCCACCTCTCTGCACAAAGTTCCCTAATCAATTTTTAATTCTGATCTGGCAGTTCTATGTCTGAAACACACTGTAGCAACAGCCCTTCATCAAGTGGCTCAAGATGGTTTTTCTACACAGTGAAGACTACTACCATCTGGCACACAAAAAAGACATGATGCCTTGAAAAGGTCTCTCAATAATGAGATCATTGGCAAAAATGTCATAATTTTATAACTTCAATATAATGCTACTTACTACACTTAACAAAATGCCCTGAACACTGCCAATTAAATATACATCCAATCTCTCATCTCTGCTCAGGTGTCTAACACGTTCAGGTTTCTAATATGAATGTATCTTTAATACATTTATAACTCTACTCAAGCCTAACACGGAAACCTCTTTGGCCACTCTCAGTGCCCAAGATTGACAAGATATAAAAAGGTATATCCTTCCTCGATAAACTTGCTCAGTTCCGTTCCTGCATCCTCGGACACCCTCTCTTTATTTGATCCCTTTTTCTTCTCCTCCAACTCTATTAACGGTCCACTTAACCCTATCCCCTCATAAATTAGTATGGCAATAATATATAGGAACAGAAATGGCACTAATGGTTAAAAATATGTATATTACACCTAAAAAATGACAAATAAAAAAAGTTTTGTGCCTTCTAAATAAATAAATAACTCCTACAAATGTCACTGAATGTTTTTTAAATGATATCAGAACTTGTAATAAATTATTCATATATTGATGTATTATTGAACCACCTCCATATAATTTGAGCACTTAAAGTGATTAATATGTTTACACACCTCTGTGAGTCCACTTACAAGCTATTTTCCCAAGAACAGCATGTAGTATTAAGTGAAGTATCCTCTTCTAAAACTGTGCATTTCTCAAGCTTTATTTTATAACTCCATATAAAAAGGAAAAGAGTGCTCATAGTGCATTAGCTTTTTGTTTATTGAAGTCCAAAACAACACTTATGAGAAACATATTAATCACTTTAAGCACTCAAATTATATGGAGGTGGTTCAATAATACATCAATATATGAATAATTTATTACAAGTACTGATATCATTTAAAAACATATGAATCACACATTTTTTCACTTTAAGGATTTAATAACTTAAATCATACTGTATTAGACGATGATGTGTTTTTTTTTCATTTGTTTTTCAACATACACTTTTTTGGAGAATTTTTTTTCCAAGCATTGACTCTTGGATTAAACATCACAAGATGGAAAGTCCAGCAACAGGTTTATAAAGACTTGAGGACCATCATTTATTACAAGTACTGATATAATTTAAAAACCTTCTGTGATGATTTAAAGAGGATTTTTATAAGGCACAAAATGTTTTGTATGAGCTATTTTTAAAGGTGTAATATGCATGTGGTTAGCGTCATTTCTGTCTCTATTTTAATTGTAATACTGATTTTTTTTTTTATAAGGCTCACATACGGGTCAGGAGCCTAGGTACAAAGGGCTGCTTCTAATGGGTTGATCTGATTCATTTATGATTTTTTTGAAGCCCCTCATACCTTAGTCTATCACTATAGCTTGTGACTTGTGCTCATTCCAGCCTTAACTAACACCTTTAATCTTTCCATCTTCACATCTCCAAATTCTCTCTCAACAAAAATCCTTTGCTCACAAAACATTCTTTTGTTGTTCCATTCTGCCAGTCCCTACATTTGTTGCCTGCACTTTAAAGAATCCAATATAAAATATATTTGCTAATAGACAAAACCATTAACAACACTGCACCAAAATACATCGCTTCACTTGCCTCAAAATATCTTCTAATTCAACTCTTCTGTTCTGCCCAAGATCTGCTCTCCTCCTCCATACTTGCTCCCATTACCAGTTACAGGATTTTATTCAGGTTGCACCCACTATGTGGAGTTCCCTCCCTCACACAAGACTTTTCCCTACCCTCCAAACCTTCCAGCATTCCTTGGAAACTGGACTAACCTCTTGAGGCAAACTTAATCACCCATTTACAAGGAAAATAAACCCAAATGAGTTTGTATTTAGTTATATTTCATATGGTAAATGTGACTTTCACGTTGATTAATAACTGTTAAGACTCTATACTCTCTTGAGTATTTGGCACTATATGAGATGTTTCAAATCAACATATATATGTAAATACACTTTATTTGGTGTGTGTCTTTCCTACTTACGTTCGGGGGCCAAATGTGTCCAACTCTGCACGAGCCCACATATATTTTTAAAAAATTAATGGCACTGTGATTTTATATGTGGAGCCACTGTTATTTCAGGGCTATGAGCAGCTCTATTAACTATATACAAACTAAAAATGTATATAACCACTGAAAACAACTATTGTCAAATCATGATAGATTCAGTTTAAATAGCAGTGTGTATTCTAGATAAAATACATATAGAAACAAAAACTATATATATATATATATATATATATATATATATATATATATATATATATATATATATATATATATATATATATATATATTAGAAAACAGACAGATCAAGAAATAACATATGTTGATCGAGTGCTGTTATTAACAGATCCTGACTTATCAGTATATTAGTATAAAGTGATTTCTAGATTCGGTCTGGGTTTATAAATAGTAGTTCCGCAGTACAAGCACAATATTACCCATCAGAAGTTAGAAGTTATCATATTAGTGTAGCCAGAATGTATATAGCCGTTATTGGATATATCACATTCAACATGGGAGGGGAAATTCTTTTGAACAGTAATGTTCCACAAAGAGCCAGTAAAAATTGGTCTAATGTTAGAATTAGCAGATTTGATTAATAGTGTACTCAGTTTTCCAATTTAGGAATCCAAAAATCGCTGTATCATAACAAGTATGAGATAAATCAAGAAACAGATCTTGCTTACCAGACTCATGGGCTCTGGTGTATGCCTATTCTCCATCTTTATCCGACATGGCAATTGTTATCAGCTGGTCAGTTCTTTATTAGATGCAGCAGAAACTATGTTAGAACCAAAGCAGGACCCAATAATTTAGTATATAGTTTGATAGTAGGTATTTATCAGGGGCACCAAATCCCACAGATTGACGCGTTTCCTTACCTATTGGTAAATTCATCAGAAACAAAAAGAGTTTGATATCACAATGTCTTTATAGGTGAGGTAATTTCTATTGCGGTTTGTGTGTTAATTACCTCTCACCTGTATTTACCTTAATTTTCTAGTAAATGGTAAAAAAAAAACTTGCTTTTTTTTTTTTTTCTAAACCACATTACTCACAAAGTAAATCTATCCTGATAATGTTGTTATAAAAAAAGATGTATAATCAGTTTGCAATAAATATACATAATGTTCTCAAAAATAACAGATCAGAAGTCTTAAAGAAGTAGGAAATATATTGCATATCATCCAAATTGATTTATATTGTTAAACAGCCAAAGAGCTTTATTCACATTTAAATATTGTATGATGTATACATTGATCTTAAGTACAATATACATAAATCATACTTTTATACATTAATTATTTTGTAAGAATCTGGAAAAATTGTGTATTAGAGATATCAAATTAGTTATTTTAAGAGATCTAAAATTGTCTCCTATTATTATATAACTAAAATAAACAAACCATTCCTTTTGCAGCTACAATATACAGAAAGACAAGAACAAATAACAAAATGGGCCTTATTTATAGTCATATCTCTACATAACGCTCCAGAAATATTTGGCTTTCATAGACACTAATGAATTTAAGAGACAGTAGCAAAGATCCCACTGTTTTATAATTCTTTTCATTCAATAGCAATAATTTGAACAACATTAAGGGATGAGTGGTGTAATTTTATAAGATCTCTAAAGACATCTAAAAGATTAATTTTACAATCTATAGCGTAAAAGTTGAATGAGCCTATTTTGTATTCCAGTCCTGTGTAGTACTAACAAACTGCTAGTCTAGAACTAGATAAAAATTGTTTATGAACAAAACGTTATGCGATAAAAAGGCATGTGTGTGTGTGATTTGGTATGTATGTAATATGTAGTGTTTGTATAGTATGTAGCATATACTGTATATACTAGTCTGTGTATGACCAAGTGGAATTATATGATTGTGAAGTTCAATAACAATAATTCATTGACATTCAGTCTTGACTAGGAAAGTGGCAGATGTTATTTACATTGCTGCGTGTTTTGTATTGTAAGAAGCTTGTTATGTAGGAAATGGGATTTTACTGTCCCATTTTCACAGACTTGAATGGCTAAATCTACCCATATGACACATCTGCTATAAAGATGTTTTTGGATACTTTATTTAGCATTTCCAGCTAACAGAATAATGTAACTACTCCTCCTTGTGGTCACATCTTCTCTGCAGCGTTCTGCAACATAAAATTCTTATAATTTCTACACACAAATGTCAAGCAGATTTAGTAACCATTGTTGTTCTTTTATTTATTTTGGCCACCATATTTTTTTTTCAAAGTCAGAATTGTGTAACTAGAGTTTCGGTGGAAATTGTTTCACTTCAGAAGAAAAAAATAAAATAACTTGTACCCAGATACAAATCTAACTTATGACAAAAGGTTATGCCACAGGTAGATTTTTCCGATTAGCTGAACTGAATAAGCTAACCAGTATATTTTGTACATTTTACTAAATTGAAAACCGGGAAGTCAAATGTGACAACCATGAAAGGGAAGTATGTTGTATGACAAAATATTTACTTTACACACACAAAGAATGCTCATTTTTGTCATTTTAGTACTTAGTTCTTAGTGGCTCTCCAGCAGAACTACGAGATATAAAGGAGCATTGATGCAAATTCGGAGAGAGTAGATGACTAAGCAAATAGACTCACTCATTTCAGCAGTTGGAGGTGCTGGCACTCACTTTAATAGCTCACCTCCCACTTTCAGATATTCTACAAGAAATAATTGCCCAATGGTGTGTCTAAAAGTCTGCATGTTGCTGTGGGTGAGAGCCTCGAGTGATATGTCAAGCCAGGAGACAGCTCAGTGCTGGGTAGATAAATCTAATTTAAAATATCTAAATATGCATCTCTCTGAAAGTATCAATATGTAACATGAATTAGATGTTAAGGCAGATGAGATACACTTAATGAGTATCCAGAACCAGCTAGCACAGGCCTTCACCTATAGCAGTTACTGTTACCATAAGACACTATATGTTCCCCGGTACTTGGATGCCCCCCAAGCACCAAATATATATTACCATATAAGTATTAACTAGCTGAAGTATCTGGCATTGCCCGGGTTTAAATCTTCGAGTTATTAAGTTATCAATGAGTTGGATATAACTGTCAACCTTTAAAATTAATTAGTCTTTCCAGGCAGGCAGTTTTCGAAGACTCAGACCAAATGTCAGGCGCTTTCCTGCTTCTGCCTCCAGACGGGCACATGACCCCTTGGGATACCCGCGACCCATTGCATAGCGACGGGACATTCTCTGTTTCTATTTGCATGCATAAGCAGAGATTGGTATTTTGTCGCATAGCGACAAGACGTTCTTCCTGTTCAGCGATTGGTTGAGTTCCTTTCGCCGATTCGGCAGCACCTATCAGGAAACACTTCCTTCTATTCAAGGATCACTCTGACTCTACATGCGTGCCAGAGTATTTAGTCTTCAGCCTTGCTCCAGTGTTGTTCCTGTGTATCTTGCTTATTTGGATTTCTGACCCCGGCTTGTTCCTGACTTCTCCTTTGGTTCCTGATTCCTGGTTCTGACTCGGCTTCCTGACCATTCTTCTGCTCCTGATGTAGCTGTGTTTGTCTTCTTGGTTTTGACCGGGCTTGCAGACTACTATATGCACTGTTCTACCTAGTATTCTGGTTCTCCATCACTGCTTCCTCAGTTGATACCTCTACAACTGACTGATACTGAGGGCCGCGACCTGCACGCCTCTTGCAACGAAGTCCATACCTCCTTGCGGAGGTCCCTGGTGAAAGCCAGGGGCGTGTTAGACTCCACGTCTCGGTACTCAGTAGCGCCAACTGCTGGTAGGTGTCATCATCTTCATCCTCGTGGTTGTGACACCATACTAACTTGTCTGGGTTATTCTTTTTAAGAAATTTGGTCAACGCAGTGGCTTGGGTAGCGAAGTTTTGAATAAACCGGAAGCATCTGTCTGGAGAAAGAACCACTCCCTAAAGTTAGGTGCTTGAAAGACCGATACGATGCACAAAGCTTCTTTAAAGTGTTTCCAGGCAGCTTTCAAAGACTCAGACCAAACTAACTTGTCTGGGTTATTCTTTTTAAGAAATTCGGTCAACGCAGTGGCTTGGGTAGCGAAGTTTCGAATAAACCGCCAGTAGTACCTGACCAACCCCAGGAAAGACCACATAACCCAATGTTTAGCCTCTGCTATGGCTAGCACACACTTCAGGCAATTTGCCATAAGGCCGTGATGCCTTAATGACTGCAAAACCACCTCCACCTTGGAAAGATGGGACTCCTAGTCCTGACTGTGGCGTGTTCCCGGTGAAGCTTCAACAGTTTGTTCATTGCCCACTGGAACATGGCTGTCCCATGCAGGCCAATCAGCAATACATTGTACAGAAACAGCCCTTCAGGTGTTGAAAAGGCTGTTTTTGGTTTTGACTGAGGCAGTGTTTGGTATCTGCCAGTACCCTTTTGTCAAATCTAGGGAAGTCAGATACTGACTACTGGCCAGATTCTCCCCTAACTTGTCTCTCCGTGGCATTGGATATGTGTCAAACCTAGACAACTTATTCCACTTCCTACAAATCATTACAGCAGGGAATAGCCCCAAAAGGCTTTGGCACAAGGACTATTGGGTTATTATACTCACTGGTGGACTCCTTCACTACCCGAGTTGCAAAATGACCTCTACCTCTCACTTTACTGCAGCCCTTCTTGCCTCAGGTATTCTCTATGGTCGCTGGTTAACAATAACTCCTGGTGGGGTGACAAAAAAAATCAGTATTTCGAGCTACCATTTCTAAGGCTTGTTGTCTCTGAGTCGGTGTCAGAGAAGTGTGTTGGGATTTCCTCCATCCACGGCTTTAACAAGTTGACATTAAAGACTTGCTCTTTTCGCCGTCTACCGAGCTGCAGCACTCGGTAATTTACTTGCCCTATGGTCTCTATTACCTCATAAGGGCCTTGGCAATGTGCATACAACTTGTTTCCTGAGTTGGTACTAGGACGAGCACCTCTTCACCTGGGTTAAAGGTGTGTAGGGAGGCTCGGGTATCATAACCCTTCTTTTGATGTCCCTGTGCTTCCGTCAGATGTTGTTTTACCAATGGGCCGATCTGTTATAGTCAATCATATAATTGGGCCACAAATTGTACTATATTTGGTTCTTTGGGACCCTGCTGATTTCACCCTTTTTTGAGGATGACCAGAACTCTGCGGGGTTGTCTCCCAAACAGAAGCTCAAAGGGACTAAACCCCGTTGATGCCTGTGGCACCTCCATTATCGCAAACATGAGATAGCGCAATATGGTGTCCAAATCTCTTTGATCCTGAGCCACAGCATGTCTAATCATTTTCTTTAGGGTTCTATTAAACCGCTCAACCAACCAGTCGGTTTGCGGATGATAAACTGCGGATCTCTTTTGGGATTCCAAGCCTACAGTCATTGCCAAAAGTTTTGAGAATGACACAAACATTATTTTTCAAAATGTCTGCTGCCTCAGTTTTTATGATGGTAATTTGCATATACTCCAGAATGTCATGAAGAATTATCAAAAGAATTGCAATTAATTTCAAAGTCCCTCTTTGCCATGACAATTTACTTTATCCTAAAAACAACATTTCCACTGCATTTCAGCCCTGCCACAAAAGGACCTGCTGAAATCAGGTCAGTGATTATCTCGTTAACAAAGGTGAGAGTGTTGACGAGGAGAGGGCTGGAGATCACTCTGTCATGCTGATTGAGTTAGAATAAGGCAAAAGTGATAACTAAGTGTCTCGGGGATCAAAACATTGAAATTTTGGATCTATGGCCAGGAAATTCCCCAGACCTCAATCCCATTGAGAACTTGTGGTCAATCCTCAAGAGGCGGGTGGACAAACAAAAACCCACAAATTCTGACAAACTCCAAGCATTGATTAGGCAAGACTGGGCGGCCATCAGTCAGTATGTGGCTCAAAAGTTGATTGACAGCATGCCAGGGCGAATTGCAGAGGTCTTCAAAAAGAAGGGTCAACACTGCAAATATTGACTCTTTGCATAAACTTAATGTAATTGTCAATAAAAGTCTTTGACACTTATGAAGTGTTTGTAAATTTACTTCAGTATACCATAGCAACACCTGACAAAAAGGTCTAAAAACACTGAAGCAGCAAACTTTGTGAAAACCAATACCTGTGTCATTCTCAAAACTTTTGGCCATGACTGCAGTGTACATCAATACTAATTATTTTACATAGGAATATAATGGTGTTTTGGCGCTGCTTAAGAATAAGAATACTCTTAATTGTGTTATGATTGTCTGTTCTTATAATAATTGTATGTTTGTGTAATGTCACAACATTGTGATGAGAGGTATCACATTATGCAACAATATAACTCAAATAAATGTAGTCTTACAGTTCAGTAGGTTCAGTGTCCTTGAATGGTGCTCTTTTCTATGGCTAATTAACCTTCTTTCGAGTCTTGGTTCTTGTAAGTTTAATGTCCTTGAAATGGGTCTTTTTCTGTAGTTTTTGGCTAGATCTTCTAGTTTCTTATCTGTTTACTTTTCCGGTTTTCATTATTATTCCAATGGTTTACATGCAAAATAAAATACATACTATGGTGAAGTATGTTCCTAATGGTTTTATCACCTGATGCATCTGAACTACATCTGTTCTCCTGTTATCAAACCTGCATACATATTTATACCATACCTCCCTGTAACTTTACCATAGTGTGTTCACTCTTTGCCTGGTTTATTTACCAGATTGTCCCAATTGTTTTTTGGGTTGGCTTTGAATTGTAAAAAGTTCAACTGTCCTAAACAATTCTACCCCAAGGTGATAAGGAAGGAGGGTGCCATAAAACATGTATTTTCAGCACTAATAGTCTTCTGGCTTGACCTTGATGTATAAATAGCATTTTGCTTGGGGTCCCTACTGTAAATGTTGGTAACCTTTTTGGTAGTAGCTGATTACAATGGACATCCTGTTCTATCTACCCAGGTGTTCTGAGTTTCGATTCTAATCTATTGTTTTCAAACTCTAATCAGTGATGTTTTAAACTCCCTCTCCTTGCAGTCGTTTGCTATGAATCAGATTGCAATATCCTAAAAATGAATACCCTATTTGACACATTTTTGCATATAAACTATAGTGTACCACATCTACTTCTTACTATAATATATATATATATATATATATATATATATATATATATATATATATATATATATATATATATATATGTCTAGGTGTGCTCTGCTCTAACAGACAATACACTGCAGGATATGTCAAATACATATGTGAAGTATAAAGTCCCAAAATAATGCACATAAGAAAAAAGGAAAAAACTATAAATGTCACCTGTTAATAATAAAGTCCTTGTTGACAAAACATTTAAAAAATATATATATATTAATTCCACATAAAATATATTTATTAGGATGTTCTAAATGTCTACTGTTATGAAATGCATTTTTACAGTAGCTCTTGATTGTAAACACATGTTCTAGCCTGCATATGCGACCGTTATCACTAGTAATCGCCACTTACGCCTGACCTGTAGCTGGTGCAAGTGATACGACGGTAAAACATGTACCTTTGAGATGCCCAAAGCATGAAACGGACACTGTAACGTGCCAACAACCTTGGCATGCACTTACAGTACATTGACTACGTGCATATGTCCACTCCCCGATCCACCCATGAAATAGAAGGCTGTAGTAAGGGTCAGCAATGTTAAACACCTGACCAACAGGGGGCAAAAGGAAAATATTTTCAAATAAGGTTATCATAATATACCATGCCTGAACAGGTAACAATCATCAGCTACATGAGATATAGCTTGGCCAAAGGAACCGGATTGGCTAATGGGAAATTACAGTTAGACAATTGTCTCAGGGCCAAAACTGTGGATGGAGATGGAGATGCTTCAATTATTGAAATTAGGTAGAAATTCACATGAATTTGCCAATTCAAATGCCTCAAACCTATTTGTGTGATGAATGTGATTTCTGTGCCAGTTCAACGTGGGTTCAATTGCTGCAGTTGCACTACCCTAAAACAATGAACTTTGAAATCACATTTTCAATTTGAAGATTAAGTTTGAAGTTTAAGTTCACATCTTGCAGTTAAAACAAAACATGTTTCTTAAAATTAATATATAAAATGCGCCCATTGGTATAAAAATGGCTTCATTTTATAGTATTTGTAATGTGTAGCAGTTCTATGTATTAGGAAATTATTTGGTTAATAGACCAAAAATGCTATTTAGAACATAAGATTCGTTGCTTTGTGCTTTGTCGCTATGTGGTCTAATAGGTTACTTTTTTATACTAAATAACTATGTAGGATTTGGCAGCGTTACCTTGAGAGCTGTGAAATGTATTCGCCATCAAACAAACAAACTTCTTCTTTTATATATATAGATTTTTTGTTATGTGTTCTGATGTAGCCTTTTAGTGAACATATCACAAGTAATGTTTAAGCAAACGGTACTTACACCCAGATTCAAATTGAAACGTATCTTGAAATATGTTTGGATTTGATTACAGTGGGAACTATGCACATGCTCCATGCTCTTTTCTAAAACACAGCCTGCATGCAAGTTGCGTCCGAACATGAATCAAGATCTCTGTGTGCATTATTGCTCCCGATACATGACATGCAAAATCGCTTCAGTGCCCTGTCACAGCTTTTTAGGATGGTTCATGATAAGAAAAGCTGATTCAGACTGCTTGCAATACAGGAGATTACCCTTTTTAAATAGGAGAAAGAAAAATCATAATATAAGTGGCCTCATTTAGGGATTAATCATGTAATTGGGGCCAACACAAAAGTAGGTGGGACATATTCCCTAGCAGAGCAAAAGAAAAAATAATCACATTGCCTACCTACCTGTAACTAAAACTGTAGGTTGTCCCGGTCATGCCCTTACTCCCCCCAACAATAGGTTCCACCATCCCTATGCCCTCTTTACCAACATTTGGGATAGGGTTGGCTTTCAAACCAAAAATACATACTTTTGAACATAACTGTGACTACTTATAGACATTAGAATCAACAATTTAATAGATACTTGCTTTGTTCGGATCAAACAGAAAATAATTATATGAATGCGCAATGCAAAATGTAAGACAAAGGCAGGTATTATACTTTGGTGCATAATAATTTGCACAGTACTGGTGAGAGATATACAATATAGCATCCTAGGGACATACAATACAGAGAGCATCCTAGTGACTGCCATTCAATACAAAGAATATTCTAGTCACCGCCATCCAAGATAGAGAGAATTCTAGTGAGCGCAGTACAATACAAAGAGCATCCTAGTGATTACCATACAATATAAAGAGCATTTTGACCGCCATACAACAAAGGGTGCAACAAAGTGACCATAATAAAATTCGAAGGTCACCAAGTGATGACCATATATTTCAGAGATGAGTTGACAGTAACATACCAAGCTTCTGCTCTGCAGAACATGCTCAGGCTGCACTTTACACAGGATTCCTTCATCCCATCAATATACACCTGAGAGTGGTTTACATATTCACATATTGTGTCACCTGCCTGAAGCAGCAACCTTTTCTCTCTGCTTCAAACCCATCTAATAATCTCCCCCTTCCCTCCACTACAATGAACCAATCCTCCTTCTTTTTCCTCCTTCTCCTGCCTTTTCCATCCTCTTATCTCCTCCTTCATCCTCCTCCTTAATCCTCCTTCATCCTCCACCTTTATCCTCCTCTTTCACCTTTATTCTCCTCCTCCTCTTTTTCATCCTCCAACTCCTCTATCCTCTTTCCTCCTCTCTTCTCCTCCTTCATTCCTTCACTTCTTTCTTCCATCTTCTCCTTCCTTTTCCTTCCTGATACTGAACTCAATCACTCAGCCTCAGTCATGGGAGGCTAAGCCTCGAATGGAGCAGCAAACAGAGGCAGGCAGCAGGGTGATTAGATAAGCATAGGGCTAATTTCAATATTCCCATTGATAATTCCACTCTCTCTTCTGCCACTAAACTTCTTTCAGTTATTTGCTCCTTTGGTCTCTCCCAATGGACCTCATCTCCCACCAATGCTATAGTAAGTAACATCAAATGTGTTACTTACTATAGCACTTTCTATTTACTTTAGGTACTTTTACTGAAAAAATATATTATATATTATTACAGATGAGCAAGTTATTTGACTCATACTTACTACCATAGTATGCACAGTTATACTCTCTAACGGAGGGAATTATTGCTACTCAGATTGGACAGAAATAACTGGCAATTGAGGAGTTATAGATAAAGAAGATTTAATTATCTGAGAGGATATACAATCAGCGGGACAGTCTAGCAGTTATCTGCTATTTTTAACTGTATTCAAGATTGGTTTTTCATTTTTCACTTGAGGTTTTATTATTTCGCTAATAACATTTATTGTTAATAAAGATTTCAGTTTTTACTATAAGTATATTCATGTTTTTAATAATTATTAATAAAGTTAAATTTTTTCATTATGAGCTAGCCCCATGGGTGCCCCAACAAACATATTCTTTTCTCCTTCTTTAGTGTTATACTGTATTGATGTGAGGGTACACCTTTTCCAGTGACATTGAGTGAATAGGAGACAATACAACAAAGTTAAATGCAATTGATGAGAAAAAAAATGTCACTGGTTTAGTGGGCTTACCTAGTGCGGTGTACATTTGTTTAGGGGCCCCACAAGGCTCTGTTCTTGGTCCTTTACTTTTTTCATTGGATATCTCTTCTCTTTGGGCACTAATTCACTCATTCCACCTCCAATACCACCTCTACGCTGATTACGCCCAAATCTATCTCTCTTCCCCTAACCTCTCTTCTTCTGTACTATCTTGTGTAACCAACTGTCTTTCTGCTGTCTCCATATGGATGTCCCAATGCTACCTAAAGTTTTTACTATAAGTATATTCATGTTTTTAATAATTATTAATAAAGTTAAATTTTTTCATTATGAGCTAGCCCCATGGGTGCCCCAACAAACATATTCTTTTCTCCTTCTTTAGTGTTATACTGTATTGATGTGAGGGTACACCTTTTCCAGTGACATTGAGTGAATAGGAGACAATACAACAAAGTTAAATGCAATTGATGAGAAAAAAAATGTCACTGGTTTAGTGGGCTTACCTAGTGCGGTGTACATTTGTTTAGGGGCCCCACAAGGCTCTGTTCTTGGTCCTTTACTTTTTTCATTGGATATCTCTTCTCTTTGGGCACTAATTCACTCATTCCACCTCCAATACCACCTCTACGCTGATTACGCCCAAATCTATCTCTCTTCCCCTAACCTCTCTTCTTCTGTACTATCTTGTGTAACCAACTGTCTTTCTGCTGTCTCCATATGGATGTCCCAATGCTACCTAAAGCTCAACATGTCCAAAACAAAGTTTATTATCTTCCCTCCTGCCAGAGTCACCACCTGCCCTCACTGTCAATAATACCACAATTTCCTCAGTCTCCCAAGTCTGCTGCCTTGGTGTCACACTGGACTCCACCCTCTGCTTTATTCCTCACATCCAGACTCTCTCTCAGTCCTGTCGACTACACCTTAAAAACATTGCTAGAATACGCCTGTCACGAATCTGCAGAAAATTTAGTGGATCCCAGTTCTCTGTCAATGAATGGTAGTCATTCAGGAGCGGGGAGTCTAACGGGTAGGGGGTTTTCACCAGTGACCCCTGCAAGGAGCTATGGGCTTTGCTGCCCCTATCCCGCATGTTGCGGTCTCCCAGATGAGAGACAGAGCAGTGGTGGAGCTTGAAACTACAGGTTTTGATAACTTAAGGTAACGGCAAGAGAATCACTGGTACAGCAACAGTTCAAACAATCAATGAGAATGGTTTAGAAATAACTGGTTTATATTTGGCAACTCAGGGTAACAACAGGAGCATCATTGATACAGCAACAGTTCAAATAGTCAATGGAGATGATAGAACTAGCTGGCTTGCAATTTAGTAACTCAGGGTAACAACAGGAGAATCACTGATACAGCAACAGTTCAAATAGTCAATGAAGATGATAGAACTAGCTGGCTTGCAATTAGTAACTCAGAGTAACAGCAGGAGAATTATGATACAGCAGCAGCTCAAATAGTCAATGAAGATGATAAAACTAGCTGGCTTGCAATTAGTAACTCAGAGTAACGGCAGAAGAATCATGATACAGCAGCAGCTCAAATAGTCAATGAAGATGATAGATGAAACTAGCTGGCTTGCAATTGGTAACTCAGGATAATAGCAGGGAAATCACTGATAAAGCTGAAGTTCAATCAGGGCAGACGTGGAATAGAACTTTAGCTGATACATACATGATAATTGTAACTACAGTTGAGTTACTGGTTACAGCGACAGTTCAATATGCACATAATAAGGAAGGAGAACTTAGCTGATCCGTAAATGGTGATTCCAATAACAAGTGAGTTACTTGTACAATGGCAGTCCCAGCGTAGAAGCAGCGATGGAGTTGAGCTGGCTGATCCGTGGATAGCGATTCTGGCAGCAGGTGAGTTCGCTTGTTACAGCGGCAGTCCCAGCGTGGAAGCAGTAGTGGAATTGAGCTGGCTGATCTGTGAATAGTGATTCTGGTAACAGGTGAGTTTGCTTGTCACTGCAGCAGTCCCAGCGTAGAAGCAGCAGCGGAGTAGAGCTGGCTGATCCAGACAAACAAAGGCAAGGCACAGCGGAGGAGATAAACCAACAGGAGCCTAATCCCATAGGAAGAGTATGTAACTCAAAGAACAGGCAATGGACAGAGGGACCATGGGAGGTTTAAATAGCGCTCCATAATCCTATGCACCAATGGGAACCGGTAGGAGGTAACAAATAAGGGCAACAGGCAGCACATGCGCAGAACCAACTACATAGGAGCTTTGACACGAAGTAGTAGCCTGGATCACCGCTTCCAGGAAGGAGGTAACAACGCCGGCACTTATCTATGGGACCGGCATGTGACAACGCCCTTTTCTTGCTCAATATGCTACAAAGCCTCTTATCCATTCTCTCATCATCTCCCGTCTTGACTATTGCAAACTCCGGCTATCTGGCATTCCTGACACCCATATAGCCAAACTTTAATCCATCCTAAATGCTGCTGCAAGACTGATCTTCCTTTATTACCAGCTTCACATCTGCTGCACTACTTTGAAAATCCCTACACTGGCTCCCTGTGTCCTCCAGAATCAAATTCAAATTACTCACCCTTACCTACAAAGCCCTCAACAACACTACACCTGCATACATCTCAAAATGACATATCAAAATACTCTCTCTCCCGCCCTCTTAGATCTACCTCTGACCTGCGCCTTGTCTCATCTCTGGTAGCCACCTCTCACCCCCACCTGCAAGACCTCTTCCATGCTGCTCCCCACTTATGGAATTCTTTACCACGCTCAATCAGACTTTCTCGCAGCCTTCAAATCTTTAGATGCTCTTTGAAAACCCATCTCTTTTTTAGAGGTGACCTTAACCCAATAACACTATTCACACTAATGCACTCTCACAACTGTTCCAATCTCCACTCTGAACCACATTTGTTTTAGCTGTACCCTCTTCCACTTAGAATGTAAGCTCTCTAATGAGCAGGGTCCCTTCATGCCCTTTGTTTTCATGTCTGCGTCTATTTTGTCTACCTTGTATGTCTCTATATTATGTATGTACTGTTTTCCCAACTGTACGGTGCTGCGGAGCACTGTGGCCCCTTACAAATCTACGATAATATAATAATAATATGTGCCACATGTAATAAAGTGGCTGGTTCCTGGGAAGGGACCAGGCATGAGAAAGCAGAACAATGTTGGGATCGGCCACAAGGCAGCAAAAATAAAACACATACATGATACCCAGAAACTGTTGAGCACAAGGACCCAGTGAAACTGTCTCACAGCATGATACTGGAGAAACTTTAAGACCCAGAAAAGTCCAGTCTGTGAGGGCTGCTGAAAAGTTCTGTGAATTGTGTGACAAGGAACAGGAACAAGCAGGTCAGCAGACTGTGGGACAGAAGCTATAACCGGCAATGAGGCAGCAGACCTCATTGCCCTAAATACTGAAGCAGACCAATGAGAGCCCAAGGGGTAAATGTATGAATCTCCGGATTCTTCATCTCCGGACCTGCTTGTTCCTGTTCCTGTTCCTGTGTATTATATTCTGCTGACCTCTCGTGTATGACCCTTGGCTTTGGATTTGGACTTCGCTTGTGTATCCCGTGACCCTGACCTTTGGCCTGTCTACTGTTTCTCGTGTTTGCCTGTGACCCTTGACCCCGGCCTGTTAAATTGGACTTGCTACCAGCCCTTGACCTCTGCGTGGACCTCACTCCACTTGCCTGGGTTCTCCCCAGCAGGTACACACCTCACGACCCTCTGTCAGTCTGCAGCCCAGTCTGTCCCCACCATCAGGGGCTCCAGTGAACACCTGATTGGCAGAGGAGACTTCGGGTTGTGTTGTGCCGGCTGGAGGGGTTCCTAACATTATAACCGGCCCACTCACGGAGACGAGGTTGGAATGGATGCAAGTGGATCCACACCGTCTCCGGCACAAGCCCTAGCAGCCCATGTTGAGTCCTTGTATCAGATGATCCAGGGATTGGCTGAGCGTCTGTCTGTTCAAGAAGAAGCCGCAAAAACTTCACAACCCACTCCAAGTTCCACCTGTGAACCTAAGATGAATTTGCCGGATCACTTCTCTGGAAATAGATCCCTGTTTCGGAATTTCAGGGAGAGCTGCAAGCTCTATTTCCGGTTGAGACCCCGCTCCTCCGGGTCAGAGCATCAAAGAGTCAGGATTATCATTTCCCTCCTACAAGGTGACCCCCAGTCCTGGGCCTTTTCTTTGCCACAGACCAGTCCTGCCATGCAGTCCGTAGACGCTTTCTTTGAGGCATTGGGTCTACTATATGATGACCCGGATCGAGTGGCCTCCACGGAAGCTCATCTACGAGCCTTGAAACAAGGCCGGCGGTCGGCAGAAGAATACTGCGCTCTATTCCATTGATGGTCGCCTGATAGTGGATGGAATGATCCCGCCTTACGTAGTCAGTTCCGTCTCGGAACAGATTAAAAGACTCTTTGGTGCAATACCCATCTCCTACATCTCTGGAGGATCTGATGCACCTCTCAATTAAAATTGACAGGAGGTTTAAAGAGCGGAAAACCGAAAAGAAGACATCATCGCCTCCATCCGCCTTCGTTCCTGTTTCCACGGATGGTGAGGAACCGATGCAATTAGGGGCATATCATCTTTCCCCTGAGGAAAGAGTCAGGAGACAATCACAAGGCCTATGTCTCTATTGTGGCACAAAAGGCCACTTCTCCCGTTCCTGCCCAAATAAGCCGGGAAAAGAGCATGCCTAGGGAACGGGGAGAGAGTTCACCTAGGTCTGCAGATTGTTTCCCCGAAAAATGCTGTTTTGATTCCTGCACAGCTCACCTTCAGTGCTCGTTCTGTGAAACTATCGGCCTTCATTGACAGTGGAGCTGCTGGCAACTTCCTCGACCTCGAGTTTGCCCGATCTGCTGGGATTCCGCGGATTAAACTCCAATCTGCCATTACGGTATGTGGCTTAGACAGTAGTCCGTTGCCAGGTGGCAAGATTACTTGGGAGACCCCACCACTACAGTTGAACATTGGCGCTCTCCATTCGGAATCCATAGTCTTCCGTCTTATCGAATGTCTGTCGGTTCCTTTAATTCTGGGCCACCCCTGGCTATCCCGCCATAACCCCGCCATGGATTGGGTAAAAGGAGAAATTGTCCAGTGGAGCCCTCATTGTACACAGTTTTGCTTGACACTACCTCTGCGTGTGATTCACTCTATTCCGGAGCAGCTCCCTTCACAGTATCATGACTACCTGGATGTTTTCTCCAAAAATGCTGCTGACACTCTACCACCGCACCGGGATTTCGACTGTGCCATTGAGCTCATTCCGGGCTCTAAATTACCCAAAGGACGCTTGTACTCTCTCTCCGGTCCGGAGACCAAATCCATGCAAGAGTATATTGATGAAAACTTGGAGAAAGGCTTCATCAGGCCATCCAAGTCCCCAGTAGGAGCAGGGTGCTTCTTTGTGTCCAAGAAGGACGGCGGACTCAGACCCTGTATCGATAATCGAGGGCTGAACCTTATTACGGTTAAGAACACCTATCCCCTTCCCCTCATCTCTGTACTTTTTGATCAACTAAGAGGGGCAACTATCTTTACAAAAATTGATCTTCATGGTGCCTATAATCTCATACGTATTAGAGCAGGTGATGAGTGGAAGACGGCATTCAACACGCTCTCGGGCCACTACGAATATCTGGTCATGCCGTTTGGCCTTAGTAATGCTCCTGCTGTATTCCAGGATTTGCTTAATGAGGTGTTACGTGAGTTCCTGGGACACTTTGTTGTTGTCTACTTAGATGACATCCTCATATATTCAAAATCTTTGTCTGTGCACCAAGGTCATGTCAGACAAGTCCTACAGAAATTGCGGGAACATCACCTCTACGCTAATCTCGAGAAATGCGAGTTCGAGGTCCAGAAGGTATCCTTCTTGGGCTATATAATCTCCTCAGAAGGTTTCTCCATGGACCCAACCAAGGTCCAGGCAATCCTGGATTGGGTACAACCAAATAACCTCAAGGCGGTCCAGAGATTCCTGGGTTCGCCAATTATTACAGGAGATTTTTTGGCGGTTTTGCTGATATCGTGGCTCCTATCGTCACCTTGACCCGCAAAGGAGGTGATCCAGCTGTTTGGTCACAACAGGCAATAACTGCATTCGAAACCCTGAAGAAAGCTTTTGTGTCCACTCAGGTCCTCAGACACCCGGATCCTAAGGTACTGTTTATTCTTGAGGTAGATGCCTCTGATGTCGGTGCTGGGGCCATCTTGTCACAAAAGGATCCCCAGACCCACCGCTTACATCCATGTGCCATTTTTTCCCGTCATTTCTCCTCAGCGGAAACCAACTATGACGTGGGAAACCGAGAATTGCTGGCAATTAAATGGGCCTTTGAGGAATGGCGACATTGGTTGGAAGGCGCTGCACACCAGATCTCCGTCATAACGGATCATAAGAATCTGCAGTATATACAGTCAGCCAAACGTCTGAACCCCAGACAGGCTTGTTGGTCGCTGTTCTTTACTCAGTTTAACTTTATTATCACCTATTGGCCTGGTTCTAAAAATATTCAAGCGGACGCCCTGTTCAGAAGTTTCCTGGCACAACATGCTCCGGTCACTAGCCCAGAACCTATTGTTCCTGTGTCTATAATCCATGCCGGATTAACTCAAGATTTGAGCTGTACCTTACAAAGGTTCCAGAGGTTGGCTCCTGATAACATTCCGGTAGGATGCTTGTTTGTTCCTGTTCATCTAAGAAAGGCAGTCCTTACTGAAGTACACAATAGTCAGTCTGCTGGACACCCTGGAGTCTTCAAAACATTGGAGATCCTTTCCCGTACTGTATGGTGGCCATCACTGTCTGCCGACATCAAGAGTAACGTCTTGTCTTTTGAAGTTTGTGCCAGGAACAAAGTTCCCAGGACTCGCCCGGTAGGTCAGTTGGTTCGGTTGGCCGCTCCTGCAAAGCCTTGGACACATTTGTCCATGGACTTTATCGTTGATTTACCACCTTCTGCGGGACACAATACCATTTGGGTCATGGTAGACCGCTTCAGCAAGATGGCACATTTCATTCCACTAACCCGGCTTCCTACTGCTCGAGATCTAGCCATTCTCTTCATACAACATATTTTCCGTCTCCATGGACTTCCTTCTGATATTGTTTCTGATCGTGGATCACAATTCATTGCACAATTCTGGAAATCCTTCTGTACCCTACTCGGAATTAAAATCAGCTTGTCATCCGCATACCACCCTCAGTCAAACGGGCAAACCGAAAGGGTTAACCAGGCCTTAGAGCAATTTTTAAGATGCTACACATCAGAAATCCATGATAACTGGTCCTCCTTGTTACCCTGGGCGGAATTTGCTTGTAATAACTCGTGCCATTCATCCACCAAAGTCTCTCCGTTTTTTTGCAATTATGGCTTTCACCCCAGATCCAACTCCTTATACTGACTCAAATCTGTTGGTATCCAGGAGATCCGCTCCACTGCCAGGGACCTCAGACTTATCTGGACAAAGGTACACTCATCTTTGAGACGAGCTTCATTTGCTGCCACCATACCATCTGCTCTCTCAAGGTGGGTCAGAAGGTATGTCTCTCTACAAAAAATATCAGGCTCAGACAGCCTTGCAAAAAGTTGGGCCCTAAGTTCATTGGGCCATTCTCCATTATCAAGAAAGTTAATTCTGTAGCATTCAGGTTAAAAATTCCGGTTTCGTTAAGGATCCCCAACACATTTCATTGTTCATTGTTGAAGCCGGTACTATATCCTAGCCAAACCCAGTCTTCAAGTGTGCTTGGGGGAAATTCAAGCAAACCACTAAGATACGTGGTCCAAAGGATCCTGGATTCTAAAAAAGTACAAGGGCAGGTGCACTTCCTGGTGCAATGGAGGAACCGCGGAGTAGAAGAGCGGTCTTGGGTTCCGCGCAGACAACTCCATGCCCCAAAAAAACTGAAGGAGTTCTTCAAAAGATTCCCTAGAAAACCGGGATGTCGGGGTGCCTTGACCCCTCCTCAAGGGGGGGGGTACTGTTACGAGCCGCGGCGGTGCCCAGCCGCCACGACTCTGCTACCTCCGTCCCGGCCGTCGCTATGGCGACCGGGACATCACTACCGGGGGCTTGCCTGCCATTGCCGTGGCAACGGACAGACGCTCCTCTCTCCAGCACCCCGTCCCGGCGTTGCAGGGCAGCCGGGCGCGTGCGCAACAGCGGGGCAAGCCTGCGGGCTAATTTGGCCAGTTGATGTAATTAGAGAGCTGGGCTCTCATTGGTCTGCTTCAGTATTTAGGGCAATGAGGTCTGCTGCCTCATTGCCGGTTATAGCTTCTGTCCCACAGTCTGCTGACCTGCTTGTTCCTGTTTCTGTTCCTGTCTATTATATTCTGCTGACCTCTCGTGTATGACCCTTGGCTTTGGATTTGGACTTCGCTTGTGTATCCCGTGACCCTGACCTTTGGCCTGTCTACTGTTTCTCGTGTTTGCCTGTGACCCTTGACCCCGGCCTGTTAAACTGGACTTGCTACCTGCTGCCGGCCCTAGACCTCTGCGTGGACCTCGCTCCGCTTGCCTGGGTTCTCCCCAGCCGGTACACACCTCACGACCCTCTGTCAGTCTGCGGCCCAGTCTGTCCCCACCATCAGGGGCTCCAGTGAACACCTGATTGGCAGAGTAGACTCCGGGTTGTGTTGTGCCAGCTGGAGGGGTTCCTAACAGAAAGAAAGCATAATAAAGAGAAATTGATTAAGAGATAGAAAAAGGTAAAAGGAAGAGGATGAGGCAGTGAGATATATTTACAAGTGACAATTATTCTGACAGGAAAATAACAAATAGTTTCACATATTTATCAGAATATCAGTATTATTTATTCCGCCCAATTTATAAGACATGTACTGAACATGTGGCTAAAAGTTATGTTTACAAAACAAAAAGAAAGTTGTCAGCGCTTATCCTTTAAACTGCATATCTGTGTGTGTCTAGCAAAATGAAAACATGAGGTATCAGTTCATATTTTGATCAAAAGATTTAAGCCTGCATCACAATGTCAAGGTCACCTCATTATATGCAGGTCCTACACTGACCTATATGCTTTAAACACCATTAAAATGCAGTTAAAATCAGATAGACTCACCTCCCAGGTATAGGGGTTTACATCTAGCAAGGGCTGGCTTGTGAGCCACACCCAAATGTGCCTTAAATAGGCTTAATGGACAGCTGCTATGACAAAAAGGTATATCCCATTTTGTATGTGGTACCAGCTGCGTGGCAATATAAATGCCCGTATATGTATACAAAAGAAAAAGACAGTTGTCAGCGCTTATCCTTTAAACTGCATATCTGTGTGTGTCTAGCAAAATGAAAACACTCTTACCTCACAGAACCTCCATTATAATTGTAACTAACTGTCACTTCAGAGATTTTCTCCATCTTGTGGTTGGCATCCATACTGCCTAACTACGTGAATTACACAAAGACTACTGATTGGTGATAGAAATGTGTAGCAAAAAAATTATTTTTAACAATTATTATTGCAGTTAGCCAGAAAAATCGATGTTAAATACTTTTGTGTCAAAAAAGACAAAATTATTATAGGAGTAATACCTTTATTGGCTAACCAAAAAAAATTGTCATTATATTTGCTAGCTATCAGATCAGAGAGGTCCCTTCATCAGACAACTTTACAAATGAATGACTAAGAAACAGGCACAACATTTAAGAGCTGTTACATCAAGAAATTTGTACAGGTGGGAATATATCAATAAGAAAAGCTAAAGTAGTAAAACTCAGGTTTTCATTACGGATGGAAGAGTAAAAGTCCTATGAGTCCAGAGATCTGGAGTCACTTTGCTGTGGGGTGTGAAGTGTGTCCAAGTAGTGGGTCATAAATCCAGGTGTTAGATTGAGCTCTTGTGTCAATGACTAGAATGTTATTATCAGCTTAAATTCAGAGATTTTTCTCTAATAGGAAATGAACAGTAAGGGCTGCGCTCTACTTTCCAAGTGCAAGAACTGCTATAGTATAGGGTATCCCTCCCTGAATAACTTCCAAATATTAATATAACTAAGCGCTCAATTGCCTTCAATGGGTCCTACATAGATTAAATAATATGAGGAAAGAGGTTTGATAGACCTATATTGTAATAATAATAGTAATTATGTTGCCTAAACAGTTTTATTCGATAGGCAGGATTATATAACATTTATATACATAGGACAAGAAAAGGAACAATATTCCAAATGACACGGTAAAACAATGGTGAAGAACAAATATAAAATTGGAATATAAAATAAACACCATGCAATGATATACTATTGATTAAAAGTCCCACACAATTAGGCAAATAGCCTCTGTAGTGCCTTTTTTGAGAAAGTTACTGTGGAGAAATGCGTCAGTTTGATAATTTGGACGTACAAGCCCTCTTGTGCTCATTGTCTTTTTTTTGTGGAATAAGAGAGATAAGTTTTGATCCAGCTATTTAAACTTGATTGCTGTGCCCTATCAAGATCAACTACTTATGCTATGGACACTGAGGTTGCAAAGAGATATTGACAGTCAGGATGAAGGGGGGCAGAGAAGAAGGCAGAACAAAGATCACTGACAGTAAAATAACTGGCAGATGGTGGAATATGCATAAGGATGACAGTTCACCTGTATTTTTACAGTCATACAATTCACAATCCATATACACCTTTTTTTCTGCGCAGAAAAAAACTTTCCACAAATGGTTGTAAAAACTTCTCAGAGGTTTTAACAATTCACTTCACTATAAAATACAACAGGACTATCTATCAATGCAACTGTTTAAACATGTGGCAAATATCAGGGAAATATATATATATATGCTATGCAAACAAATTACATTAACATCGCACAATGACAATAAAAAGAAACAGTTTTTCTTTCTTGTCTCTAGGTTTTTTAACCAGCACTTCTTGGATTACATAAAGTGGATATTCGGTTTTGAAACACAGAATGATAAACCGGCCTAGAACTATTTGCGTTGTTACCCAATTATGACACGTCTTCCATCCTTTGTTGAGAAACCGAAATCTGTAGGTTTTGTGAATCCTCCGGTAACGTGATTTCCGCTCAGAGCCCCCAAATTGTTATGTTCGTTTAGTCGCTAAAAATAAATATTGTCTGCTGCGATCAATGTAGTTCCAAAGCACAAAGAGATTTAATAGCAAGATGTAACAAATAATAATATAATGTAAAGCACAGCCAATACATATGCAGCGCACTGGATCCAGCATACAGTCAATCAGTCCTGAAGCCTGTGGACAAAGTAGACTGAATGTTGTTCAC
Source organism: Mixophyes fleayi (assembly GCF_038048845.1). Taxonomy (NCBI): domain Eukaryota; kingdom Metazoa; phylum Chordata; class Amphibia; order Anura; family Limnodynastidae; genus Mixophyes; species Mixophyes fleayi. The sequence continues at coordinate 285,892,893 of NC_134405.1, read as the reverse complement.
TTTGCCTGGTTTTATACAATTTGTGATACATAAAAAACAGTGGTGATATCATGGCATTTTTCCATTGGTTCAGGATTTAGGACAGTCCACTATAATGCAGGTCATAGGTCGGTTCAAACAATGACCTCCAAGGGTGGGGTTCAACTCTGCCTACGTGTCTTCCTTCAGGAGCCCGCCAAAATACTGGTTCAATTGCCTATTAGCATTCCAAACACAATATCACTTTGAGCATTAATCCTTTATCATTCATAATGAGCATATGCAAGGTGCGATCGCTTAGCCGATTATCACATATCCCTGTTAAAAATAAATTGTTCCTACCTGTGCTGAGAGCCGGTGATCTCTGTCTGGGACTGGGTGGAAGTTGGTACAGCATGAATCACACCGCAGGAGTCACACACAGGCTCTGTAGGCGCAGCCCCAACTCCACTCAGCAATAGGCAGCCTCGCAACTAGGGAAGCCTCACCACCCCGCACCGCTCGTCACCCCGAACCGTTCATCATCCTGAATCCCCCTTCCCATGCCAGTTGCCCTCACTGGAAAAAAACAAAACAAAGGGCTGCAGTCCCATCAGGCCCATTTGGTAATATGGCATTGACTGGCGCCCAAGGTTAACAGCTCTACATTAGAATACTATGCAGTGCTTTGATAATGTTAAGTCCATCAAATTATTCTGTATTGTATGAAATTCAAACCACGTACATGAAACCATTTTGTGAAGTTCAATGATAAACTGAAAAATTCAGTTTCTCTCGTTTGTCCTATATTAATGTTAATTAATGTTGTGTTTGGCAGTAACATAGATAAAAATATCAGCTATTTCCTCACATTTCTTGGCATATCACAGTCTCTTTGCTCCATTAAATATTTTACTTCTTAAATTTAAGCTAAAAGCCATCTGTTTAGTTTCTCTTTAGAATGTGTTTTATTTTACAAAGCCCTTTAATTATAAAGAAAATTGAGTAAATCCACCTAAAATACAGTAAATATAGTTAGCCTGTCAGATATAAGACATACATTATTTAGACCACAGTTAAAAAGACAAAGGCTGGTAGTTTTCACACTGCCATAAATATATCAGATGCAGTTTCAAAGCCCAAACTGCAGTTTACATGCCATCACATTTGATGTGTGGCATTTAAAAAATCCCAAAAGCAGTTTATTTTAAGCCAAACCACATACTAAAAGGGTGTTGGAATCAGATATCTGATTTTAGATTGCATTTTTTGTAAAACAATACAATAATTAAAAAATCACGCACAGTGGTCACTGCCCAAAATCCTCGACTAGCACCAGCATGGACTAGTTTCTATTATGACATAGAGACCATGAGTGTGGGGTACACTTGTCACAGTGGAAACTATCCGCAGGCCAAGAAATCTGATTGTTGCACTAAAAATGTAAAAAGAAAGAAAGAAAATAAAACACAGGCACTATTATAAAATAATGTTTAATTGAATAGAATACCCCTATACACCATTTATTAAAAAATAAAATCTTGTTTTTTGTTTTAATCCAGCATGATGCAATGGGAATTAAAACCTTTCTCTTCTTTAGAGGTCTGTTGTAGCCCATAAAACAGCAACATTTCACATAAAGAGTGATGCCCTAGAACACTACGAGCGCCTACCTATAAATAAATATGACCAAGAGTAACCTGGACTCACCCTTAGTTGGCAGCCTATCACAAGTATTTTCCCCCACTGGCCAAGAGTGGCTGGCGCATGTGAAACCGCTTGTGATTTTAATTCTCATTGGATTATACTGAAGCATAGAAATATTTGATTTTTTAATAAAATGGTTAACAAAGGGTATTAGGGAGTATATTATTCCTGTAAACTTTAGTTTAGTATCATGTCTGTGTTTTATTTATTTATGTTTTACACTTTTGGTATAATTATCATAGACACACCAGTTCTGTGAAGACCAGATTTCCATTATGACACCGGGACCCCACACTTGTGGTTTCATTTTCACAAGTGACTGAACACACTGGAAGATAGTGTGAAGAAACACTCTGTGGCTAAATACAACCAGATATGCAAAGCAACAGAGCTGGATTAAGACCCTGTGGGGCCCAAGGTAAGAAACGTGTTCTGATCCCCCTCCTCCAATCATCCCTGTCAAAATGCTTTTCGCACGGTATCTCCTACACCTTTCCACCATACCACTGTATTGTGAAGAGGAGGGCATGTATTTTGAAGAGGGAGGGGGGCATGTATTATGAAGAGCGGGTCGTATATTGTAATAAAGGGGTAATGTAGTGTGCAGAGGAAGGGGGTATGTATTGTGAAGAGGGGGCATGTACTGTGAAAAGGAGGACAGGTATAGTGAAGAAGGAGGGGTCATGTATTGTTAAGTGGGAGGGAGGCATTGACAGTGAAAAGGGAGGGGGAACATGTACGGGGAAGAGAAAGGGAGGCAAGTAGTGTGACTGCAGTTTGTGGGTAACTTACCATGATAAAAACTTCTTTGGAGGTTCATAAATGCGAGAGAATGTAATTTATTTCTTTGTATAAGCATCTATGGTCCATGCTAAAGTTCAGATTAGACACATTTTATTGTGTTAAATGGAACACAACTCAAGCAAAGGGGCAAAGCAGACTGTATGCCCAGGTGCATGAATGCTTACAATGCTGCAGGCAGCATTTAGGTCCAGCAGGAAATTAGCCGATGAAAAGATAACTATGTCACCTGCACCTGTAACACTTGTAATTAAACAGCTGCAGGAAAGACTGCTTAGACAGTATGCAGAACATTTAAGGCATGAATTTTTCACATATACAATTCATGTAAAAATGTAAAAATACTGTATGCAGTGTATCATAGCTTCAGAATGCAGTAGTTTCCTAGTCATAACATTGTAGTATTTAAAATTATCCATGTACCCCTATCCATAGGCAATTGTATAAGCAAATGAGAGGCTTTTATAATTTAAGCTATATATCCATTGATTGGTTGTTTGTTCAATTGGCCAATCGGTTCCTTAAGTCAAGGTTCTTTCTACCTGAAGTAGATTCTTAAATGAGCACATAGTTTAACATCCATTGTCCTATTTTGCACAGTGGTAGTGCAATTATAACAGTTAATAAATACATGATTTTACAAAGTGTATGCATTCTCATTGAATATATAAAATTAAAATTTGTGAAGCAAATTGTACCAAACATATTAAGGTATAGTAGTTACCATAAAAATTAACACATAATAAACAGTTTTACTGTATATAGTAAGAAATTTCAAATTAATGAATTAGAGAGCCAGCTTTTACGATAGTATTTGTTTTAATCTAAACATTTGTGAGGAATATTAAAGAGAAAAAAGTGCAAATTTGTATGCCTTACAGTACACTGCTGTATTTAAAGTTAAATAACAATTGTAAGTATGTTTCTACTTATAAAAGAACAGTTTGCCACAGTTTAGATTCTTCATACTTTCATTTAGGATAATGGAAACTTGCATGTCGTGTGATTTCTTAAATTGGTAGCATTGGCACGCTATGGATATTGTATTTAAATCAGAATTACCTAAACTTAAACAAAAGTGCATTTTAATTTAAACATCTTAAGCATAACAATCATTCTTTAATCCTCAGACGTGGTAAAGGGTAATCGCATGAAACTCTTTCCAAAGGGGTAAAACAAATTGAAAATGCCAGGAATGTTTGACAACTATTGTAAAACCACACTACAACATTATTATATTACAAAATAGCTTCCTCTCTTTCCATCCCTGCAATTAATCAAATAGTTAACCCACTCAATCAGCAACTAACTTCCTTCATCACACACGCACAAAATTATATAAATAGCCTGATACTGCACTGTTACCGCTAATTATGCATCATGGTTAACATACTCCAATTAACTTTTGACCTTTGAGTGCAGTGAAGCTAAAAATTATCATCACTTTCAGTACCATCTTTGCAAATGCTGACTTGATTGACTGCAGGCTTAAGACCTGCGAAATGTAACTTGCTGGATGCTGATTACTTAAACAGATGCCATGGATTTTATAGCCTTTTGAAAACCTTAGGGAAACTTATATCCCATAAGCACATAGCTAGAACTCAATATTATGGATACAGTATTGACCTCATAACTTCTCTACATGGTTGCTAACTGCTAACAAATAAAAATGGAATTCAGTAGGTTATTTGTAGGTTAAAGCACATTTCACGCTCTGGGAGCAAATCAATATACAGTATATAATATTTTTCTTTCTAATTAAATATAAGCAATAATGTAAGATAAGTGACATGCATATATTTAAAATATTATGCAAAGTAAATCCTTATATTTGTGTCACCACTGTGAAAGTATGCTTTGAGGGAATGCAAAACTCCCAGAGACTCATGTAGAGTGGGACTCACTCTAGTTCAAAAACACAGGAGAAAAAATGTGGTCATGAAAAGAAGACACAATTTTGTGTTTATGCTGAGATCCATCTCAGTATGCATCCAGCAGGGCAACAGCAACATAGGCACCAGATTTACGCTGGGAAAAAACAGTAGAATATACACCAGGTATATGCCCGGAGAAAAACGTAGTATATGTGCTTGGTTTACGCCAGGAGATGTAGATTAACAGCAAATGCTAATGTCACATTTCCCAATTTGTACACAATATATTAATGTAATGAATATTGATAATATACACAATACAGAATAGTGTCTGAACAGTGTTATTTATAAATACAGGAGTTGCATTTACCATGTAAAATACCATTAAGTACAATCTAAAATTAAAAATGAAATTAAGTTGAATACAAACATACATTGTCTTCCCCTTTACAAAATCATATGGGAGCCTTCTTTCCTGCAGCGCACAGAAGGCAAATATCAATGAAGTAATGTGAATAGATTGCAGCGACTTCATATAAAATATCAGCCACACAATTCGTTTCTATACTCAGAGCCTGCAGATCATCATCATCATCATCATCAGTGCATATTTTGCACCAGGGGTCGAGCACCCGCAAGAGATGTGCCACATGACAGGTGTATATGAGTTTGTGCCCAGATCTGATTCAGTTGCATTTACTTGGCCTATGCTTTAATGTTCTATCCATCCCCTGGTCCAACTCTCTAACGGAAGTGTAAGTCTATTTGGTGCACATATGCAGTACGGAAATGGGTAATTTCCACAACACAAAGATACATATGTCCAACTCTACATGACCCCTCTGTGAAGGTAAAACTCACCTGAATAGGAGGAACACCTCATATATACAACTTGTGACTTTACAGCAATATAATCTATGAGATCTTTCACCATTCTGTGGCATATCATACATGTGGAATTCCCTCCCTTGCTCAATAAGACTTTCCTTAAGTCTTCAAACCTTCAAGCGTTGTCCGAAATCCCACCGCTTCAGACAAATTTACGATATTCCTCAACTACCATCTTAATCTCCCTAGATTACCCTATTACCACTCTCTACACAGCTAACACAAGACAACAACCCTCTAACCAACATAGTTGTGTCACTGATCATACAGCCCACTCAATACATTTTATCTCTGTCATCTAGCTGGAAAAATATGCAATATGATGTAGCACTTACCCTTGTGTATCAAACTCCCATTGTCTTACTTCTCTATATGTATGTATTACCCAGTTTTGTTTTATTGATGTTTGTTCCCAATTTTAAAGCGCTATGGAATTTGCTGGCGCTATATAAATAAATGATGATGATGATGATATCATTCAGCAGAATTATAGTGAATAGAGCTGGGACGATTTATGTTACTATGTGGCTGTGGCAGGATGGTGCGGTGGTTGTCATTTCTTCAGCAATGTAAATGCCTACGTCATTTATCACGACCAAAACAGAGCGATTAGCATAACCCCGACAAAGTCACTATATCTACTTAGCATATAATAGAGAGTGATTCTTTATGGCAGTTCTATTTAACTACATATGTCAGATCCGACTTGATCTGAGTGAGGTGTGTGCTAGAAATAAGATCCTTAGGACTCTTCATTTGGGTCAGTTTTTTACCTTTTTACCAGTGTTTACTAAAACAATGTCACTTTTAGTTACTTCTAAAATCCAAATATGTATTTGAATCTACTTCTCGAATATATGTTTCTGTATGAATATTGCAGTTTATCATGATAAGACAATATCCAAGTAATTGACATGCTTGTAAACCGAAACCGGTGTTGTGTCAGAATTCCCAGTATGAACACCACGGAGAGAAATGTGAATGAAATTAAGTGCTTTATTTTGAACACAGGCAAAAATGAGATGTGGTAAATGAAAAGGCAACTAACACAAGTCCATAGAAACATACCTAAGATACCTAGGTAGCTGAGGGACCCGAAGTACTGGATACCTGGCACAACACGTTAACTACAGATATAAGATATTTGTATTGCCAGGTTAAGCTGGGAAGCTGGAGACTCTAGTTTGCCAAGTTTGGCAGATGACTGCAGAAATATGTCTGGATCGTGTTATAATTCCTAGTAACTCCTGGGAGAGGCAATAGCGTTTGAAAAAAAAAAGTGTATTTATTAAGGCAGAGATACACGGGGAGCCAATTGCTGCAGACAATTGTAAACAGCAACTCAGTTCATAGGCATTGCAAGTTTCAAAAGCAGAAATAGCAGGTATATTCTTATAAAACAAGTAGGTACAGATGCAATGAATGGCAAAACTAATCCATAGAGGCAGGAGGTTCCAAGATGTAAAGGGTAAACTGCAGCACAGGGTAACAAGTTTACCAGGTACAATTCTGATGACACTATAAAGTTCAGATGCAGGGACAAGGAAAAGAGTTACCAATTACCAGGAAACACAAAGCACTAGATGATGGAGGCAGGTATTAGGATTCCAGATAGCCACGAGGCACAAGGCACCAGATGATGGAGACAGGCATCAGGATTCCAGGCAGCTAGTAGGCATGAGACACCAGATGATGGAGACAAGTATCAGGATTCCAAATAACCAGGAAGCATAAGGCACCAGATAATGGACAGGAGATGCAAGCAAAGGAGGGTCAGGCATTTCAATGGTTTAGAAGCTGGGAGGTCCACTAAAGTACCAGGGAATAGGCAAGATGAAAGCCAAATTGAAGCCAGGGGTCATGGTCATAAGCCATGGTGCAAAACCATAGGAACAAGCAGGAGTCAATACCAAGGAGCAGGTCAGGATCAAACTCAGGGTTTCACAGACAACCAGCAGCAGCAAGAACAACTGATGAAGGACACAAGTAGCATAAGCAGCACACAAATCTCAACTTTAAATTTCAGTGTACAAATTAGCTATCAAGTATTTGTGTGCTACATGAAAAAAAGTCAGTATTTAACTTATGTGCAAAACAAAATCCTAATTTGCACCCCTTGCATTGTAACATCGTTTTGTCCAGGAAACTGAAATAAGAAGTTTCTCAAGTTAAGATCCTTAATGAATCAGGCCCAAGATGTTAATGTCATCATACTCACCCTCATCCTAACCCTCATCAGTGTGTACATCATCCTCAAACAATATTAATTCATGTCTGCTGAAATCCACTATTACAGAAGTCTCTGTAGTTTGATATAATTGCCAGTAAAGGCCTTCCTCATGGAATTTGTAATTCATTTTGATGAACTTCATCTTTTCCACATTTTTAGGAAGTAGCCTCCTACGCCGATCACTGACAATGTTCCCAACTGTGCTGAAAACTCTTTCTGAGTACACACTGGAAGGTGGGCAGCTTAGGTATTGCAAAGTGAGTTTGTACATGGGACTCCAAATTGCCTTTTTTTCCTCCCAAGATGTAAAAGGGCTGTCTGACATGTCTATTTGTACGCTGTCATTAAAATAATCCTCCACTATTCTTTGGATGTTGATAGTAGGATCAGGTGGAATTGCAAAAGAGGTGTTATGATTTTTGGGTAATTCTTTTTAACCAGACCAGATGTCAGAATTTTGTACTGACTCATCTGCATCACCACTGGTTCTCTTGGGAAAGCTAAGTTTTTTCCTAGCAGCAGTTGCGTGAGAAACTGAAGGAAGAGACGTTGTCGTGTCATAGGCTACTTGAGCTGACAACTTGCTCACTAGAAACTCATTGAGATCTGGGTCAAGTCGCCAAAATGTAGTGATCCAATTTCAAGATGTTGAAAACTCTTGGATCCTGGTGAAGCAAATAAAGTTTCAGGTTGGGCACGAAGGATGAGTGAGATCCTGCAGTCTCAGCTGGAATTGGCTAGACTTCACCCAGAGGTTCAGAGTCTAACAGAGCGGAAGGTATTCATCAGGGATCCCTGCAAGGAGATTTGGGCTTAGCGGCTTCCACCCTGCAGGTGGCGGCCCTCTAGGGAAGTTCCCAGTGAGACAGGACAGAGAAGTGACTTGAAAGGTGAGGGGAATACCCAATAACTACCAGAGGTAGGATGAGATGAAACCGAGGGATGAGGCCCTAGGAAGGGTAGAGAACAGGAGAGCAGTACACTGGAGAGGAGGAGGCGTTGATCCAGAGTAGATCCAGGGTAGTGCCATCCACAAGTGGAACGGGTAAGCAGAGATCAGCGGTGCACAGGATATACAGCATACAATGAACCACAGCTATTACCAGTTGGGAGTGGAACAGGTCAGCGGAGGTCAGCGGTGCATACAGGATATGCAGCGGGCGTTTATGACAGCTATTACCACTAACTAGTGGAACAGGTAAGCAGAGATTAGCGGTGCTCAGGATATGCAGCAGACGATGAACCGCAGCTATTACCAGTTGGGAGTGGAACGGATCAGCGGAGATCAGCGATGCATGCAGGATAGGTAGCGGGCGTTTATCCCAATGAGGAGAAGGGAGCTGCTTCCAGGCCAGGTGTAGACTCGAAGAACAAGCACTGAAAGGTGAGGGGAGGAGCCTTATAAAGGAGTGCCAACCAATGGAAATACAGGGCAGGTAAAACAGGTGAGGTGATTTGCACAGGCCGGCAGGATGGCATGCAAGATAGGGAGAATCAGGCTGAGGACAGCCGCACTGATCCTCGACTGGTGGTCCCAGGAGGCAGGCATGTGGCTCATTCCCTCCTCGATTTATTGGTCACAGTTTGCTTAATTAGCTTCATCCGGTTTCCCCACCAAAGCTGGAAGAACACTTCTTTCTGTTTGTATTGAGAAGGGCGATGGGGTGCCAATTCTCAATATGCGACGGGTCCTTCCCTTTGGATAACAAAATAAGGACAGACAGCCTCATGGAGGGGGTAAGAATTTCTTTATCCAAGCTCTCATTAAACATCTCCACAAGGTCAGAAGGTCCTCAAAGGACTTAAAGAACTTGGAGGTCAACCCATCCGGTCCTGGTGCTTTCTTCTTTTTTCATAGACAAGCTGTCTATGGCCACTCTGATCGCGTCTGCCCATATCTTGTCACCCAGGGCATCAAGTGAACCGCTAGAGTCTTCAAGTCCAGGTGTCTCCCTCAGAAACTCATCCATCCTCTCTCTAACAAGTGGCTTCTCAGACAAAAGAGCAGAGCAAAAGGATTGAACACTAAGAATGCCCTCCTTATCCTTCCTAAGAGCACCCCCAGCATCACGCAAACACCCTCACCCACTTAGCATCGACCAACTTCCTACAGCTCTGATAAGGATCAGGTGAGTGGTCCTTCCCGTAATCCCTCTCCAGAGCTAAGGAAGCAAACCGGTCGTACTGTATCTCCTTCATCTGGGCTTTCAACTGGAAGATCTCCCCACCGTCTCCCTGTTCCGAGATCAAGAATCTAAGTTTATTTTTCAAGGCCAGGTATTTGTTCTCATTTAACAAGTTCTTTCTGACTGCAAAGGTTGCGGAAGACGCTCCTAGTCCTCTTCTTACATACCTTCCACCTACTCCATCCAGCCTTCAGAAGTGACTCTTGAGATTCAAAGAAGTCACTAAAAGACTGTCTGATCGCCTCTTCTTCAAGGAGCCTGGGGTTCAAGTGCAAAAGGCCCCTACCCTTCTGAGGGGTTTCTGAGGCATTCAAGGATACACACAGGCAAATGTGATCAGAGAACTCTACAGGCCCCAGCACTGGCGCCAAAGTCGTCGAGCTCTCCTTAACAAAAACCCTATCTATCCTAGACCTACAACTACATCTAAGTGAAAGTGAAACCCATGAGGTTTGTGAAGTGACAAACGTGTACATCCACCAGACCCGCTTGTCTAACTATACTAACTAAAAAATTGGAATCATAGCCCAGAACAGTCTTTGAGCTTTCCCTGTCTTTGGGCCTAGTGACTGCTAGCACTGCTGCCCCAGACAAAATCCATGCATAAGATATTACACCTGGTACTGGTGCTGGGACCGGGGCAGAGGGCATCTGTACAGGATCTATCGAACCTGCACTAATAGTGACTGAATCAGAGGATATTTTGACTGTAGCAGACTTAACCACTTGCTGACCTAGTAAATCACTACACACAGTTGGAACTTGAACATTCTGACATACATAATTAACCTTATTTACATTTGCAATATGGCAGGCATCATCTTTACAGACTCCTCTTTTACTCACAAAGCATTGTTAGCTCTAATTGGAATCTGCTACGGGCCATATAGGGAGTCAATCACCTGTGTTGACTTACACTCAGAGCAGCTCTATTGAAACCTTGGTTAGTCGCACAATCACACGCTAATAGATGAACTGCAGGAACAGATGGGCTAGCCACAGACACCGGTAGTGGAGTTGCATTCCCAGAACACACGGGGATAACCACCGCCGAGAGCCGAGACAAGCGCGCACCACGCCAGCTAGTAACTATGGCACCTGACCGTAATTTTACCCCTGTCTCCATATTTGAATCTGAAACAGGCTTAGCGGTCTAGCCACATTAACTGCCAGCAAACCATCACCTTCCTGCGCAGCGCTCACAGCCTCACCTGACCCCATGAGTTCATGGATGTGATCATAGAGCAGGTTATCCGCTGAGTCTGGCACACCCGAGACAGGTACATTCATAGGCATAGATGCAGAGGTTTCTTCCCTCTCTGTCATAATCTCCTCCAATGCAGACGATTGCAACCGGGAAAGCAGAAGCTTGCAATTGCAATCCTGAATACACTCATTCACTGCCAATTCATCAAGTTCACTTGCCTCTGAATCGGGCTGCTCCACACTCACAGCATTAACCCCCACCTCTCCAGCAGGAACAGAGGTGTCTTCACACACTGGAACTTTAGCTGCAGGAGCAAGAGACATTGTAGCCATAGCAGTAGAAGGCACCACAGATGTATCTGTAGCAGGCACTATATTAGTAGCAGACACTGTAGCTGTAGCAATAGCAGCCATTATAGCTGTAGTAGCAGCAGGCACCACAGTTATATTAGTAGCAGGCACTATATTAATAGCATATAAATAAAACAAATGTAAGGAAAAAGATGGCGCTGATGGTGTAAATACTCAAAGTCTACAAAGTCAATTATAAGTGTAGCATCAAAATGTCCTCAAAGTTGAATAATGATATAACATCAAACGACCAAAACTCCGGAAATAATGATGATGATGTTATTCTTCTATGCTTGATCCAATCCTCTAATATTGATCTCATAGATGAACATGAAAAAGAAACAAAGAAACATACATAGCGTAACCTGTAAATTCCGATGTAACACAGGAAGCTATCCCTATAATGCCCGTGTATAGATAATAGTACACATGCACCACGTGATAGGGGGAAATTTCCTTAACCCCTTAAGGGTGTACACTTACTAGAAGTAGTGAAATTTCAAGCATTGAACCAAACAGAAAATGCTCCTCCTGTGACAAACTCCTTCAAATACGAATATCCACTCCATCAAAATAGGAACCGGAGAAGGGAAAAAAGTATATGCTCCATAGTGTAAAATCTTCACATTTAATTTCCACACATAAAAACATCACATATATAAAAAAGCAATTGAAAATATCATAGCACTGAGCCCTGCTACAACGGAGATAGATGGACTCTTACCGTCCTTCCTTTCTAAACAGGTTACGCTATGTATGTTTCTTCGTTTCTTTTTCATGTTCATCTATGAGATCAATATTAGAGGATTGGATCAAGCATAGAAGAATAACATCATCATCATTATTTCCGGAGTTTTGGTCGTTTGATGTTATATCATTATTCAACTTTGAGGACATTTTGATGCTACACTTATAATTGACTTTGTAGACTTTGAGTATTTACACCATCAGCGCCATCTTTTTCCTTACATTTGTTTTATTTATATGTTTTTCTAGTACCATTGGGGATTGTGTACTGTAAGGTGAGAGGCTGCTTTTGGGTCTCATAGCGCAGGTATACCTCATATTTGTGATTACTATATTAATAACAGACACTGTAGTTGTAGCAGCTGCAGCCATTAAAGCTATAGTAGTGGCAGGCACAGTAGCAGACATTGGAGCTGTTAATTCACAATCTTCTTGCACACAGTTAACTTGCACTTTACCTTCCATGTCTTCATATTGAATAAACGTATACTGACTTTTCTGCTGTTAGTTTGCATGCACCTCCACCTCAGCCAATGCTGATGTTATCCAAAGTTTCCTTAACTTCAGGAGCCTTTCCAGGCCAATTGTTGAAATCAGGTCTACTGGGTTATTTCCATAAGAACCTGGCAGAGAGCTCTGAGCTTCCTTTGGACAATTTCCAAGCACACATGGCTTGCTCTCATCCCCAGCCAAACTGTTCTGTAACTTTAGCTCAGGGAGAGCTAAGCCCAAACTAGGCCCTGAAGCCTGGGGACTCTCCTCCAAATCTCCCCCACAGGTTTGCTTCCTGGTGTTTGGGCCTAGGGTAGACCCAGAAGCCTGTAGCCTCTCCATCTCCTCCTTCCCAGGTTTCCGCGTGATCCCCTGGGTGCTATCCCAGGAATTTTTTTGGTTCACTGCAGCTAGCTTATTCTTTTGTCAGCAGCTTTCAATCCAAATTTGCTTGTTAACCATGTCCCAAATAATTTGTAGATCCAAATATCCATGCTTAACTGTCCCAAATAAGTTGTAGATCCAAATGTCCATGCTTGACTGTCCCAAATAATTTGTATTTCCAAATCTCCATGCTTGAAAAAATCTTCTTTTCTTCGGGTAACATACACCCCCACTTTGTAATTCCATGTTGATTGCAGTCTTCTGTTCTTCGGTCAGGAGGACCCCAATATTATAAATCCGAACCGAAATATGCTTAGTTAAAAAAATAAAAAAGATGACACACAACGCTAAAACGGTTTGTACAGTGTACAAGGCCCGATACGCAATGAAAATAACAGCTGCAAGCTCTATTTATAGTTTAAGGGGTTTTCTCACGCTGTCATGGGGAAACCCCTTATACTATAAACTTGTGCCTGTGCTAAACTCATTGCGTATCGGAGCTTGTATTAGATACAAGCTAAGTTTGCGGTGTCTGAAATCAGGGTTTCTTTTTTTAATCAAGCATGTTACAGATTGGATTTATAAATTGGGGATCCTCCTGACCCGAAGAAAGAAGACTTCAATCAAGATGGAATTACAAATGGGGGTCCTTCTGACCAGAAAAAATGAAGATTGTTTACAAACATTTGGATCTATAATGCTTTGGGACATTTTCAAGCATGAACATTTGGATCTATAATTATGTGGGACATTTTCAAGCATGGACATTTGGATCTATAATTATTTATGAACAGGTTTTTAAACACATTTGAGTTAAAAACTGCTGACAAAAGAGGAAGAATTCAGATCGGTGAGTATTTTGGATTTTATTATTTTTATTAAATTTATGTGGTACAAAAGAGGCTGTGTTATGTTTTTATTGTTTTTTTAAAATTTTTATTAAAAGTATGTGGTTTTTAACCATGCTGCTTGAGCCTTACTTCTCTTTCTTCAGGAGTCCTGTTACCGCCGGAATAAGTGTCTTCACGTTTACACATTCCCTGGACTCTTTTGCTTCGGATCTACTTGGGTCTTAGTTACTCCCATGAGGCCTCTTGTTACTATCAATATGTGAGCTTTCAAGTTTACATGACTCCTGGACTTTTATGTTTGAAATGTTCTAGTTTGTATGTCTCTCTACCTCTTATCTGGCCCCTGCAGGTTGCTTGATCGTCTCAGATCTCAGCATCTCACCCCCACGATGGTCAGTTTGAAATGTCATAGTATGTGTTTTTTAATTCGCATTTTTCCTCTTTGGGCCCCAAGCTCTCCAGGACTTATTATACATGGAGTCTCTGTATACTCATCTGTAGATAAGTCTGCTATTCTTTTCTGTTTTTAGGTTTGCACTATACACCATACCTTCTCCAGTTTGGTTTTGTTGATTGTATTCTGTTATATTTTACCTTGTTGTTCCAATATCACATTTTTTGTCAATGTCCTATATTGGTCCTTCCACGCAGCATGGCCCTCTGAGCTTTACATCCTAAATGACCTTATCTGGCACTGGCGGATTCCAGTGCCACTCCACCCCCCTATGGTCTTTAGGACCAGCTTTGGAGACATTCTACTTGTACACCTTATCTTCCCCTGGGTCCAACTCCTCAGGCTATTCATTTATGTGACTCTAGGCCCCCTTTCCCAGACCTATTTTACTTCTTCTCTTTCCCGTCCCACCCCTAACCCTGCCCCCAACATGAACCAAGCTCAATTCTTTTATTGCATTAGTGGCCTATTATCTCTGCACCAGGTGGGCAGTGGTTTTGGCAGGTGACTTAATACTACAATAGACAAATACCTGGACAGATCTACTCCTCCTCCCCAATCGACCCCAGTTTACTGATAATAACTCTAAGGCACTGAAATCTCTACTCTCCGAACACCTCTTGTTTGATGCATGGTGAGTTAAGGAGCGCACCACAAAAAATTCACTTTATTTTTACCGGTCCATGGTGTGCACAGGTGGTTGAACATGGTCTTCCTATGTATTGACCTAGCTCAACAGATCCTTGATGTTGACATTCTCCCTTACACATGGTCGGACCATGACCCGGCTACGGTGGATATTGTGGGCACTCAGCTTGGGAGAAAACAATTTAACTGGTGTTGAAATTATAGAATCCTCCTTAACCCTCAGCTAAAATAGACTCAGAAATTCGTGACTAATACATGAATAATGTAGATCCCTCTGCATCTCCAATGCTTCTCTGGGACCCCAACAGTGATATGTGGCAGCTTGATCAGAGCGACTGCATACGCCAAAAAGATGAGGAGAAATTTATTCAGGTTTCTGGATGGGTGGCTAGGTTTGATAGAACTCACAAAACGTCAGGCTTGCCAGTGGACTATGCTAAATTGGTGGCAGCGAGGGAAGAACTAACTATCTCAGCCCCCTCTCCAACTTCAGCAGAGGCCTCAAAACATTTTCTTTCTTAGTGTTACCTACCTAGACTATCGCCAGACACATTTGAACAAATAGGGGCAGATTTCACAACTCACAAAATATCTGGAGTCATCAAAAACTTGAAATTGAACAAGGCACTGGGCCCTAACGGCTTTACGTCAACGTATTATAAGACATTTAGTGAGATTCTATTGCCCTATCTTATTGACATGTTCAATGATGTGTTAAAAGGTGGGTCCTTTTCAAAAAGTCACTTGAAGCCCGTATTATTGTTATTCTGAAGACCCGTCGGACTGTGCCCACTAATAGGCCCATTTCAATTTTGAATACTGACGACAAGATCTATGCGAAGGCTCTCGCTCACCGTCTTAATACCGTGTTGCCACACTTGGTCCATAAGGATCAAGTGGGTTTTATTCCAAGCCGTCAGGTGTGGGATAACACCAAAAGAACAGTTAGCCTCATTCATCATATTAACTCGACTAAGACCCCTGCAGTAGTATTCTCCCTGGATGCAGAGAAGGCCTTTGACCATATTAGCTGGCTCTTTATGCTGAAAACTCTTCAGAAATGTGGGTTTGAGGGCAGCTTTCTCAAAGGTATTCAGGCCTTATATTCTAATCCCTCTGCTAGGGTTTTGGTAAATGGGGTGTTTTCCTCCCCGATCCTGATTGCTAACGGCACCCGACAGGGGTCCCCTGATTTTTGCCCTTGTAATTTATCTCCTGGCTGCCAAAATTCGCTCCACCTCGAATATCAAAGGTGTCACTGTGGGTCCCGATGAATATAAGCTCAGCTTTTTCGCAGATGACATCCTCCTCACATTAACCTCCTCCCATACCTCACTGCCAAATCTATTTGCCACACTCTCGGGTTATGGTTCCATTTCAGGATATAAAATAAACCTTTCCAAAACAGAATCCCTAGCTCTCCACATACATCCCTCAAGCCTGAGTCTCCTTAAAAGCAACTTCAGCATCTCCTGGCGTCAGACTAAGTTAAAATACCTAGGTGTCTTTATCACCATCGATTATGGTTCCCTGTATGCAGAAAATGTCCTCGCCATAATCAAAACAATTAAGGTGGGTCTGCTCAGGTGGCAAAAACTTATCTCCTGGCTGGGCAGAATAGTCGCCCTTAAAATAAATATCCTACCCCACTTGCTTTATCTTTTCCAGACCCTCCTGGTGCAGGTGGATTGATTTGGAGTCTTCCTGCTGCTGCGTGCAATCTCTGGGCTCGGCACTGGGAATCACAATCCAGTTGCTTTATTCACCTGTCAGTTATGGGACTACTGTAAGCTTCATTTTGAAGCCACCTCAACCCACTCCCCTATAACGTCTCTCTGGGACAACCCAGCATTTCCCCCAGGGCAATGTCATTCTCGATTTAAGGCATGGCAGGAGAGTGATATCAGGATGGTGAGAGATGTTCTGACAGCAGAGCAATGCATCTCATTACCTCTGCTAAAAGAGAAATTTGATTTTCCTGCTGTTAGCCCATTTACTTACCTTTAAGTAAGACACTATGTCGACTCCCTTTCTAGATCTGATATAGCAAGACCCCTTACTCCCCTGGAATCCCTATGTATCCAATCACCATTGCAAAGGGGAATAATCTCCACTTTATATAACCTTCTCATCTCCTCCAAACAACCCCCTACCCTTATCCATGAACTTCGATGGAAGGCTGACCTGGGTAGACCACCAGATGAGTACACATGGGGGACAATTAAAAAGAGGGTCTCCAAGACTTTCATCTCATCCCTTGTTAAGGAAAATACCTATAAAATTTATTTTCTGGTTCCTACCCGGCCAAAGAAAATTTATGGGTCCACTTCTGACTTATGTTGGGCGTGCTGTGTGGAATGGGGGCCCTTCATCCACATCTGGTGGTCCTGCCTGGGAATAGCCTCTTTCTGGGATAATGTGGCGGCTTTGATTAGCGCCATTACTACGTCCATGTTACAAAGTGTCCATGGTCCTTTTTTCTTGGCTCCCCCAAGGTCCTAGACAAACAGGCAGAGAAATTGTCTGTTCAGATCCTTAATGCGGCCAGATGCCTGGTCACAAAACATTGGAAAAGTCTAAACCCTCCCCCAGGCAACAACTTCTCAAAAAAATCTGTCATTTAGCATCCATGGAGAAAAGTTTAGCATACCTTAATAAGAAAACCCATAAATTTGCCCAAATTTGCGGTGATTGGTTCATCTGCAATGGTCCCTTCAGTTCCAATCCACCACTTGACCAATCCCAGAATATCTCAGCCCTATTCCTGTGAATAGATCTGTCAAGTGTGCTGGCCGCATAATGCTCTAATTGGTTTGACCTCTGTCCGCCGGCAAGCCCAGGCCTGGTTGTACACCCCCCCAACTCTCCCTTTTCCCGCGCCCTCACTCGAGAGAGTTTGCCTAATCGCAGCTTCATACATTTGAGACTTGTATAGCTAGAGTGTCAAACAGTCAGGACTTTGATCTCTGTTGATTTTTGAAAAAGGGATTTTGACAGAAACATATCTCTGACAATTTTACATGAAATCTCAGGTTCGTACATCAGCGAGTTTCAACTCTTCCGAGAAAATAGCTGGATTTTCAAAATCGGAGCTTGATACATTTAACCCCTGGCGTTGTTTGACAGATGCTGCTGCTGTTCCTGCTGTTGAAGGCGATTCACCAACCCAGTGAGCTGTCACAGTCATATAATCTTTGGTTTGCCCAGTTTCACTTGTCCATATATCTGTGGTTAAGTGTACAGTGGGTAGAATGGCATTTTGTAGCTCAATAATTAGGTTTTTTGTAACCTCCTGGTACAGGTGGGGAACTGCTTGCCTAGTATAATGGTGTCGAGATGGAATTTGGTAACAGGGACACAGGACTTCAATCAACTGTCTAAAACCTGCTGCATTAATGGTGGATATTGGACGCAGATCTAATACTAGCATAGTCACCATGGCTCCTGTGATCCGCTGCATGACTGGATGACAGCTGTCATACTTGCTTCCTCTTGCAATGGATTGTTTAACAGTCAGTTCTTGTGAACTACTAGTAGTCTTCTTCTTGGTCTGCTTCTGGGATGAAGAGCCATCCCCAGCAGCAGCAGCAGCTGGCATAACGCTCAAGAATTCTTCTGAGGAATCTTTTAACGGGGAGGAGTTATCTAACCTTAGTAACTTGCAGGACTGCAGCCAGCGCCGGTGCTAGGGTTCACGGCGCCCTAGGCAAAATTTTGCGCCCCCCCCCCCATCGCGAACACACTAAAAAAAAAAAGTAGATTTTACTTACCATTTCTTTCTTTTCTCTAGCTGATCCGCGCCTTCTTCACACAGAGGCGGAGTGATGCATGCTGGAAGGTGATACTTCACTGATGCGCCGCGGACACTAAAAAACAGCAACCCTCTCCTGAGCCGCTGACTAGATTAGAAAATCTAGTCAGAGGCGCCCTGCAGGTCCCGGCGCCCTAGGCAACTGCCTAAGGTTGCCTAATGGGAGCGCCGGGCCTGACTGCAGCACTCCGATCACTAGGGAGGATTTTGATGATGAAGGTGTTGGAGGTGTAGATTGTAGGTGCTTGGATCTAGCTGAGAAAAGGAAACTAGCTGATTCTGGACTGCTTGTTGTTATTCTTTTAGCATAAGTTTCAGATTTTCCCAAAAGTCTGCTATAAACTCCCTTCAAATGGCATAACATAGATGAGGTTCCTAGATGGTTAAGGTCCCTACCTCTACTGGCTTTGGCTTTACAAACGCTACAAATGGCTACACAACTATTGTCAGGATTTGAGTAAAAATAATCCCACACTTAAGAGGTAGATTTTTTGGTGTTATGCCCAGGCATGACAATGGACTTCTTCTTATCACTGGCAAGAACTGCTTCCACTGATGCATGACTTACACAAACAACATCCTCATTATCAATATCCTCCTTAGCGCCATCATTAGCTACACAAATATCCCCCCCATCCTGTTGCCATTCCTTTCTATATCACCAGCTATACTTGTGCTGCTCGACCACACATTTGCAGAAATGGTGAAAGGAGGCTTTCACCATTAGTATCAGAATGGTCACGCTCACACGTGGGATTTGTGATGTTTACAAATACAGTTTGTTCTACTGCCTTACTGGTTTTTTTCAGCCCCGATTTGACGCATGTAATTTTTTAACACCTCTTTCACACTCTGAATGTCAAGGTCTTGCATTGTCATTACAAACAGATGCCTCGTTAATCATTGCATTATTATCACTCAGAAATAAAGGCGAAGGCCTTAATGTTTCCTTGCCATTGCTTGTGTAGAATGGCATGTTGGCAATTTTATGTTTTTCTACAGTAAACTTTCCTTTTATTACAGGTGTTTTTATCTGTATCAATGTGAAAACTTGTTTTTGGGTATTCAGTTTCCATGACTTCAACCCACTATGCCCTTGGGCATAGGCTTTAGTAGATGAAGTTGAAGGACTAGTATCATCATGACTGGTGCCAGCAACTGGTTGGTGCTCCTGCTCTTCTATCAACTGATCACGATCAGAATTGGTACACACCGCCAGTCAGTGATTTTTGGGAACAATGTTGTCAGATGCACACACTAGTACAGTGTGCAAGTAGAATAAAATATAAAATAATTGCTTTTTTCAGCAAATGATTGACAACTGAGTTGAGTACACACTGCAAGTCAGTGTTTTTTGTGAACAATGCTGTCAGACAGTATACACACACTACAGTGTGCAATTTGAATAAAATAGAAAAATGTTGCTTTTTTCGAAGTTAATGACAACTGAGTAATGACAACTGAGTAGATTACACACTGTCAGGCAGTGATTTAGGTGTTGTGTTTCAGGATATAATGAGATTTGTGGCTGGAGACTGGCGAGTGATAAAAACGATACTAGCCCTCCTGTGTCTGTGTGAGCAATGGCGCCTGATATCCTAGGGAGGGATAGACTTATGTAATCCAAAACCTGTGAGTGCCGATGACACGACGATGATGGTTTGCCTCAACGTCAGATCTGAGGAAGCAGGAGAGTACCGAGCTGGCTTAGCCCCCCTGCCAGTTATAGCATCTGTGTACTGCACTATTGCTGACCAGATCTGTCCTCTGTTATCCTGTGGATACTCTGCTTCTGACTTGATTCCTGTTTAGATATTTGGCTTTGACCTTGACTCTGCTTGAATGCTAATTGCCCCTGACCTCTGCCTGTTTATTGTATTACCCCTGTCTGCAACCTGCCCTGACCTTTAGTCTGTCTCCTGGTTACCCCACTTGCTGCTGACCCACGACCTTTAGCCTGTCTCTGGAATCTGCTTTTTGCATTCCGGTTGTCCTCCATCCTGTGCTATCGTTATTCTAATAAGCTTTTACTACCTTAGATTTAAGTCCTGGGGGCATCCGTGTACCTGTAAAAAAGTTCAGTTCTACGGGAAAGACGATTGCTAAAGTTAAAGACCTCTATGAGCCTGGTTCTAAAAGCTTATCTAATAGCCGTTAGCTTAACAGGTATTTACCTTTTTACCGCGATTTGTTTCTTTAGGCTGCTATTAATGAATTTGAATTCTGCATTGTAATGGACTACCATGGCAAACACAATCACATGGCACATGATGAAGTGACAGTGAGGCTTTGGAATGCCCCTCTAAGCTCTGTCTGCTCTATGAACTGTAAAATCCATGCCCTCCTTCTCCTCTCCTCTGCCTTCACATGAGAGTTGTGAGCCTGTGTGTGTTTGACTGAATACTTTGCTATATTTTGCTATATATTTGAATACTTTCAGACAGATTTTGAAAAGGAGATAATGATTTGTAGGAGGGCATAACCATGCTTTAAATGTACTTTATTTGCTATTTAAAGAAAAAATATTCTATGTGGGATTGCACCTTTAATAGTAATAGAACATCAAAAGAGAGTGGACAATTATTCATATATCCACCAATTGCCACCCAGACCTCCCACTTGCTCCAAAGTAGCAGCACACACCCCCAAATCCCCACTTGACACACAAGCCCTCAGAGATACCAAATGCACTCCAAAACACCCCCAACATGCTGCACAGACCTTTCCACATGCCCCTCAAACCTCCCCACATGCCCTCAGACCTCCCTAAATGCCACCCAAACCTCACCAGGTGCAATCAGACCTTCCCAAATACCCATTAAACCTTGAGACCTTCCCCACATGCCCATCATACACCCCCATATGCCAATCAAACCTCCCCAACATGCCCATCAGACCTCAATCACATAACACTCATATTCACATGACTTCTCATACCTCCCCATATGCCTACTCACACCTCCCCTAAATGCCTCTTGCACCTTCCCCACACTTACTTAATTTTACAGATGGTGCCCACAGAGGAAAGAGGGAGAGCACACTGCATCTCCTCCTCCTCCGGTGTGCTGCATGACCTCCCTGTATTGTGCAGATGATATCACGTGACACAGAAGTCAGCTGCTCTCATTCAGTCTTATTCTCTGTTTTATAACAAAGCAGAGAATAAGGGGGATCGGGAGCAGACGGCTACGGGCGCAGGTGAAGGCTTATTAGGCTGGTGGCGGGCCATCGGCCAACTATTACCCACACCTGCTCTAGAATGATAATAACAGCACATAGTATTTCTGTTCAGTCTAATCCTGATTATTTATGTGTAGGAAAATTTGAAGTATGAAAAACTAGTTTTTAGAGCAAGTCATATCTATCATTTAGTCCTGTGGTGAATACCATATATTGATGTGTTGATGTATTTTCTTATAGACATGGTCAGCTAACATGCCTGTCCATCCCCATAGGGGTTAAGCTACCTATTCCAGATGATATTTATGTTGAATACAGGAAATCGCTCAAGTATAGTATATGAGTTTTCTGCATTAAACACAATTTAATGATAATCATTTTATCAACTTTTACACTTACTAGAGACAAAACTAAAGTAATAGGTTGAGCTCCAGTAAATTTTCATGTGTTAAACAAATCCAAACAGATGCATTCTTTACAACATAAATAATCAGCAAGAACTCTTCCCAAGTTACACGGTTCCAAAGTATGACAAAACAATGGATATTCTTATCTGACTCTGACCAAAGCTTCCAATTTTGAACATCCTGTGACTTCTAAGGAAATTGAATGTCCAGCTCATAAATATTCATGAAATAAAATACAATGCACATCCTTTCTTTTCACTAATGGAAAACAATATTTCCAGAGACATTTAAATGGTCTATTTGAATAATGCAGATAAGCAGGAATCAACATAATACATGTTGCAATCATCATACACAAACTGCAGTCAAACAAATCAAGGCTTTATAACAGTGGAACAACAGGTTGTCTACTTTTTACCCTTCAGTTATCCAGTTGTATAAAATTCAGTTTATACATATAATTTGTTTTTTTAGACTTTAGTATTATTAAGTGCTGACTTTCTGAACCCTCTTCTTGAGTACTTTAACAAGATATGGTTTGAAGAATTATCTGTGTGGAATCAAGTAGACAATTAACAGGACAGCCTATCTGTAGTTTGGGTGCTGTGAGGATTTAAAATGTTTGAACCACTGTACCTGCACAATTATAGCACATAATTTCAGGGTTGATTTACTAAAATGTGTGGCTTGTCAACTTGACATAACCACTCCTAAACTTACCATCAATATTCTGTAGTTACAGTATAATATACTCGTTTCAATATCCAGAACTTCTGGAAAGAATTACTGAACAATTTCTCCTAGAAATTTCGACAATAAATTTCACTGGCTATTCAGAGGCAGTCAGTGCATGGATGGGCATGCCACCTGTGGAACCTTTGCGGCTCCACGAGGGTGAGTTATGGGCCCATGAGGTTATTACTTTCAGAAATATGTCTTTAAATCAAAAATGTAAAAGTGTTTTATGCTATTGCTCTGGGCTACCCCCGGCAACACAATACCTAAATGAATAGTACCTGTTCCCTGGGAATGCTTGTAACCTTTTAATGACCAGTAGTAGTTAGTCTCTCCCTACTGCCATTGCTGGTTGTTAACAACAGGCGAGCAGCTTGCATTTGGCTCAATCTGTTATTGCAAATACTACTTTTAAGTTTGAAACCAGTATGATCCCGAATAACAGACCAGCTCACCAATGAGTGTACTGAAAACATAGTTTGGCAGAGTGCCACCATTTTTCGGGTGAAATTACCAACATTTGAGGGAGGGACTGCCCTCCTGATGTCCCGCACATGCTCAGAACAGCAGAGTTGATGCCTGGGGATGGAGGACCAGAACTGCTGGCTTCAGTCTCACCTGGGTATTGGTGGTAGCTGCATTTATTCAATATTCACCACATAGACAGTATGCCAGAATTTGTCCAGCGAGGTAAAAGATTCTGCATTCCAGTGATCCATAAACATGAGTACACAGCTTAGCAGGCCTACCATACCATATATACGGAGAGCCATAATATGGGTCACTGCTAAGCTATTACAGTTATTGTGCATCTACTCTCCAGACATTTCACCGTTCTATATGACAATGATTTTTTATTACCGCATTAGATTTCCGCAGTATGTCATGTATGAACTCTATCAAAGTAAGTCAGGACTTCTCATTACAAATGAAATTATTGTAGTTTTAGGCAGCATTGAAAATGAAGTCAGTAGGAGGTGGCGGTACGGCACAACCACTTCAACCACTGGGTGTACATGTATGCATTTTAGATATTTACTTTTATTCCCCTCAGCACAATATAATTCTATATTTTATTTACGCCAGCAGATCATCTTCCTAGATTTATATAAGAACTATTTATACTAGCAGTATATACCTTTTAGTGACTATTTTGTCATTGATACAGTTATAGTTTTACCCTTTTCATTTGCCCTATTATTTTATATATCTTATTGTCGTGAACATAGAGAGCTTGCAGTTATTTATAAAGGATAATTCATAACTGCAGTGTAAATAGGTTGTATCAAATGAATCCATTGATAAGTTAGTGTAAAAATTAAAGACGCAGAGTCTGATGTAATTGTGTTTGATGGCTTTTTACATCCCAGTGTGAGGAGATAAGCCGGCCACTTTTAGCAGCTTCCAGGATGTTCGCTTTAGACACTTGAATAGACTTTGTGGTGCCAATCTCAGCTGGAGATCCTGGTAGGCAGCATGTGAAAGCCTATACAGGTATATAGAAATATGACCTTCAAAGGAAAATGTTGTCATAGTTCATATTTTGGGAAATCTGGGAGTCACTCCAAACTGAGGAGCAGAAGCACACCAGGGTTGTGAATGACAGGTTCGGGGGGTATCAGGGAACAGCTAAAATCACATATCTTTGGAAGAGGTATCTCACATTGTCATAATTCCATTATGTTTGGTATTTAAATGTGCGGGAGATTATGACCGGTTTATTGAGAGGGGTGGTATTTCTCTGAGATATATCTGTGAAGAATTACCCACAGGTTTAGACTTTGGGAATATTTGTGAGCAAAGTATAGTGACACCCAGGGGACATCCCTGCCTTCTATTAACTTTGAACACTGCCCCTGTGAAGACCATCCCATTTCATTTGGCTTAAAAACCTGTGTGTGGAAAGGAAAAATTGTCAGACTTTTTGGGAAATCAAGTTACATTGATAAGCTGTCCATCTTCCTAGCCAATTCCCCTTGGCCAGAATGCAATTCATGTAAGTGCAAATCTGAATGTAATCCTTTTTATTTTAAACTGTTTTTGTTTGTTATGTCAAATTTATTAATTGTTATTCATTATTTTTGTTATCTGTATGCCCTGTACTTTTTGTATATTAAATCTATAAGTTAATAATTTGCGTCCTTGATACTCTAAAGAATCCATTAGCCTATTAGAAGAGAGATTGCTCGACCAGGTTAACCCTTGGAATGCCAGTGTGTGATTTGTTGATACATTTGATTAACAAGCTGTGTGTGCTTGTATTTATATTTGTGTAACAGTCTGGAGGTATGAAGTGTAAACCCTGTGTGTGCTGGTGTGGGTCTTGTTAGTTTGTGGATAACTAGAAGCCTGTGGGACAGTATATTGGGGTCCTATTGCCCGTACTCAATAGGTGGTGGCAGAACCTGAAGTGTCTGGGGGTGTAAGAGCGCTGTGTTTGGGGGTGATTCCGTAGGTCTAGATCCTGAGTGATAGGTGAGAGAGACTGCGGGCTGAAATCGTGTGTGACTTCATACAGCGAACACCCCAAAGTCACGGCAGCTGGGAGCGTGTTCGTGACACTTATATATACATTTTATTTATTGTAAACTGTAATGCTATCTTGGACTTTTAGTGTGCCACTAAAGCCTCACAAGCCCTGGTTAACCTATGCCAATATAATATTATATAATAGCAGTATATGCAGCACAGCAGAATATATGTGAGTCATATGAGACTATATAGGGGCATATTGAAAATTCCTAGTGGGCCCCCTTCCTGAAGGTCCAGACCATGCAGTGTATTTGCAATTGTCTCCCAACTCTGTGTCCCCATTCTGACTGATCTAAATCAGAGAATGAGACTGAATGAGAGGAACTGGAATCTGTGTCATGTGACCTCCTCTGCATACTGCAGGGAGTTCACCCAGCACAGCCAATCAGTGGGGGAGGAGAGTGTGCAGTGTATTCTGCACCGTGTGCTCCTCCTTCTTCCTCTGCTGACTCACCTTGTGCAGATAAAGGATTTTAGACATGTGGGGTAATTGTGAGTGGCATGTGGGGTGGTCTGACTGCCAAGTGGGGGGTTTGAGTGGCATGTGGGGAGGTCTGAGTAGGATGTGGGGTGTCTGAGTGGAATCTGGGGAGGTCTGAGTAGCATTTGAGGGAATTTGGGTAAGTCTGAGTGGCATGTGGGGAGATCTGAGTGGCATGAGGTTAGGTCTCAGTGGCATGCGGGGGGCATGTGGGGAGACCTGAATGACATAAAGGTAGGTCTGAGTGACATGTGGGGAGCATGTCTGGAGGGCTGAGATGCGATTAGGGTGATCTGAGTGGCATTTAGGGAGGTCTGAGTAGCATGGGGTAATGTGTGGAGGCCTGAGTGGTGGAGTTTGGAACTACATGTCAGCTCTGCGGGCAATGAACACAAAGAAAGGGACCTCTCAACAGAAAGTCAGTTTTCTTAATTGCTGTGTACTTTCTCTGAGTGGCTGTGGGGAGAAACCAAACAAACCCCTCCCCATACCCATGACCGCCCCTAAACTACGTCTAGTGTACTCCAACCACTCTAGTCTGGTTACAACAAAGCTCTAACAACTGCAAGTCCATGTGTAACACTGCAGCTAACATGGTGTAGACAGAAATAACAAGACAATGCAAACAATGACAAAAAGACAATTCACAATAGACTACAATGTAGTG
Source organism: Mixophyes fleayi (assembly GCF_038048845.1). Lineage (NCBI taxonomy): Eukaryota > Metazoa > Chordata > Amphibia > Anura > Limnodynastidae > Mixophyes > Mixophyes fleayi. The sequence continues at coordinate 285,866,300 of NC_134405.1, read as the reverse complement.
CAATAGGGGCCACCCCTGGCCTACGTTAAATGGGGGTCTGACCAAACACAGTGCAAATTTTTGGGTCTCCAAATGATCACTGCAAAATGGCTTGTAGGTATTTTGGGCAGGACAATGGGGGCTAAAATGACATTACCAGACCGGGCCCTGTCTCTCTAACTGGAGCTGATCTCCCACTGCTGGCAGGGATAGTACCTTTATTATAATGTTACCACATGCTATGCCTGTATTTAAATGTTCCCTCTTTCAAGGCTCTGAGCCTAGTGCAATGCTGGGCAGGCTCTAAGCCTGAATTACAGTGCAACAGGCATTTAAGTTTGATCAAATCTGTGCCCAAAATGATTATAAATGAAAGATCTAAAAATACACCTAAGAGCCCTCTGGCCTTGTGCCCACCTAACTGTGCCAAGGGCCTTGATGCCACAATATGCCCACGGGCCTTGTGCCTGACATTGGTGACAGTGAGTAATGATAAATGTATGGAAAACATACTTACCTGCTCCATGCAGGAAATAAATCTCTCGTTTCCTTCATCTCCAATTCTTCCAGCCTGCGTTATCTTCTTCTCTAGTTCGCAGCAGTACTTACTTAGAAGGGCTCTAACTTTTTTAGTTCCTGTCATCTGTCTTCTTTTTTCAGGCTCCTGTGCTTTTTTTCTTCTTGTCTCCGCACTGCTGCATTACAGTCCTGTTTCCTGAGCCTCCTACAAAGGTCTGACCAGACCAGTGCAGGAGGCGGAGTTTAACAATGCGGCGAGTCATGATTGGCTCACCAAAGCAACAAATTCATATGGCCTGCAGTGAGCCTTGATTGACTCGTTATCCTGGCCATTTATTGGATGAACTTGAATTGAGTTCAGATTTGCTGTCATCAATAATGAGGATCAACCAACACAAGCTGGACTTATCTGCACTAGAACAGAGGTCTGGGAGTCCAGTGCTGTCCTTTGTGTAGCTCCTTTTCTTTGCCCACTTCAGGGGCACAGCTCCATGGGGACACACTGCTACATTTATACTGCTCCTCTACTCCACTTACACATCTCTTGCATATGTCCAATATACATAATTACTTGCCTGCAAACCGGATATTGCTGGGTACAGTAGTACCACACACTCAGCTATTTAATTCTCTCTCTAACAACACACAATAGGCATGGTTCATGCTCCTGTTCCAGCAAGGCTTATCTAACATCCCACTATCCAGGGCTTATTCTTTCCACGGTGCACCCCAACCCTCACAGCTCTTACTCCAGCCCTACTCCTTCCTCTCACACTGTCACTTTTCAATATCATCCCAATAATAAGGTACTTTCAAAGCTTTGGAACTACGTTGCTGAAATGTGCAATTAAAGGACATTTAATCCTCAGGCAGACATCTTAAATATCCCAATAGACAGGGATTCTGCTTCACTTGGCTTAACAGTTACAGTGGCGCACGCAGGGGGGGTTTCTGAGTCTCCCGAAACCCCCCCCCCTGCGCTAACTAAATGGCCACTATATCGGCATTGTCCTATACAGCAGCCGCGGCGCTGTCAAAGAAGCGTCCGCGGTGGTGCTGTAGTGTATACAGCACCGCCGCGGATGCTTCTTTGACAGTGCCGCGGCTGCTGTATAGGACAGCACTGCCTAAACGGAGCTGCTGCGCATGCGCGGGCGCATTCACAATAGCTCTCTCGCGGGTTGGTTTTTTGGGGGGGTTTTGGGAGGGGGGGGAACCCCCCCCCCGACAATCCTCCGTGCGCCCCTGAGTTACACAAACACATGATTCCTTCTATATCTAACTGTTTTGACTCTTTTCCTCCAGAGCAGCTGGCTGTTTAGTTGCAGCAACCCCTGTTTACATCATGGGTGTTCTTTTCAAGGGGGGTCTTTTACACAGGGACCTTCCAGTCAGCTTTCCATCCAAAGGCTCTACAATCTTTAAGACATTTGCTGTTGGGCGACTCTCCCCCTCTTCTTCCAGTGCATCACTCATACACTGTTGCATACCTTTACTGGATTCTTTTTTGAGCATCTCTGAAGGTGGGGATCCCCCTGCGGTCCAACACTCTTCTCTATGGGGCTTTTAAATAATGGGGGCCTTTGACTTCCCACTGTTATCAGCAATCTGTATCTACCTTTTTGGGGCTTTTATTACTTTGGGGGCTATTAAATTTGGGCTATTAAATCAAATGTGGTTTACTTCCCTCTACAGGGGATTTTAACTAAGGTGCCTTGTAATATCTGCTACTCTCATCCTTTGTTGGGACTCCGGGACCACACTCTTCTTTTCCAGGTCCTGGCTCAACAAAAGTGGCTGCCTCTTCTGCCTGGTTCCCACATGGGGTTCTCATATCCAGCGCTGGTGCTTTAGCACTGTGTGGCTAAACTCAACCCACCATGGTTGTCTTTGTCACTTGTTGATGTTGAGTGAGTGTCAGGCACCATCCCCGCAGTTTTCTCTGTGCCCAGGGATGGCCACCTGTCTCTTCCGGCCGGGAGTGTCTCATTGCTTAGTAATGAGAAGCAGCTTCCCTAGCCGGCATTTCTCCTTCTGCGCGCATATGCACTAACGTCCGCCTCTCGTTTTGGTTCGTCTGACTACTCTTGTGTTCACCACACTTCACCGGCAACTGACTTGGAGAACCGAGACCTTCGCGTCCCTTGCAGCTAAGACCAAACCTTCTTGGGGGGTCTCTTGTAAACACCAGGGGAGCGTTAGACTCCGCACCTCCAAGTTCAGTTATGCTATCTCTGACAAGTGTACTCCATCCAATACCTGATCATGACAGTGAGGCACTGGCCTCATTAAACTAGGACATTCCCTCGGTGACCTATGGCATGTGTTACATGAGGGTCCTTGTTCTCTTGTCTGAAACTATAATAGGGATGTGACAGCTTCAAAGGATACACTGACTTGTATATACCCGCATAGCATACAACAAAGCTCATTGGTTTGACAACAGTATTGGGGAGCTGAAGAAGAGTGAAAAAAACATTGCAGAGAACTAGCTAAAACTAATCAAGCATACTGAAGAAAACAATCAATAAGTAGTCAGGTTAAGTCAAGTCAGATTATGGCAGCAAATAACAATCCAAGTCAGCTTTTATGGTTTTATGTACGATGAAGAGGCTTCACAAACTAGCATGTATGTTAGAACTATATCTCATCACTTGTGATCTGTAGTCAATCATACTTTTGAATAAAGTGTATTGATGTAATTGGTTAAGTATTTCAAAAAATAGTATAACACTCTGTGCAGACAGTCAGTTTTCTTAAAACACTAAAGGAAGTAGTTGTCAGACACTTTCTAAAAACAAACTTATTTTTTCTTCGGTGATTGCTACCATATACTGCTTAGAGAACAACCAAGTACCTAAAAATATGATATTGTTTAAAAAGATGCTAACAATGAACATATAAGGGTTCTTTAATGACCATTATTCTTCTTGGGCAGTAGGCTCCTTTTTTATAGTACTGAAACAGATCTGGGGGTAAATGTATCAGGCTGAGAGTTTTCCCGCGGGTTTGAAAAGTGAAGATGTTGCCTATAGCAACCAATAAGATTCTAGCTAACATTTTGTAGAATGTACTAAAGAAATGATAGCTAGAAACTGATTGGTTTTTCAAACCCGCCGAAAAACACTCTACTTGATATATTTAACGCCTGGTGCATGTGCTTAATGATCTTCTGGTGTCAAGAGACCGGGGGTGATTGATTGATCTTAATCATTGGCCTCTCTATAACATTTAATACCATGGAACATGGGATTCTAATAAAACACCTGAATAATTTGCATGGACTGGATGGTACAGTCTTCAGTTTGGTAAAATTTTCTCACTGGCAGGTCACAGGGAGTGTCTTCAGGAGTACTCTCGTTTGTACCAGTGACCCTGACATGCGTCATTGTGCAGTTCCCTATCCTATCTCCCATGCTATTTGCAGGATACATGCTACCACTGGGTGAAATAATCATAAGTCATATACCCAAAAACATGGAATGTGGAAGTTGCCAAATGTGTTTGTGTTTTGAGCCATAGAGCTTACATGCTACATAAAATTAAACTCACATAAAGCATTGTATTACATTTAGATAAGGATTTTTTTGGACCTCAGCTGAAACAAGCAGCGGAATAGCAATTTACTGTAAAGTAGTGTCCATTTAAAATAGAGAATGGTAGACTATTTTTGCTATAGGAAAGCATACTTCTAATTTACCTTCTTTTTATCCGTAAGAGACTTACCAAGCCAGAAATATGGATCCTGCTGGGTGACAAGGATATTTAATTTTATAATATATCATATTCACTTTCAGCCATGTTTTTGCCTTTAATAAGTTTAATGAACAAATGAAAGTCCCCTCCCCCATCTTATAACATGAGGCTGGTGGAGGCTGTATAGAAACCTGAGAAACAGGTGTCACGTACTGTCAAGCTGTTCAGGTTCAGGATGGGCCTTGAAGCCTACTAGGCAAAGACTACCACCCGAGAGGTGCAGAGACTAATGGAAGGAGAGGTATTCACCTGGGATCCCCGCAAGGAGATATGGACTTGGCTGCTCTCCAAACACAGGTCGCGGTCCTCTAAGGGGCGCAGAACAGACTAAGGAGGAACCCAGATAAAATGGAGACATGTAGCTATGCCAGACTGCAAGAGGGTAAGTATACAGGTCTTGGAGAGTGGCAGGTGAGTCAGGAGAATTCAACAGGAACAATACGCTGAGAGAAGCAGATGACTTATAGTCAGCAGACCATCCATGACTCTGAGAGGTGTCTGTGCTGAGCAGCAATATACAGGAGAGCTTAGATCCCTAAGAGCCGGTTCCCCAAAGATAGGATCTATGATGATGCCTTGTAGTAACCCTGCACTGCTTGTTTCAGCTGAGGTCCAAAAAGCAGCAATATACAGGAGAGCTTAGATCCCTAAGAGCCGGTTACCCAAAGACAGGTTCTATGATGATGCCTTATAGTAACCCTTCAGGTAAACTGTGGAACACACAACAACATGTAAGAGCACTGAGGTCCCAGATGGATAGCGAAGGCTTGATTTAGGATCAATGATGAGGTGCAATATAATGCTGGCTTAACACAAACATATACTGAGGAACTGATGACGATCACACAAGAATAGTAGTGAGAGTACTGCAGAGAACTATGCGCTGAGATCCCTGTGGATGGAATAGCCCAGAGCAGGATCAATGATGAGACGCGATACTCAGCAGTATAATCACTGGCCTTGAATTAGAACAGGTATGAGCAATGAGGACACAATGAGTAGTAAACAGGACCGGACCGATGGTAAGGCACAAGGCACTGCGATACATCCACTGATCAGATCATGGAATGGGTGACACCGGTTAGAACCAGAAGGGTGCTATACTGCACAAGGCAGAGGCGCTGAGATCCGGATGGGAAGTCGCGATGTACCAGCAATACAGCCGTGGATCATGATTATGATACAGGTGTCACAGGAATCAGCAGGCGGGTATGCGTGGAAGCGATCAGGAGTCAGAGTGCAAGCAGGAAACAGGGAGAACCCATTTTTTTCCCAAATAGGGCCTCCAATATTCCAGGATCCAGCAAATGAGCTAAAGTAACCAGCAGCCACAGGTGGTGAAAGTGACAAGTACAGGTAGGAGAGAGCAGGACAGTCTGTGCATTGTTGTGATTCTAGTGGGACAATCACAATTTTTGGTTAGTTTTTTGCCCAATGTAAGGGGCAGGCCAAGATTGATAACTGTTTATATACACACTGCATTGTTTATATACTACTCTATGGTGCTAGATGTCCTGATGTCCTGAAAGTCAGGAGTGCAGGGTTTCTTTTCTGTAGGAGGGTGGCCTAGCATTTTCACCTGCTAGCCACGCCCCAATGATGCATAGCCATGCCCTCAATCGTATGAATACACCCATGCTCAACTATAAGGGGGGCCCCATGAAGTTGTTGTTTGGGGCCCTGAATTCCTCTTGGAAGCCCTGCATGAGCATGGTTTCCACAAGCTCGTCAGTGTGGAGCTAGTGCCTCTATGGGGTTGTGACAGCAAAAAGATTGGGCCATTTTGTGTGATAAACTCCTCTTTTTAGGCAGTCAATCACAAGTAGTTACAGTGCTCAATGCAATGGTAATAAATGGTATGTGTATAGAGTGATATATAGTTGGTAGCCCCAAAAAATCAGGTTATGAAGCATAAAATTTATGACTACAATTTTTATATAAACACATTCAGTAATTTATTTGTGGCATATTCTTTTACATATAGAAGTAACAAATATTAGTCTCCGGAAGAGAGGGCTTCTGCATTTTGCATCCCCTATACTCCATAGAGGCACCAGTCATGTGCTGACCTTATTTCACTTTAACAGGGGGACCACACACTGGAGACACTATTGAAACTAGTGTGTAATTTAAATGAATGGGGAAAAGCTTCATGAGTTTTAAAACATCGCTGTTTTTTAAATCAATGGAAATTGGTACAATTTGTTGGAATTTGAAAGAATAGTGCTTATAAACAAACTAGGGAGTTTGGACAATTAATGTCTTTGCCCATTTCTTGTGATTTTGATTGATTTAAAAAAAAGTTTGGAAACTACCTTTAAATGATCCAGCCTAAATGTTTCTTTTTGTGTATTACTGAAGTTGCTGCTTACAAGGAAATAATAACTAATGACCACAAGAGGGTGATAAAGTATCACTTTTGATAATGCACTGTTGGAGCAAGATGTTTGCTATTTTGTGCAGTTTCTAATACAAATACTTAGAAAATCCGTAGAAAATATAAACTATTTAGAGCAATGTGACCTAAAAAAAAGTAAGTATAAAAGGTTGATGTGTTTTTTCCAACCAATTTTGTGGTGTTGATGTACAGAGAGATCAAAAAAAAGGCATCAGCGGAAAGAATAATGTTAAAAAGAAAACATGTTAAAAATGTAATAACTTTTGTTATTAAATAAAGCCCAGCAACAATAAAATGTCATTGTCTCAGAGTTTTTCAGGTACAATTTGATTAATTTAGCTTTTGTGGGAAGAGTAACTGAAGGAAAATTGCACAAAAAGGTCACTGATCCAGTATTGTGGTCTTCAAATACTGAAGACCAAAAACCAAGTAAACCAAGACTTCAGAAGCTCCATGCCTAGCAATTATAGAGAAGTTGGAGCAGAAGAAATGGTACAGAGACAGGAGGGATGAGGGCCCTGCTCGTAACAGCTTAAATCCTAAAGGGAGGGCAAACAGACAGCAGGCACAAAGGGAGTCAGAAGAGGGATCAAGCACAGGAGGAGCAAGTAAGGGCTGGGAAGACTTTGAAGAAGAGATGAGTTTTAAGTGCCCGTTTGAAGAGTTAGGGGACAGTCGGATGGAGCGCGGGAGGTCATTCTAGTGGAGACTGGCATGGATGAAGGTTTCGGTGGCATCCTGAGATACAAAGCGCCAGATGAAGGCAAAGTTATGTAGTTGGAAGCAACAGGATTTGGCAAGGGATTAAATATGGGCGGCAAAAGAGAGGGAGAAGTCAAAGGTGACACCCAGACAGTGGAGGTAAGGGACAGAAAAGATGGTGGTGTCGTTGACAATGATAGAGAGATCAAGGTGGGATGAGGATCTTGAAGGAGGGAAGATAATGAGTTCTGTCTTAGCAATGTTAATTTTGAGAAAGCTTAAGGACATCCAAGAGGAGATGGCGTAGAGGCAGTCAGATGTAGTTTCCTGAAAGATCAGGAGAAGAGATGTATAGTTGAATGTCATCAGCATATAGGTGATACTGAAGACTGAATGAAGAGATGAAAGTACCCAGGAAGGAAATATAAAGTGAATAGAGTAGAAGGCCAAGAATAGAGCCCTGAGGGACTTCTACAGTAAAGGTGGAGCGGGGGTGAACCAGACATGGAAACAGAGAAGGAGCATTTAGCAAGGTAAGAGGTGAACCAAGCAAGGACAGAGCCAGAAATATCAAGAGAGAGAAGGGTCTGCAGCAGGAGAGCGTGGTCCATCATGTCAAAAGCCGCAGAGAGATTCAGGAGGATGAGCAGGGAGGTGATCCCTGGGTTTGGCAAAGATGAGATCATTAGTAACTTTGACCAGGGCGGTTTCAGTGGAGTGGAGGGGGCGAAAACCAAATTGGAGAGGGTCGAGGAGGGAATTATCCAAGAGTTGTTTGGTGAGGCGGTTGCAGACAACCCGCTTGAGTAATTTAGATGCATAAAGAAGAAGTGAAATGGGGCGGTAGTTAGCGAGGGAAGTAGGATCAAGATTGTTTTTTTTGAGAATGTTTAAAGGAGGAGGGAACGATGTCAGTGGAGAATGACAGTTTGAAGAGGTCTGCTATGAAGCCGGATGCCCAAAGTCCATTTTGGGCCGCCTGGTGGTCTGCGGTGCAGGCAGCCTATGGAGTTCACGTATAGGCGACTGCATCACATACTACTCAGTCCAGCCACATCATCCATTCATACAATATTGTACTACAGCTTGTAGTACAATATTCTATTAATGAATGATACGGCCACTTTGAATAATGCCGCCTATGCACGGACTGCATAGACTGCCTGCACCACTCCAATGACAGTGCTACAGGGTTCCTCTCCTAGACTATGGCAGCCGTGTAGCACCAAATTACCCTCCTCCTCCCTGACTGTCAGTGTGATGTCATCACGTCCCAACGCTGTCAGTGAGGAGCTGACTGGGAGGAACTGGTGAAAAGAAGAAGACAGAAGAAGACCATAGGAAGGTAAATAAATTAGAATTTTGTAATGAGGGGGACAATGTAATGAGAGGCACAGTCATGAGGGGGACACTGTAATGAGGGGCACAGTAATGAGGGGGACAGTGTAATGAAGGGAGCTGTAATGAGCTGGAAAGTGTGATGAAGGGGACAGTGTAATTAGAGGCACAGCAATAAGGGGAGAAGTGTGATGAGGAGCACAGTGTGATAAAAGGCAGAGTGTAATGAAGGGCAGAGTGTGATGAGAAGGCACAGTGGGACGCAGAGGCACAGTGTGATGAAGGGGACAGTAGTGAATTAGTGAAGATGGGGGTACAGTGTGGGCACAGTGTAATGAGAGGCACAGTGTGATGAAGGGGCCAGTAGTGAAGTAGTGAAGATGGGGGTACAGTGTGGTGAAGGGAGAACACTGTGATGCAGGGGAAGCAGTGTTATGAAAGCGCAGGAGTGTGATGAACAGGGAACAGTGTGATGAAGGGGGCACAGTGTGATGAAGGGGGCAATAGTGTGATGAAGGGGAAACAGTGTGATGAAGGGGAACAGTGTGATGAAGGGGGAACAGTGTGATGAAGGGGGGAACAGTGTGATGCAGGGGGACTGTGAATTAGTAGGAACAGTGTGATGCGGGGCACAGCATGATGATGGGAAAAGTGTAATGAGGGGCATAGTGTGATGAAGGGGAATAGGCATATCTGTTATTTGTTATTTGTTTCATATCTGTTATTTTGTTGCGATTTTATAGCTATATAGTGTTATATATCAGCCAGATATGTAACAATTGGTGTTGTAGGGAGAATATATAAAAAAATAAAGTGCAATATAAAGTGAGGTTAGCTGACTGTCACGGGCCTCGGTCACGGGTCTGCAGCAATAAACGGGAACCAGCCAGAGACTAAATACAACTCCCAGTAAGCCACGGAGTCTAACAAGGAGGAGGTATTCACAAGGGACCAGCCGCAAGGCGGTTTGGACTTAGCTGCACCTCCTTACAGGTTGTGGCCCCTACTGGAAGTGACTAGTCGGAATATTAGGGAAACAAGCCACAAGAGTAAGCAACCAAGAGGAGAGCGTTAGCTCTGCGGATGACTGATTACCACTTAGATGGCGGCAGGAAAACAGTTCAGTAGTTAGCAGGTTACTCAGGAATAGAAATGATGCGTTGCAGCGTGTAGCCAGCAGGTTGTGTGGAAGCAGAGGATAAGCGCTGTAGAGTGTCAGATCTGCGGACGACTGATTACCACTAAGATGGTGGCAGGAATAGAGTTCAGCAGTCAACAGGTTACTCAGGAATAGAGATGATACGTTGCAGGGTGTAGAGTGTCAGCTCTTCAGACGAGGAGGCATACAGAAGCCAGAACAACATGGAAGGTAACATGAAGATCAGGCACTGAGGACAGGGAGGAAGTGCCTTTTAAACTTTGGAGCCTAAACTCCAACCAATAGGAAGAGGGACAGAGGAATTGGCAGGTCGGGTCTGTGCATGCGCAGACCTGGAAAGATGGCGGCACCGACCCCGGACCGAGCGGATGGCAGGAGCAGTTAACTAAGCCGGGGATCGGGTATATGGCTCAATCGCCCGGCGTGTGATAGTACCCCCCTTTAAAGGTGGGCACTGCATACCTATTATTGGGCTTCAAAGGAAACTTTTTATGAAATCTCTCCAATAACTGTGGTGCGTGGATGTCAGAGGACCATACCCATGACCGTTCTTCAGGATCGTAACTCTTCCAATCTACCAAATACTTCAGGCCACCTTTATAATACTTAGAATCCAAGATCTGTTTAAGCTCAAAGTCTTCCTCCTGATGAACCCTAGGAACGGTGGAGGATGGTACTGAAGAGAAACGATTGATCCTTAATGGTTTCAGTAAGGAAGCATGAAAAGAGTTAGGGAAGCGGGTAACCGCTACTTGAAAGATACAGGATTGATAACTCGAGAAATGCTGTAAGGGCCAATAAAGCGTGGAGCCAACTTCATACATGGCACTTTGAGACGTATGTTTTTGGTGGAGAGCCAGACTCTGGCTCCAACTTTAAAGGAATATATAAGGAAATACTCTTCTATCCGCAATTAATTTATAGCGGGTGGATAATTTCTTGAGACAGGATCTTGCTTGGGTCCAGATGGAGTGGTAGTTGCGTTGAAGAGCATCAGCAGCAGGGACTTGGGTGGGTGAGAGGTAAGTAAATTCTGGAAGAGGAGAATGATGTCCATAGACCACAAAAAAGGGTGATGTAGAGATAGATTTGTGGAAGGCGTTATTGTGGATGAACACAGCCCAAGGTAGAAGGTCCACCCAATTGTCCTGATTGGCAGAGAAGAACATCCTGAGGAAAGATTCTAAGTCCTGGTTCACAAGTTCGGTCTGCCCTTTGGATTGAGGGTGGTAAGCGGAGGAAAAAATAAATTTGATTCCCAACAACTTGCAGAGGGATTTCCAGAATTTGGATACAAATTGTACGCCTCGGTCCGAAATGATTTCGACAGGGCACCCATGTAAATGGAATATTTCCTTGACAAAGTGAGATGCCAATGCTGGAGAGGATGGCAGCCCAGGTAGAGGAATGAAATGGGCCATTTTAGAAAAACGGTCCACCACGACCAGTAATGAAGTCCATACTGATATGAGTCCAGGGTTCCCGTGGTATGGGTAGTGGAAGTAATTGGCCCAGAGGAGAATGATGCGAGGACTTGTGCTGCATACAGATTTTACAGGAAGAGATGTAATCCTTGACGTCGGAATGTAGACCTGGCCACCAATAGTGCCTGGAAATCAATTCAGTGGTCTTGCAAATCCCAGAATGACCGGAGAAGAGGGTAGCGTGGAAATATTTTAAGAGCTTCCGGCGGAGACCAGGGGAAACAAAGGTCTTTCCAGGTGGAGGAGTAGGAGGTCAGAGCCCCGTGGTGCACAGGAAACATTTAGGATCTAAGATGGAACAAGAAGGGTATTCGTCCTGTGACACAAGCGAAGGGAAAGCTCGGGATAGGGCATCGGCTCTTTTATTTTGATTCCCAGGTTTAAAGGTGATGTGAAGGTCAAAGCGGGAAAAGAAGAGCGACCAGCGAGTTTGCCTGGGATTTAGACACTGTGTAGTCTGGAGGTATAATAGATTCTTATGGTCGGTAAAAATGGTAATAGGATGAAGTGCGCCCTCCAAAAGGTAGCGCCACTCGGTCAAAGATGCCTTGATTGCCAGCAATTCCTTATCCCCATTTGTATAGTTCACCTCTGCAGGAACTTCCTGGAGTAGAATGCACTGGGGTGAAACTGACCCATAGGTGATTACTGAGCGAGAACGGCTCCTATGCCAATATTGGAAGCGTCAATCTCCAGAAAGAATGGGGAAGAGGTGTCGGGTTGTCTGAGGATAGGTGCCGTGGAGAAGGCGTTCTTGAGGAATTCGAAGGCCTTTAAGGCGGCTGGAGGCCAAGATTTAGGATTAGAGCTCTTGCGTGTTAAAGCCACAATAGGAGCGACAATGGAAGAATACCCTTGGATGAAGCGTCTGTAGTAATTGGCCAACCCTATGAATCGCTGAAAGGGTTTGAGGCCAATCGGGAGGGGCAAGTCCAAGATGGCTTTGACTTTATCGGGGTCCATTTGCAGTCCTGATCCAGATACTATATACCCGAGGAAAGCTATTTGGTGGAGTTTAAAGGAGCACTTCTCCAGCTTACAAAATAACTGGTTGTGACGTAGCCTGGAGAGGACCTCAGCCACGTGGAGATGGTGAGAGGAGATGTCTTGAGAGAAGATTAAAATGTCATCTAGGTATATGACAACACAGATATAGATACGGTCTCTAAATATTTCACTGACAAAACTTTTAAATATTGCGGGTGCATTGCACAGACCAAACGGCATTACAAGGTATTCATAATGACCGTCACAGGTGTTAAAAGCGGTCTTCCACTCGTCCCCTGATTTAATTCTGATGAGGTTGTAGGCTCCTCGTAAGTCCAATTTGGTAAAGATTTCGGCCCCTTTAATGCGGTCAAAACGTTCCGTGATGAGCGGAATAGGGTAGCAGTTTTTGACTGTAATAGCATTGAGTACTCGGACATGGACTTGGTCTCAGGCAAAGACAAAGGGTATATGCAGTCTCTGGGAGGAACCTTTCCTGGCTGGAGTAAAATAGGGCAATCCCAGGGACGGTGAGGGGGCAACGTCTCCGAATGAGCCTTATCAAACACATCCAGGAAAGAGTGGTACTGCTTTGGTAATATCACAGTGTTGGATTCAGAACTGGTAGAGGTGGCTCTGAGAGGTCGGACTTGGGTTAGGCACTTTTGGAAACAAGCTGATCCCCAAGAAAGGATTTGAGATGAAGACCAATCCATCAAAGAGGAATGCTGTTGGAGCCAAGGTAATCCAAGATGATGGGAGAGGTGGTCGAAGGAAGTACATGGAAAGTGATTTGTTCATGATGTAAAGCCCCGACCTGAAGAGTGATAGGTTAGGTACAAAACTTTACGGTTCCGATGGCAATTCGAGACCCATCAATAGCCGAAATGGAAACAGGAACCTTCAGAGGGTCGATAGGTATGGAGCCCTGTAAAAGAAAGAATCGAGGAGAGCAGAAGTGTGGAGGGGACCAAGAGGTCCATGAGGCGCCCAGCCTGGACTGAGCGGACGGCATGAGCAGGTAAGTAACTCGGGGATCGGGTATATGGCCCGATCGCCCGGCGTGTGATACTGACATTGAAAAAAAGGTCTAAGAGGCATAATAAGATGCATGTGGAGAGTTCTGATTACATGTGTGTAGGTCTGGTAGCATGTGTGTAGGTCTGATGGGGATGTAAAGGGCACATGGGGAGATCCGATGACATGTGGGGAGGTCTGATGGGCATGTGTAATGGTCTGAGGGGCATATGAAAAGGTCTAAGCAGAATATTTGGGTATGCAGGGAGTTTCAAAGTACATCTGAGGGCATGTAAGAGGTTTGAGTGGCATGTGCTGGAATTTTGGAGCAAGTGAGGAGTACATGGGAGCACTTTTGGATAAGTGATATGGGCATGCAAAGGTTATTTATGGGCTTTTTTCAGTCTCAAAATAAAGGGCAATGTGTGGGCATTTTGAAGGTTAAATGTTTGTATTATATACCGCATGATCTGTGTTATGTACTATGTTCTCTTATTGCTTGGCCTTCCTAATTTCATAATCCTATACATTTTCCAAAAATGCCCCAACATTCCAGGATCCAAATAGAAACTGGTAGCAGGTTGTGAAAACTGCAATAGCAGGTAGAAGAGAACAACAAATTCTACCAACAGCCTTTAACCCTCCTGTTTTGTTTCCTCAACTGTCTTGCCCTCTATCTCTCTTTTGCTCTTTGCTGCCCCTCCTCCTTGCTCTCATCTGTCTCTCACCTTCCTCAATATAATGTCCATCCTCCTGCTGTATGTCTGCCTTCCATCTTACTCACCTCCTCCCTGCCATCTTCACTCCTCCTCATCCTCTCTCCACAGACTTACAGGACTGTAAGAATCAGCTTGAGGCAGAACCATTAATCTTGGCGCAAATGTAAACTTCATTTTTTTCAGCTGATATTTGTTTTCCACTGCAACATGCTGGCCATGCCCCCACCCCCTCGTACTTTTCTGTACTATGTTGGGGGGGACAGCCTGTCTGTTTTATTTGTGCTCGTTCCCACAATTTCTGAATTGCTGCTGGCAGCCTTGGCTACAGTATGCCACTCAGTAATCCATATAATCTTTTACACTAGTGAGAAGAGTAGTTTTATATTAATTGATTACAATTTACTCCATCTGTAGACATCTCAATTGGACAGTGTATACATATTAAGGAGTACTATAGGAAAATGTCTGGTTACCTCGTGGTTGGACAGTGTATACATATTAAGGAATACCATAGCAATATGTATGGTCACCTCCTGGTTGGACAGTGTATACATATCATCATCATCACCATTTATTTATATAGCGCCACTGATTATGCAGCGCTGTACAGAGAACTCATTCACATCAGTCCCTGCCCCATTGGAGTTTACAGTCTAAATTCCCTAACATACACACACAGACAGACAGAGAGAGAGAGACTAGAGTCAATTTTGGATAGCAGCCAATTAACCTACTAGTATGTTTTTTTGGAGTGTGGGAGGAAACCGGAGCACCCAGAGGAAACCCATGCAAACATGGGGAGAACATACAAACTCCACACAGATAAGGCCATGGTCGGGAATTGAACTCATGACCCCAGCGCTGTGAGACAGAAGTGCTAACCACTTAGCCACCGTGAATACCATAGGAATATGTATGGTCACCTCCTGGTTGGACAGTGTATACATATTAAGGAATACCATATGAATATGTCTGGCCACCTCCTGGTTGGATAGTGTATACATATTACGGAATAGCATAGGAATATGTCTGGTCACCTCCTGATGGACAGTGTATACATATTAAGGAGTACCATAGGTATATATCTAGTCACAAGCCCCATACCATTATCCCTCCTCCACCAAATTTCACAGCTGGCATAATGCAGCAGGCAGGTAACGTTCTACCGGCATCTGCCAAACCCAGGCTCGCCAATCTGACTGCCAAATAGAGAAGCGTGATTTGTCACTCCACAGAACACGTTTCCACTACTCCACAGTCCAGTATTGCTGTGTTTTATACCACTCCATCTGACGCACGTCATTGCTCTTGGTGACGTGAGGCTTGGATACAGCTGTTTGGCCATGGAAACCCATTCCATTAAGCTCCTGCCACACAGTTTTTGTGCTTACATTAATGCCAGTGGAAGTTCGGAACTCTTCAGCTATGGAATCAACAGAGCGTTGGTGGATTTTACGCACCATGGGCCTGATTCATTAAGGATCTTAACTTGAGAATCTTCTTATTTCAGTCTCCTGGACAAAACCATGTTACAATGCAAGGGGTGCAAATTAGTATTCTGTTTTGCACATAAATTAAATACTGACTAATGTTTATTCATGTAGCACATAACTACTTGATAGCTTATTTGTACACTGAAATTTAAAGTTGATATTTCTGTGCTTCATGAAAAAACAGTCAGTATTTAAATTATGTGCAAAACAGAATACTAATTTGCACCCCTTGCAGTATCAATAACATTTACAGTGTAATTGATTAATACTGTATTATTTACACTATTCACTGTTATTAAAGTAATTCTTTGGTTTTAAAATAAGCATTGCCCAATCAATTGTATGTGTTTCCAAAGCACATGGTGGTTTATTTTAGCAGATGTAAATAATCAACAATTCAATACATTATTATATTATGATAAAGTACAATACAGCACAGCCAATACCAAAAGTTACATACATACATACCGCTGCAATCTCTGCGCTTCCATGGGTCCCAATGGAACAGTGTATCTGTTAGATAACTGTGGTCAGAGTAGACTGACCCTGGTGGGGGATGCAGCTAATATATACAGTCAGTGTTTCATTGTGAACAATAGAGATGACGTAGCTTGCATCTATAGGTCCAGGCACAGGGTGGCTTCAGGGTAAACAGTTCATAGGCTGATTCAATCTAAGGAATCCAAAGGAGGGGGTCGTCTCTCCAGGGGGTCTGCTCCTTTCATAGCCAGCATCATACAAAAGGTTTATTCCCTAATATCAATAACTAAAGTATGCAATGTGCGATCTCTTCGCTGACTGCACCGGACAGCTGCTGATGATTAGGGCTTCAATATGATATCAGGCATGACACCTTTCCTATAACCTAAACCTTTAATAACACTAAAATGTACATATAATCATATTATATAAACAAATAATAAACCAAATGCTATCTGCTCATAAATTACAGTGTAACGGAACCAATATGAATTGTATAAATAACTAAATGTTGTAATGCTAGTGTGTGCGTGCGTATTTTACCGTGCGATCGCATCACACCACGTGTTACCTGGCGTACGCTTCGCAATACGCACGTCAAACCAATATTAAACCAATATACTTTCGTTCATCCAATTATACGACTTCAACACTGTATGAGGAGATCAATGTGTATATACTTTATGGGCCCGAGTCATTAAGGAAAGTAAGGCAAAAAAAAAGGCGTAAATTTTCTCTGGGAAAAACCATGTTGTAATGCAAGGGGTGAAAAGTAGTTTATTATTTTGCACATAAGTAAAATACTGGCTGATTTTTCATGTAGCACAGAAATACTTGACAGCTTTATTTTTACACTGAAATTTCAAGTTGATCTAGGACATGCCCTACCCCAACTATAAATCTGTCCTCACATTTTAAATTTAGCTTCCCCTCCAATGCAAAATGTCTTTGCCCAGGTGAAAAGTTACTCCTTTTTAATGACTCAGGCCCTATATGTCTTTAACATTACATAACCTGGACAGACTAGGACTTGCCAAGTGCTATTTATGTACTGACCACACTCACTCCACAATCAAGCATTTGGAACCCCCCCCCCCTCCCCTAGAAATTTTGTTTTGGCCCCTTAGAATTGAAAAATTAGTAGTGTACGTATGAAAAGACAAATATAATGGAGGGTTACTCTACATTAAAATACCCAGTCTATATTGGGTTTTAATAATATATATTAGCTACTAGTATTTGTGAAACACCAGTACATTTTTTTTTTTTAGAAATGTATTATTTGGCAGCAGCAAGGGGAGGAGAGAGCTATGAGAGGGAAGTTTGCTGGAGAGACAGAGTGTGCAAGCAGACACAGGGACCCCAAAGCTATAAAAGAAGCTGTTGGATGTAGTGTTGCACAGGAAGGTCTTGTAGCCGGATCTCTGCAGAGAAACCTGTGGAAGATTACACAGCAAAGTGAGACTATGTGCTGAGAGAGAGAGAGACTCCCTCTATTAGTGAATTGTGTATGAGAAGAGATGGACAGTTAGCAAGATCAGGCTTGCAGGTAGTCCATTACCCAAAAGCGGCCAAGATCTTCATCTTCATCTAGAGAGAGAGAGATAAGTAGTAACACCCCAAATATTGTGACACCTTTATTGCTGCACTAAGAAAAGACCACTATACCTTTAATTTCTCTAGTTAGACCTCCTAACATTAATATTCACATATATCAGAGACTGTGTTGCCTGCCAGAAATATAGAGACATTCCAAGTAACAGAGATCTAATGCAAGATACATCTAAAGTTACCCAAGGTAAGTAGCCTTTCTACAAGTGCACAACTAGTTAATATTACAAACTATTTAATATTTAATATTATCAGGACTGTGATTATTACGTTAAATCATTGTTGATTCATTTTGCACACTGTGTGTGATTGAGTGCAGTGTGGAGAGTTGTATGGCCAATAAATTCACGGGTGGTGACCACATTGTTTGTCATTACTGTTCACCCTACTGTTGTCATTGACTAATATCTCACCCGTTGTCTGAATTACTGTCTTTGGTACTTCTAAACCGAGACCCGGCTAACTTACCTCTCCGCCAGCATCCTCCCTTCCCCGTGGCCAGGCGCCATCTTAGTTTTGGGTCTTCGCATGCCCATCTTCCCCTCTGCCTTACCCATTTACTTCACCCAAAATCAACACTCTTTTGATTGTTCATAACCACAGTGTGTGGTCCCTTATTATTCAGAGGGTTGGTGTGGTTGGGTACATGGGGCTTCCCGAGTCAACCCCTGGTGGATCTAGATACAGTCCACATCTCACCATACTGTGTAAAATACTCTGGTGGAGGCACTGAAGATGAGACAGACAATATTTCACCACCCCTTTCAGAGTACTAGGAAAAGAGGTTCTACAAAGGAATAACTTTTTATTTCTTTTCATATTTATTAAGTCTAACCAATGGAACTTCATATTGTATTTTATTCAGAAGAGGTAGCATTTTTATTTTGCAGAGTATTGAAATAACTGAAATATGGGCAGTAGAAAAAAGGCATAAGTACAACAAAAAAATCACATTTCCTAATTTATTGCCATGGTTACTTTAATGCAGCCTCCAACTCTCCCAAATATTAATATACTACATGTTTGTAATTCCTGCTAGGTTTGAAGTAGACACTGTGCCAGGAGAAAAGGCATTATTATTTTTCTAAGTAACCACAACTAAATATATATTTTGTAAATTAATTTGCTAAACATCTTATTTCTTTAATCCAAATTGCCTGTTATATGAGTTGGAGCTTTGAAGTAAGACTGTGTGCTACTGCGGTTGGGCTGTTTTATTCCTAGACAGAATTCAAGCGAGTACACCTTTGCTCCATTAGAAGTATCATGAACTATTGTAGATTGTAAAAAATGTCTAAAGTATCCACCTACTGAATTGAGCCGTGACAGTACTGGACTACACAGAGGAGTTATTCGAGTTAAGGCCTTAGTGCTGCAGCAATTTGTTCTGTAATACACTAACATATGCAAAATATTAATCTGTAAGTGTATTAAAAAGTTAAATTTGCTATAATTATAGAACAATTTATTTGCAGATCCATGCATTTTTATTGTTTTTAAATAATGTTTAATAAAACTATTGATTTTTAATAAATATGATATATCTTGGAACGCAATCTGAACGCAATTTGGGGTTTCTGTTAAAAAAAATCAAACGTAATTTGCATGCACATGTGAACATATTCAAGTACAAGCGGATCTCAGGAAACTTTTCCATTTGAATATAAGTACGCTCTGATATATGGTACTTGCTGCATTCAGCCAGACAGAACAAAGTGTAGGACATGCACATGCATATGTGCAAGATACAGTTGTACATGGCCTATGTGTGTCTACCCCTCTCCTCCATGTTTGGCCTCAAAATCTAGGCAATCGGATGTTAGACACGACACTCAACAGGATTTACGTCCGAAGGTGATCCAGGCCACTGTGTTCAGCAATTTAAAAGTTTTATTAGGTTTTTAATCATCTTTTGTAACTGAGCGCTGTATGTTTTATTTCTGTTGGCAACATAACAATAAACTCTACCCCTCAAGCTCACTCTCTAGGTGTCATCGTTAACTCAGAACTGTCCCTTGTTCCCAACATCCAATCTGTATACAAATCCTGTTTCTAAGAAACATTTTCAGAACATGCACATATCTCACACAAAACATTTTAATTCATGCATTAATTCCCCCATATTGACTATTGCACTTCCCTTCCTCTAATCAAACATTCACATCTATAATCTATTTTAAATGAAATGGCTATACTTTTTTTTCCCGTACAAAATATTCTTCTGCTACTACTCACCTCTGTCCCTTTATTTATTACCTATATGTTGCCAAATCTAATGTAAAATACTTCTGCTACCATAGAAAGCCATTAACAAAATTGTACCAATATACAACTCTTCACTTGTCCCTACATATCTCCCAACTCGATCTCTCCTCTCTGGCCAAAATCTGTGCCTTTCACTCACACTCTGCTACAGGACTTTTTTTTTTTTTTTTGCAATAATAGTTAATGGTTTCTGTTAAGCCTATTTATTTTTCCCAGTTTATTTGGGTATTATTTTACATTTTTTTAAATTAAGTTTAATTTATGTTTTTGTTCTTTTATTATGTTTTTTCTTTCACAGTTTGTTCTATAACATCTGTAATTTGTATTGTTTTAAGAATTAATTAATTTTTGCCCCACTGCAGAAATGACCTAATGTAACAGAAGAAATTAAGATATATAAATTACAGGAGTATATTTAAAATGCTTAACAGCTGATATCTTTACTTCCTTTAATCTCTTAACCTTATTTTAACCATTCCTGAATCATGACACAACACCTTAGTGTGGCAAAATTAGCAGAGTTTATTTTGAAGGTATGATGGTGGAGAAAAAGAGCAGTCAGATTGACATCCGCCAGGTAAACCAGGGTGCCCCAGCATTAACCATGGGACACCCGCAGATGGGGGACAAACAACACACCCCGGGTGCACATATCTACCTTATGTGAGGCATTCACCCCAGGTACTACAGCCCCTTCTGGGCTAACGGAATGCAACCACAAACAGGAACAAAAAAGGGTGGTACTTGGACCGAGACTATAGCCGACTCCATAGAACAGAGGCAGGTTAAGGGTGCCCGCTACCGTAATGTGCGCCCTAACCACTGGCCGTCGACTGCACTGCATTTTCTGTCCACACCCGGATCCCTAGAACCCGAGGCCCGTCACAAACCTACCCTATCAATGCTAAACTCCTGTTAACCTTCATTATACTGAACCATGCCCTCAACCCTCATATGAACACCATCCTGCCTATAAAAGGGGGTTCTAAAATCCAATGAGTGGGTGCTCAAATCGCAAGCCACTTAGAGAGCGTGTGTGCCGGACTACCAATGTACCACCTTTCTTCCTGCCTTCGACCTATCCAATTAACCACTGCCGATCCAGGAACTGAAGATGCATCCCTTGCTGCCGAATGCAATGCAGCCTAAAGAACGTATGAGTGTTCTAGCACCCAAATATGCTACGTGGTCTGTAAAGGCAACCTCCAAGCTCCTGACATAGCAGGCCTAGACCCATCAACACCGCAGCAGATGTGGCAGCCCCGATTCAGAAGCAATGGGTGCTGAAATGAAAAATGTCCAGGCCAAATGCGACCAAATATGCTTGCATACCACTAAAACTGATACCTGGTGAGAAAAGAACCGTCCCGTGCCCCAGCCATGCCGGGAATTCAAGCCGCAGGCAACGGAATCCCTCCTTGTTGCCATCGGCAAAACAGCGCCTTTGGAAAACATTGTAAACTAGCACCCTCTACTAAGCTGGTCAGATTTGGTTCTCCTCAATTGACAGCATACCGAAGCATATCACAACATGCTGTGCTAGCATACCTGACAAGTAGCCGACCCAAAAGAGGCAATTAGTTTCCTCACCCGGAAGGAACCAAATATACAGAACTCATGCGCGTCCCGAGCCTTTTGAAAACCACTTCCATTAACTTCCACCAGAGAGAAATCACCAATGTGACGCATATGTCCAGTGGGTACCAGGCGTCCCCTTGCCCCACCTTTCAAATCCCTGAAACAACAAAACTTCTGGCGTAGTCGTACTTCCCGCGCAGCCTAGTGAGAATGATATTCCCACCAGAGCCCCTGCCAGAGTTGCTAAGGACTTACCGGCCCAAACAAAAAGCTAGTCAGCGCTTTTGCCCACCTTCATTAGAGCCCTAAATTTGACTAGACCCACTATGCCGGCTCGAAGATCTGCCTACCTAAGCATGACCAGTGGAACCCCTTAGGGAGGCCCCGGGAGCCCGCATTGTAAAACTATCACCTTGGCTCCTGACAAATGTCCGCCAGAGCATTCTCAGCGCCGGGAACGTGCCCGACATGTAAGCAGATATAGTAGGACAAAAAGTGTGATATCCACCTGCGCAAAAGAGTAATCACCAGAGGCAACGTATCCTGATGCCGATAAATGGTCTGCACTACTCCGCAGTTATAACCCCGAAAAACTATTTGCTTCCCAACAGAATTGTCCGCAACAAGCCAAACAGCTCCCACTATTGGGAAGCTCTCTGGGAGAACCCATCTTTCAGTCGAGCCTGACTGAACCCATTAGCTGGGCCCCAGTGCAGCGCATCAGACCTCGACAATGTAAGCCCCCCAAACCAGCCCCCCAGACTGCATTTCCCAAGAGTTCCACCACCGAACTAGCCACTGGGGAAGAAGCAGTCCATAAATGCAATACGTTAACATCTAGCAGGGACAGATCCCAAACGGAGAAATCCTCTCGGATCACAGTATAAAAATGGATACACAATGAGGGAGGTTGCACTCAGCCATCGCCAGCTTGACCCCCCAACACTTGAAAAGCCCCAGTATGGATTGGGTCTGCCGC
Organism: Mixophyes fleayi; assembly: GCF_038048845.1. NCBI lineage: Eukaryota > Metazoa > Chordata > Amphibia > Anura > Limnodynastidae > Mixophyes > Mixophyes fleayi. The sequence goes on along the minus strand of NC_134405.1, from coordinate 285,843,836 downwards.
AAAGGTACTCACTATTTCTCCATTACTACACCTATCAGAGTGCACAGCTTCCTCAACTTCCTAAGGAGAGCCTACAAAGACCCGAGACGTGTCTATTCTGATGCCCAAGTCCAACCCCCATACTGTCGAAACCATCCGCCTGCTCGAGCACAACTGGGACTGCCCAGAAAGGGAAACGGACCCCTACCTAAAACAAATGCCTCGCAAATCGGGCCCGTAATGGGCCCCATGCCCAGAAAAATACTCCACATAATGGATGATGCCATCATGGCCTGTGCCCACCCAGCCACATCGGTGTAGGACGGGTCTCCACCCTCAAAGAACGTGCAGTAGACTGTGCATCCCATAGATAAGCACTAGACCACCTAATGGCTCTTGCCTATCCCCTCACTCTGTCTACTGCAGCTTAAAAAGATTGGTACCACAGTACAGCACTTCTATGGAATCGCCTCACTCACTGCTGCATCCCGCGGGGATCACAGGTGCTGTATCCGCTCAACCTTCCCACATCCTTTCTAGGACCAACCCTGACCGGGGCAACCACCCATCCCCAGTAAGTGGGAGGTGCAAAAGGTCCGCACATATCCCCCAACGCAATCTCCTTGCGAACTTCGTCCGCTTGACCTCGGGAAACAAACTGGAGCAATTAATGTTTCCTACCGCGTCCATCTTGACCGACCCCTTGCAAGGTAACCTAAACCCTGTGCGAACCCCATACATTAAAACTCTGCATCCTACTCAAGTTGGGGAGCAAACGAGCCATCACTCCAGCTAACACATTAATTGGTTATCCTACCTTCTGCAGGGCCGGAGGAGGGCCGATTACCTCCCCCTCCCCCTCTGGCTGCCTTGTCATCAGACTCTGCGAAGTGTCCCCCTTCACCTAAGATGCAAGTGTGGGAGAATCTGCATGCTGCCCTTGTGGGAACTGGCCCTTGCTAAGAAAAAGGAGCACCAACTCCACCTCGACCTGGCTGCCACTGCCACATCGTGGCCAGGAACCAACACCCCAACCTTCATGGGACCCCCTCAACCATGTCTCCCCATCACGATGACCTAGCAGGAGGCTTGGGAGGCCCACGTATTTCACCCTTGAATGCCACATCATAAGCTAGCCACACCCCAGGTCGTGACGACGTGGACATTTAATGCACCATGTGCAAGTATTTCCACATGACCATCCCCTCCTGCGGACGGGGCTCCAAGTAACAGGCAGCAAATACATACGTGCCCGTAAGCCAGTTGTATCGGGCTTATAGCTAGTTTCACCCCCGCCACCACAGGAAAACGCCTCGAACACTGCCTACTTAGCCTGCTTGAACACAGCGAACATAGCTATGTACCTGCCTCTATCAATTCTGTGCCTGGAAGAAACTCTAACCCCCTGAAATATGGGCATGCTAGCGCAGTACACCATCACCAGCCTCAGTTAGACAGGAACTTCCATAATTCCAGCCCGTCGCCCCAGCGCCCGATCATCCACGTGCTCTACGAAATATTGGTGCAAATTCTTAACAAGTTCCGGGGGGCAGTCCCCGAACCAAGAGGATGCAATACTGGAGATATAACCATCAGACCACAACAGCTGTACACCAGGTAAATCATACATATGGATCTCACCTTGCAGCACGGAAGTGCCTTCAGAGTCGCCAAACTGACCTTCCATTCCCGATTATGCTGAGGTATGTCCTCCACTGCTCACGAACCTGGCACACCGGTCCACGGCGGCTCCCGCATCTGCTGGGAGAGACATGTTACTGACAGAAGCCTGAGACAGGGAGCCACAAGCTGCAGACTTCTGCCCCCTCCCGCCCACTATCTGTGAACCCTGTGCTGACCGGCAGATCGGTCACCATATTGCCTAATACATTTATCACGACTATGCCTAGCCCCACTCCCGGACCTGAACTAAGTCAAAATGTCAGTACTCCTCCTCCCGCCCACAGAAACGCTGGAGTAAAGAGGGGCTACACTGAGGGAGGACATCACACCCCACAGCCAGTATGCACCAAGTGATTACATGCGGCCCAATGGCAGGATATATACCTCGTAGGATTAGAAGGGGGGTGCACCCACACTTTAGATAGAACTCATAACTAAAACAAGAAAAGAGGTGTGTCTAACATGGGCACTCAAAGACTTCCCTGCATATCCCCACAATTTAATGCACTCAAATAACCATTTGCACTTTATTGGTATACATTATACAGCTGAATATTCACACATTTATTTCACTACAAAATGGGTTCTAGCGGAATGTTGAAACTTAAAACCTAATACTTGAATGGATGAATGGATCCCGTAGATTGCAGGGTGGGGGGGCGGAACTCCCAACAGCCTGTTGTGTGCCTAGCCCAGATGGACCTTCCAATGGCGCAGGAGGACCACAGCCATGGGACATAACGTCCCAAATATATCTCAAACTGGGGGGCCCTGCTACTCCCCCAGCAAACACATGGCCGCGGGACCTGGCGTCCCGAGTTATGGAGGGGGGGCCACCCTCCGCTACCGGCCTACTAGCCCCCAGGCAAGCAAGCGGACTCACCCCTGGCGCTCCCCGAACATGCCACCGTTCGAGGATACGCCGGAGTAATGGCCGCGGACCGGAAGTGACGTGACATCACTTACGGATGCGCAGCAAGAACCCGGCCGGGTAGTAACCCTCCGCTGCAAGACCGTGCCAGAGGGTAGGAGGAAAGACCCCTCCTGGAGGGAAGGAAAAGGGGTAAAAGCGAGGGGGGCAGCCAGAAATAGGGAGGGAAAGGTGGGGGGACAGAGGGAGAAAGTACATGTGGCTTGGAATGGGGGAGAGGGAAAAAACAGGAAAGAAAGTGAATGAAAAAATAGAAGGAGGGTGAGGAAAACGAGTGGTACAGAGGAGAAAAGAAAAAAGCACATAAAACAGAAACAGCAAGTGTGTACAAAGAAGGGGGGGGATTCAGAAGAGACAGAAAAGGGGGGAAGACAAACTGCACTGAAATAAACTGTAATAGGAAATAGACAGGGGAAATATACAGTGAGAAAGACAAAGATAAAACAGGAAGGGAGAGGAAAGAGTAGAGAAAAACAATGAATAAATGCACTAGGGGACAGGCAGGAAAGCACAGTGATACTTATCTACCAACGTTCAAATGCCAAGAGACTGCTTAACTCTCCGCCCATCTAACTTATGTGCTATGCCTGGTCCTCCCATATGACATCAGGGGGTAAATGTATTAACCTCCGGATTGTTGAACTTCAGCGCTTAAATTTAAAGCGGCGCTGCCTTGTAAAGGGAAGTTTCCGGAGGTTAATACATTTACCCCCAGATGGGCATACTACCTTTAGTTAAACTATTAACCCCAGAGTACTAACTACAGTTTAATGATCCAGCCTTAGCTTTTAAATTCATTTAAGCTTAATACAGCCCTCATTTCTCATTGAAGTATAAGCTAGGAAATATCATTTCCATTTTAGCCACAATTTATAGCAGTTCATAAGCAAATTATGCAGATTTTTGCATACAATCACCGCATTGTATACCATGTATATATGGATTAACTCATCTTTTGACATAGGGCCTCCATACAAATAAAAAAAAAATATGGGCGAAAGTGGAAACCTTTGTCTTGTCCCTTTAAAAATATTTATGGTTTCAATACTCTAGCTTTAGGTTGTGTGGCCAAGCACTTGAGCCAGCCAAACGTGGATTTAAACAGCTGCTTACAGAATATCTGTTAGTGCCTGGTCATCATCTTCTAACTTTATTAATTTACAATTACATACGGTAAAAAAGAGGTGTAGCAGTCTTCATTCAAACAAAGAAAGAAAAAAAGTAGTGTTGGGCCTTTTCTGTATCAGAGTGGCAGCCCTGCATTCCAACAGCCAATTGTACAATAGGGGTAAAATAATCTGTATTCACAAAGAACAATGGTCATCTCCTGGTGTAGTATATCACCACTACAAAAGTGGAAGCTGCTCAAATCAATTTATAGGCCATAACAGGTGCTTGAAAGGGTGGGGTTATCCTGCAAGGAACATACACACAACATTTTTTTCCCCAGCACACTGCTATAGCCAGCAACAGATCTGCCATTTCTACTGTAGATAAAAATGCAAAAGTCTTTGTTGCACACATTAGCAAATGTATGTTTAAGCCATCCGCCACGCCAAGGCGCTTTTGCTAATAGGATGGTCCTACTCTAAACAATGAGAGTCCCATATATTTGGGCCATACATATGTGTTTTTAAATTGAGAGCCAACTTACCAAAGAGGTACCCCAGAAGCCTCCAAACAGCAATTCAGTGCCAGTACCCCCTCTCAGCTACTGACACCAACATGCCTCTCAGACAAATACAAAAGTGGAAGCTGCTCAAATCAATTTATAGGCCATAATAGGTGCTTGAAAGGGTGGGGTTGTCCTGCAAGGAACATACACACAACATTTTTTCCCCCAGCACACTGCTATAGCCAGCAACAGATCTGCCATTTCTACTGTAGATAAAAATGCAAAAGTCTTTGTTGCACACATTTGCAAATGTATGTTTAAGCCATCCGCCACGCCAAGGCGCTTTTGCTAATAGGATGGTCCTACTCTAAACAATGAGAGTCCCATATATTTGGGCCATACATATGTAGTATATCACCAAACACCTATGTCCTCCATGGTTTGATAAATGTTCACTCAACCCCCGTGCCATATACATTATGAGCTTATCTGAAAAACAATATGCCCTTCCCTCAGTTTAGTATAGGTAAGTACCTCCTAGGTATAGAGGCTTAGGTCTAACAAAGCCAAGAAATTTAGAAAATGTATTAAGAGTATTTCAGTCATATATATTAATTTTCAGCTTCATCATGGTAAAAGGTTTGACCTCCTCCCTGTTTAGTATCACTAATGGCACAAGACAAAGCTGTCCCCTCTCACCTTTGCAATAATCATTGAGCACTTTGCATGTAGAATATCCTCTTATCGATCTCTGAAACTCAAATGTGCGTTACCATGTTACTGGAAAACATAGGAGCCTATGGCAGGTATTCAGGATACAAAGTTAACTCACAAAAAATGTGGCACTAGATATTTACCTCACCGACAAAAAAAAGTTGTGGCATCTATGTAAACTAAAGTAATTAGGTGTATATATCACTATATAGTATCATCAAATTTTCCAAGCTATCTTCTTTCAAGGGCTAACTCAAATCAAATCAGATCTGACAAAATTAGGTGAACATTTGACATCCTGGATGGGACATATCAATCAATTTTTTTTCCAATAATCCTCATTTCTTTCAGATGCTCCTGATTTTTGTCTCCCTTATGTATTTAACTCAATTTAGCACAGTACCTTGGCTCTCAAATGCATAAACAAGCACCCTAGAGTTAAACTGAGCACCTTACAAGGCAGGGTGGAGGTTTGGGCATTCCAAATGCCATATAGGTCTATAAAGCCTGGTTCTCAATTGAGATGGAATAGGTGTTAGGAATATACTGGCAGGAAGAATGAGGCTGTGATGCAATAAAGATGGTTTATTGGAAATTAGCAGCAGACAGGGAAAAATGACAAAGTCACTGTACTCAACTGGCAAAATGATATGAATATTTATGCAAGCAGTATTTTTCAGTTTTTGTTTAAAAAAAAAATAATCTGCAGACAAATATTAAATTATGTGTTACAATTATACTTTAGGAGCCTACTGGTTTGTAACAAAAATAATGTGAGGAACAATTTGATGTTGAATTTTTAGGGAATTGAATACTTTTGCTAAGCGTATTGATTTACACAAAATGAAAAATATACGCTGCCACTCCAGGACATGGATCAGGCCTTCTCCCCTTCAAGCTGTTCCTGGACTCCTGTCTCCTACTCCAACGTACTGCTACTTCATGCCATCTCCTACCCCATGCTCCAGCTCCTGATGCTGCCTACATTCACTCGCACCTCTCCATGCTCAGCCGGCTCGGATGGTCTGTTTCTACAGGCTGCAGCTTGGGCCTGCCTTCCGTCACTCCTTCACTTCACTCCTCGGCCTGTATTCTCTCCCTGGCCCCCATCAGATGCTGCAGACTGTCTCCCTGGACGCTTCTGTGAACCCTCCGCCATATTTTCTCCTCTTTTACTCCATCCCGGTCTCCATCACTGGATGCCTCATCCCCCTCTCTACCCCCCACAATGTTCACCTGGTCCCTGTTCTCCACTCTGTCCCTCCACTCCAACTACCATCTGGCTCTCACCACGTATAGGCCCTCACATGTTGCTACCCTCCTGGTCATACTATCTTTCCTCCCTGCCACCCTCATATACCTCTAGAACCTCAATTATCTCTGGACACTGCACTCTCCCTGTTACCCTGGACTTATTTGAACTTTATTCCCTGTACTCACCTGGACTCACCCAAACTTTTTCCTGGAATCACCTGAACTCTGTTCCCTGGACTGACCAGGCTTCACCTGTGCTCCTGCTCACCAGCCTTTACCACTGCCTGAGTACACCAGCCTCCTGTGGATTCACCAGTACCTGTGGTCACTCACCATTTGTTTTTCATGTACCCTGTTATCTCTGACTGGTATTGTCACTCTGTCCTCTTCCCCTGCCTAAAACTACTGTCATTAGGCCCAATCTTGATGCTCTTGAGTCTACTTCTTTTTCCTCCTCTCTTCTCTCCCCTCTTCCTACCAATGGTTTGCACTGACTAAGTGACCTCTCTCTATAACAACTCCCTCACCACTGCCCTGGATGTTGTCACTCCACCTCTTCTGTTCTACATCAACTCTTATTGCCCAAACCCTGGCACTCCAAATTCACCTGTTTCCTTTAGAAGTGCACTAACGCTGCTAAACGCCTCTGGAGAAAATCCGGCTGACTTCATTTTAAATTTTTCTACTGCTATGCCCTCTCCCTCGCTAAACAATCTTTCTTTAAGCCCCTTATTTCTTCTCAGTCCTCTAATCTCCGACACCTCTTTGCCACATTCAACTATCTCATCACCACCCCATCCGATCCTTCTCTCCTATCCTTCTCTCTCTCTGCAATTGAATTGGCTTCCTTTTTCTCCTCCAAAATTGTGGACATCAGACTCGACATCTGCTCCTCTCCTGCGACCCTCTTCCTCCATCTTTCACCAACAACCAACTCTAGTGCTCCTTGAAGAAGTCCAGTCCCTCATTCATTACTCTTCCCATCTACCTGCCACCTGGATCCCATCCCCTCTCACCTCCTTTGCTCCCTCTCCCCCACTGCCTGCTCCTCCCTAGTACACCTCTTCAACCTGTCACTTTCCACTGGCATCATCCCCTCCTCCTTTATTTCTCCCACTCTTATAAAACCCAATCTTGATCCCACCACGCTCGCTAACTACCACTGTTTCACTTCTCCCCTATGCCTCTAAATTACTCAAGCGGGCTGTTTGCAACCACCTCACCAGTCACCATCTCTTGGATAATTCCTTCCTTGACCCTCTCCAATTCGGCTTCTGCCTCCTCCATTCTATTGATACCTCCCTGGCCAAAGTTACTAAGAATATCCTTTAAGCTAAATACAGGGGTCACTTCTCCCCGCTCATTCTGGTCACAGGGAGTCAGTGTAGGAATTTGCAAAGTGGTGCAGAAGATGTTGAGCAGTGAGAGAGGAAGATCAGTCTTGCAGCAGCATTTAGGGTGGATTGAAGTGTGGATATATGGGTGTCACATATGTATGGCCCAAATATAAGGACTCTCATTGTTTAGGGTAGGACCATCCTATTAGCAAAAGCGCCTTGGCGTGGCGGATGGCTTAAACATACATTTGCAAATGTGTGCAACAAAGACTTTTGCATTTTTATCTACAGTAGAAATGGCAGATCTGTTGCTGGCTATAGCAGTGTGCTGGGGGAAAAAATGTTGTGTGTATGTTCCTTGCAGGATAACCCCACCCTTTCAGCACCTGTTATGGCCTATAAATTGATTTGAGCAGCTTCCACTTTTGTATTTGTCTGAGAGGCATGTTGGTGTCAGTAGCTGAGGGGGAGTGCTGACATTGGATTGCTATTTGGAGGCTTCTGGGGTACCTCTTTGGTAAGTTAGCTCTCAATTTAAAAACACATATGTATGGCCCAAATATAAGGACTCTCATTGTTTAGAGTAGGACCATCCTATTAGCAAAAGCGCCTTGGCGTGGCGGATGGCTTAAACATACATTTGCAAATGTGTGCAACAAAGACTTTTGCATTTTTATCTACAGTAGAAATGGCAGATCTGTTGCTGGCTATAGCAGTGTGCTGGGGGAAAAAATGTTGTGTGTATGTTCCTGGGTGTCAGGAATGCCAGATAGCAGGAGGTTGCAGTAGTAAAGACGGGTGGTGATGAGAGAATGGATTAGTGTTTTGGTAGCATGTTGAGTAAGAAAGTGGAAATGTTTTTAAGGTGTAGTCGACAGGACTGGAAGACTCTGGATGTGATGAATAAAGCAGAGGGTGGAGTCAAGTGTGACACCCAGGCAACGGGCTTGGGATACTGAGGAAATTGTGGCATTATTAACAGTGAGGGAGATTTGAGGGCAGGTGGTGACTCTGGCAGGAGGGAATATATTCAACTATTTCACACATGTTGAGCTTTAGCTAGCGTTGGGACATCCATGTGGAGATAGCCAAAAGACAGTTAGTTACACGAGATAGTACAGAAGGAGAGAGGTCAGGGGAAGAGAGATAGATTTGGGTGTTATCAGCGTAGAGGTGGTATTGGAGGCCGAATAAGCAAATTAGTGCTCCAAGAGAAGGTGTACAATGGAAAAAGTAAAGAGCCAAGAACAGAGCTTTGTGGCACTCCAACAGATAGTGGGAGTGGAGAGAAGGATGTGCCAGAGGTTGAAACACTAAAGGAGCGATTCAATAGGTAGGAAGTGAACCAGGAAAGAACTGTGTCACAAAGGCCAATGGAGTGAAGGGTGTGGAGGAGAAGAGGGTAGTCAACAGTATCAAAAGCAACAGAGAGGTCCAGGAGAATGAATATGGAGAAATTACCCTTACATTTTTCAGTAAGTAAATCATTGGTCTCTTTTGTGAGAGCAGTTTCAGTGGAACGTTGGGGGCGGAAGCTGATTGCAGAGAGTCATGAATTAAATGAGATGCGAGAACGTGAGACAGGCGTTTGTACACTAATCGCTAAAGTAGTTGGGAGGCAAAGGGGAGAAAAGAAATAGGGCAGTAGGTGGAGAGAGAGGCTGGATCGAGGGATGGTTTCTTTAAAATAGGTGACATGAGCGCATGTTTAAAGGAGGATGGAAATGTGCCAGTGGAGAGAGACAGGTTGAAGAGATGAGTTAGAGGTGGACATGCAGTGGACGAAAGGGAGCGGAGAAGTTGAGAGGGAATAGGGTCGAGTGGACAGGTTGTATGGTGAGATGATAAAATGAGTGTAGAGACTTCGTCTTCAGTTACTGGAGAGAATTAAGGGTGGATTGGGGAGTACAGGTAAAGGTGGGCAGATTGAGTGAGGGAGTGGAATTTGGCACAAGGAAATATCTTGTCGAATGGTGTCAATTTTCTCTTTGAAATAGGTGGCGGAATCATGGGCAGTGAGGGAGGAAGGAGGAGGAGTTGCAGGTGGGCATACAAGTGTGTTGAAGGTGGCAAAGAGGCGACGTGGGTTAGAAGACTGAGAACTGAAGAAAGCTTGTTTGGCAATTGAAAGGGCAGTGCTGTAAGATGAAAGGATAAATTTATAGTGGAGAAAATCGGGATAGGAACGAGATTTTCTCCAGAGGTGCTCTACAGGGTGGGAGCACTTTTATAGGTAGCGGGTCTGTTTGGTGTGCCATGCATGGGGTTTTAATCATCGGAGACCATATGTAGTAGCTGGAGCTCCATTGTCTAGGGCTGAAGTGAGTGTTTTGTTATAGAAAGAGGCAGCCTGATTAGGACAAGACAATGCAGTCATAGGAGAAAATAGTTGTTTTAGTGAAATTGAGAAGTGGATTGGGTTAAGAGTACTTAGGTTTTGTTGTGTATGTGTGTATTTGGGTGCTGGGAGAAGGGCATGACCTAAGTTGAGGCTGAAGTAAAGGATCATGTGAAGAGAGTGGTTGGGGAGTGGGAAGGCTAAATTGGAGAAACTCGAGATGGAGCAGTAGCGGGAGATGACAAGGTCAAGGGAGTGCCCATCACAGTGGGTGGAAGATGAGGTCCATTGAGAGAGACCAAAGGAGGAAGTTTAGTGGCAGAAGAGACAGTGGGATTATCAATGGAAATGTTGAAATCTCCTAGTATGAATGTAGACAGGTCAAAGGAAAGGAAATAAGTAAGCCAGGCCGCAAAGTTGTCAAGGAATTGGGAAACTTGACCTAGGGAGTGATAATTGACAGCAACACAAGGTGGAGAGGATATAATAGACAGATAGTGTGGATTTTAAAGGAAAAGAATGAGAGCGAGGGTTCAGAGAGTATGACTTGGAAGGTGCAGCTTGGAGAGAGTAGAATGCCTACTCCACCACCTTGTCTGTTTCTGGGTCTGGGAGTGTGGCTGAGGGAGAGTCCCCCATAGGAGAGAGCAGCAAGAAATGTAGTGTCAGAGGAGTTGAGCCATGTTTCTGTATTGGCAAGGAGGTTGAGAGATTTAGAAATTAATAGATCATGAATGGATGTAAGTTTGTTATAAACAGACCTGGCGTTCCATAGTGCACAGGAGAAGGGAAGAGAGGGTTGTGGAAATATGTGGATAAGGTTGGCGGTATTGCAAGAACGAAAATTGATGGAACGGTTTGGGACGGAGCAAGGAGCGTGAGCAGTTAATGGGGATTGTACGGGGGCCCAGGGTTAGGCAAGATATCACCAGAAGCCATGAGAAGAAGCAGGGTGAGAAAGAAGACATGCAAGGAGGATTTGTGTGTGTGAGGTTTATTTCTGTTTATGTAGGTTGGTGAGTATGGTGGTTTCAGGAGACAAAACAGTTCAAGTGTACAGATTAGCAAGGAGGGAAGTAATGAAGGAGAAATCATAATTGGGGAGGGAGGAATAGGATAATGGAGAAAGAAGAAGAGTTTGAAGAGAAGTATGGTGACAGTAAATAGGAGATACTGTAAATTGAGCAGGTGCATGACGCAGAGATGTTGAAAGAATGTGTATTAGCTAGGGTAGGTAATGAGAGAGTAGGAAAGAACAATTGATCCAAATTGTGTGGGGCAATGGAAGAGGTGAAGGATACTTTACCGCCCCCTGGTTGGGGTAAATGGAGTAGGTAGTTTCTGCCGCTCTGAAATGATGAGGTCTAAGAGGATCCTTTCATTTGGGTGCAGAGGGTCTAGCAGGCAAACAGAGAAGGTAACAGCAAACACAATTGAGCTCAGTGAGTAGCTGAACAGATGTTGAAACAGAAACAAAAGTTGAGCTCTGTGGTTCCCTCCTTTTCTATATTCACTTCTCCCACACTTTATCTGACTTTCTCCTAGTTTGTGCTCCTTCAAACGGGCACTTAAAACTCATCTCTTACTCAAAGCTTACCAGCCATCCACCTAACCCTCTTTCCATGCTCGTTTTCATCACCTCTCTCTTTTCTGCCCCTTTATTCGCTCCTCCAGCACTTGATTCCCTCTACTGACTCCCTATGTGCCTGCTGTCTGTTTGCACTCCCTTTAGGATGTAAGCTCTTACGAGCGGGACCCTCTTCCCTCCTGTCTCTGTACCTATTCTTCTGCTCCAAATTCACTACAAATGTTATGTCTGGAGCTTCTGGAGTCTTGGTATTACTCTTTTATTGCTCTGTACTGTTTTCCCTGTATAGTCAACTGTTTGTATTGTGCATGGCCCTGCGAAAATCTTGTGGCGCCTTATAAAAAAAAGGATAATAATAATAATAACAATCCTTACAAATTATAGCATGCTTCCTAATATAACATCTTGCAGTAATCTGTATTTATTTTATTTTCTGGTATCAGTTAGATTTATATGCTATCCAATGTTTCTGATTTTTTGTGTTGTTCAGCCCATATATTCCATACCAAATTTAAACTTAATAATGTAATATTATAATGTAATAAGGTATATTGCATCCTTTTTCACATTATATATTGTGTTTAATTATGTGTTTTTACCTGTAATATTAGATATGGAAGATTTGTAGTGTTAACATATTACATACTGAATGACCATAACAAAGCATGCTTTTAGGAGAAAGTTATTTTTCCTGTTTCTCTAAACTACACAAGGCCTGCCAAATAGATGCTAATAATTTTCAAAAACAAATATTTGTGTTATGATCAGTGGACATATTATTCCTTTGCCTTGTTTGTTGTGACTTGCTCTAAATAAATCATCTCAATTAAAACAATTCAATTTTAATTTGTGAGAAGAAAAAAAAAAGATTACACTTATTGTAACCTTGTTACAACATAGTAGGATACATATTTCTATTTGTTAGGTTCATTGTTAACTGTACAGTTTTGCATTAATGTACTAACAAGCCATATTTGTTTTCATTTCTAGAAAGAAATGAAGTTTGTAGTCTACAAACAGTATTATATATGTTAGGAAAAAAAGACAATGGATATGCTGTTAGATTGATAATTTCCCTATGTAAAAAAAATCATAAAAAGGAGCTTAAGAAACAGTAATAACAGCAGAGGGTGATAATTTAACAGTGGCTCTGACTAGACACAGATGCAGCTTGCTGTCCCATCCTTAGTTGCCCTACACACCAGTAATCCTTCCAGATGCCTCAGCGCTGCTTTTGAGAATAAAGAATGCATACAACAGAAAACACACTCTGCACTTATCATATGTGTGTAAAAAATAGCATTTATCAAAATAATATGTTATACTTGAAACTGCCTTAAACAAATGCTAGTTTATTTCCCCTAGGTTGTTAGTAGCTTTGAATTACAAAACATTCATTCATTATTGTTCCCCGACCCTGTCAATTTGCCTGTTTAAAATGCAAAATGTGTCTTCAACTGTTCCGTTACCATAGTAAATAGGCATCTGCAAGTGTGTTCCCTTGTTGGAAATGGTGAGGGAACCAACTTCTTTCTTTTGTATAAAAATGGAAAAAAACCAAAACATAAATCTTTAACTTAGTGTAATGTGCTGAAAAATAAGTGGTTTCCTAACTATTACCTAAGAAACGATACCAATTATATTTGTGTAGTGGTATAAATCATTGTGATTTCTTAAAATAAAGGAAGGAAAGACAATCCAGCACAGAGAAAGTTTTATACAGCAACACAATTATATTGTGTTCATTTCTTTGTTTATACAGAGCTGGCTTTGTTGCAGCAGAAAATGCAACATTACCTGTTACAATCTTTAGTGACAAACTAACAATGTTATTAAATGTGCATCAAACGGTATTTCTGCGGTGACCTATTACTATATACCGCTTTCAGTTCTACATTTGTTATGAGGGCCTGAACATAGCCTTTCTTTCATGGTGTTCTTTGTACTTTATCTTCCTTCCTTCGATAAAAAAATAGGACAGACAGCAAATGTCCTATTTGTGCAGAAAAATGCACATGAGTGTACTGCACCATACTTTAGCCTGTGTTGTTGGCAATTATGGATGCATTTTGCTGCCCGAACATACGAATAAAACTTCTGCCACAAAAAAATGAATACTTATGTGTGTATGTTGAGTCGAACGTATCTCAAGACACATCCATCTCAAAACACAGCAGAATTTCTGCTTCAGGCATATAAATGCATATACTTTCCCCGCAATAGAGTAGAAAGGCGGCTTAACAGTGTTGACAGTAAATGCAAAAGTCTTATTAACCTATTCATGCACAATGTAACATAATAAAGTGTCATATACACAAGATATATTATAGAGAGTAGTAGTAATTATATAATACTGTATAATATATGGTTAGCCTTCCATCTAATTGGATAGCATTTGTAGGGGGACGCAAGTCTAAGACACCATCAAATCTAGACACCAACATATTTTGGCACACAGTATGAAAACGCTTATATTTCCGCCACAAGAATTCACATACTCAAAATGAGGTCCTGTATGTTATTTCTGGTGTTTTTCTGTGCTTTTAAAAGGAACACAAAAAAATGATGAAAAGTGCCTGTGTGCCTAAGCTGGTAAATGCAAAACATGTAAGTTGTAGCAATACGGAGTGTTTAAAAAAATATATGGTTTTCTGGCTTCTCTAATATACAAAGCAGTGAAGTTGTGTAATTATTATGCAATTTACACTGTTGTGTTTTTTCATTGTTTTCTACAGTACATCCTATTAAAAGGATAGTATAACAATATGCTTCTTATATATACTGTGCAAATAAGTTACCACTTGAATTTTTGAAGTACCATGGAAAATGCTACTTCAGCACACAACAGGCATAGCATAGGCCATTATTTCCAATAGGGATGATCCAGCCATCTAACTTGAGTCAGATTGTCATTTGAAAAATCTGCACGTTTTATGGAATACATTATCATTCAATTTATATTATGCAGGATTTAAGCATGGTTTATGTGAATTTTACACTGTTTTTTTACCATTATTATTATCATTATTATTATAAATTTACAGACATATTATGCTAATTTTGCAACATTTTTCAATTGTGTACACTTTGCTTTTGAAGCTTACCATGTCTCAGGTTCAGAAATTGAAGCCTTTCGAGTAATTAATCTATTTATTAGCAGTATAGCATTTATTCAGAAAAAAATCCACATCCAGGTTTCCTTCTAAAGGATTATGTTAATTTTCCTGCTCACATAAAAATCCTTTTGGGCACATTTAAACCATGTCACCATTTATTACAATCACCGAAAAAGAAACAAATATTTAAGGGGATATTACTAAAGTGCAATTTTCCCAAACCGTGTGTTTTCTGGAATATCTCTTGAGGATCTCCAGTCAATTAAGGTACTTAATAGCAAGGCAGCCAGTCAGTAGCTGTCACTTATCTGTGATTGGCTGACCTGTGTAAACTGCCACACATCACATTCAACTTTTTTAGTCTCCAAACCACCCGATAATAAATCTGGCGGCTTGGCTCTGAAACCCACATGCAGTGTGTGTGTGTTTGCAAACTCCATACGAAACTGTCAATTTGCAATTATATTGCTCTGTACAATATAACAGTAAGCCTAAAAGTTAGATATAAGAGGGAGAACCCAATAAAATTATTCTCTGGTAATAAAATATATGCAAGCAGTGCTACATTGACACCTGCCATGGCTTCCAGTAAAATATGCACAGAGGATTGTTAGTAGGCGCGGCGTTCGCGGGCACTGCCGCGACTCTCAGTTTTCTCCTGCTGGCGTCCCGGCCGTCGCTATGACGATCGGGACGTCATTTCCGGTTTCTGTGCCCCGATTGCCTGTGCAACAACCGGGACGCTCAAGAATCAATGTGTCAGGTGCCGTCTCCGCGCTCTCCACAGGCACCGGAGATGGGCACCTTCTCTCCGCAATCCATGTCCTGTTGCCTAGCAGCAGAACTCTATCTCTACTCACCTGTCTGCAGTCAGCATGTCTAAACCACCTAAATTTCCCTAACCCAATCAGGAGGCACCTAAGAGTACTTAAAGCAGCCTCTGACACCTGTCTAGTGCCAGAGTATTGGTTCTACTCTGCTCCAGCATTTAGTTTGCATTCCTGTTCCTGAGCTCCTGTGTATAGACTCCTTGGCTTGTTTGACCTCTCTTCCGGATTTCCCTTGTACTTCGCTGCCCGCACTGGTATTGACCTTTGGACCGTCCCTGACTACTCTTGCCTACTCTCCGTGGTACCTCGCTTCCTTGGTTTCGACTCTGCCTGTCTGACTACCCCATTCGCTGCACTGGTGACTTCCTGGGAGAACCGCGACCTGCACATCGCACGCAGCCAAGCCCAAACCTCCTTGCGAGGGTGCCTGGTGAACTCCGGTGGTGTGTTAGACTCCTCGCCTCTCAGGTTAGTAGCGCTAATAACAGTCGGTGATATTCTTTGTGTAAAAGTGTGACACCCTGTCGCCGTGCCCGGCCAGCTGGTTAACAGGCGGATGCGCGCGAACAGGGCTCTTAAGGTTTAGCCAATCATGGCTAATCAGGTATTTACTTTGGAGGCAGTTATATATTTAGTCTGAGTATTATGCAGCTGAACACTGCATTTCTATTGGCCACCAGCACTACTTCCATTAGGCTGAACCTGGGGATACAGTGAGGGTTTCTCCTGATTGGCTCCTATGACTATTCAAGGCAGTGAGGACTGAGCCTCATTAACGGTTATAGCGTCCTGTTTCCAGTATTGCTGCCTGCTCCTGTGCTATTATTTGGTGTTGAACCTTTGATTGATTGCCTGTGTATGACCTTTGCCTGTCCCTGGATTCTGAACCTTGCCTGTGACCCTGACCTATTGCCTGTACCCGGATTCTGAACCTTTGCCTGTGACCCCGAACCTATTGCCTGTACCCGGATTCTGAACCTTTGCCTGTGACCCCGAACCTATTGCCTGTACCCGGTTTCTGAACCTTTGCCGGTGACCCTGCTGGTTCCTAACATTTCCTCCGGTGTTTCGTCCAGTCCACAGATCTCTGGCCTGCCTGCACTCCGTGTGCTACCTCTTGTACCTATATGCGGCCGTGTGAGTATAAACTTATACTACTTTGAGTTTAAGTCCTGGGGGCATCAGAGTACCTGTGAGCATAACCAGTCTCTACGGGAAAGGCGTTAAAGGTGAAGACCTCTGCTACTAGTTCTATAATCCGCATTGGTTGCCGTAACAAGGATTAGGGAAACATAGTATGTTAGAACTTCTCAATAATTTACATTCTCAGCTGATACTTTATAAACTCTTGCTGCAGAAAGTGCAAATATCAGTATGCACAGTTGGACCAAATATAACTTCTTAAAGGGCATCTACATTCAAATATTTAAATGGTCATAATCATGAATTTAAAATAAATTAAGTGTAGCAACCATTAGGTACTCTTTACATATTCTAGGCTTCTTCTACTTGGATAAGGAAGTAAAAAAATAGTATTTTAATCAAACAAACTCTGGTTTCTGAACTTCTCCAGAGTGATGCAAGATAAAGAAGAACCATTATTATAGGTAAGGTCTCTAAGGAAGGAAACAGACAGCATGCCAGTGACATTTAGTTATGTGTAAACATATTTGTCATTTCAGTTATATATTTTAGCATAGTAATATAAATGTTGATATGTTATTAATGTTCAAGAATGGTTTTACTAAGTCTGCAGTCAGTGTTATTCACCAAACAGAACGCTGGTAGCCATCACACCTAACAGATGTCTCAGTTTGCTTTGCCAGCCATGGAAATTTATCTGGACTGGCTTGCCCTGACTGACAATGAGAGACTGACAGGGGGAGAAATGTTGTATGATACTATAAAATCATCTATGGAAATGGATGTTGAGAATTGCAATCACAAGTATAAAAATTTGCTTTGATGATGTATATTTTTTTTCTATACACAGTAACAGATAAGAACATGGGAAGGAACATGCTCTAACTTACAAATTACAGATACAACATAAATGATCACTTTGACTTAGAATTCTTTTAAAACTAATGGGCAAGGGATACATGCTGTCAATTCTTTGCATTTATCATTGAAAAAGATGTGCAAAACTTTTCCAAAAATAAGGCTGAAGACAAGCAGTATTTGTAGTATGTTGCCCTTTACACAGTGCTGCCAATAATGTATTTGATATGCCCAAATGCTTTTCAAAATAGTCTAGCTTTGTTATTTTTAATACACGTGAACAATCCCAATGAAGAGGAAAAGTGTTGGTTAATAGATTTTCTGCATCAAAAGAGCATTATTTTTATGTAAGAACTGAGGCACTGATACCAAGTATTTGGTGGTCACTAAAGGACCATCATCACATGGTATAACTTCTTTTTTCTAAAAAAAACCTTATGTTTAAACACAATACAAGAAGTCAAAGATTAAGGTTTTGAGGGAAAATCAGAAGGGCAAACAATGAGGGGGTGGATAAAGAGGGAATATATTTCAAATGCATGTCATTGACAGGTAGTTATGGGAGGGTGGGTGCAAGTCGGATCATACAGCCAATATTTTTTTTTTTTTAAACTCTTTATTTGTTACAAGAGGAAACAGCATAGAAAAGAGCAAACAACAAGTAAAAACCAACTGTTTTAAGACAACAAGATGTCTCCTCTTATTTTAAATTTCTATAGTAGAAGGAAGGGATAGGGAAGAGACAGGAAACAAAACGGGTTAAGAAGGGGGAACGGGGGGGGGGTTGGGAAAGACAGGCACGTATATCACCATACCTATTACAAAGGAGGTTGTAAGCAACATATCTACAGGATAACGACCTATAAAATAAATAACAAAATAAAAAATAGAGGGCAAAATATATGGATCTCTTACCCATGGCGCACGACGACCAACCTGGCGGATCCGAGAGACGGCCCAGAGTTTATGTACCATTAGAGGATGAGAGAGCCAAAGGGGGTAAACAGTTACGGCTTTCCTGGAGATACCACAGGGCCCAAACCTTGTCAAAGTTGTAAAATTTATCGTGAAGG
Organism: Mixophyes fleayi; assembly: GCF_038048845.1. NCBI lineage: Eukaryota > Metazoa > Chordata > Amphibia > Anura > Limnodynastidae > Mixophyes > Mixophyes fleayi. The sequence continues at coordinate 285,825,377 of NC_134405.1, read as the reverse complement.
TAGCATGTAATAGTCTCCATGCTTGTGATATGCCGAATGTAGTACCGTAAGGCCTGCATAGAGGGAGGGTTAAGATCTTTCCAGTGTTTAGCTATTAGGGATTTGGCAGCAGCTAGTATGTGGGATATCAGCTTGTTGGAAGGGGCGGTCTCATCAGGGATAGGGCGAGAGAGAAGGAATGACCAGGGATCCTTAGTGATCTGTTGTTCAGATATGGAATTAATAAGTGCAAGGACCATGTTCCAATAAGGGATCATACGGGGCAGGTCCACCATATAAGTAGCATCGTGCCTCTCTGGCCACATTCCGACCAACAGCTCGGAGTAGCAGTGGGAAACATTCTAGGCAACCTATCTGGGGTATAGTACCACCTATAGTACAGCCAATAATTTTTAAAGATTGATAGGTGATGCTACTGGTGCATTTATTGTTGTTTCAACCTCAAAGCATGTGCCCACCTCACCATGAAGGGAATCAGGGTGCTATGCAACAAACTTGTTATATACTCCATTCAATATATTATATATAAATATCTGGAATAGAGGGTGGTTCTGAAAACTTCCAAAATGTAGTAATCTGGCATTTGGCATCCTTTAGTTTATGTCACATTAATCGTTGACTGTGTTTTGGTACCCTTCTGCAGGCATGGCCAAAAGGATTGAGAATGACACAAGTATTGGTTTTCACAAAGTTTGCTGCTTCAGTGTTTTTAGACATTTTTGTCAGATGTTGCTATGGTATACTGAAGTAAAATTACAAGTGTTTCATAAATGTCAAAGGCTTTTATTGACAATTACATTAAGTTTAAGCAAAGAGTCAATATTTGCAGTGTTGACCCTTCCTTGTGAAGACCTCTGCAATTCACCCTGGCATGCTGTCAATCAACTTGTGGGCCACATACTGACTGATGGCTGCCCATTCTTTCCTAATCAATTCTTGGAGTTTGTCAGAATTTGTGGGTTTTTATTTGTCCACCCACCTCTTGAGGATTGACCACAAGTTCTCAATGGGATTAAGGTCTGGGGGAGTTTCCTGGCCATGCACCCAAAATTTCCATGTTCTGATCCCCGAACCACTTAGTTTTCACTTTTGCCTTATGGCAAGGTGCTCCACCATGCTGGAAAAGGCATTGTTCATCACCAAACTTTTCTTTGATGGTTGGGAGAAGTTGCTCTTGGCGGATGTTTTGGTACCATTCTTTATCCATGGCTGTGTTCTTAGGCAAAATTGCGAATGAGCCCACTCCCTTGGCTGAGAATAAACACCACACATGAATGGTCTTAGGATTGTCTACTGTTGGCATGACACACAGGACTGATGGTAGCACTCACCTTTCCCTCTCTGGACAAGCAATTTTCCAGATGCCCTAAACAATCTGAAAGGGGATTCACCAGAGAAAATGACTACCCCAGTCCTCAGTAGTCCAATCCCTGTACCTTTTGCAGAATATCAGTCTGTCCCTGATGTATTTCCTGGAGAGAAGTGGCTTCTTTGCTGGCCTTCTTGACACCAGGCCATCATCCAAAAGTCTTCGCCTCACTGTGCGTGTAGATGCACTCACACCTGCCTGCTGCCATTCCTAAGCAAGCTCTGCACTGGTGGTGCCCCTATTCCGCAGCTGAATCAACTTTAGAAGACGTTCCTGGCGCTTGCTGGACACCCTGAAGCCTTCTTCACAACTATTGAACCTCTCTCCTTGAAGTTCTTGATGATCAGATAAATGGTTGATTTAGGTACAATCTTACTAACAGCAATATCCTTGCCTGTGAAGCCTTTTTGTGCAAAGCGATGATGACTGCACTTGTGTCATTGTCAAAGCTTTTCGCCATGACTGTATAATGGTATGCAGACCTTTCCACACTGACGCTATTTTAGGAAAGGTCCACTAAATGTGAGACAGAGTGCTTCCCTCTCACACACACACTCCCTCCAGCTTAATTTGGATGCATTAGGAAAAATCATATGTATATGTCTATGGACCATGTACCATCTGGAAAATATTTTCTCATTTATATTCAAATAAGCCTTTTGTCAGGATTCACTAAGATGAGTGGGATCCTTCTGTTCTGCCTGGGATTGATGGTACTTCACCCAGAGATGTGGAATCTAACAAAGTGGAAAGTTTTCACCAGAGGTTCCTGCAAGGGAATTTGGGCTTGGCAGCTTCCACTCTGCAGGTCGCGTCCCTCTAGGGGAGTTCCCAGTGAGCAGAGATAGTGAACCAAGTACAGAGGAGAATGTAGGCACTAGAAAGCCACAAAAAAGTAAGAGTACTGAGTGATGCTCAGTGATAGTCCACAGAGAGATAATAGGTGTATTGCAGCAATACACTTGGAGAGATGATAGCGATGATCTGCAGTAGTAACCACTAACGAATGGAGCAGGTAATAGGTGATGTGCAGCAGCACACTTGGAGAGATTATAGCGATGATCTGCAGTAGTTACCACTAACTAGTGGAGCAGGTAATAGGTGATTTGCAGCAGGGCACTTGGAGAGAAGGTAGCGATGATCTGCAGTAATTACCACTAACGAGTGGAGCAGGTAATAGATATTATGCAGCAGAGTGCATGAACTGCTTCCAGGCCAGGAGTCTGAGGAGAAGAACCAGCACTCGAGAGCAATCGAGAGGTAACCAATCGGTGAACTCGACAGGTGAAGACAGGTGAGATGATCACCTGCGCATGTGCAGAGCTAATTGCCGGCCTGACAGCCAGGGAAGAAGAAGGGAATGAGGAATGATTACCGGGTGGCAGCTGTGGGCGAACGGCATGTGACACCTTTCTCTTGCACATACTATTCACCATGGGTATAGCCCCAAACCCCCTCCCACTTGACATTTGGACCTCGCTGCAGTACAGCAGTGAGCAAGAACACAGCAGCTGAACCGGAAGACGCATCAGCAGCTCCAGTCTCACTCAGCAGGGCTGAGACGGATCTGCTGGCGGTCCCTGGCCGAACCTGTGTTTACACAGCAGTGATCATTTGACAGACAGTGTTGGATGCCAGGTAGAAAATGGGGGCAATCTAAAGGGTAGGGTACTGGGTGGGGCACAACTCCCAGTTATGACTGGAGCCAATTTTATGATGAGGCGGATGTCGAATCCAAGAAAGCCCTAGAGGCATTGCTGTATGATGGCTCTGTATTATTTGGTCCGGCCTTAGAAAAATTCATCTCTCAGGTCACTGGGGGAGACAGTTTGTTTCAGTGGCTGCACCTAAGGGGAAGGGCAGGCGTTTTAGCTCCTTTCGTTTTTCAGACCATCAGGGCGAGGCTCAGAGGGGCAACAGGCTTGGGCCATGTGACACCTGACTTTAAAGCAAACAAACAAGCAACCTGCATGACTCTTTATACATCCCCCTCCCAGAAGTTGGATGGTGAGGGCTCGTTTCCTACTCTTTCGGGACCAGTGGTTCAGTTCTACCACAGACGCAGGGGTAAGGGGAGTGGTAAATGGGGGGTACATCATAGACCCCTTGTGGATGCCTCCGCAACGTTTCATATTTATTCTCCTTACTCGAGAAGGAGCCAGGACAGTGGCCCTTCAGGAAGCCATTCAGTCCCTGTTGACGTCAGAAGTGATTGTCTCGGTTCTGAAGGAGCAATGAGGTTTAGAGTTCTACTCAAACCTCCTTCTTGTGCAAAACTAGACGTCATACCATCCCATTCTTAACCTAAGGTCCCAAAACACTCACTTGAAGGTACCCAGCTTCCATTATTTTGTCAATTTCATGGAGCAGAACGAGTTTTTGGCATCCTTGGATATCAAGGATACAGACTTTCACATATCAATATGAGCAGGACACCACAACCTTCTCAGGTTTGTAGTGGACCAGTCTCACTTCCAGTTCAGGACTCTTCCCTTTGGTCTGGCAACAGTGCCATGGGTATTCAAGAAAGTGACGGTGGTCATGGCAGCAGGTTTACATCAGCATAGTGTAACAGTCCTGTCATACCTCAAAAATCTCCTGAACAAAGCAGTCTCTGTCCCATGCCTTCAGTATCACTTGTGCCTGGCAGCAGAGAGCTTGCAATCACACGGCTGAGACATAAATATCAAAAAGTCCAGCCTTGTGCCTACACACCACATGCTTTTCCTGGGTCTTTTGTTTAACACTAGATGCCAGAGGTCTTCTTTCCTCTGGAAAAGATCTGGACAATTCAACGCCAGGTGAAAACATTGTTGTCCCCCAAACACTTGTCCATTCTTCAGTATATGAAGCAGGGAGGCGCATGGTATCTTGTTTCAAGGCAGTTCAGTTTGCATGCTTCCACTCCCGCCTCTTCCAACATGAGATCCTTAAAAGATGAAACAGGCTGGATCCCTGTCTAGAAACCCAGTTCTTCCGTCTGTCTCCAACAACCTGTCAGTCCTTGTTGTGGTGGAATCAGGCAAGGAAACTCAGTCTGGGAAGGCCCTTGTCAGTATAAGATTGCAATGCTATGCAAGGGGTGCATATTAGTTTATTATTTTGCACATAAGAAAAATAATGGCTGCTTTTTCATGTTGGACACAAATACTTGATAGCTTTATTTTCTACACTTAAATTTAAAGTTGATCTAGGACATGCTCTACCCCAATTTTACATCTGTCCGCACATTTTAAATTTACCTCCCCCCTCCAATGCAACATGGTTTTGCCCAGCTGCAAAGTTACTTCTTTTTGCTTTACTTTCCTTAATGAATCAGGCCCAAAGATGGTTATTTTTCAGGTTGTATCTTACATAAAGCTGTTCACAGGTGTCATTGCTCTATGTCGGTAGTAAGCTTACTTTTAGCTGTATTTTCCAGCATGCTGAATCCAGCTTGCATGTTGTATAGATTAGGACAAATTGCGCTATATGAAGGCATACCCATGGAATACTGTAATGAGTTGACTACACAAAAATACAGCAGGACATACACTGATCAGCCAACATTAAAACCACCTGTTTAATATTGTGTATGTTCCCCTCGTGCCGCCAAAACAGCTCTGATTCATTGAGGCATGGCCTCCAGAAGACATCTGAAGGTGTCCTGTGGTATCTGGCACAAAGACGTTAGGCAGAGAGAGTGTGGTGAACAGCGCAAAGAGGAAGATCCACAAGGTGTTACTATATCAAAATATATTCTTTTTGGTAACTAAGACCAAATTCATCCAAGGAAACTGCTAATATTCATTCAACCATTTATTAGTAATCTAAAAACCAATATTTTCTTTACATACATGCAGGATATTAGGAATTATAACAACTTTAAAATATGGTTTATAACACTTCAGTTATTTAAAAGATCTTTTAGGATTATTTATTTGTCTAATTATTGATGAATGTAAAGAAAATATTGATTTTTTAGATATATTGATTTTAAGATGTTAGCAGCAGATCCTTTCAGTTCTACGCACCAGGAACACCCCACAAAACCTGCTGTTTTAGAGATACTCTGACCGGGTAGTCTAGACATCATACTTTGGCTCTTGTCAAAGTCATTCAGTTCCTTACGCTTGCCCATTTTTCCAACACATAAACTTCATAAACTGTTCAATTGCTGCCTAATAATCCCACCCATTAACAGGTGCAATTGTGACAAAATAATCCATGTTATTCACTTCACTTGTTAGTGGTTTTAATGTTGTGGCTAATTGGTGTGTAGTCCGATTCTACAAACAGTATAGCAGCATTCAGCAAGTGGGTTAATGTATAAAATTAAAGTTATATATTATCCTTTTTGCATGAGGCACTGCTGATCGCAGCATGCCCTGGTCTCAAAGTGTGTGGCTATGCTGCCTCTTGTAGTACTACAAATGCCAGCATACCCATAAGGTTGGTTTTACTTTTTTTTTGGGGGGGGGGGGGGGGGGTGGGGTTCTAACTTATTTTTCATTTTCCTGCCTGTAGTGCAGGATAGCCTTAAAGCATATCATAAGCTTTTAACCTATATCTTACTGAAATGCACGCAATTGGCATAATATGCAGTCTCCCACATATCTTAAGATACATGAGCCTCTGCATACTACGAAAAATGGAATAATTTTAGCGGCCTATACTTTTGGTGTAAATTTTGTTTGTCTCTACATCACTCCTTAATTTTTGACAAAAAGACTTGCAGTGTCCTTCAGTTGGATTACTGACAGAAAGTCTGCTGTATGTAAGAAAATATTTTTTCCATGATCAGTACCTGCTCTCAAAGATCCTCAGTTCTACTAAGCTCTTTAACATTTACATATATGCTGGTGAAAGGTTTTCATGCACGTTGTCACCAGGTTTATGTGCGTTCTGCTCCTGTGTCATCATATAATGTGTGCTTTACTGATATAATTATATAGTATAATTACAAGATTCATAGCACTGATGTATGTAAAAAGAGGGTGTTGGTGTTCCTTTGTGTGTCCCCAGATTGTTACCACTTGTTACTAGTATTAGAATAATTGTTGCTCCTGTGAATTGTGACTCAGGATTAGAGGCTCAAACACATAATTCAATGAAGTGGTCAAGTGTGCAGTGCCTCAAATCTTCTGTTTTAAAAATAGATGATTACATTGGGCTTATGTGCTTAAGTGTCGGGAGCACCCATTGCTGTATCTTGCCTTATGTTAAAAGTGACAGTGATAAATTGTAATTATTTTGAATCAATATGTACCAATAAACATGGCAATTCCAAGTCCAAAGATTTTCCCTTGTGTAAAAACTGCTACACTTCCTGGGCCTAATTAATCTTTAATTGTAACCTGAATCCAAGTTATGCTTTTAAAACGAGCATGGAACTTGTGCGTATGTGTGAGCGTATTCAAATCCAAGTGGATCTTGATTTGTTTCTATTTTAGACAGAAAAACAGCTATATTGCACCAGGATAGTCCTATAGTTTCTAGGAGATGGAGCAAATATATTTTTATATCTTTTATCATGAAACCACCTAAAAATGGTGCACCCACACAGATTACTGAATATGCAAACTAACAAAGAACAAATTTGTGTTAATAGGGCACTCAAAGGATAGTAGAATAATATAAAACATATCTGAATTTTATTGATATACATTAAAAAATAGTAGCACATAGTATAATCATGTTTAGAGTAGTGAAATATTAAAACGTGTAAGTTGAATGAGTAACCAGAAATGGTATAAACTGTTAAAACCAGCAGAAAAACTGCCAGAACGTGCCGTCCCTCCAGTATATTTATATATATTTTTCGTTGCGGGCGCTTAAACAGATGTTAGTAATTAATTAATGTACCCTACATCTATTGTGTAATGCGAGGGTTAATACCCTCAGTTAGCATTGGAAAATCGGTAGGATAAATCGCTCATAATAATTTATGCACCTGGGGAAAGAAAGAATATTAATAGGAATATTGTTGAAAATATGGCTGGAAAAAATGGGCTTTATATTGTAACAAAAGGAGGCATTTAGCTGGCAATATGCAGAGAAAGCAGGGAAGTAGAGTAAAACATTGGCACAGTTATGTACCTAGGTGAAGATTAAACCAGGTAAAAACATATGTGTAGTTTAAAATTGGTTTACTTACATCATTTAAAAGCTGCTTCCTCTCAGCAAACAGACAGGGTGGGTCTGATAGTCTAAACAGAGCCAGGGATGGGCGTTTTCTTTTAAAGAGAAGGTGGGTGTGTCACCTGTCCATCAAGCTAGGCCTGTGGGAGGAGTGTCAGGTATAAAACCCTGCTTGTTTCATTGTTCAGGGAGATCAACGCTGGGCTAGCTTGCTGATCTGGACAGAGAGCTGGACTATGTATAGTAAGCATTGAGGGTCTCCATAATTGCTGTGCAAGTATACGGTGTCAAAACATTATTACCATCCTGCCAATAAAGAACCATAAAAAGGAAGAAGTTGTACGCGTGTGCTTCTGCAGTAGCGGGCTCTTGCCACAAGTGGTGTCAGGAGTGGAAGCAAGTTTCCGCTACCCAACTGGTGCAGACGTCAACATGGAGGAAGTACTGAGAACCTTCGTGAATGTGGCCGCTGCGCAGCAACAGCAGCAAGCTCAGATGCTGCAAGTCGCCGAGGCACAGGTGGAAAACACAAGGCTCTTAAGAGAAGAGTTAAGCCAGATGAGGCATGACAGAAATGAACCACCTGGTCCTGTTCTCCAGAAAATGTCACCAGCTGATGACGTAGAAGCATATCTGGTGTCTTTCGAGAGACTTGCAAAAAGGACAAAATGGCCTCCTAAAGATTGGGCTGAGAGACTGGCGCCATATCTGACTGGTTAAGCTCAGCGAGCTTATATGGATCTAGATGAGGAACGGGCCTCTGACTATCTGTGCCTAAAGTCTGAGATATTAGCTCGCATTGGAGCTTCTGGGCCAGGCCGAGCCCAGCGCTATCACCAATGGCACTATGATAAAGAAAAACCGGTCAGAGCGCAAGTGTCTGAGCTTTCTAAAATTTTAAAGAAATGGCTGCAGCCTGAGGAGAATTCGCCTTCTCGGATTATTGAAGTTCTGGCGATAGATCACTGCATCCGGGGGCTGAACCGCGATTTGCAAAGGTGGGTTCTGCAATCAGACCCACAAACTTATGAAGAGCTTGCCACCATGGTAGAAAGGTTTTGTGTGCTACAGCAAATGACTAAAGAACCTGCATTTGTGCCAAAGCCGCTGCCACGCCAAAAGCCAGGTTTGACAATCCTTGCCACAGGGCCCAATGGCAAAACTGCTACGGACAGAGGGCCAGGTGCAAAGCTGTCTAATCTGAAGTGTTTTGAATGTGGTGAGCCAGGCCACTTTAAGGCAGAGTGTCCTAAACCCATGGACTGTTCTGTAGCACATATTGGACCTGCATTTCCAAGCTGTTTTATCATGAGTCCCACATCAGGAAGTCCTTGTTTGTTCCGGGTGACTGTGCTAATCAACCAAAACCTTGTTCTGGCCTTGGTTGACTCGGGGAGTGAACTCTCATTGGTTTCCAGCTCTGCTTTACCCGAAACCATAACTTCTCAGTTGCCCAAACTGAAAGTTCTTTGCGTACATGGCACAACAGAGGAGTATGAAAGAACAATACTACCAGTCACACTCAAAGACAAAACTGTTATGGTGGTAGCTGCCATAGCACTTAAACTCCCATATCCACTCATTTTGGGGCGAGACTTCCCACTGTTTAATGATGTCCTCGGTGAGCGGATCCGGCCGGACATGCCGGCAACTGATGCAACGGTCGGAAGCCCGGTCTTAAAGGAACCGCCTAAGAATCCACAACATCTGGACATCGATCTTTGGGAACCGCCAAACCGGAATGCCATCCTGGGAGTCACAGCAGGAGTTCCACAAAAGCATCCAACTGTGGGGAAACATGGACAGTCCAAACTAGCATTGGTCGGTGATGTCCCAGATGAGCCCACCCGGCCTGTCAGTGAGGATATGGACTGGTCCGCAATACCAATTTTGTTTCCTTTGCAGGACTTTGCTCGAGACCAACTTAATGATGCCACTTTGGAACATGCCTTTAAAAGTGTGACTGAGCTAAATGGGGTAGCGAAAGCCACCCAGCCTGCAGAAGGTATACCATATTTTATTGTTGAAAATAATTTCCTGTATAGAGTTTCTAATGTACAGGGGGAAAAAGTAGAACAATTAATAATTAGTCAGGTCCATGTAACCCTAGTGTTAAAAGCAGCACATACACATGTCTGTGGGGGACACCTAGGGGAGGATAAAAGACGGGAACGAGTTCTGCTTAGGTTTTACTGGCCCGGTGTACACATGGCAGTGAAAAAGTATTGCCGGTCCTGTCCCATTTGTCAGAGAACCTGTCCCAAACCCATGTACAGGGCACCTCTCATTCCAATAACAATAGTACAAGTTCCCTTTGAACGGATAGCTATGGACCTTGTGGGGCCCCTGGAAAAATCTGCACGTGGGCACCAATATATACTAGTGGTGCTTGACTATGCAACCAGGTATCCAGAGGCAATTCCCCTACGAAACATAAAGTCCAGCACCATAGCTAAAGAACTTGTATTGATGTTTACAAGCTTGGGAATACCAAAAAAAATTCTCACAGACCAGGGTACTCCATTCATGTCTAAACTGATGAAGGACATGTGCCAGTTGCTAGGGGTTATGGCACTTCACACCTCTGTATACCATCCACAAACAGATGGCTTGGTGGAACACTTTAACCGCACATTAAAGCACATGCTCAGGAAAGCTGTGGCTCAAGAGAAAATAGATTGGGACACTCTTATTCCCTATTTGATGTTTGCCCTCCGTGAGGTACCTCGAGCTTCAACTGGGTTTAGTCCCTTTGAGTTATTGTTTTGGAGACAGCCCAGGGGTATCTTGGATATGTTAAAAGAAGGGTGGGAGCAGCAAGGTACCAGGGAGCCAAATCTGGTACAATTTGTGTCCCAAATGTATGAGAGGCTAGGAAAGATAGGGCCCATTGTGCAGCAACATGTAAAAGAGGCTCAGGAACGACAGAAGAAAAGTTATGACAAAAGTGCTGTTGTTCAATCTTTCAAGCCTGGGGACAAGGTCCTAGTCCTGGTTCCTACCCAGGAAAGCAAACTTTTCGCCCATTGGCATGGTCCATATGAAGTTCTAGAGGCTGTCGGTCCTGTCAATTACAGAGTCCACCAGTTAGGTAGAAGAAGGGAGGAGCAAATATATCATGTGAACCTCCTTAAACCCTGGCATGATGAGGAAACCTCTCCTCAGGTAGTGAGTACTGCCATTGAAAAGTCTGAAGTGCCCATAGAGCCAGCCTTGTCCATTCAGCAGAGACAACAGACTGAAGAAATGATTCGCCGGAACAGGGATGTCTTCTCTTCCATTTCTGGGCGCACTACCTTAATCGAACACGACATTGTCACTGCGCCAGGAGTCATTGTCAAGCAGAAGCCAGACGGGTGGACGTGAGAAAGGAGGTCGAGAAGATGCTCCAGTTAGATGTAATTGAAGAGTCCACTAGTGAATGGAATAGTCCCATTGTGCTTGTCCCGAAACCCAATGGGACAATTAGGTTCTGCAATGACTTTAGGCGCCTAAACAGTATGTCGCAGTTTGATGCCTATCCGATGCCTTGTGTGGATGAACTAGTGGAAAATCTTGCTGGTAGCAATTATTTAACAACCCTTGATCTAACAAAGGGTTATTGGCAAGTTCCCCTGACTTCCACGGCCAAGCCAAAGACTGCATTTTCCACCCCTGATGGTCTCTATCAATATAAAGTCCTACCCTTTGAATTGCATGGGGCACCTGCCACCTTCCAAAGGGCTATGAATAAATTGCTACGACCTCACACAGCTTATGCAGCTGCTTACTTGGACGATATAGTGATTTATACCCCAGACTGGGGATCACATTTAGCCAAAGTTGAGGCGGTCTTAGCTTCATTACGGTCCGCAGGGTTAACAGCTAACCCGGAGAAATGTGCCATAGCCATGAGAGAAGCCAAATATTTGGGGTACATTGCTGGTCGAGGGCATGTAAAACACCAGCTAGACAAAGTGGATGCAGTCAAAAATTGGACAAGACCAGAGAAAAAGTCACAGTTAAGAACCTTTTTAGGCTTAGTAGGTTACTACAGGCGGTTTGTAAGCCACTTCGCCACTAGAGCTGCTCCACTTACGGACATGTTAAAAAAAAGTTGTCCAGATAGATTAACCTGGTCTGACTCTGCAGAAACCGCCTGGTCTGATCTTCGGTTAGCTCTTTGTTCCTCTCCAGTTCTACAAGCACCAGATTTTACCCGGAGGTTCTTCCTCCAAACTGATGCTTCTGGTGTTGGCTTAGGTGCAGTTTTGTCACAGGAGAAGAATGGAGTAGAAAATCCTGTCCTGTACCTAAGTCGTAAGTTGCTTCCAAGGGAACAAAAATATGCCACTGTGGAGAAAGAATGTCTCGCCATAAAATGGGCTACAGAAGCTCTGCGCTATTATCTCCTAGGCAGAGAGTTCACCCTAATAACAGACCATGCACCATTAAGATGGATGCAGAACAACCGGGAGGTAAATGCCAAGGTAACCCGCTGGTTCTTGGCACTACAACCTTTCAAGTTCTCAGTAGAACATAGGCCTGGGATTCTACACAAAAATGCAGATGCGTTGTCACGAAAATATACGCTCCTCACGAAGTCCGCGTTCCCCTACTTGGAGACGCTAGGGGGAGGGATATGTAACAAAAGGAGGCATTTAGCTGGCAATATGCAGAGAAAGCAGGGAAGTAGAGTAAAACATTGGCACAGTTATGTACCTAGGTGGAGATTAAACCAGGTAAAAACATATGTGTAGTTTAAAATTGGTTTACTTACATGATTTAAAAGCTGCTTCCTCTCAGCAAACAGACAGGGTGGGTCTGATAGTCTAAACAGAGCCAGGGATGGGCGTTTCCTTTTAAAGAGAAGGTGGGTGTGTCGCCTGTCCATCAAGCTAGGCCTGTGGGAGGAGTGTCAGGTATAAAACCCTGCTTGTTTCATTGTTCAGGGAGATCAACGCTGGGCTAGCTTGCTTATCTGGACAGAGAGCTGGACTATGTATAGTAAGCGTTGAGGGTCTCCATAATTGCTGTGCAAGTATACGGTGTCAAAACATTTTTACCATCCTGACAATAAAGAACCATAAAAAGGAAGAAGTTGTACGCGTGTGCTTCTGCAGTAGCGGGCTCTTGCCACAATATATAGTACCTATTAATATTTCAGCACGACTAAGTTATATATACATAAATCCTACTAGGTAGATGTGACTACTCCCTCACTTGAGAGAGTGCTCAATGAAATGGATAGCTCTGTCTACAGCCTCCTATTATAATGAGACAGCAGAGTAAAATATTGTGTATAGGAATTATGTTGAATGGACACAGCTATTACGAATGCAAGCTTTTCCACACTTAAGTAAATACTGCTATGAACTGCCCAAGGATCTAAGTAATATGGATCCGGACAAGCTACATGCTCTAACACCAGGCATAGTATTGTGCTTACTAAGAGCAGTCTCTAAAATAATCTATCCCCTTCACTGCTAAGATTCCCAGACACCCACAATCTATATACTATGGTAACTGATGGAGAGATGGCGCATGTGAAGCCAACGCTCGTTTCACTAGACTAAGCTTTCTCAAGGCAACCCGATCTGGCGTTCCAATAGGTTATTTAGTTTGGGAACCACCCACTTATGACATCATGCTTAGCAGCCATCATGGCAACACAGGACGCCAGCTGATATCAGCATTTGTGGATCTCCTTGTCACACTCGCAATGTATGTACAGAATATCATATAAGAATGAACTGGAGGTTTAGTTATTATAACGTGCAGTTTGAAATCTTGTTTCAAAGGTAATACAGCATATTATCACTAGAAGTATTCCGAGGATAATAATTACAAAAAGAGCCCAAAAGTTAGATATTATGATTGGTTCTGTGAAAACATCACAGAGCCAATATAATTCAAATCTTCTGGATCCAGAAGACGTGTTCCGCAATAAGAAAAGGTAAGTATGGTGAATGAAACAGTATCATATTATTCGATGAAAAAAGGGGGGGAGGGTATTTTTCTGAAAGAACAAAATAATCATATAGTTAACCTTCAAGGGAATATTATGATGTCTTTGATTCAGAATTAAATCAGTATATAGAGTGCTTAAAAGTGCCTGAAAAATGTAAGTGTAAACAAAATGAATCATAACATTAACAAACCAAGTGATAGAAAAAATTATTAAGGTTACTAAAAAGATGCCTATTCCAAAGGGAAATAATTATGAGAGCAATATTAATGCTCCAAAAAAAGACAGTAACTGTGAATTGGTGCATAAATATTAGATATCCAAGTGAAAATAATATAATTAAAATCAAAATGACCTCATGAATCATCCATAGATGGTAGCCTATGGGAATACCGAAAAATTATTATGGTCATTGAGACCCCTAGGGGTCAGACTGTCCATCAGAAAGATTTTTCTTGTTTCCCTCTTTAAGAGTTCCAAATTGAGGTTCCCCCCTCTTAGACCCATATGGACTTGTTCCATAGCAAAAGCTTGGAGTCCTATTGGGTAACCCTCGTGGCATCTTTTAAAATGCCTAGCTACTGTTGTAATTTGTTTCAGATTCTGCATATCCCTCTCTGCCCATCTGATGTTACCTACATGTTCTAGCACCCTCCTTTTTAGGGGTCTGCTCGTCATGCCGATATAATGAAGATTACATGGGCAGGTAAGGCAGTAGATCACATTCAGGGAGTCACAATTAAGGAACTTGTTAATCTTCCATGTTTTAAGGTAACGATCATTATACTACCTGGTTTGAACCATGTATTGACATGCATGGCATTTACCAAATTTGTGAAAACCAATGGGTCTATTTGAAATTCTCGTTAATGGGGGTAAGGCACTATGTACAAAACTGTCTCTTAAATTTTTTGAGCGGCACCATGTTATGGATACCCTATCGCCCAAAGCTCTGTCAAGATCATCATCTGATTTGACTACATCCCAATGTTTCTGAATTTTTTTTCCAATCTGTCTCCATTCAGAGAAAAAAGAGCCAATAAGGTGAATTTTTGAATCCTGATTCTTATTCTTAGGGGGTGGATAGATAAGCTCCTCTCTATCCTTCTTCATGACTGCCGCTTCAGCCTTATGTATGACACGTTTACTGTAACCTCTGGATATTAGTCTATTTTTGAGTTCATCCGCTCTCTTATTGAAAGTTTGTTCTTCTGAGCAGTTACGCTTCATCCTAAGGAGTTCCCCTTTGGGAATACCCATAATCACTACCGGATATAATCAGAGCTGGATGAGTGGAGAAGACTATTGGTAGCAGTTTTCTTTCTAAAGATATCAGTACTTAAATGCCCATCTGTTGTTTTGAAGATGCTTAGATCCAGGAAATTGATGTTATTTTTATGTATCTCAAATGTCAGCCTGAGATTCAGGTCATTTGTATTTAGAGTCCTGGCAAATTCGAAAAGTTTTTCCTCACCAACCCACAGGACCAGTACATCGTCAATATATCTTAGCCATAAAGCAATATGGCTAGTATATACAGAATTCTCTTCAATAAAAGCCTTCTCCCACTCCCACCAACCAAGGAAGAGATTAGCGTACGTGGGTGCACACGCACTGCCCATTGCGGTTCCTCTAATTTAGAGATAGAACTTATCTTCAAAAATGAAATAGTTACAGGTCAAAACAAATTATAGTAGATTCAGAATGAAATCATTCATATCATCCCCAGTTCTCATATCCAGAAAGTATTTTGTTGCCTGTAGGCCCTGTTCGTGAATTATATTTGAATACAAGGATTCCACATTGAAAGAGGCCAATCTTGTTGTTTCATTTATAATGATGTTATTGATCCTTGATAAGACATCTGAGGTGTCTCTTACATGCCCGTTTTTTCCAGGCCATATTTTCAACAATATTCCTATTAATATTCTTTCTTTCCCCAACTGCATAAATTATTATGGGCGGTTTATCCTACCGATTTTTCAATGCTAACTGAGGGTATTCACTCTTGCACTACACAACAGATGTAGGGTACATTAATTAATTACTAACATCAGTTTAAGCGCCTGCAATGAAAAATATATATAAATATACTGGAGGAACGGCACGTTCTGGCAGTTTTTCTGCTGGTTTTAACAGTTTATACCATTTCTGGTTACTCATTCAACTTACACGTTTTAATATTTCACTACTCTAAACATGATTACACTATGTGATACTATTTTTTTTAATGTATATCAATAAAATGCAGATATGTTTTATATTATTCTACTATCCTTTGAGTGCCCTATTAACACAAATTTGTTCTTTGCTAGTTTGCATGTTTCTATTTAAATCTGGGTATAAGTGCGATCTGCCTAAAGAGTACCTGTCAGGAGGATATGTATATGTGCTAGATCAAGTCCCATCAGAACGCATGCAAAAACACTAACTACATAAATCAGAATGTTCTTAAAGCATATTGTTAAGCTGTAAGCAGTATTAGGTGCATTGTGTTCAGACATGAATTGCATGTAATCGGTTTCTGAGCATGTGCAGATCTATTTGCCGCAAGATACGGCATGCAAAGTAGAGATGGTCACTGACCCCCGTGTTTTGGTTTTGGATTCGGTTTTGGATCTGGATTACCGTCGTGTTTTGGTTTTGATTTTGGTTTTGCAAAACCGCCATTGCGTGTTTTGGTTTTGGTTTTGGTTTTGTTTGGTTTTGTTTTGCTATTTTTTTGGAAAATCCATGTTTTTGGGCCTAAATTAACCCAATTTAGTGCTCCAACTGTTTTAGAGACAAGTAATCTAATTGTTGAGGTAATAAATCATTCAAAAAAACAGTTTAATTCTTCGTTGGTAGGCCTTCATTTATTCTACACATAAAACAGATTGTCTCCCTCTCCATCTATGCATATTGGCAATGCAGCCATCGTCTTTGAATGTATATTACACCCTACACTTATAGTTAAATATGTAAAAAAAATGGAAAAAGCCAGTTTGGTTTCTGTCTCTCAAGGCCCCCCTCCACTTGTATAAAATACCAAAAAATTCAGCCATTATAGACTGTACAATATTAATTGACATGGAGAAAGCCAGTTTGGTTTCTGTCTCTCTAGGCCCCCCTCCACTTGTATAAAATACCAAAAAATTCAGCCATTATAGACTGTACAATATTAATAGACATGGAGAAAGCCAGTTTGGTTTCTGTCTCTCTAGACCCCCCTCCACTTGTATAAAATACCCAAAAATGCAGCCATTATAGACTGTACAATATTATGAAAAATGGACAAAGCCAGTTTAGGGTCACTCTGTCTATGACACCCTACCCTTAAGGATAAATTGCCCTAACAGCAGCCTTTCAAGATTGTATGTGATATGGAAATGCCACAAGTCCCTTTCCTCTTTGGGGGTAGATTGCACCCTACACTTACATAGAAAGTTTTAAAAAGATGTTATTGGCATCATCTTCAGCTTAATCCTCACCCTCATCAGTGTGTACGTCATCATCACAGACTATCAATTCATCGCCGCTTGAATCCGCCATTAGAGAACAGTCAGTGCTTGGATGTCTTGGATGGTGAAGGCCTTCCTCGTGGAAGATGTAGTTCATTTTTATAAACATCATTTTCTACACATTTTTGGGAAGTAACCTTCTACGGCGATCACTGACTAAGTTCCCTGCTGTGCTGAACACTCGTTCAGAGTACACACTGGAGGGTGGGCAGCTTAGGTATTGCAAAGCAAGTTTGTACATGGGTTTCCAAATGGCCTGCTTTTCTTCCCAGTAAGGAAAGGGACTGTCTGACATTTCCATATCAACTACCTCTTGAAAGTAATCCTCCACCATCCTTTGCATGTTTATACTTGTATTGGATGGAGTTATGGGCAAAGTGACACATTTTTTTGAAAAATCCTTCAAACCAGCCCAGATGTTAAATTGTTCTGGTCTGCCCCCTGTGTCTTCCCTGCTTCTTTTTTGGAAATTTAATTTTTTACGAGCAGCAGCTTGAGAAAGTGAAGGAGGACACGTCGTCAAGCCGAGGCCCAGTTCAGCGGCCAACTTGCTGAGCAATAGCTCCTTGCAAAAGTTCACATCTCGCTCATTTACAAGTAAAGACTCAATGTAGGTTTTAAACCTTGGATCAAGCACAGTGCCCAAAACGTACTGATCCGAGTTCAAGATCTTAATAACTCGAGGATCACTGTGAAGCGAATTAAGTACTTGATCGACAAGGCCAACATACTTTGCTGAATTGCTTGCTTTCAGCTCCTCCTTCATTTTCTCAAGCTGCTTTTCCAATAGTCTAATTAAAGGAATGACTTGGCTCAAACTAGCAGAGTCTGCACTCACCTCACACGTCACAACTTCAAATGGTTTCAGCACCTTGCACAGCACTGAAAGGATTCCCCACTGTGCAAGAGTGAAATACATCCCCCCTCCTTTCCCAATGTCATGGCTTGTGCAATATGCTTGGATGGCTTTGCGCTGTTCCTCCATCCTCTGAAGCATGTACAGGGTGGAATTCCACCAAGTTACCACCTCTTGCTTAAGTTGGTGGCAGGGCAAGTTAAACTGCTCTTGGAGCTGCTGTAATCTCCTACATGCTGTGGCTGAATGCCTGAAATGGCCTGAAATTTTACGGGCCACTGAAAGCATTTCCTGCACCTCACGGTTATTTCGTAGGAAGCTCTGCACTACCAAGTTGATGGTGTGAGCAAAACAGGGAATATGTTGGAAATCACCCAGCTGTAATGCTCGCACTATATTGTTGGCGTTATCTGAAATGACATACCCTGGGGAGAGTCCGAGTGGTATAAGCCATGCATCAATCACATCTCTCAGTTTGCGTAACAAATTGTCAGCCGTATGCCTGTTAGTGAAGCCGGTGATACAAAGAGTGGCCTGCCTGTGACAAATGTTACGTAGTGGTGTACATGCTGCTGCTGTTCCTGCTGGTGAAGGTGAATGACCAACCCAGTGGGCTGTCACAGTCATATAGTCTTTGGTTTGGCCACTTCCACTTGTCCACATATCTGTGGTTAAGTGAACAGTGGGCAGAATGGCATTTTTCAGTGCAATCTCTACATTTTTACACACTTTTTGGTATAGTTGTGGAATAGCTTTACGGGAGAAATGTTGTCGCGATGGAATTCTGTAACGCGGACACAAAACCTCAATAAACTGTGAAAAACCAGCTGCGTTTATTGTGGAGATTGGACGCAGATCTAACACTAACATTGCAGCCATGGCGTCTGTGATTCGCTTGGCGACTGGGTGACTGCTGTCATATTTGCTTCCCCTCGCAAATGATTGTTTCACAGTTAATTGCTGAAATGTAGGACTGCTCATTTTATTAACCTGCCTCTGGGATAACGATTCACCCCCAGCAGCAGCAACAGCAGCAGCAGGACTAACGCTTTCTTCAGAGGAATCAATAATAGTGCCGGAGTCATCCAGCCTTAAGTGGGATGCCGGGCTAACTCCGAGCGCTACTGAGGATATTGACGAGGATGGTGTGGTGGGTGTATTTTGTAGCCGTCGGTATGTCGGTGAGCGGAGGGTCTTAGCTGATGAGGGAGTGCTTGTATTCTTTTGGGAAGAACTTTCAGCTTTTCCCAACACTTTGCCATGAACTCTCGTTAAATGGCGTAACATAGACGAGGTTCCAAGATGGTTAAGATCCCTCCCTCGACTGACTGTGGCTTGACATACACTACAAATGGCTATACAATTGTTGTCTGGATTTGGGTAGAAATAATTCTACACATAGGAAGTGGATTTTTTTGTTTTATGCCCAGGCATGACAATGGCCTTTTTCTTGTCACGTGCCAGAACTGCTGCCACTGGTGCAGGACTTACACAAACAACCTCATCAACATCCTCATTAGCGCCCTCGTCGCCTACACAAATCTCCCCCTCATCCTCTTCTAATTCCAAAGTGGCATCCTCAATTTGGGTATCACCGGCTACACTCGGGCTATTAAGGCACACATCAGCAGAAAGCTCACGAATAAACAGCCCACTGTTGGATGGACTCTCCACAGGGATTGTTGTCATTTGTGAATCAGAGCAAATATTCTCCTGTAATGCCTCACTGTTATCTTGCAGCTCGGCTTTGACGCGTAACAGTAGTTGTGCACCAATTGTAGGCTTGGTAAATTTTTGGGATCTGCCACTAATAGCCAAAGGTGAAGGCCTCATTCTCTCTTTGCCAATGCGTGTGTAGAATGGCATGCTTGCAATCTTTTTTTTATCGTCACTTAACTTTTGCTCAGTTACACTTCTTTTTCGCTTCAATACAGTAAAAATTTTTTTGGTTTTTGCACTAATTTGAAAACACTCTGTTGTTTGACATCGCCTTGGCCAGATGACGTACTGGGAACAGTAACATCAGGACTGGTGACAGAACCTGGTTGCTCATTCAGATCATATGTGGACTGCTTTGAATCCATTCTGAGCGCAAACCACTGGGGAGTGCTAAAAATTATTTGGTAGATACTGCTGACAGATATGACTTTTGACAGCCAGAAATATTAATGCACAATAAGGGAGGACACCCCAAAAGCACTGAGGAGTGCTAAAAATTATTTAGTAGATACTGCTGACAGATATGACTTTTGACAGCCAGAAATATTAATGCACAATTAGGGAGGACACCCCAAAAGCACTGAGGAGTGCTAAAAATTATTTAGTAGATACTGCTGACAGATATGACTTTTGACAGCCAGAAATATTAATGCACAATTAGGGAGGACACCCCAAAAGCACTGAGGAGTGCTAAAAATTATTTAGTAGATACTGCTGACAGATATGACTTTTGACAGGCAGAAATATTAATGCACAATTAGGGAGGACACCACAAAAGCACTGAGGAGTGCTAAAAATTATTTAGTAGATACTGCTGACAGATATGACTTTTGACAGCCAGAAATATTAATGCACAATTAGGGAGGACACCACAAAAGCACTGAGGAGTGCTAAAAATTATTTGGTAGATACTGCTGACAGATATGACTTTTGACAGCCAGAAATATTTATGCACAATTAGCGCTGGGGAGTGCCAAATATTAAGAAAAAATAATAAACCTCTATCCTCCTCTCTGCACTAGCGATTTTTGGTTAGAGCAATTGCAAGAACAATATTGTATTCTCTGTCCCTGCTCTAATCAGCCTATGCTCTCTCCCTCTGTCAAATGGCGATGGATTGCTGTGGAGGCGTGTATTTATAAAGTTGAAGTATCGCGAGAACCGAGCCCCGAGATCCGACGACGTCACAATGACGTTCGGCCTCGATTTGGATTCGGAACGGGCTGCTCAGCTCGGTACTCGGATACCCAAAGTTTGGGTGGGTTCGGTTCTCGGAGAACCGGGCCCACCCATCTCTAATGCAAAGGGACTTGCGTTCGAAGATGAAAACGTTCCCCTGTATTTGAAATCTGTCTGTTTTAGATACCGACTCAGTCATTAACATTGTTTGTCTTCTACATCAGCATACCAGAGGTTTGGGCCACTTTAATATTTTGGGGGACCAAACACTGTATTCTTAGATGCTAGTTTCCCGTGTTCTAGGAGACTAATGAGTAATTTGCATTCTTCTTTGTTCAAAATAATGTACTTGTCAGACTTGTCAGTTATGTGCAATTTTATTTTGCACCAGTCATACTCTATTTGCCTTGCAGTACCCTATACAAAACATGACTAACATTTTAATTTCTCATTTTGGATCTTCTAAGTTGAGCTGGGCAGAAAAATGCTATTTCTAAAAAGCAGCAGGACATCTTGCTGAATTCAAGCAATAAGTAGAGAGCCAATCAGGAAGTGAAGCTGGAATGAAATCAGACATTGTATAATCACACAAGTGTTGAATTGACATTGACTGTCATGGATATGAACACTGCATTAATAATATGTACATTATTACCTGATATATGTGACTAGCTAATTGTACTTCTTATTCAGTTAGTCCTGCTCAGTTCGGCTCAGCTAGACCTCCTTTCAGCTTCTGGACTCATTATATATTGGGCCATATGTTCATGTGTCTTTAAAATGTGGGCTAATTTACCATGAGACACCACAGGAGCATCCAAATGGCAATAAAGGACCAGCACTCCCCATCAGCTTTTACAAAACATCATCCGTAATTAGAAAAGATAACAATCGTTTACACTGCTGGGTATGAATTGTAGCAATGTTCAGTAAAGATGCTGGGAGGTAAAGCTGAATGGCAGGTGGTAGGCAATGGAGGAGCTAATATAAATAGATATATCATATGGAAATGGTGTTTGCAAAACCCAAGTCACATTATTTTCAATGCTCCCAACTTTGACAGGTCCTTTTTAATCCTTTATATTGAGTTACTTTTAAACCACTCTGTTGATAAAGACTGTGATTCTATTCTCCTTTCTTCATGGTGCAATAAATTCCTATTTTAAAAACCCTCAGTCAGAAGACATATATGGTTCTGGGTATAATTCTAAAAGCTTACATTGTGATCAGAGCAGACCCTGCTAGTATTACATATCCTAACAATAGGTAATGATACATGCGTGAAACAGTATTCTACAACAGTGGGTCTTTTTTTAAATAAATAATTGCACAATAGGTTTGGGATAAAGAACAAACATAATGTAGAAAAATCCCTGCAACACTAGAGAAGACACTTTATTTTCAGTCATGTGAACATACCTTTAACAATGCGATCACTCAGCTGTGAAGCTCCACAAATACGTGGTCACACAATATTTTAATATAGGAAACCTAGAGTATCACATATTCACACTGCAAGGTAGTATTAGGACATAAAACGAATGACTTTTGAAAAGCATGTTCAACCCTAAAGCGTTCTAATTGACTTTCCCTTTTAGTTTAGGGTTACACAGGTAATTTTCAGTCTTGTGGGTATCTCGCTTGAGATTGCTTAAGAATATACAGGTCGATTTTATACGACATCTTCCTGAATCCTTTTAGTTGAGTATTTCTGCCCAGAACATCAACTGGAATCAGCAATGTACTATCTATCCTATTAAACAAGCTCATTCAAGATGAAATCACAGCATTGTGTATATGAAGGAGATTACTCTACTAAACTGCAGTTAAAAATCATTTGTATATCAAGCTTATTGCAAACGGGTGGCTACAAAATAAGCAATCACTGTTATGGGAGTAATCTCTAATGAACGCAAGATGAAAAATCACCTGTGTATCTGAGCCCCTGCTATAGATGGACGTTGATGCCTTTTGGGTTCTGTTACTGATCTAAAATGAACTAAGCCAAAAAGTAAAGCTATATCCAAACAGGCTTATTTTTAGATGTCAAATACACTCTTAAAACACCTTTTATATAGCGCCACCATATTATGCAGCTCTGTACCGAGAATATTTGCTATTCACATCAGTGCCTGCCCCATCCATTGGAACTTTCAGTCTAAATTCCCTAACACAAAAGGCCCTTTTGGTCAACAGCCAATGAACCTACCATGTATGTATTTAGAGTGTGGGAGGAAGCCCAGGTAAGCACTTAAAGAAAATACAAACTCCACAGATAGGGCCCTGGTTGGGAATCAAACTTATGATTCCAGTGCTGTGAGGCTGCAATGCTAACCACAGTGCCACCTGACAAAAGTCTGGGGGCAGGTTAAGGAGGGCCAAAATGTGGGAGAAAATGTGAAATATATGCCATACCTATTTTCTTACCACTCTTTACAAAACTGAATTTACATTTGTTTCAGAAGGTGAAACTGAGATTATGTCAGTTTTATTGAGTTTAAAAGTTACAAATAGATCTACAAGTTCCTCAAGAAACCCCTATCAACATTATAACATACCGGTATATGTATTTGTATAAATAATAAAAGTATGTGAAAGGATTACTTGAATAAAACCTGTGCCACGCCATAAAACTTTTGTCTCTCTTTAAAATTGTACTATGAATATACACCTACTTATTGGTTCAAGTAACATTGCAGAATTGTATAACAGTTTTTCATATATTTTTACAGCTTCTGGGGCGTATAGTCTAAGGTATTTCCCCGGGTTCTCTCCTTTTGGTTCCAGAGTCTGGGGTATGTGTATTCCAGATACTGGACAATCTCCTTCCTCATAATCCTCCTTCTCAGTCGGGATTGTCTCATGTATGGAAGCCTGGGCGTGTTGCAGCGGGAACAAAGTCCCCAATCCCCGAGTCCGAAAGCATGCAAGTCGCTTGTTTGTTTGTATTTGCGGCAGTATCGGTCTTCCCCAGGGCACTTGCACGTTTACAGACTCTGGAATTGGGATCTGTTTCTCCCCGCTCTGACACCCTCTTACATCCATTTCAAGGATGGTTTTCCTTTACTTTGTGCTTCTTTTACTTTTACACCATCACCTATGAATGGGCATAGATCATTTTTGTATATCTTTATTAAACTGGTAAATGCAATTTTCATTGTATTGACTTCTGATAATTGTGTGCAGGTAACAAAATACTGAATTAATTTATAGGCTGGTCTGTTTTATTTTTACATATGTTGGAGCAAACTGCGGATAGATGTACTACCAGCGAGTTAAAAAGCCCACCTCCTAGCCGTTTCCTGTTGGAATGAGGAGCGCTACGCTCCGTCTCCGTTACCTAATTGCTGCCCTTATACCTAATGCGCTAGTGGAACAGGAAGTGGGGCAGGACGCCTGGCGTCCTGAATGTCTTACTGCGCATGCGTAGCCGGGGCACAAACCGGAAGTTTGGCTTTGCGCCGTTTCTCCCATTAGATTTGTGAGCGGGGACTGTCAGATGGGTGTGTGCCGCATATAGCGAAGACCTTCATAACATTCTCATAGAGTGACCGGAGGCTCCCTCCTTATTAATAGGAGAGTCTGCACCACAGTATATACACTACATACCACTAACCTGGGTTATAAGTGTGTACATTGAAACCTGCAAGAGATTGTATGAACCTGTTTGCTGCTGTACAAGTCATCACTGTGAGTACCTGCATAATCTGTTGTTACCAAGTTCAAATAAACCAGCAACCTGTTTTAAGTTAAAAACGTATGTGGCTTTACATCCACTTATCACCGCTGACACCTTTATCAACATCTAAAGATATATCCAATAGTATCAAGGGGAAGTTACCTGCAGTCGTTGTTCCTAGGGATCTGCTGGTTCTGTTCTATAATTAAGCTAACAAATGTTACTGCAAATCTCTTTAATGCTTATAGTAATTGAAGGAGGGGTGTGGGGTTGTGGAAAACTTTTGTTAAATATTTTACAAGGTGGTGGTACAGCTTTTAAAAAACATTGATCCCTGTTTGCACCAAAATACTAACCTACTTTCTGTACAGCATGCAGTGATGCTAAACTGATATCTCCTAGGCAAAATACGTTGTCCTCAACAATGTTTGAGTTGCTTATTTAGTTTATCCTATTAGCACAGAAGATTAAACTATTGTGGGCTTCACAAGGGTGATATGGTGATACTACATATAACACATAAGTAGTATTATAGTAAACATTATCTCTGTGAAACCGTGCAGGGCAGCCTCCATATAGTGAATATCTGGTATTTCAAACAGCAGTGTGATTGACATATTGCACAGCAGATGGTGAGTAAGCATTTTTAAACTGGATTTTACATTTTGAACAGATTACCAGGTAATCTGCTGTAATCTGCATAGCAAACTGACACTTGGTATAAGTAAGGATTTGTGAGCTGGGCCTTCTCACCTCTTGTCTGTTTTACCCAGTTTGTTTATTAGTTTACTGTGTTTGTTCCCAATTGTAAAGCGCTACGGAATATGTTGGCGCTATATAAATAAATGATGTTGATTTGTACACATGAGTTGAAATCTCACGTTCACTTATTAAAATCTGCTAAATGCCTTTTTAACTTGAATAATCTTAAGAAAATAGGTAAATGGACCTGCTCACACTGTCTTTAACAAGCATTCACTTTGATTTGCATCAGTTTCCATAATGTTTTATTAAAGAAAAGGGCAAAGTGCAATGTTTGTCTTCACTTTAAACAGACATTGTTTTTAATGCTAATGTTTGTATACAGCTGTAGTTTTTTGCCCTAGTTCTGGTGTGGGATGCTAATTTATTATGTTCGTATTTCTGTCTGGTCTAAGTTTTTAGTCTGTGTCATGCTATTGGCTATTCTACAGGGAAAAAATAAGCATAATAGTATGCTTGTGAACTAAACACCAAAAAGTTGCATATTTTGTGGGAATTGTTGAATGAAATAGTTAAGCTTTAATCTGTGCTCTATAGGTGAGGGGACAGTACCTGTAACTAGCAATAATTTGCAGTTGAGTGCCGTTGTAGTTTTGTTTACTTTTTTTCCTATGCGATAAACCTTTTGATCCATAGTGTACAGTCATGGCCAAAACTTTTGAGAATGGCACACATATTTTTTTTCACAAAGTCTGCTGCCTCAGTTTTTATGATAATTTGCATATACTCCAGAATGTTATGAAGAGTGATCAGATGAATTGCAAATAATTTCAAAGTCTCTCTTTGTCATGACAATTAACCTTATCCTAAAAACATTTCCACTGCATTTCAGCCCTTCCACAAAAGGACCAGCTGACTTCAGGTCAGTGATTCTCTCATTAACACAGGTGAGAGTGTTGACGAGAACAAGGCTGGAGATCACTGTCATGCTGATTGAGTTAGAATAACAGACTGAAAGCTTTAAAAGGAGGGTAGCGCTTGACATCATTGTTCTTCCTCTGTTAACTATGGTTAGCTACAAGGAAACACGTGCAGTCATCATTGCTATGCACAAAAGGGCTTCACAGGCAAGGATTTTGCTGCTAGTAAGATTGCACCTAAATCAACCATTTATCAGATCATCAAGAACTTCAAGGAGAGAGGTTCAATAGTTGTGAAGAAGGCTTCAGGGCTCCCAAGAATGTCCAGCAGCACCAGGACCATCTCCTAGAGTTGATTCAACACTGCAAATATTGACTCTTTGCATAAACTTAATGTAATTGGCAATAAAAGCCTTTGACACTTATGAATGCTTGTAATTTTACTTCAGTGTACCATAGCAACATCTGATAAAAAGGTCTAAAAACACTGAAGCAGAAAACTTTGTGAAAAACAATATTTGTGTCATTCTCAACTTTTGGCCATTACGATGTCTGTTTCCATTAACCACTTGCTCACCCTGATGGTATTATTGAAAGTTAATTACTGTTTAGCAAACTCTCTTGCACATTGATATATCAAAAATGACAGGGAGTATCTGTAGCTTCGTTTCTAACATGATATTGTGTATACTTGGTGCATTGCACCTTATACTATTTCTTTTTGTCTATCACATTTTAGAGAACGAGATTACAATTGCTTGTGTTTATCATTTGCTTGTATCAATTGACTTAACTTGTGTGTGATTTTTCACTTAAGACTGATCTACACAAATATGTATGTGTGTATATATATGTATGTATGTATGTATGTTTATTTGTTATTTTATTTTTTTCACATTTCTGTATAGGGATTATTTTTTTCTGATATGATACCCATACATTTTTGCTAACAAATTTACTTTCTTTGGTATATTAATTTTTAGAAGCATCAAGTGCTGGGGTTAATTGTTACCATGGGAGATAAAAGACAAGGTGAATGTACTGTATATAAGAATGTACAGTAAACGTGTATGATGTGATTTATTTCACATGTCTTTAAAAAAAAAGTTTCTATACTTTTTGGCAAAATGTTATCCCAAATGGCTGATGTAATTCACTGTAACATCCCTTATTATTTGTGCCTTTAGGAAATCTGACAAAATGGATCAGTCAGATGTTCTAGTAAAACTGCGGCGTAAATTAAAGGAGGCAGAAGAGGAGCGGGATAAGGCTGCACAATATGGACTTCAATTGTTGGAAAGTCAAAGTGACCTTCAAAATCAATTAGAGGAGCAGCGCAATGAAATGACTAGTACCATTGAGGTAAATGATGTATTAAAACCCGAAACAGATATATATATATATATATATATATAACTTATTTGTGCTGAATGTTCTCATCAAGAGATGGCAATAAGGAAATTACTGCGTATGAGGGAATAAAACCCTGCTTGGTAGCAAGATCAACACTAACATGCTGTTGTAGCTTTCTTCATTGCCAGGAAACTCCTGTACAAGTGTATCTACTTATAGGATGTAACACTTGCTTGGAATCTTGCCTATATTTCAAGATATATTATGCGTTCTGTTGAATAACTTGAATTCTGTAAGGCTGATATTTGCGGTTTTGGGGGGTTATTCAATAAGGAAGGCAGATTGCGGTTGCACACTTCGAAATACCGCTAATTTCCCTTTGCACCCCATAGGGTTGTGAAAGGTAATCTGCAATGTTGTGGTACCGTTTTGGCACTATGCGTAGCCAAGATCTGCCTTCCTAATTGAATACCCCCTGTTATTTCTGAAAGTATTTTTAGTGGAAATGGCCTTTCATGTTCTAGTGTACATTTCAATATTGGTTGCCTTGCAAAGCTTAGGTATTCCTTTTTTGGTATGTTATGGTGTTTGTATCCTAAACTGTGGTTTAGAACATTGAGTATCTTCCTACCTTCCCCATAGTAAATCTAAAGGGTAAGTATTCCAAAAGTAAGCCTTTGGTATAAGTGTTATTTTCAATATGTGCAGATTAGTTTTACTGTTGCAAAATAAATACATTGCTTTTGACATGCTACATTATTTTGATTAATGTTACAGAACCTGGAACAAGAAAAGTACTCTCTCCAACGAGAAGTTGAACTTAAAAATCGAATGTTAGAAAGTTTGACGTCTGAATGTGAAAATGTAAAGCAGCAACAGAAGGTTTGTCTGGAACAGTTACAAGAGCAGCTTGAAAGGAACCATAATCGTGAAATTAGTGAACTGAAAGACAAGGTATGGAATATATATATATATATATATATATATATATATATATATATATATATATATATATATATATATATATGTGCAGCCAAATCACCTTTGCCTACTCTGTAGCCAGTGTTAGTAGTGGAAAGCTGGTTCTTCCGCCACTCCCCTGGTCAAGTAGCTCTCCGCTTTCTGACGGTGTTGGACCACAGTTGAACTGCAGCAGTAAGGTTGCTTGCACAGAGCAATTCCAGTTAAATCTGCAAGTGTGTAGAGTTACTTGTCCCAGCGCATTTTGTTCTTGGGACTTTCTGAAAAATGATTTCTTACAGCAGAGGTCAGCTCTGGAATATTTTTGCATTTTCTTGTTTTTACCTGTAATGTTTTTCCAAATGTAAATTTTAACATTACTTTACAAATATTGAATCATACTTGTAATTGCTCTAGAAGATAGTAGGAAAGTGCAAGCTGGGTGAAAACCAGTTTAGTTTATTTTCCACTTTTCTAGAGATTTGTGGCGATCATCTGCCAATTGTCGTCGTCATGTGATGTCGTATTGTGATGACATCAGATCCTTAGGCATACACACAATGCTGATTCCATGCTCTGCTGAGAGCTATAGATCTTAGTACAGTTATTGGCATAGGGAAAATTGTTGCGTGCTTTGTTTTGTATGTATTGTGTGTGCAGTTTCTAGAAAAAGCTAGTTGCTGGTGTGCTCACCAAACTATTATATGTTGATAAATTATATTTATAAACCAACATGTTTTGCTTTATTACTTAATGTCTGGATTTTTGTCAAATTTGGCCAAATACATGGGTAACCATCTTGAAAATAGTCAGTTGTTCAGACAGCTTAAGCTGCCACATGCCATAAGGCCAAATTAACCTCCAAATGGACGTAAATATAAACTATATTTATTGGTCATTGAAGGTCCCCTTGTATTTTTGGTCTAAAGTTGGAAATCCTTGGAGCTCCACGTAAAGTGATATGGAATATATTGGTGCTATATAAAGAATGATACCTGTATTAATATAATAGTAGACCACAACACCATTCATAGCTGTAAAATCACTCAAAATTAAACTTCTTTACCTGTGCTATTATGACATTTTGAATCATATAATTCTAATATTTCATTTAAAAATAATTTTAGAATTGTGTGAACTTGCAAAATACCAACTATATTGAGTACTTGTGAAATTACAGATGGAGAAGCTGAAAGCTGAATTAGATGAAGCAAGACTGAGCGAGAAACAACTTAAACACAAATTAGACCATCAGACTGAGGTGCTGGCTAATAAATCGGAGGAGCTGCGGATGATGTCGGAGCGTGTTCATGAAACCATGTCTTCAGAAATGTCCACCCTACAAGTTGAGATACATGAACTTGAAAGTGCAAAGGTGAGTTAGTTAATGTGGTATGTGGGGTTGTTGTTTTTTTTTGTTTTTTGTTTTTTCTTGCAGTAGTGAAGTTCTAAGTTTGTATGTGTTTGTACACCCGGACCATTTTCATTTAGAAGATGTCGATTTAATAAATTATACGTCCTATAAGTTAGTAAGGTTTGGTTACCATTAAGCAAGTTCCCTTGCTATCTGTTCTTTGTGATATGCATGCTAGCAAGATTATAACTTATTAGCTAAGTCAGCCACTTTTCTTTATATCAAACCACAATTGGCGTAAGTTACACAGCCCAACCGAAAAAACATTTTTTCTTTGGTTGCTAAGAATAAATTTAGGGTATATTGTTGCTGAATTCAAAAATGAAATGTTTTTTTCGAACTGGCTCTAGTTTTTAAGATGATGGATATACTCAATTAATATGGAACTTAGCCATGGTGCTTGCATGTGGGAATCTACCAGAACGTTCTAGAAGGTGAGACATGCGATCATTCTAGAATATCCTACATCGCAGGCTTTTAAATAAACTCAAAAGCTTGGGATTGGATTCTAAGATGGTTGAATGGATAAAATCTTGGTTGCAGGTTAGGAAACCGCGTTGTAGTAAATTGAGTGCGTTCACAGGAGGGATATGCTTGTCAGTGGAGTACACCAGGGATCTGTACTTGGACCGGTGCTTTATAATATCTTCATTGGTGATATTGATAATAGTATTGAAGGGAAAGTGTGCCTTTTTGCAGATGACACAAAGATATGCAACAAGGTAGATACACTAGGAGGTGTAAAACAAATGATTGATGTTCTAGGTAGACTAGAGGTATGGTCAAGAGCATGGCAACTACAGTTTAATGCAAAATCGTGCACTTGGGCCTCAAAAACCCAAAAGTTAAATATAGTATTAATGGCACTATAATGGAAACTACAGAGGATGAAAGAGATCTAGGAGTCACTATTTCAGGGGACTTAAAGGTAGGTAAGCAATGTAACAAAGCAAAGAGAAAGGTAAGTCAGATGCTTGGTTGCATAGGGAGATGAATCGGTAGCAGAAAGAAGTCATAATGTCACTGTATGTGTTCAGTTTTGGAGGCCATATCTCCAGAAGAATATAAATACATTAGTCTGTACAAAGAAGGGCAACTAAAATAGTGCATGGCCTACAGCACAAAACTTACCCGGAAAGGCTAAAAGATCGTAATATGTATAGTTTGGAGCAGAGAAGAGAAAAGGGGGACATGATAGAAACTTTCAGATAGATCAACAGTTTTAACAAGGTACAGGAGGGAAACATTCTTCAAAGGAAGAGAACATCATGACATGCCCTGAAACTAGGGGAGTAGGTTCAGAAGAAACTTGAGGAAAAATGACTTCACATAAAGGGTAGTGGTTAAGTGGAATAGACAGCCTCTACCACCTCTGATGGCAAATACATTAGAGCAATTTAAACATGCTTTGGACAGACATAAGGACATCTTTAAGAAAAAATAAGGATTAAGTAGGGTTGGAGGTGTTACAATAGTTTAAAAACTGAACAGACTAGATGGGCCAAGGGGTTCTTATCTGCCATCAAGTGTAATAAAAGCAAGGAATAAGGGCAGAGGTTTCATCAAGATATAAAGGTGATGGAAGCACACACATAATGGCAGACTATTTCTAGAGCCTTCAACGTGACTTTCCTTATAACACACATAAAAGAAAATCGTATTGTTTTACTATGCATTAATTGTTAATTTGTCCGAATCGGCTTACTATGTTTATTTTTTATTATACCAAATATATAATGCAATTATGTATTTCATGTGTTCACTTTTGTATGATTTGAGACCACTTCAATGCAATTTGTAAATAGGCTCTGCCTGACCATTGCATTTTTTGAAAAACATTTTAATGTTTTTCAGTAAGGTACCAACTATCTAAAAAATTAGAGGCAATCTAGCAAAACCGATTTCATATTTGGAATCAGCGCCACAAAGTTACCCCAAAATCACTCTGTTATGATTGTCAATAAAATGAGTGTTCACCAGTGTTATTTGAGAGCTGTTTGCCATGAGATGGATGAAACCATTGTCCAGATTTAGCAAGGGCATTTACTAGAAGTATTGTCAGTGGACAGCATACATTTTTAAATGTGCATATGTTTCCTTTCACAACAATAGGCAATTTTAGAAGAAGAAATGAATGAATTGCAGTATCGGCAACAACAACTCATTCTCTCCAATGCTAACCAAAGTCGACAGGTTGAACGTCTTCAGATGGAAAAGGAGGAAAGGGAAAAAGAAGCTGTTAGTTACTGTAATGCCTTAGAGGTAACCCTTTTTATTCGTATAAAAAGATTTTGTCTTTAAAAAAAAAAAAATTGTTTCACTTCTGATTCACACAGCAACACCTATTTGCCCTCTGTGTTTCTAGCAGTTCATGCTGATTAGTGAAATCATACTACTTTCTTGAGTAGAGTTGAGTGCTAGCAGCAAACACTGAGCCACAAGCATATTATATAACATTTTGTTTATTGGATACTTGTTAGCAATAATTATGGGAAACAAACCATGCTTCAGTGCAACATTTTAATAATATATTGTCATCCTCATCATCAACATCGTTTATTTACATAGCGCCACTAATTCAGCAGTGCTGTACAGAGAACTCTCTCACATCAGTCCCTGGCCCATTGGGGCTTACAGTCTAAATTCCCTAACGCACACACCACACAGACAGACAGAGTAGGGTCAATTTGTTAGCAGTCAATTAACCTACCAGTATGTTTTTTGGAGTGTTGGAGGAAACCGGAGCTCCCGGTCGGGAATTGAACTCATGACCCCAGTGCTGTAAGGCAGAAGTGCTAACCACTAAGCCACCGTGCTGCCAGAAAGTTTAAATATATCTGATAAGAGAGGAACAAGTGTGTGTGTGTGTGTGTGCAGTTATGTAATTTTTCTTTTTATATTTTAAAAGAAATCACATAAATAACGATTAGAGTTTGTAAGTAAATAGGCACCATAACAGATATGCAAACGTGGATACAGAGGGCCTAATTTAGAGTTGGGAAGCACATTTGCTCTTGCTAAAACCATTTTGCATCGCAGCAGGAGGCACATTTAAAATGTTAATAAAAATTTAGAGTTGGCAGGGGACGTGTCCTAGCTCGACTTTAAAGTGCAGTGTGAAAAAAAGTTGTCCAGTATTTGTTTAAAACATGCAAATACAGCCAGTGTTTTTGTTGCATGCAAAAAAAAAATGCATTTGAACCAATTGCATCAGAATGTGGTGAAGTCCACAAGCAAAATTGTTTTGTTTTTTTTTGTCTTTTTGCTTTGCTCCTAATACTAAATAATCATCCTCATGTGATGACTCTGGTAGGGGCGGTGGAACACTGCAATTCAACAAATGTAGTTCTGTCATCAAGCTTAATAGTGTGATAGAACAGCCTTTTTATAGTCTGACAAATTGAATTGATTAGCATGATTATAAAGATAGTCATTAACATACATGAGCATGCAATAAAAACACATAACTATATACCAATATAAAATGGTTATGGAATAAATAAAACATTTATTACATAAGGGTAGTTCCATCAGTAAGTCACCTTCTTACATTGAAAAACTCAATTTTCTCTGTCCTACCACTGGGGGACACTGCGTTACCTTGGGGTATAGTAGGTGGGACTGGAGTTAGGCACTTATAAACTTGTTTGTTCCCCGGACTCCTCCCCCACTATGCCCCTCCTCTGTAGCTGACTTCAGTTGTTGTAAGTGCCTTCTGGAGAAAGGTCATCTCTGTATAGGCTTCTGCCTATACTTAGTTTAGTTTTAGGTTTCATGTTTTTATTTTATTCCTTTTTGCAGGTGCAGCGTGGGGATTCAGCCTAAGTCCCAGAGTGGGTGAATAGCCTGTCAGGTTTACTTCACCCGGGTCCCCGCGCAAGGTAAGAAGCAGCCTGCCTCTTACTTGCACCATTGCCGGCAGTCTCTCCCTAGAAATGAGCAGTTGGCCCTCTTATTGTAAGTCTGCCAAGGGCAGCATATCGCAGCAGCCACGGGAGTGGCTACAGTTATATATATATATATATATATATATATATATATATATATATATATATATATATATATATATATATATATATACACACATACATACGGCCATATAGATCGGCCGGGGCCCTTAATTATTTATCGGGCGGGAGTGAAGCTACAATAGCCTCTCCTCCCCCCGCGGACATGCCGGCAAGGTTCCCCGCCTCCTTCCCCCTGTGGGCAGCGAGCGGGGGGACAGAGACGCAATCGCGCTGCACTAAAGGCGATTAGCGCAGTCATGCTCCCCGCAGCCTGGGCACTTTAAAATTGGCGGTGGATGCTTTGTTAAAGCCGACTGACATACTTTTTATGTGCAGTTCGGCGGCGCGTGGAGGCGGCCATCTTGGGGACGGATGGAAGTCTGAACTCCCTCCGCCTTTCAGCTACTAAACACAGACGGCGCCCATGCCTGGAGGCTGTGCCAGACAGAGACATCGGGCTGCACGCTCTAACCCCTCTGCCTTCAAAGCTGCCGGTACCTCTGTATTGTTTTTAATTTGTTTGCTAAACAAAAGTTAACTTGTTCAGTCTTTTTGAATATAGACTAGGACTGTTTTTCTCACTTGGTGTCTAATTCCTAGAAACTTCCTGGTATATATCCTAGAGGAGTTTCTATGCTGCATTGAACCTCTAATATATATAAAGGGCTTGTTATTGCAACTTGTGCCTTTAATTTTCACTGTCTGCAGCAGAGTTCCCAAGTTTAATAGACATTGTTTGTTATGCCTGTACTAGAATATACAGGTGCCGTATGTACGTCTGGATTATCTTTTGACCAGCCTATCCAGAATGCTCTGTATGCACACATATGTGTGTGTGTGTAATATATATATATATATATATATATATATATATATATATATATATATATATATATATATATATATATATATATATATATATATATATAATGTGTGTGTGTGTATAGGTATATGTACCACACAATGTATTTAGTTGAAAGAATATATGTTATGCTGTATGTTTTACCAAGGTAAGAATCGGCATTTGCATGTTGCAATGTGTATATAATTAAGGTGCCCAAAACATATCATACAGATGTATTTGGTCTCGCCTATAATTCCATTGCGTTTTGGCTGGAAAAACTCCCCCAATAGGAGATTTCCGTCTGTACTGACAATAATTATGTACAAATGACGAGATTCATTTATATTTCCTGAGTTGCATTATGTCTGTACAAAATGGATATTTTAATATCCCCTTTTCTACAGCTTAGCCCGGATGCTCTCGGTGCAGCTTATGAGACTTAGCTTGGCGAACAAGGTGCATCCACTTCGGTGACTGCAGTTCTGCGGATGTCAAGCTGGGCTAAATCTATGGCAGCATCAATGGCCTAGGGTCTACAAACAGGGTGTTCCCATTTCGGTGTCAGCTGTTTTGCAGAAACAGGTCTGGCCTAAATCACTGTCGCCTCGGGTGGTCGAGCGCATTAAGGTGATTTTAAAGTCCGAAATGGTACATGAGTATACCCTTTTTCATGCTTCTACACATGTTTACACTGTGTTGGTTAAGCCCCTACACAGCTTATATCTGTCCGCTAGCACAGAAGCGGCATTCCGCTATTCAGGTGAAAAAAACATCTGAACAGAGACGCTGTTGTTCACCATCTTCCACAGATGAGCAGATTTTTATTTCTCACTGTTGTCACATTCAGAATCAGGATTCTCACTAGAGGATGTCTATTTCGATCTTGGTTTTACTAACCAGAACATTATTCCCTCTGGTTTCACACACACGAGGTGGATTATTCTGGCTTAAACTTTTACACAGTTTTAGCATTGGCAAAACACCAGTCTTTATTTCATTTGGCAATCTAAGCCTTAGTGCCACCCTATTGGGAAAATGTTTTTCCTCATATATTTCTCTCGGTGTCTGTCTTTTGACAAAAACCAGGGAAACGGTAATAGACTGGCCAGATTTTCATCTTCCCTCTCTTTCCTGTCAGAGTGAATACAAGGGAAGTAATCCCGGCTGGTGACGACCCTGTGGTTGTTCAGTTCTCTTATTCTGCTATCCCTGGCGGGAGCTGACTAAAGAGGTTTTTCCTACACAGAGCAGGAGCTGGTAGAGTGTTTCTCTGACAGAAGTAGTTTTCTAACCTTTATTTACATTAAGGGTTACTGGGGTGGTTTGTATTCACCCAGCGGAGTCATAGCTGGTAGTAATATAGCCATCCAGCTATGATAACACTAGTTTGTCACAGGCTTACAGGACTACGTTCCAATATTGGAACTCTCAATTGGCACTATTACAAACGTGTATTCAAAGTCTTCTGGCGGTGGGTGTGCTTTCTTTTATTTTTATGTCAGCGACACCAGGCAATGATTACATGTTCAATACGTTCATCTTTTCTGTTGCGCTAAGGTCGGTACCACATTCCGGGTCAGGCCTAGCCTTACAGGGGTACTTTTATAGTTTATGTACAGTGGCTGTCAGGTAAACATCCATAGGTCTGGGGGGCATCCCCCGTACATGGAAGTTTTTTATTACAACAAACGCTTAGCTTATAGCTAGACGTTTTCAGCCAGAATATTATACTTGCAGCCTCTCGGCAAACAGCAGGGCTGCATTATTGAGTTCGCAGGTGGTCACTTTAAACCTTCCCAGGTCTTCGCTTATTTTACCACACCAGAGGTGTTGGCTTCTGCCTCATCTTCTAGAATGGAACATTCCGTATCTTCCTACCGAAGAACACGCTTGTCTCTCTTCTACTCAGTGCCAAAATGTTCCTGGCAGAATTTCCTTTCAGTAACATGAGTTTGTTTTATAAAATAGGATACCAAGGTTCTAGTGAATCATTGGCTTTCCTCATCGGAACATCTCCCATGTCTCAACAGGGAGATTCTCATCAAGGGAAGCTGTCTTCCTTGTTTTGGACGTGCATAGCATCCCTCTGCCCTGATCCACTGGTTTACCTTTCGGGTGGTGCTTGGCCACACTGATTTTTGAGTGGGTCAGTTGTCCTTCTTGTGCAGGGGGTCAGGAAACCTGTAGAGATTTGGTCTCATAATGCAGGGCTGTTTTATATTTGTAGCATTTCTGGAATTATGGAATACCCATATCCTAATAACAGGATAGGGGTCGACCTGTGTATGGTCGGAGGGGTGTGCTTTGTAACACACTATGGGCCAAGTGAGTCCAATGTATTATTATTGAGTGCCGAATGCCTTAGCAATCAGTCATTTACCAGATAAAGTGGGTCACTCCAGGATTAATTTCTTTGTGCTTTCCTGGTTAGGTCATAGGGCTCTCCGAGAGGGAGCCCAGGTTCTTTTGACATGTTAACCTGTTTTGTCTGTCGGTTCTCAATCTAATGATCCTCAAGTGGATTTGTCCATAGCCAAGTCGGGTCTCCCTAGAACTTAGGGAGTGTACATGTTATTTACAGGTCCCATTTCTTCGTGGGTGTTCAAGAGTTTCTAGGAGGGGGTGCATCCCAGCTAGTCTGGTGGTCCGCCGTGTGTCTCGCAAAGCAGTGTTCTCCTGGTTTAGGGGACTAGCGTTGACATCCCTCTTTTTTCCGGTCCCAGAGCGGCCTCATTTTGCTGTTCGGACCTTTTTGATTTCCATCATCTATTTTGATGCTGTGGCGTCGGACGCCTAACATTTATGGCCCGAGAGCCCTTACAGGGAAATGGTTGCTACCTCAAATACAGCTGCTTCTTCAGCTGTTTTTTTGGGCTTGGAAATATATTCGGTTGGTGTAAATTCCTTGAGTTTTACACGTCCCACTCAGGAATCTTTAAAGGGTTTTCTTTTCTAGCTGGCTCCGATTCAGGTCTTCGCCTTACTACCTTCAGCGGCACTTTCCGTGGCTCTCCGGTTAGCTCACCGGAAGGTTGTTTTGCTTAAGGGGGGTTTCTTCAGGCTTAGTCCACCTTTGGTTGGTCGCATGTTTCCAGGGAGTCTAATTCTCGTCATCAGGGGGCTTGCTTCGGCCTCCGGTGACTCTCTGAATTTATTAAGCTGTTCACTCGTGGTATGAGTGCTCTCTTGTATATATGACGGCCTTACGTTGTCAGTTCTCTATGAGTGCTTCCTCAGATGTCGCTGAGTTTGTTAAGCCGTTTAGCTCATTGTATAAGTACTCCCTGGTATATATCTGAATGGTTTAAGCACTGTATCCGTACTTCCTTAGATATAGCTGATTGGCTTAAGCCAGGCCTGTCCAACCTGCGGCCCTCAAGATGTTGTGAAACTACAAGTCCCAGCATGCCCTTCCAGCTATCAACTGGTTGTCTACTGGCAAAGCATGCTGGGACTTGTAGTTTCACAACATCTAGAGGGCCGCAGGTTGGACAAGCCTGGCTTAAGCTGTTGAATCAGTGTATATGGTGATCTTTTGGATATCGCTGAGTGGATTGAGTTGTTGGCTCAATGAAGGCTGCTCCCTTGACTATCACATCTCGTAGGGGATCCGGGGCGAGAGTGTGTATGGCTCTTCCTCATTTTATTTCCCCAAAAATTAGTGGCGCGTTGTACGAGGCATTATTGGTTCTGACATTTAGTGCCTGCATTCCACTAACACAGGGATTGCGGTATATCATTCTTGTGCCTCTTCTTTGTGTGTAACGTTTCTCCAACGGGAGATTGTTTGTGCTCTTGTTCGCACAGTTCCTGTTTATGAATTTTATGCCCATTAGCCTCTCTATTGCTAAAGAGTGTAGGGGCGGGGCAGGGTCTAGGTCAGGGGTGGGCAAACCAGTCCTCAAGGGCCATATATATAACAGTTCATGTTTTTAGGATTTCTTTAATCATGCACAGCTGAGTTAATCTATTTGGCTGGGTCAGTAATTATCCCAGCTGTTTCTACAGACAGAAATCCTAAAAACATGAACTGTTATATGGCCCTTGAGGACTGGTTTGCCCACCCCTGGTCTAGGTGGTCTCTTGCCACTGCATCACGACCAACATTCTGTCTGTACCCTTCTGCAGGATTCAGTGACTTTTACAGTGCACTCTCCAGGAGGGTTGCAGCTTTTTGTACGGCACAACAGCGTCATTCAATGGCGCAGTTATACAGAGTGGCAGTGTCTGTTTCTGCTGCAAGTTGTTTTCTTTGTTGCATGCCTTTGCATTCACAAATGCAGGGTTTTGGCCACAAAATATTGCGCACAGCCGTTCCAGAGCATTCCCGCCCTTGGACACAGCTTTGGTAGCTCCCCAAGGTAACGCAGTGTCCCCAGTGGTAGGACAGAGAAAAGAGGATTTTTACTCACCGTAAAATCAGTTTCTCTTACTACACTGGGGGACACTGCGCGCCCTCCCTTGCTCTGAAAATAGTGCTATCTTTGGTGTTGCTTTCTAAATTGCTTCTTCTCTCTTCCTGGCTTGGTTATACAAAACTGAAGTCCGCTACAGAGGAGGGGCATAGTGGGGGAGGAGTCAGGGGAACAAACAAGTTTATAAGTGCCTAACTCCAGTCCCACCTACTATACCCCAAGGTAACGCAGTGTCCCCCAGTGTAGTAAGAGAAACTGATTTTACGGTGAGTAAAAATCCTCTATTACACTTTTGCCCCCTCTAATGTGAGTGAATCATCATAACGCAGTAGAACACAATAAAGCTCATGTAAAATACTATCAAAATAGTTTTATCTGCCAACTTTCAAAATCTTTAATTGAATTACTATTTGTGAGACATATCATTGCATGTGCGAGTACAAATACGATAAATTCAACTTTCAGAATTTTATAGCATGATGGTGACATTTGGGGGATACGTGTACATACTTTTGGTAAAAGGATGACAAGTTGTCTAACCTGGACACATTTTTGATGAAGTAATGGATTCACCATGCTGTGGTAAATGAACCATCAAGTTGGTATCCGTAAATTTATTGATTATAATTTACCTACTACTGTTTTTACAAAATAGTTGAGCACAAATTTGGAAACAAATGTTTTTTACATTGTACTTGTAACCCTTATGAATAAACATTTGACATATCTATCTGAATCCATGTTAGTATGTTAATTATATACAAAAGTCCATAGTATTAACTACAAATGGGTACATTCAAAGCACAATTTGGAGTAATAGAGGCCTAATTATTAATCAAATGTAGTTTTACTGAGCTTCTGGAACATATAAACCTAAATATAAAACTTCATTTTGAGGCATTATCTCAAAATTTGAATAAATAATAAAATTTCTGTACCTTTTTTGGTAATGGAATGACTATATTACAGTTCCATGTTTTTACCTAACCAAATCAGGCAAAGCAAATTATGGCTTCTAAATCGCCTCATGTCCATTTTATTATCTCCGATATTGAAGACTAAGCTGTTCATTTGAGCAAGCACATATTTTCATTGCTTGATATGCAGATAAATAAAAACTTGTGTGTATATTTACACATACTTTTTTGTTTGTTTTTTTCCACTGGCAGTTTGAAAAGCCATGATAGGAAGTACTAAGTACTATACACAAATAAAAATTATTGTCCACTAGTGGAAAAATATATAGCACTTCAAATGATTAATAAGGCCAAAATCATGTACAGAAAAAAAATGTAAA
Source organism: Mixophyes fleayi (assembly GCF_038048845.1). Classification (NCBI taxonomy): domain Eukaryota; kingdom Metazoa; phylum Chordata; class Amphibia; order Anura; family Limnodynastidae; genus Mixophyes; species Mixophyes fleayi. The sequence continues at coordinate 285,785,093 of NC_134405.1, read as the reverse complement.
AAAAAATTGGCGTGCGGTGCCTTGAACGGCCGCGAGACAACTAGCACGGATATTTTTTTTAATTTATTTTTTTACAGAAATAACAGTAGTTTTTGCTTGCATCCCATAGAGGAGGTGCGAGCAAATACGAGATTTATTTTTTTACCATAGTAACAATAAAAATGCGCGGCCGTAAGTTTCCTCAACATCGCAGCCAATTGAATCTGCCCCTTTGTATCCATGTTTTCATGGAATCGCCCATAGTTTGAATAATTGGTATATAGCCGTACAATGTGACCATAATAGTTCAAACATAGGAAGAAAAAAACAAGATGATATACACTTGCAGAGCTAGAGAAAAGGAATCAGATAAATGGAATTTTGATATATTTTTATAAACAAGCAGTCTATACATGTGAATGCATTAGTGATTGTCCTAAACTCTCTCTCTCTCTCTCTATATATAAATTTTTACTACTTCTGCACAGAGCTGTTCAGAGAATACTTCTTTCATCCATATCATCGTCAGCAGCTATTTATGTAGCGCCGCTAATTCCACAGCGCTCTACAGAGAACTCGCTCACATGAGTACCTGCCCCATTGGAGCTTACAGTATAAATTCCCTAACATACACACACATACCAAGAGCTTTATCCCAAATTAGCTCTAATTGGCTGTGTGGTAATATTAATAACTAGGGATTTTTCCAAGCACTGATCTCTGGATCTACGATTGATTAATTTCCAATTGTAAGGGCTGGGGTCTTGGGATACCAGTAGAGCATTACAAATATTTTTTTTTTTTTTCTTCCTAAATTGCTAGAAATATTCAATTTATTTTATACTGAGAGTGCTTCCATCATCCATGTAGGAGGCTCGTATAATTGTCCTTCCCAAGCCAGGTAAAAAATACTTCTATATCAAGATCCATACAAGCCATTATCTGGCATCTGAGTTTGAGATATTAGCATAAATATGGGCTATTCCTTTAAATAATGTGATGAAGTTGTAAGCCCTGGTTGGTTTTATGCCAGGTAGGTCTACCTAGCCTACTATTACTAATGCCTTTTGCACTGGCACTAGAACATCTGGCAGGTATAATTATAAATCATTCTGGTATATGTTTTCAATATGTGATGGAACCGAATGACATGTTGTTTTTGGTGGATACTAAAGATTATCTCAAAAACCCGCTTCAGATGGTTGAGAAGTTTGTATTTGACTCAGGCCTTTAAATCAGTTGGTCTAAATAAACTATTTTCCCTACTCATAGGAATTTTCCAAGATATCGCACATTTTTATTCTATACAATGGGTCACAAAATTCAAATACTTAAATATTTGGATCTCAAACAATCCAACTACCTATATTATTGATAATATTGTCCTTTTAATTGTTTTCTTATGTGTTAAATCTTGTGTTTGGAAGACTTTGGCTCTTACGGCAACAGAATTAACTTAATATGTGTATCGAACCTAAAATGTTATATTGGTCAGTTTGAATGAAAATGTACCTTGGTAACTAAACCAGGAGAATTTTGAAATACATACAGTATGGTTAATCCTTAATATGGGCAGTCAGAGCTAAAATTAAATGTAAAATATTACCTAGTCCTTGTGCTCTTGGGGGCGCTTACCCTTCCACAATTTCAATTCTTAATGGTTGTCAGAGTTTGAACATTTTTGAGACTGGGTTGCGAATTCTGGTAATTTATTACAAAAACTTCAAGACTAAACTATTTGGAACAATGCAAAAATGAATAAAGTATTACAATTTGGCGAATTCTAATCTAGTTTTGTTGTTACCCAAATGGGTCAGCTTTATGTCCAAAATATTTGGAACTCTCTTACAAAAATACAATTCACTATTCCAAAAACTCAGTTTTTTTTAAACTTTGCCACACTTTTTTCAGATTCCATTTGAAAATGGTAAACCCCAGGTTCCTGGCATCTTCAGTGACAAGTGTTTCCAAACTATTGGTCAAAAGAAATGCATTTTATGTATACCCAGTTTTGTTTAGGGACTCTGATACAGAAAAGCCTCCTTCACATTGGACAACATATTGAATCTGTTTCTGGTCATGGGATAGAGAGCAAAGTATATGGAGCAAGATGTAGACATATCTTGTAGAAAAGCTTACTGCTGTCTGCAGGAGACCTAAGACATGGGTGAAGATGTATTTTCCAGCAGAACAAATACCTAAAGCATACAGCATAAGCCACATCACAGCGGCTACAAAAAAAAAAAAAGCAATGTGCTGGTGACCATAAAAACAAAACTAATTGAGCTGAAGATTATGAATGTTTGCAAAGTTTTTCAGAGTAGAAGTACGAAAATTTATAGTAGACTTCCAAAATGTATGTTTGTAATGTGACGTTATAGCACTAACCAATAGTTTTTGCAGCTGATTTTGTCATTTCTTTACAAATGTCCCCATCAACTAGATTGCAGTTAGCAATTTAGGGAACCATTACTGACTTATTCTCATAAATGTGTTTTTGAAACTAATTCCAGAAAGCACGTGAAGCAAACCAAGATCTACAAATTCAGCTTGACCATGCGTTGCAGCAGGCCCAAGACCCTAACAGTAAAGGCAATTCTTTGTTTGCTGAGGTATGTGGGTGTAAAAAGATACCGTTATATTGATATTCAATGTGCATATATAACAAATTCAAAATGGATAGGTATGATCCTTATGTTATACAAACTATCAGTACATTTGAAGAGCACACCATTGCATTACTTTTCTGCGGACATGACCTGCACTATTTTTAAGTATTTGATGCAATTCAATAGGCATATATTAATTGGAACATATTTTAAAATCTGTACAGGTAACTTTAATTTAACACCATGTAAATGTACACAAACATGCAAATTCATGTTCTAAATCCACTACAATTTGACAAAAGGAGATCTATGACATGTAAATTAGTCACTTGAGACATTTAGAATGTTGAATGAACAAAGGTTCCTTTATTAAGAGCAAAGTACAGATGAATTCATCATTGAACAATCTGACATAGACTCCAAACTGTACATACAATGTATGGATTATATACCTTTATAAAGAAATACTGACATGCATTATAAATTCTTAAATAAAAAAAAAACAATTAACTGCACGTAAGATTATCCAGTTAATTGAAATATTCGCCTCATTTCTGACTTAATCATAACCTAGATAGTTATCTGGCAGATGATTTTAAAGGTGTGCCTTATACTTTACATTATTAAGGAAACTACAGATGATACACTATTATGCGTTTAAAAATCTAAACATACTGCCATATTGCTCTCATTGATCATTTTAAATGCCAATTTTATGCAATATAGGAGTGCGTGAGACCACATTTTCCAAGTGAACACTATTTTCAGTACTATGTTACTACAGTATTGTGTTCCTCCCAGGTGGAAGACCGCAGGGCAGAAATGGAACGTCAGCTGATTAGTATGAAAGTTCAGTATCAATCGCTTCAGAAACAGCACGCGTTCTCCAGACAGCAAATGCACCGAATGAAGGTATGACTGCAGCAATAATGCTTTAGTTACATTTGTCCTTGCTGTAAATGTCTCTGGGTCAAACACACTGCATTAAAAGGTATATTAACCCCTTTGTGACTGGATGGATTCCATACATTTGTGACCAGAGCACTTCTCACAGTTTTGGTATGTGTTGCTTTTAAGTGCTTGTCTGTCCTGACGCGCCGGCTGCAGTTTGTCCTCTGTGTATGGCTGTTTCTATGGAGTGTTAGAAGTCGACACTTCCCCTGCATGGGAGTGGCTATAAAATAATTTATTTTCATCTACGCGTGATCCACATCTTGTAGCAGCTGACATGTCAGTCACTGTTAGGTGGAGACTACTCTATATCTACGCTGGCATTAGATGATTGATCAGAAACAGGTTCTCTTGCAGGACAATGGACTTTTCTCATGGGAAAACACTTGTCCTTGTGATTTGCTGTGCACAATGAGTAAGTCTAGGCTCTTCCATTAAACTGTAAATGGCCAAACACTTGGAACAGCATGTACAAAAATCGGGTTGGCCTGATCTGTAAATGACTTCCCGGCTCCATCACTGGTATCCTGAGCTGTAATTCGTAGCTGCAAGGACGACCAATGTAAATATATCAGCAACAAGTTACAAACTTTTTTTTTTTTTACTTAAATGTAATGTCAATCAGTTTAGGGGAGTCAGGAGGAGAGGTGCTGTGTCTAAAAAGCATTGCAAACATGAAGTGAATACATTGATTGGTATAGGCAACATCAACTTTTTCTTGTGCACCAATCGGAATTGAACTTTCATTTTTACTGGTGCAGTGACTGAGAAAAAGGCAGTGCTGAACATTTAGTCTATACACCTGGTGTTAAACATGTTGTATATCGTTAATTTTAATATTGTGGAGTCAATTTGTCCCAAACCTAGGTTTGATGGCTTCTGAATATGAATTGTTTGGAAATTTTGTTGCCTGATAGGTGCAAATAGCAACCTTACTGCAGCTGAAAGGTTCTCAGACAAACCCTGAACAGCTGGAGCGCTTGCAGTCAATGGTTCAACAAAAGAACAATGAAATTGAGAAACTTCTCGCGAAAGTGCACCAGCTAGAAAAATGTCAGGTATGTTCCTCCAAAACACAGATAATTGCTTGTATTTGTACTATTAGTTCTACTGTTCCTTGGTACAAAAATTATCTACAGAAAAATCAGCATGCTGCCATAGGAGTGTTTTGTGCTTTTTATTCTTGATTGAAATTGATTTCCAATTTTAAAATACTTACTTTGGCTAAAGGTGAAAAAAATAAAAACAGAAAATAAATTTCTATAACCTTCAGAAATGGAATCACACAGCAGATAGACACAGACTGAAAGGCAGGCCTGCTCTGTGTGACATAGCCCCCATCATAAGTGCAGGTCAGGCCCTCCCCACTCTACTACATGCAGTACAACACTGTGACTCCAAGTCTGTGACTGTCTCAGTGATAGTCTGTCCAGCCACTCATCAATCAGAGAATGGGTGACATGCTGGCTCTCTTGCGTTGCCTGTATTGCATCTCCACCAGCAATTGGGGGGTAACTAACGCTGCTCCGTGTTGTCACTGGATACTGATCAGATAAGACTGCATTGTATTTTGCGGTTTTTTTTGGTTTTTTTTAATAGGCTGTTTAAAATAATGCCCATGTGGTGTCTGCTGGGCACAGTGTGCATGTGAGCACTATTGGGCACAATGTGTGTGGGCACTGTAGAGCCAGACCACTCCCCCTCCTGTTATATAGGTTAAGGCAGCTGTGTGGGTTGCAAGTTCACAAGTCTGGGTAGATTGCAGGTCTCTTAAAGTGCAATTCTCTATCTCATGTAACTTTTCTGTCACCAGTGGGATGTCTCAAAAGAGAAATATAAAGTACACAATGCCCATGTGAATATCGCTCTTTCTTATTTACATATGACACCAAACTGCCTCCTAAGATGTCAGAAGAAGCACATTTGTTATTAATTATAATAGTATTTTCGATCTCTCTTTTAACTAAAAAGAAGAAAAATTGTCAGACAACTTTATTGTTTCATTTCTAGCGTCTATCTTTGCATCAGCTGCTTGGCGTGCGGGCTACTATGGAAACGACAAACAGTCATTGTTCAGCACCCGCTTTATGTTTGGTCTGGGAATACCAGTGTTTACCACGCATATATCATTTGAAATAAATTTACAAAAAAAAAGTAGCATTTCAACTCTCTGCGGATTTTAAATATTTTTTGGTGTAATACATGTATTTTAGAAAGGCTTGTAAAACTCTGTGACAAACTAGGAACTATAGAGCTCAAGTATTTTGTTTCTAACATATCCTTTTTTTTTTTCTGTAGCAAAATTGTGAAAATGGATCTATGAAGATCAGTACTGATATTTTGGTACAAGGTGATGAAGTCTATTATGTGGATTTACTTAAAATGAAACTTGAGAATTCCAGGTTTGTAATACGTTCATGCAACAGTTTCTTGAATACCTGATGAATACATTGGGAATAACAGGAATGTTTTTGTATTTTTAACTTGAAGAATAGAGGTGGTTAACATCTTTTAATAAACAGACCAGTTTTCATGTATTAAAGGTACTCTGAAACCTGTATCATCATGGATCAATTCGCAAATGCCTTACATGGGGTTTCTGAATCGGCTCCCCAGTGCAGGATCTCAGGACTACCTGTCAGGAGGCAGTCTCTGGAGATATCACATGGTGATATCACTGGAGCTACACCATCACATTGTGGTAGTACTGCACATTTTTGGAATGCTGCTTGCACAGATCACTGATGGACAGCCGTCAGGACATGATGCTCCTCCAAGGCCCCCTATCACATTTAGTCAGTGAAAACTGACAGAGTAACAGGGTATAACAGGTTATATTGCACCGCACCAAGTAGACCAATGTAACTCCCAAAATAAATATAATGAGAGAATGTATTCTCATATAATTATCGTATTAGTGGAGGGTGCACTCTCACACTATTTTTAAATCATGTACTATTAAAAAAAAAAGAGTAAGAAAAGTAGTTAAAGTGAGGAACTCAAATGGTCGTTATATTAAAAACCATTAGTCCAAAGCCACCAGGTGGCTATTGACTTATGGTCTCATTTATTTACTAATGATGTCTGAATAACTATATTTGTTATTATACAAACCTAGGGAAGGTATTACAGGTATTCCTCACTTAACGACCGACCTATTTAGCGACCATTCGGACTTACGACCCGTTGTTACGTCCGGCTCCGCCGCTCAGCAATAGGGGAAATTAATGACCTGTGCCCTTGCGACGGGACGTAACCACGCCCGTAGTACCCGCATAGTTTCTTTCTGAGCTGAAGAAGACAAGACAAGACGCACCTGATACCCTTGCAGTCTCCATTGTGCGGTAAGTTAGCTCTACAGTACTTGAAAGCACTTGGTTCTGAAGTAATACTGCAAGGACATTAACTAAACATAATATCTTTTTACTAAAGGGAGGAATATAAAACTGCATATGCACATGCTGATTTTTTATTGCCATGCATATGTATACAGTACTGTACTCACTTAGTGACCAATTCGCTTAACGACCTAGTCGTTGGAACGGAACTAGGTCGTTAAGTGAGGAATACCTGTATGTTATAATATTATGAACAGCGTGGAGGCTAGGTATTGGCTCACTACCTACCTTAACAGCTATAATTTTCTGTACAAATACATTCCATATTCACTTTTTAATATTTCACCAAGTTCTTTAATGGACTAATTTTTGGTCACAGATTTTAATAGTATATAATAAAAATTAGAGGGCAAACTAAAAAGAGAATACATTGTATATATATGTTTAGATGTTTGCACTTTTGAGGCTTACTTTATAGAAATAGAAGAATGTCACCCAGTGGCTATATTTTCTTGTAAGAATTTTCGATTGCTACAAGGAATACTCTTTAAAATAAAGCATCTCTCAGACATGGGTGTGGATTCCAAATTCTGCCTGTCACAAGGTGGACTGTGTATGTTGTAGTTAGGGTGATTGATAGCTTATGGTGCTCCCACATAGTTTCTGCTATACCTCTTTGCTTCACCATCAGCTGCTATTATATATTTTCTAAACCCTAGAATTTTTAATGTGAATGTAGTCTGGGGCTTGTAGTAAAGTACGTTTGATTATTGCAATGCACACATTTATTTGGATGTCATTTTAAAATATATTGTTACATCTAATATTTGCAGTAAGGAGATTGAGAAGATAAAAGATGAATTATCTCTACAAAGGATGAAAGCTTTAGCAGAAAGCCAACGTGTCCTGGAGCTGGAACGCAAGCTGTTTACTAACGATAGGCATCTTAAGCTCTCCCAGAGTGAAAACATGAAACTCCGTGTCAACTTGGATGAGCTGAAAATGAAATATGAACCTGATGGTATTAATCCCAAATCTATAAACTATATATCAGATAGGACAATTGAACTAGGCTCCTATGATACTTGCCAAGTTTCTGATTGCCTATCTAGATTTAATTCAAAATGTATCCAGCTTGAGACATAATTCCAGTAACAGACAGAAACATGTTCTGTAAAACATTGTAATGATTTGTTTTTACATGAAAATCGTAAAACCCTTAAAATATCTTGTTCATACAGCTGCATTGCTGTGGGTTGTTACATTCTTCAGTTTTAATAGCTTTGCAAGTAGTTATATTTTCACATTCCTCTGTAAGTTCCTATATTAAGTTGCGTTGATTCCCATAATATTTCTTTCTTCCAATCTGGGGGACGCTGCTACCATGGGGGTTGTAGCTGGGGAGTGTGGAGTTGGCACTTAACTAGTTAAACTGTGGCTACTGACAGACTCCTACCTTCTGCAACCTCCTGTAGCTAGTCAGTGTAGTCAAGTGCCCAAGGAGTTGGGCTGACTTTTATTTTGTTCCTGTTTATTTTATAGGCTGTTTTTTTTCCCACAAGGATAGTGTAGAACGAAGCTAGAAGGGGACAGCAGGGCTGCTTTACTTACAGGACTGCAGCGCTGTCAGGTAGTGAGAGCGGCGGTCTCACAGAAAGCGCCTATCTTCTTTGTACGATGCTGGCATGCGAGAGCGATAGAAGACGCGGCCACATCATTTCATGGGGACCGGCGCCACTCTGAGGGGCATAGAGCGCAAGAATCCAGAAGCGATTGCCGTCGCCATCTTGGAAGCTACCAAGTCCCTTCCTCAGAGAGGGGGGGGAGCTACATTGCACAATGCATTTTAAGGCTTTAAGAAGAGGCAGTCTGTTGGCTTAAAGGAGAAGCGCTGCAGACAAACTCTTATGAGCAGTCAGGAGGCCTCTGGACACTGCAGACAGGGAGTAGTCATTATAGAGCTCCCCACTGTCTTAATCGGCAGATTGGTTTCTTCCACAGGGCCAAAGCATCGGCTGGAGAAGGGAACTTTTGCAGTCAAACGCAGACAGACTTGGCTGCTGCTGGACTCCGTCCTGCCTGCTATACATTAGTCTGGATATGCTAAGTATTATTTAATCTTTATATTACACTATACTTGCTATATAAGATGAGTTATACTGTCTCTTACAACAGATATAGTATTGTAGTTACACAATTTAATATATTTGTACTCACTAAAAATGTGTATGTGTGTATGTGTATGTATATGTGTATGTATAGATATAGATATAGATATAGATATATATATATAGATAGATATATATAGATAGATATATATATAGATATATATATATAGATATATATATAGATATATAGATAGATGTCATAACAAAAAAAGATAAATATCTAAGATACTACTGGTGACTTCGTCAGGGGACAGTAGTATTCATAGGGGTCAATCTATACCTATGTGATTGTATACTATACTTTCTATTCCTATTCAGTAATCATGTCTGATGAGGGAAAATCTACTAAAGCTAAATTTTATAACTGTTCAAGATGTAAAATAAAATTACCTATGAGACAACAGGACCTGGGGGCCTTCTGCGGGTTTTGTCTCCTATAGCCATGGAGGAATCGAAGTTAGCAATGTCTTTACAACAGTCTGTATACTCTTTGGTGCAGCTCTTGAGCCACTCAGAAGGGACTTTATTAGAGGAACACCGCTCTACCTCATTAGTTGGGGTAGCCCAAATGGCAGTATTGTCTCAACAAGAGGAGAATGCAGGTGTAGGTCCAAGTGGCCCTCCATCCTCATTGGCTCCTTAAGGCCTTTCCCAGGGGGAACCGGCCTGATCCAGTGTTTTAGTTTGTGGTATAGATAAATTAAACCATTTTTTAGACTACCCAGGACCATTGGGGTCTAGAAACAAAAGGCACAAAGTGAGCCATCCTCTCTTCTTGATCTCTGACTCTGAGGCGTCATCAGAGGAGGAAGGGGAAATTCTGCATGAGTCAGATTTCCAGACACAGGTCTTAGACCTGGATGACTAACAGAAACCAAGGTGTTGAGGATATGGTTCTGGCAGTTCGGCGGACCTTAGATCTTGTAGACATTGACGAGCCTAGACCAGTTAACCACGGGCTATTCAAAAAGGTTAAAAAACCCGTAATTTATTTCCCCCCTTCTTTGGAATTGAGAGATTGCTGAATCGACCTGGTCTCAGCCTGATCGCAAAATGGTGGTTCAACATAGGTTTTTGTTCCTGTACCCGTTGCAGCCACATGACCTAGCACACTGGAAACAGGTTCCTAGAGTGGATACACCAGTGGCACGACTGGCGCGCCAGACTACACTTCCAGTTCCGGGCACTGGCAATCTTCAGGATGTCACTGATCGTAAGGTGGAAGTATTTTTAAACTCCACTAATGATATAACGGGAGCTTCCTTTATACCCATGCTGTCTTCTGCATGGGTTGCTAGGGCGATGGAAACGTGGGCTGACTGACTGGCAGAGGGATTGCAGGATTCGGACCTTCTTCCCCATGCTTTACGTCTTAATGAAGCTGCAGAGAGTATCTGCATGAGGCAGCGGAGAACGCAACATCCTTCTTATCTTTGATGTCAGCTACTGCGGTAGAGGCTAGAAGAATTCTCCACCTTCGGGCCTGGGAAGCTGACGAATCCAAAAGGACCTTGTAAGCCCTTCCTTTATCGGGCTCGGTAATTTTTGGATCAGAGTTAGATAACTTTATCTCTCAGGTGATGGGGGAAGAGTACTTTCCTTCCCGTGAATGAGAGAATGCCTCATACTCAGAGGTTTAGCTCCTTTCACCAGCATTTTCAAGGAGGGGTCCGCCTTTAGAGGTCAGACAAGCTGAAGTAGGCCTTCTGGGTTTAGAGGCCTCTCCCATAGAGGAAGGTCCTCAGCTGGTATCAGGCGCCAGGCCAGACTTCCGGGGAATCCGGCAGTCTGACTCACTCTCCGTGCGGGAGTAGGGGGGCGTCTGCAACTGTTCACAGAACAGTGAATAAAATCCTCTCCAGATCTCTGGATTCAGGGAATCATGGCAAGGGGATATATCGTAGATCTTTTAGGTCAGGCCCCTCCATTGGTTCTTGCAACTACCTTGCTCCTCGACCACAACAGAAGGCAAGCGATGTTGCACTGTGTAGATTTCAGCGGGAGTAATCTTCGCGGTCCCAGAGAATTAGAGATGCCAGGGATTCTATTCAAATCTTTTTTTTCCGTCGCCAAACCGGACGGTTCCTTCCATCCCATTTTGAACTTCGTCTCTAAATCTACATCTGAGAATAGACAGGTTTCGATTGGAGTCTCTTCGTTCACTGATGAATGGGTTTGAAAGGGGAGAATTCCTGGCGTCCATAGATTTTCGGGACGCATATCTTCATGTACTTATATGGGAAGGGCACTAGCCAGTGCTCTGCTTCACGGTAGGAGTGGCTCATTAACAATTCAGGGCGCTTCCTTTTGGCCTGGCCACAACGCCCAGTATATTTACAAAAATAATGGCTGCCCGCCTGGTGTATGGGGATGAGCAAAGTGCCCAATCTCGACGACTTGCTGATCAAAGCCCCCATCAGATCAGCTTCTTCAGCATTTACATCTCACTTTAGAGACCATTCAGCTTCACGGTTGGTTGATAAACGTCCAGAAGTTGCAGTTAATAGCAGTCCAGAGGATGATTTTCTTAGGTCTTATAATTTATACCAAAAGACAGAAAACTTTCCTTCCACATGACAAGGTTTGCTTGCTACAAGTCCTGGTAACCAAGGTCCTAGACAGTCACAAACCTTCCATGCTTCTTTGCATGAGGTTACTGAGCAAGATGGTCTCTACCTTCTACACAATCTCCTGTGGAAGGTTTCACTCGAGATGCTTCCAGGGGGATCTCCTAAAAAAAAAAAAGGGGTCAGGTTCATCTCTCCACTAGGAGCACCAAAGGATACTGTTGTCCCTAGAGACTCGTCTATCTCTCAGATGGTGGAGGAGTCAAGAACACCTTAGCATAGGCAGATCCTTTGCCCCGTGCTCCTTGATCATCTTAACGGATGACAGTCTAAAGGGCAGGGGTGCAGTGATGCTACATTTGTGCCTTCAGGATCATTGGTCATAAAGAAACAAAACTCCCTTCCAATAAATATCTTTGAGTTGAAAGGGGCTTAGTCCCTAATTCAGGGATTCCCAGTGCGATTACAATCAGACAATGCCACAGCGGTGGCATATGTCAACAAACGGGGGGCAAGGAGTCCAAGGGCAATGGGCATATCAGCCCAGATATTTGCCTGATGGTGGTCCTGCTGGCCATAGCATCAGCTAGACGAGTCTCAGAGTTTGGGGCTCTTTCCTGCAGGGAGCCTTTCCTGGTCTTCCGTGATGACAGGGCGGTGCTTCCTTTCTACCGAAAGTAGTTTCCGGATTTCACATTAATCAGGAAATAGTGGTGTCGGTGTTCCAAGATGCTTCCACAGGTTCCACCTTAGAATATTTAAATGTGGTCAGGGCATTATGTATTTATGTCCAAAGAACTTTGGATATTCAGCGTACGGACTCTTTTTTTTTTTGTCCTAGTCCGGGAAAAGAGGTTGGCCAGCTTTCAAGCAGACCATTGCTAGATAGCTTACCTTTACAATAAAACAGGCGTATCTTAGGGCCGACCGGACTGTGCCCTACCCACGTTACGGCACACTCCACCAAGTCTGTGGTGGCTTCCTGGGCTGCACGGAATGGGGCCTCGGTTGATTAGCTATGCTGAGCGGCCACATGGTCCTCTGTCCATACATTCACCAAATTTGATCAGTTCAGTGGGTTCGGATCCTCAGATGCTAGCTTTGGCCGTAGCGTGCTACGAGCTGGGCATCCAGGACGGTCCCTTCATTAGGGGGGCTGCTCTGGTACGTCCCCATGTTAACAGTGTCCACCAGATAGGAAGAGAGAGATAAAAGGATTTTTATACTTAAGATAAATCCCTTTCTCTGATTCCATCTGCGGGACACTGCGTTCCCTCCCTTCTGTTGTTCTGCTCTTTACTTCTTGGCTGTTCGATTCCCTTTCCTTGAGGGCTTTAGAATTACACTGACTAGCTACAGGGGGTTGCAGAGGGGAGGAATCTGTCAGCAGCCATAGTTTAATTAGTTAAGTGTCAACTCCACACTCCCCAGCTACAACCCCATGGTAACAGTGTCCCCCAGACAGGAAGAAAGAAATAGAGAGGGATTTATCGTAAGTATAAAAATCCTTTTATCGCCAATTTACTAGAGAATTGCAGGGTTTGCTAAATATAACAATTTTCATAAAAAGAATACTTAAAAGTTGGAGGATATTCCTGCAATGGCCTAAATTTATATATATTTTTTTTTCCCCCCATTTACATAGTTTTTAGTTGCAATTTTTCGTTAAGCTTGAATTAAAAGCATAACATGTAATATATGTAATTGCAACGTATCTTCAGTGAATAAGAGGTTTAACAAGATTGTTTGTTGTCAATACAACCAGATGTATAACATCAATATAACCAAGGTTTAGAAGCGAGTATATAAAATGACAATGCCTACTAATTTTCTTATAAGGAGAGGTGACAAGGAGGTGTCAAGTGGATGGGAATAGGGAGAGACAGGAGAATGGGGTGAGCATAAATATTTTAAACTGAACATTTTGGGGCTTTTCTTCCAGGATCTTCCAACACGCTCTGTTGTCTTCCCCTTTATTGTAAGTAGCAGGAGAGAGTTGAATCTGCTAATCTCTCTGACTGCGGAAATCTGCCACCTTCTACAGTGGTATTACACAGGCTGCCTGGTCTGGTAGACATTGCCCATAATGATCTAGGGACCACAACAGCAAAACCACTGCAGTTTCTTTAAAAGTTTAATTCTATTACAATGACCTCATTATAAAATTGTCTACTTTCACTGAACTAAATTTAAAAATGTAACTTTTTAGTGTGCTTCCCCTCAACTATTTTAAGTATTCATCTGTTTCTGCGAAGGACTACTGAATACTAAAGCATTTTTTCTTCTATAATAGAAATCCTTAAAATGCGGACTGAGAAGCGAAGGCGAGAACAACTTCCTCTAGATTGCCCGCTTGAAGATGCAGCCAGTGGGAACGGTCAGCATGTCAATACTACTGATAATGTCAAAGAGAATACAGCAGTAACATCAGAAAGTAATGCTGGTTCCCCTGAAGAAACACATGCATCTGCGACAGGGATGTATGCTGTACCTCCAAGACGAGACAAAACCAACACTGACCAACCTGTGAAAGAACGGAAGAGAGTAAGAATAGTAGAAGACCTCCATGACACCCAGGCTTTAAGTAAAAGAGACTGCACCCTAACGTCTACCTCCCCCAGGTCAGTGCCCCCTCCAATTCTTGAACACAGCATTCAAGAAAGACCTAGATCTTTCTTCTTTCGCTTTGTGAACTGCGCTATTCGTCTCTTTCTGTTCTTCTTAAGCTTTGCATGGTGTCTGTTTCCTGCTGTCCGGCTTCCCCGGCTTAAAATTTTCAGCGCTTTTAAAAAACTTTAAATCGTGCACATTTTTAAAAAGAATGGAGTGTTTTTAGCTTTAAGTGTAATGTTGTGATTTGATTTAACACGTGCATGTACACAAAATCATGTATGTCTGTTAATTCAGCAGTGAATGTTCAGTATTACTAATATTTATTTTAACTATTGATTCTTCTATAAGTTTCGCTAATTTAAAAAGCTGTTATTTTATATGTCTATTTGTATGCACTTTTTCTTACAAATTATGTTTTGTTAATGCCAGATTTACTTTTGTAAGCACAACCAGTGTTATGTACAACCTTACAAATGACTAATCTATGCACTAAAAGAGAAAATAGCATAAAACTTTAAATGAAATGTTGGTCTCTTCCCTTTTGCCTAAGATAGTAACAGTAAGGGAGCCACAAGGAATCTAAAGAGGGAGGGGGGGTGGGATGTTAAAGAAGAACCAAGCTGAATGCTCTACCTTTTTTTAACAGCAATTAGAAAGATAAGCAATTTAACAACATAACATTTAAGTTTAAAGTTTTTAATATTGTTTCTCTTTAAGGTGATGACATATTTTACCTCTGTTGTTAATGATGTCCCCAAGTTTTTAAAGATGAGTGCTCATGTATATTGAATATTTAACACAACTTTCAATGAGATGATCTATTACACGCATGGTCTGTTCAAGTGCATCTATCAATATGACATAATGTTCGATGGCTGCACATTTTAAAAGTAATGCAAAAGAAACATCACCACTTATTATGGTAAGTTGCACCGTATATTAGGAAGAGGAATACATTGGCATTATCCTTTTAATTAAACTAACACCTTACTTAAGAAATTGGGGGGTTCCCCTCTGGCAAGCCACTTTTACGCGAGGCGACAGTTGGCCTGCTTGGTCACTATGTGCTGGCGGGCAGTGTTCGTTCATAGCTCACAATAGATTGTTTTGCTTTACACAAAAAGGTGTGTTCCTGGGATCTAAAGCCCCCTATTTACTTAGAGGGATGCTTTCACTAAGAAGGAATTGTCCAGAACTGAACAACACCTTTAAACTAATGGGACAAAATGCATTATATACACAGTGCTAAAACCAATTTATTTTTCTGGCCTAGAAACCAGCTAAGTCCTTTAGACTGTATAGTATACATTCCTTTTTTTTTTTTTGTCCAAATTATGTAACCTAAGGTGTGTAAATATTGATGACGTTTACAGTTAGAAGATGGAGTGATGTGCCATTGATGTATGGCAAAGTTATGGTTAAACCTATTGAATTACCTCTTTATATAGAGAACAAAAATCTACTAGTGTCATTTGAAAGTGATAACTTTCTTGACTTTTGTGTCTACTCCATAACCACCAAATGAAGCAATTGTCAGTTACCATTAACTGTTACTAAACTGATCTGATTATTGCCTTAAATTTCCCAGTGATTTAAATTATGCAATTGCGCACACCCATTCATTTATTTACTTTTATGACATTTGTTTATCTGTTTCAGTTGGTTTACTTGAATTTTGAATCAATTGAACACTATTTAGATTTAAGTGCAACTTTTTTATTTTATTTTGGACTGAAAAAAAATTCAGAATGTATGCAGACACCCTGAACATTAGATGATCTGCAGTAAGATACAGATATATAAGTTATGGCTATTAAACTTATTCTATAATCAAAGACAGTCCTTAGTGAAAGGGCATTTTTAAACCTTAAACATATATGTAAAGGTTCCCACACCTTGGTAGAACTAAAGATATTTTGTTTTCTGCAGCGATTCCACACTTCTTGTTGCCAAGGCGTATTTTTGACTATTTAACGACTCGTAGAAGATGTACATGGCATTCAAAAGACTTTGCAAATAATAGTCTATTATTGATGAACTTGGTTGTATAATTTCCCTATCTAAAATTTTTTAGAATTTCAAATCTGCACTGATTGCAACAGCCTCTGCACTACTCCTGGGTACTATAATCTAAGTTTCCAACATATGACCAAGTTCTTGAGCTTTGGCATCCCCATGTTCCCCTGACACCTATTGCTTAGTGGGAGCTAAATTATGTAGTCAGAGTATAGCACATTATAATCATTCTAGGTAATAGTCCAAGAAACCAGAACTCCAACAAAGGCTGTAAGCATCACAGCCCTGACTCAGGAGCAGTGAATAGTCTCCAGCAATAACATCTAGTGCAGATTTTGGCTATGATGCAAATAGGACTAATATGGAATATTCAAATCAGGTACTCTACAAAGGGTGTGTGGCCAGTGTTCCAAAAGTGGAAAACCACTTAAGCTGGTTGGAGATAACACAGCTATTGATTGGGCGCATGTCACAGAGATCAAAGCTGGCTGTATATGTAAAGATCTGGACTGCAAGTATGGTCCTTTTTCATTCATACGGGCCTGACACCGCTAAGCGAGTATACCGCTTTTCAAATTTTGGCCAATTTTATTGGACAGATGATAAAATCTATGTTTCCCATTACCATGTGGCGAGGTGACCCTTTACTTTTTGTTCCATTCTGTTCAATGTGTCCTCCTAAGTATGTTTCCCAGATACAGATCTGATGTTTCTTACTTGGTCAAGCTAGACTGGCTGTTGTGCATATGTCTGGCCAGTTTATGGGAGAAAAAGATAGGGAGAGGGCTTTAGAGAAACTTCACGTATCCCACCAATAAAAGAAAAGTTCTATTTGCACTACATAGTGCTATGTCCTCCTTTAAAGAAGGTGGTACTCCCCTCCTTATAATTATAATATTTATTTTGATTGGCTGGCGTACATTGCAGGAGGGAGGCGGACTTTGCCAAAAAGGGTGTCCAGGATTGGATGTAAATGTCACATGACTAATAGTCAGATTATACGAAAATACTACAGGTGTAGCAAGCCATACAATTTATTTTTTTAAACTTATTTTATTTTTGTTTTTAACATTTGACCTATACAGAAATCATAAATGAAAGCGGTTACTTTAATTCCATATGTGTTGTATTTGCACTCAACTTTGTAAAAAAATACATATCCATAGTTTTTCTTTTATTTGTCTGATCTATTTTAAAATAAAACAAACTTTTTGTTGCTTGTATAAGAAAATTAGTTCCTTTTTTTTTTTGTCTTTTTTTAAAAAGCTATAGCAGTGTTCTTGTATTTAAGAAGTCTCCACGTCTAGCTTTCATGGGTTTATTTCTATATACCATTACCTTTATTTCCTTTTTAATTCCAATGATTCTAGGATCTTAAATACCATATGCCTCCGTAGTGCTAACGTCAGCATTTTAGTCACCAGAAAACAATGTTGTAATGCTCGCATAGTGACTCACACCAGTTTGGTTTGGCAATGTTCTTATAGCTGAAGCACTCTAGTGCTTCCTTTGTGACAAAGAAACTGCTGTGTGTTATCACTGGAACCTCAGAACACCATAATTTCCTGGCAGGAAACTGCTTTCTAAAAAGCCCATATTGTTGTCATCTTCACCTCTGATTTTTATGCCTGCTGTCTCCCTTAAGATTGATTCAGTAGACAGCCTGTTGGTGTAATGTTAAGTAACCAGACATGTATGTGTTTGTACATTTGGAAAAATTACAGTTGAGGAAATGTCACTTGCACTATATTTGGTTGGTTATTTTGACAATAACAATCACCCATTTAATTTAGTACAAGTTGTTCCTCCTCTCCTAAACTGGAATTTTATGGAACACTCAGTTGTCTATTAGAGCACGGAGAAAAGGAGGCATCATGAGTATCTTTATTTGTACATAAGATTTGCACTTTTTAAAGCTTGCTTTTCCAGAGCAAAAAGCCTCTACCTACATTTGAAACCATATTATTCTTCTAATGAATGTTCTTGTGCTTCAAGAATGTGCACAGCATCCTATAACGGAAACTTGTTGGCTGCATATGGTTTGTAAATAATCCCACTTGTTTTCTATATAGTCATTGTTTGGCCCCATTCTTGCTGTCTAATGTAGCTATTGGCAGCAAGTCTTGTGCATAGTACAAAAATAGTAATCATCCGTAGTCCAAGTGAAATCACAAGCGTCTTGAGTTGTGAAAAGCTTCTGGAACTTGCAAATATATACAACTTGCATCATTGGTTACAGTACAGCGTTTAGTCACCACAAGTGTCAGCCCAAAAGCTAATGATTTCTCGCAATGGTACAACTTAACAAATTGTTTGAATATTCTTACACTTGCATGACAGTTTGCTAACATTGGCTGTGCATTTTGTTTGACCCTTTTAAACACAGTTTATAATGGTAGTCATGTCCTCATTTCTTGGGTCTTCCATGTTTTTTTTTTTTCTTGAGGGGCGGGACTATTTGTTGTAAAGAAATACTAAATGGCTAATAGTATGTGAAATGGACAAAGAAAGTGTAGTGGATAGGGAGGTGGTGATTTTTCAGTCTAGTGTTGTGATGGCTAGATTTGATTTTATATATGACGAAGTGGTTTAGTGTGGTCAGATGAGTGTTTCAGGACACTGCAGTGTTTTATACAGCACGCAACTTTTTGAGAGAGAATGCACTATTGTGTGACAGAAACCGTGATTTCCGTCAAGTACAGGTCGTCTGGAGCACACTTTTATACATGAGAAAATGCAGCATTCTGAAACCTGTCTTAATACTCTGGGTTTGAGTAAATAATATAAAAGGAGTTTTAAGATAAAAAAAGCATGTTTTGGCATTGTTGGTTCAAGTGTTGATTAAAGTAGGGCTATTTGTGTGCAGAAAGTTATGGGTTAGGGTAAGTAACTGTAAACCTATAATAAAAGGGTCACTATGTAAACCACAAGATAATTTGTCTAAGACGATAATAATGCACATTTTTAAAAGTTACTATGCCTTGAGAGGTGTTAAAATATTTGACATTTTATATAACCTTGTACTTATGTGTGTGTAATTTTTTTTTTATTGAGTACTATATGATCCTTTTTATAATAGTGAGTTGCCTATTTAAGCTTATACAAGTATATCCCATGCTATATTACTATGTAGCTGCAGGGAAAGTTGTAGACCTGATTTCACCCCAAGACCGTGTACACCACTACATACGCATGCACACCAAGGCTTCTTGTTGGCTCATCTATGCTCCCTGTAGTTGTCCTCTGTGTCCTTCTGCAGATTAATGGCTATTCTCCAATCTGATGAAACCCTTCCTTCCTCCCTGACCAAACACACAGGGCAAGGGACAATCTAGAGCAACAATACAGTCTCCTGTACAGAGCAACCCATTGCCAGTACCCTGACACCTTCACAGTCTTTCACCTGCTCTCCTTCACAATAAATACTCTTTCTGGCTTTAATAGTGTCACCACCTCACTCCTACTCACCAATCACTTTTAATGGCCTGCCCAACACTCGCTGCACTGTGAAATGCACAGCTGTCTCTGATCGAAGTCTCACAGTCCACCATATTATACCACAAATTCCTCCTAAGATAGGAGATCCCAAAAATAAGTTTACCCATTTAATTTTGACTTGGTGGAAAGAATCATGACACTCCCACACTTTGGTGGTATTCTAGTTCTTGTTTAGTTATGGTTTAAATGCCATCTACCCTGAATATGTCCACTTACATATTTTGTCCGGTGGTACTTGTTATTGCAACATGTGTCTTACCAACAACGACTATGTAGACAAACAAATTCCGATTAGTAGAACAGCGACAATGATTAAATGCAGACTTACATTGAAATAGACAAAGGACATTTCCGACGACTCTCCATTCAGACTGCTAGAAATTGCGAAGATACTGCATGCTAGCACTTGAGTTGTCACAAAACAGAGCAACAGGGACAATTCTAAATTTAAAGCGGCAATGGCAAGAGCCTGCGCCTAACCCTAACCCTAACCCTTACATTAAATTTAAAACGGCAGTGGCAGGACCTGCCAACTCTACAAATTTAGAAATATCCATGACGCTTTTTTTTGTGACTAACAACTCAAGTGCATGCATGCAGTAGCTTCACAATTTCTAGCAGTCTGGATGGAGAGTCATTGGAAATGTCCTTTGTCTATTGCAATGTAAGTCTGCATTTAATCATTATTGCTGTTCTACTAATCGGAATTAATTTGTCTATATAGTCGGAATAACGTACCCAACCCATTCTGTCTTGGGAGTGATTGATTCTGTGTGGATGAATGGTGGATTTTGACAACTGGACCATAAATATGTCTCTAGATATTCAGATGGTAATTTCACATTCTACTTTGTGAGTTTCTTTAACTATAAGATATACTTTCAACAAACCAGTAGAGATAAGTTAATAAAGTTACTGCATCTATTTGTGTCAAAGTGGACAATCAAGCTGGTTGGAGATAACAGATAGTTATTATGCGCATGTCACTGAGATCAAAGCTGGTTGTATATGTAAACATCTGGACTACGAGTATAGTCCATTTTTATTCAAACAGACCTAACGTTGCAATGCACGTGTACCACTTTTCAAACTTTTTCAGTTTTATTTGGCAGATGATAAAATCTACGTTGCCCATTGTTATGTGATGAGATGACCCTTCACTTTATATCCAGTCTGTTCTATGTGTCCTTCCAAGTGTGAGAGAACGCTTTAAGGAGACTTCATGTTACTGGTTCTATTTTTGGTTTATATTTGTGTAGATGTTCTTACTTGTGTATTAATATTAACAAATGTATCACTGTCCAATTTAGGCATTTTTCTGAATTTACAATCGCAGATGACAATAACTTGGCTACATAATCAGTATATGCACAATGTTGACTTGCTTAATTTCGGCTAATCTATGAAAAATATTACATATAGTTAATGCAAATTGAATCGCCCTAGTTAGATTTCCTTCACATTATTGTATAGATTGCTCATTTTTTCCTAGCTTGTTGAGTGATGCAAATGCAAAACTTAGTGATTTCTCTCCAAAACAGTTATGCTGTGTAGAGGGGAAGACAATAGGGCTGTTCTAGAGACTGGTATTATTGAATCTTTAAGTTAGGAGAGTTTGAGTACAACGTCTTACAATTTATTGCACAAAATATGAGCTATTATAGCACATTGTGAGGTTTGTATGTAGGTTCATAGGGAGCAGTCCTTTTTAAGTGTGACTTCTAGACCTCATTGACCGTTTTACAACATGTTGGTATAACCTTCATACCTGGAAACTCTGCCAGATGCTGAGACAAGTACTTTAAGTGCGTCTCAAGCTAATGGCCAAACACTTACTCCATATTTGAGTTTTATTAAAATTAGAATGACTGTTTACCTGTAGGTCATCTGCTGAAGATCCGAACTTTGAACCGACAAAGACTGATGAGGAAAAAGACTTGAGAAAGTGTGAGAGGAAATCAAGACACAGAGCTGCTCCTGTCCTGCATGTGTCTTCAAAACCTTCCACAGTAACACAATGTCCACAGCAATGACACATTCTTTGTTTTTTGTAGCAATATTTCATTTAACATATTTTTTAACACACGTGAAAATCTAAATATGTATATATATATATGTGTGTGTGTGTGTGTTGGCTAAATGGAGCTGTTATATTTCTCTCTAAATAAGACCAAGCATAGTATCACCTTTCTCTTTCTTTAGATCATATGGCTGTTTGGTTTCATTTAGTAGAGCTGGGCTGGACAAACCTTAAGATAAGTGTCCAGTATAAAAACCAAGTACTGATGTCCAGCGTTCAGGGGGTCATTTCTCAGGCGCTTTCAGTGCACTTGGCTGTTGTCTAGATTTGTCAGACTGGATTCTGTACATATTTTCTCCATTTCTTCTCTTTTCTCATATCTGTTCCCAACATAAATACGTAGATTGTTTTCTTAGATTTTTGGCATCCTACCAATCACATTTGCAAACGGGTGTTTATACAATAAAAAGTAATACATGTAGACAAATAGTTGTTTGGGGGACTTTTAGTGGAGAATGCAGTTAGCCGCGATGTTCCGCCGAACATCTCTGCTGCGCACATTTTCAGCTACTATTGTACCTCAACATCACGGATTGTTACATCGCCACGGAGTACCTTAGACCATACTGGAGGCACTCTGCGGCTAAT
The DNA here is from genome assembly GCF_038048845.1 of Mixophyes fleayi. NCBI lineage: Eukaryota > Metazoa > Chordata > Amphibia > Anura > Limnodynastidae > Mixophyes > Mixophyes fleayi. The sequence continues at coordinate 285,762,686 of NC_134405.1, read as the reverse complement.
TAAATTCCCCCCAACCCCCCTTACATCCCGGGTGATCAGCAGCAAGAATGAGTTTTGGCAGCTTGAGCTATGTATGGTCCACTTTACTGGAAGGTGAGCTAGCCTTAAGTATGATTTGGTCGATATCAAATACTTTTTCTAAATGGTCTTGTTTATTAAATGAATAGTAAACCTTCATTTGTTTTCATGAAACTTACACATCTAAATGTGCCTGCTTACTTTAACTCTTCTGGATGTATGCAGGGATCCTTGTAAACATACATTAAATGTAACCTGTTGGCTTCACTGCCGCCACATAATTTGTCTTCAAAATAATTATCTTTAGAGCATATTGCCACCTGACACACCAGGCTTTCCTTTTTCTTTATGCAAGTGAACGTTGGATTAAATTTAATAAAAGCCCATTTCAAAGTTGTTGTTTTTTTTGTTTTATTTTTCCCTGATAAAATCCAGTATTGTACATTTCTTTCAATTTGGATTTCTGTTAAAATCGCTCAAAAAAACAATAACGGGTAGACCATCAGAATTCGCCTGCTTCACCAACACTTCGCTATGATCCGGGTCCGATAATGTTAAATTAGCTGTGTGTGTTAATGTTAATACAATAAAAATATGCAACATTATCCAAAACTAATTGAAATGCTGTATATAAATGTATGTTTAAAATATTCATAAAGTATTGATTTTACTCTTATGTAAACGTTTTTTTTTGTTTTTTTTAAACATGACATTTTGTTTTTGCTAAATCTAGAATGAGCAGGTATTCTTCTCTAGCCATATCATGTGCATTCCTTTTGTTGTGATTTTTATTATGTTTCATTGATGTAGACACCATACTTTCTGTATTAATTGTGAAGATTTGTATCGGTGAACAACTTTTTTTGGTCAACTTCTAACCAAAAATTTTTTACAAGACAAAAAAGCCTGATTTTATAAAGTTGAACTGTGCTGTATGTATAAATAAAATATAGAGTTGCAAAATTCTGTTGTTGTTTTTTTCAGTTTGTGTTTATATTCTGTAAAATATAAGTGGTACGTATGTTGTAAGAGAAATCTTCTGTTTTGAGTACACTGCTACATCACAGTTGGGTCAGTCCTGGTTAATTTTAATCTGCCCACTCTACTCTTTACTTAACCTGTTGTTTGCAATGAAGTGTCCTACTCAAATAAACCATTCTATTGCGGGAAGTGCTAATTTTACTGTATGTGACGATACGAGTGGAAGCCTTTAAAACTATAGTTGTAGTGGGAAAATGCATCCTGTGTATCGATGGGTTGGGTACGTTTTCACGATGCTGACAAATTCAAAAGCCTTGAGTCCTACAAAAGAAAACCGATTTTGTGAGAAATACTAATTCAATCTAAACAGACTTACCTGAACACCGAATGTGCAGCTTTCTGAGGGAACCGCCATGCTGACAGCCAGGGATTCTGAACACACAGTAATCCGGCACTTAAGTTTAAAGTAGCTAAGCCTGCGGGGTCCACACATTGCCACTTTAAATGAACATTGATGTCAGTCGCACCAACGTTAAACTAAAGTGCCGGATTCCTGTGTGTTCGGAATCCATGGCTGTTCCTTTGGAAAGCTTGCACATTTTTTCTTTTGTAAGACTCAAGGCTGTTGGATTTGTCAGCATCGTGAAAATGGTTACCACCAGGATCAACTTACAAAGCAAGTAAATCCACTATTGACCTGTTTTAATATGAATTCATTATTACTGAGATTTGTATAATTTACTCATCAAGATAAACAAGTCCATGACGGGCCTTTACATCGGAAGAGCTGCCTTTTACCGGTAGAACATGGTCTTTGCTTCCTATTGTACCTATGATGTTGCTTCCAACAATGTTGTAAAAAACTATTCTATAAAATGTGTGTATCAATAATGCCTCTCGGAACACTGAGCAATTTGTTACACACTAAATCGGACAGTGTCCTGGTATATTTCATACTAGATATATACCTGTGCCTACAAGGATGTAGTTCTACAAGAGAATTGTCAGGGTGTGACTGGCTGCCTTTGTACACTTCTTCTGTCTTGCATTTGTTGCTTACATCTAACACAGCAAAGGGCAACACCTCCCACCGGTATTCGGCAAAACTTGCCTTTAAAGAGGTTGCCGTTTAATTTCCCCTGCATAGTTGCCGAATATCGGCGACTTGCAAAATCCGCATTTACCACCAGGGGTAAATTTATCAAGCTAGGGGTTTGAAAAAGTGGAGATGTTGCCTATAGCAACCAATCAGATTCTAATTATTTGGTACATTCTACAAAATGACAGCTAGAATCCGATTAGTTGCTATAGACAACAGCTTCACTTTTTCAAACCCGCAGCTTGATAAATTTACCCCCAGGTGTTATGAAGCATTAGAGGTGTAAAGTTATGCACCATCTAGAGCATAATGAGCTAATTTATTTAATACACGTAACACATCCCATATATAATAATTCTATATGTATATATGTAATTCTAACATGTTTACTAAAGTCTAGAGAAACATTCTATGTCAATGGTTAGAAAAGATATCTGATAATATTGAATCTTCATGTTCTGTTTGAGATATCCCTATTTTTGGAGTGAACAGGACTATAATAACCCATCACACTCAGATCATCAGATGTTTGTAGCAGCAGAGAATATTTCAGGAAGTTAGTGTGCTGAATATTTGGGAGGTGGTGACTTTAGTGTGTGTGTAAATGAGACCAGGGCTGTAAGTAACAAGAGCAGTGTCATAGTGAAAGAAGGCAAATGGAGGGGCAAACAGGAAGCCACCCCGAGTGAGTGTGGTAGGGAGCAGTTTGTTTCATCAGCACTGTAGTAATATGAGGTTCTTCATAAACTGATGCAGGAAGCTTGTGGTGTTACCTCTGTATGAAGCAAAGTTCACACATCCATCTTTTTATTTATTATAACTCGGAGGTATACGGTTGTGAAAGAAATATTAGGAAAATTGATGTTTCATTTCACATGCTGAGAAAGCAATGACACTTAAAAGCATTTGAATGAAGTTCTTCCACACGAGTTATACCCCATTCATACTGCACCAAAATCCCGGGTTTTTGCCGGGGCGAGCTCAAACGACCCGGGTCTTGGTGCAGTATGAATGGTACAAGTCAAAAATCCCGGGATTTATCGAGGGATAATTCCCGGGTCGGACCTGGGTTGCCTGCACTATGAATGGTGCAACCCGGGTTTTTCAACCCGGGTTGCACAGAAAACAAGCTGATTGGCTGTCTGCCTGTCTCTGAAGGATGATGTCATCGGTGGGAGCCCGTGGAAGATTCGAGAAGGAGTTTAGGAGAAATGGTGGTTGGTGGAGTGCAGATCAAGCTGAAGCAGAATCGGAGTTTGTTGGAGAAAATTGCTTTTATTTCACTGAAAAAGTGTGTATTAACAGCCACCCACTTTTGCATCATCTTTATGCGTCAAAAAAACAGTCACTTTTCAATGACACCACCATTTTTCAGCCAATGAAAACTGCTCTGGTGATGACTCCCACAAATTGCCAGGGCACAGACTTGTGCAGTATGAATGGGGTCAACCCGGGAAATTCTCGGGTCCGAGGTGCAGTATGAATGGTGTTTCTGAGCTGGGACGCTCCGAGCCCCGGCTTGAAAAACCCGGGATATTGCCGGGGCTGCAGTATGAAAGCGGTATAAGTGATGTGTTTCCGGAACAGGGACTGTGGGCAGTCTCTTCTGTCCTGTCGTGTGTGCAATTCTGTAGCTGCCTAAATATGGCAACAAAATTGTTCAGAGGTCACTTGATCAGGATTACTCTTCTAAATATACACCTTTATCATAGTGTTTACCTGATTGTAGATATTTGATATAATATATGCATGTTGGGACACTAGATGGCAGTGGTGTATAAGGAATAGATAAGTCCTTTCAACTCCATATAATAATTTGGACACTAAAACAGTTGGGAGTGTACATATTTAATGTAAGGAGTGCCGGTTTAAATGGATTTGTAAATGGTTTTTCAGACTTCCTTTGACGCTATGATGGTTAAACATTATCATTATTTCTGAGAGTCTTCATCCTAGGAATATTACATGTATGGAATCTGAATCTGGGGAAAAAATAGCTACTGTTACTAGCTGAATATGTCATGCATGCAGATTTTTATCTCCAAATGCTTCTTTCTAGAAACACTGCTACACAATAAAATGGGAATTTTGATGCAATGGCAGTATAAGTGAGGATGTAGGTTATTTTAAATGAAATTCATCTTTCCTATCTTTGTTCCTCCCTGATTCCATTAGCTGGTGATATATCCTCTAATCCAGGTCCCCCTGACTTCCCCCCCACACACATATATCTGAACACTACTGAAATCCAGCAAACCTCAAACACATCGCCTGTCTCCCCTCTCTTCCAAAGTCCTTTAAATGTGCCCTTTGGAATGCACTCTCTGTAACAAAATTACCTCCATGCATGACCTCTTCCTCTCAAACAACCTCAACCTTATGGCAATAACAGAAACATGGCTTATTCAATCAGACACTGCCTCAACTGCAGCCCTTTCACATAGTAGCTTCCATTTCACCCAGACCTGGAGGCAAACAGGGAAGTGCGGTTAGACTACTTCTCTCCCCACAGTGCACATTCACAGTTCTACCCAATGTCCCATTACTCACGTTCACATCTTTTGAAGTACATACTGTTAGGATTTTTAATACATTCTCTATGCGTATCGCTGTGATCTAACGCCTCCCTGGACCCCACCAGCAATTTCTTGAACATTTCTAAGCACGGCGCCCTTCTTATCTTCTGACATCCCTATTGCTAATCCATGTTCTAATGCTGCTTCATATCTGCTCTCTCTAACCTCCTCACTTGACGTCTCTCAGTGGATTGAATCCACTACTCATTAGGATGGTCACTGTCTTGATCTTGAGCTTCAAATTCTGAAAATAAAACCTTTTAGATTTTCTTTAATGTTGCTGCTTTTTATTGATCTATAATTTTATATTTACATGTTACTGTTCTTAACTATCATTATTGTACTGTATTGCTGTACCAAAACATTGCTGTGTGATAGGATTGCTTAAGTGTAAATATGAATTATTTAAAGACACAGGACTAATTGGGGGCCGGGAATAGGTATATGTATTAAATGTGAATAATCCTAAAATCTAATGGCATTGCATGTTGAGGGGATTAGGTTTATTAACTGTTTATGCTATTTAATGTTGGGACTGATGGTCCGTTTTGTATGTGTGATTCCACTTGTGTAAAGGAAATATATTCTCAGAGCAAAATATCAAATTTAGTTTGATACACATTAATTTTATTGTCTAAACTTCAAATATTTAAATGTTAGAAATACAACATATTCTTAAAGTATTTAAAATAGAAAATAAACATGTTAAAGTGGAGAAGTATTGTTATTAGTCCCTTTTTTTGTTTTGTTTTATATTTGACAAACATCAGTATAATAAATCCTTTTTTTCTTTGGCACAGGTGAGTGCAATAGCACATAGACTTTATATTGCCCTTAACTATCACACAGTGTACACTATGGGTATATTTCCCCTCTTCTTTTGGAACACAAATAATATAACGAAAAGAGATACTCTGATCTCTGAACTTCTCATGCTCACATTTATGTCTTTTGACAGAGAAAAGACAGAGAAATCATGTCCTATGGGTAAACCATTTGTTCCATGTGGAAACACTAAAAATCAGAATGATTTTGGGTAGCTGTTTATTTTTTGTTGACTTTTGTGACCATTTTATCTTCAGCCTCATTGATGCCTTCATATGTTTAATACTTGGCTGCTAAAAAAAGTGGTTTCCTTTCCCTGTGTGAACTTCAGTGCATGTTTGAGTGCCAGAGAAGTAGGACCTATGACCTGCTGTGCTGCAGCCATTTCCTTTTTAAATATTACCTATTACGTTTTTAGAAGGTGTTTGTGCTATAGGCAGCACATACACCGCTTATGTAGCTTTTTCGGCTTGCTATACCAGAGAGCAGCAGCCACGAGCAAGAGGAGGCTTCTGCAGGGATGTTTCTGATAACAGCACGGAGTTAGGAGACTGCTGCTACCCTGAGACATTCAGACACCAGCACTGCCTTCTGGCCAAGTACCTTTTTCTGTCATTTTTCACACTGTACACAATATTATTATAGTGGATATATGTATGCTGTTTGCAGTAAACATTGTGCCACATAAATCATCACCGTTTCTGTACCTAGGTTTGCTATAGGAGTATAGGCTGGAACCTAGGTGCGTGTGTGTGTATATATACTTATTTTTGTGGTTGGAAGGTACTGTGGTGTATGTCAAAGACAAAACAGTATTCTCTAAAAGTTATTTTTCTTTCCTTTTCTGGGGGTAAAAAAAAGAACACAACTACTTATCCCTGAGTGTGGCTTTTGCGTTCTGCCTCTTTTGCTAGACAGGTGGCAGGTAATAGGGGCAAATCATTAGCTTGTTATGTCAGACAAGGGAAAAGTTTCGCAGTTAATATATGTATGCTATTGTTTTGGAGTAAACATTGTGCCACAAACACATTTCGTACCTAGGTTTGCTAAAATACGCTGGGACATATGTGCATGGGTGTATGTATGCAGGTGCAGATTGGGAACGTAAAGTGGCCCTGGAAAAAATTATTGAAGTAGCCACGTGGGTGGGACCAAATCAACTGTAGGTGGAGCCAATACAAAAGTGTGAGGTATTTAAAAGTACTGGAATTTGGTTGTAACAACATTTAGGAAAATCTAGATGTGATTTCTTAAGCAATGCAGGGAAAAGCTGCCAGTCCTGTGTTATAAAAATACATGAATCCATTTGCATTATCTGTGACTGGTTTATGTCTCTGCTCAATCTTGTTTAGTTGCCTACTAACACATTCTTCCAAAATTCCCTTCATAGAAACATACTCGACTTTGGTTAATAAGTTTAACTATTATGAAACATGTTGACACAATCGTATTTGATTATTCTGCTAGAGCAGCATATGAACAACTCACCTTACTGTTGCATTTTTCCCTGACATCATGGGGTAACCGTCAAATCTCTCTATAAAATATATATATATATATATATATATATATATTGATAATGTGTGTGTGTATGTATATATAATCTCTCATACACTTTTGCAAGTAACTTAAGTGATTGATTTCACCCCCGTGTGTATCAAAAATGCATTTAAAGTAACTCTTATAATAAATAATTAATGGCTTTCCAGGTGTTATCGAAGAGAAACAGGTGGTAAGCGATTTCATTGCGCTTGTGATTTCCACTGCTGTTTGATTTCAAATGCTGTTTGTTTAAAGTGTGGAGTTAGATCCAGTAAGCAGTTGAATCCAGGAAGGGGTTTAATCTGGTAAGTGGCTAAAAAAGGTTAGTACTCTCTAGTTCACTGTAGGCTATAAGAAGTTAGGTTAACCATAATAAGATGAGTGGTAGCAGACTTGATGATCTCACTCAATGCATATCTTGTCATATATATGCACACTTGGAGCAATTGTTTCAAAGTTTATACCTCTGTGAGAAATTTGTCTCTTTGGAAGCCCAGGTAACTGATCTAAAGCAGACCATTGCAACATTGAGAGCGCCAACTTAGAGCAGAGTTTACAGCTCACCATTGATGAGTTAACTGAGCAGGGACAGAGGAGGATGCACTGGTAGCCAGGCCAATTCTGAGCTAAGCAATCCCAGCAGATTTGCCAGATTTGCTGAAGATACTGTGGAAGGCAGTTCAGAATTGGCAGAGTTGGGTGAGGCTGCTTCCTCTAGCAACCAGGGGAACGGTCTCTCCAGCATAGAGGGGACTAAAGTTACTCAGGGACCCAGGCAGATTGTGGTGGTAGGGGATTCAATTATTAGGAAGGTAGGTAGAGCAATCTGTTACCGGGACCAGGCATGCCGAACAGTGTGTTGTCGCCCGGGCTCGGCATATTGCGGATCGGGTGGACAGATTGTTGGGAGAGGCTGGGAATGACACTGCGGTTTTGGTGCATGTTGGCACCAATGACCAAGTTAGAGGAAGAAGTGGTGTCCTAAAGAATGATTTCAGGGACATAGGTCGCAAACTTAAGGCAAGGACATCCAAAGTACTATTTTCAGAAATACTACCAGTGCCACGTGCTAGTCCAGGAAGGCAGCGGTAGATTAGGGAGGTTAATGCGTGGCTAAAAGATTGGTGTAGGAAGGAGGGTTTGGGATTTTTAGAGCACTGGGCTGATTTCTTGGTCAGTTGCCATCTTTATTGTGGAGATGGTGCACCTGAATGAGGAGGGGGTTGCTATGCTAGGGGTGAGGATGGGTAGAAGTTTGGAGGAGATTTTAAACTAGGCTTCCAAGCAAGTATTTATGGAATAGACATTGAGAGTAGTAAGGAGGTATTTAACAAGAGACAAGGGGGTGGAGGGGGGGGGGGGGGAAGCATAGCCGATAAAGAGAGGCCATTTTTAAAGCAAAAAGAAATACCTAAGGGAGGCAATAGACTTAAGTATATGTTTGCAAATGCAAAAAGCCCGACAGGTAAAATGAGGGAGTTAGAACTAGTAGCAATGAATGAGCAGTATGATATTATAGGTATTACGGAGACCTGGTGGGATGATATACATGACTGGGCAGTGAACTTAAAAGGCTATTCTCTCTTCAGGAGGGATAGGGTAAAAAAAAGGGGAGGAGAAGTATGTCTTTATATTAAGCCAGAGTTAAAACCAAGTATTCAGGAAGTTATTTACGAGAATATTGGTGATAGTATAGAGGCATTGTGGGTTGAAACATCCAGCGGAGGAAAAAGTTCATAGAAGTTGCTGATAGGGATATGCTATAAACCGCCAGATATTAGTATGATTGAGGAAGCCCAACTTCTACAACAATTTGAAAAGGCTACACAACTTGGTCAAATTTTAATTATGGGGGATTTTAATTATCCGGACATTGATTGGAGTACTGAGACCTGCGGAAATAGGTTTCTGAGCACGATAAAAGACCATTACATGTCCCATTTAGTAGAGGAACCAACTGGGAACCGGACTATACTGGACCTAGTAATAACAAATAATGTAGACGTAATATGAAATATTCAAGTAAGGGAACACTTGGGAATTAGTGATCATAATATGGTCTCATTTGAAATTAGTTTCCAGAAGCAGCGTTATAGGACTTTAAACTTTAGAAAGGCAAATTTTAATATGCTAAACAGTCTTTAAAGTGCATAGACTAGGACAAAGGTTTTGAAGGAAAAAATACGGGAGAAAAGTGGGCTGTCTTTAACATATTGTTGGAAACATACATGTATAAGTTCATTCCTATTGTCAGGAACCCCTCCAGCCAGTACAATAACACCCGGAGTCTGCTCTGACAATCTGGTGTTTACTGGAGCCCCTAGTGGTGGGGACAGACTTGGCCGCAGACTACAGAGGGTCGTGTAATGTGTACCAGCTGTGGAGAACCCAGGAGCAGAGGGTAATGGCAGACAGCGAATCCAGAGAACAGGCCGAGGTCAGCGGTCATTTGCTAGATAGAATCGTCAGAAAACACGCCAGGGGTCGAGGTCACGAGTAAATCAGCAGAAACGAAGGTACAAGCCAAAAGATTAAGGGCACAGGCAAAAGACAAATCCAGAGGTCAGGCAGGGGTTAAACACGGCAAACAGAGTTCCAAAGGTTAAACACCAACAGAACAGCAGCAGGCGCCAACACAGGGATCTGGAAGCTATAACCGGCAGGGAGGCTAAGCTCTCCCTGCCTTAAATACTACCAGCAGCCAATCAGAGCTTGGCTCTGAAGTATACACAGCCCCCTGCATAATTTAATTATATTCATTAATTATCCCGCAGGCTAGTGGGGCCGATGTGCGCACGCGCCCAGCTTTCTTTCATTGCCGGGACGCGGCGCTGAAGAGGAAGCGTCCGACCATTGCCTTGGCAACGGCCGGGTCACGGCCAGAAATGACGTCCCGGTCATCAAGGTGACGGCCGGGGAGCCCAGGAGACGAGTCGCGGCGGCGGTGAGTACCACCGCAGCTCATAACACCTATGGGAAACAAATGTAAAAGAATTAAGTCTAAACCAACATGGCTAAATAAAATGGTAAGGGAAGAAATGCAAAGGAAGAAGTGCGCATTTAAATTGTTTATGTCTGAAGGGTCAGAGGAGTCCTTCCTTAGGTACAAGGAATGTAATAATACATGCAAAAAGTAAATTAAATTAGATTGGCTTAATTAGAAAATGAAAAGCAAGTTGCAAAAAGAAAGTAAGACAAACCTCAAAAAGTTTAAGTATGTAAATGGCAAAAGGATTAAAAAAGATAATATAGGACCCCTAAGAAATGAGATGGGTGGATTGATAAATGATACTAAGGAAAAAGCAGAGGTATTAAACACTTACTTTTCTTCAGTATTTACTAGAGAGGAACAAATGGAATAATACATAAAAATGGATATTAAACTATACCATTGATTAATACTTGTCAGAGGAAGAAGTCCAAAGTCGACTGAAGAATATTAAGATCAATAAAGCTCCAGGTCCAGATGGCATACACCCAAGGGTTCTTATGGAGCTAAACTCACTAATAGCTAGACAGCTATTCTTAATTTTCAGAGATTCATTCTCATCAGGCTCAGTACCAAGGGATTGGCGAATAGCAGATGTAGTGCCGTTGTTTAAAAAGGGAACAAGATCACAACCAGGGAATTATAGACCTGGAAGCCTGACATCAGTAGTGGGGAAACTACTGGAATGTATATTAAGGGATAATATTCAGGATTACTTGGTACGCAATAAGATTATTAGTGGGAATCAACATGGATTTGTGAGGGATAGGTCATGTCAAACTAATCTAATTAGTTTCTACGAGGAAATTAGTGGGATCTTAGACCAGGGCAGCACAGTAGATGTGGTCTACTTAGATTTTGCAAAGGCCTTTGATACAGTGCCACACAAAAAGTTGGTTTACAAAATAAGGGAACTGGGTCTAGGAAACAACATTTGTACTTGGATCGAAAAACTAGTTAGAGAAAAGGGAACAGAGAGTTGTGATAAATGGAACATTTTCTAATTGGTCAAAAGTTTTAAGTGGATTACCTCAAGGTTCTGTGCTGGGGCCACTCCTTTTTAATATATTTATTCATGACCTTGGTGATGGTTTAGAGAGTAAAGTTTCTATTTTGCAGATGACACTAAACTCTGTAAGGTAATAAATCAGAGCAAGATGTAGCTTCTCTACAGAGGGACTTTAAATAAACTGGAGGATTGGGCGGCCAAATGGAATATAAGGTTTAATATAGATAAATGTAAGGTTATGCATTTAGGGATCAAAAAACAGAACGCAATCTATAAATTAAATGGAATTAATTTAGGAGAATCTATAATGGACAAGGATTTGGGAGTGCTCGTAGACAGTAGACTTAGCAATAGTGCTCAATGTCAAGCAGCAGCTGCAAGGGCAAACAAAGTATTGGCATGCATAAAAGGGGCATAGATGCAAGGGAAGACAGTGTAATTTTGCCACTGTATAAATCGTTGGTAAGACCTCCTCTTGAATATGTAGTACAGTTCTGGGCACCACTCTATAATAAAGATTATTTGGAACTAGAAAGGGTTCAGAGAAGGGAGACAAAATTGATAAAGGGTATGGAGTCATTAAGTTATGAGGAAAGGTTAGCCAGTTTAGGCATGTTTCCTTTAGAAAAGAGGGGTGTAAGAGAAGACATAGATCCTCTGCACTCACCATGTACAGACTGGGGTGCAAGAGGGGGTTGCCCACATTGTATAGAGAAGAAAACAGGGATACTCTGCACTCTCCAAACACATAATTAATGCTGTACCAAGTACTGTTCTATATTATAAACAGGGAATGTTAGTTCCACATATTGCAATATATGTTAAGCTTACCAACTCACGCCAAAGTCTTCCCATTCTGGTCAGTCCTAACATGATCAAATGCTATGCTATTTTATCTGGGCTTAAGGCTTACCTGCACACAGCTTTTAAAGGCAAGTCTTTCCCAAGCACTAGCAGCCATGGGAGACCTGGGACTCACCTGACACAAGTTGGAATTAATGTAAAGAATGGAGTGCAAGAGTCATGGGACTTGCATTGTATAAACAAAAACGGACATAGAACTATATACAGGACACGCGGTCACCCCCTAATGTTAGAGGAGAGGAAATTTTACAACCAGCAAAGGAAGGGGTTCTTTACAGTAAGGGCAGTCAAGATATGGAATTAATTGCCAGGGAAGGTTGTGATGTCAGATTCAATAGATATGTTTAAGAAAGGGTTAGACAAATTTTTAGCGGAAAAGTGTATCCAGGGATACAACCGTTAATTAAAATGAAGGATAGTAGTGGATATATGGTAAAAATAGGACTGCAATATTGGGTCTGGGGGGGATTTTCACAATTGAAACAGATTGGTGGTTGCTTACTCTGGATCAATTTCAACTATAAGTGCAGGATCGCAGGAGATCCAAAATAGGTTAAACTTGATGGACTGGGGACTTTTTTCAACCTCCTCAACTATGTTACTATGTAAATGCTTTAAGCTTCTGCTTAAAAATGTGCCCAGTGATTGGGGGGTGGTTTTAATTATTAACAGTGCAGTGAGCGTTTGCAATGAGATCAGTACAGTGGGGACTGACAATGGTTAGCTGGTGATATAGTAAGTGCAAAGGAGGCAGGATTAATGACATTGTCAGTGAAATGGGGAATGGCTATATGTTCAACAAAGTGATCTGAGATATGGGATAAATGTACTAAAGTATCACCAGATCTGGATTAAGGCTCAGGGAGGGGGCCCGAAGCACTTAAGACAGGAGGGTTATCATTTTAGACACATTTTTGTTAATTACACAGGCAATACAGTGTGCACTACTGTAAAGTGCACGCAGCTCTGTCTTCAGAAGCAGTACTGTGTGAAGCAGGATATACCTCCCAACTGTCCTTGCAGTCGGACCAAGTCTTGACTGTCTCGCTTAGTCACCCAAATTCTGGACTGTCCTGACAGATTCCGGACAGCTGGCAGACTGTCTTGCTCTCTCCTACCTGTTCTTTTCACTTTCATCACCTGTGGCTGCTGGTGTCTTTAGAACAGCTGCAGCTTGTCTGGATCCTGGAATGTTGAATGCCCTGTTTGGGGGGAAAAAAAATGGGTACATGAAATTTAGAAAACTCAAACCAACCCCGGCAAATCAATAACACCCACATTCAATAACTAGGCCTCCTTCTAGCCCAAGCATTAAAATAATAGTACTTACATTTAATAATTAGATCTATTTCCCCCCAACCAGCCCTGACATTATATAATTAGTATACATAGTTAATAAATGGACCTATTTACCTCCCTTCAAGTAGCCCCAGCAATATGATAATAGCATTTACATTTAATATATAAAACCATTTCCGACAACCATCCTCTGCATTAAATAATTCATATTTACATTTAGTAAACTGCCCTCCTACCCAACCTCAGCCCCATATTCATTTAATACCCCTAAACCATACCAGCATTAAATGTCCCATCACCTCACCTAAAATTTTTAATTTAAATAGCCCCATTACCTCACATTTCAAAAAAATAGAATAACACCAATTAAATAATTAGCCCCGCCTACACTCCATTAAGGGCCTGATTTATTAGTAAAGTAAAAAAAATTAGTAACTTTGCACCTTGGCAAAGCCATGTTGCATTGGAGGGGGAGGCAAATTTAAAATGCGATGGCAGATTTATAGTTGGGGTAGGGCATGTCCTAGATCAACTTTAAATGTCAGCGTTCAAGTAAAGTTATCAAGTATTTGTTTCCTACATGAAAAAACAGCCAGTATTTATCTTGTGTGCAAAATAATAAACTAATTTACACCCCTTCATCATCATCATCACCATTTATTTATAAAGCGCCACTAATTCCGCAGCGCTGTACAGAGAACTCGCTCACATCAGTCACTGCCCCATTGGGGCTTACAGTCTAAATTCCCTAACAGACACAGACTAGGGTCAATTTGTAAGCAGCCAATTAACCTACCAGTATGTATTTTGGAGTGTGGGAGGAAGCCGGAGCACCCCGGAGGAAACCCACGCAAATACGGGGAGAACATACAAACTCCTCACAGATAAGGCCATGATTAGGAATTGAACTCATGACCCCAGTGATGTAAGGCAGAAGTGCTAACCACTACGCCACCGTGCCTCACATCCACATTATATTAAGACTCCCCCCTCCTTTTCTTTACATATTCATTCCCTCGCATCTCTGACTTTGCCTCCTCATGTCTCTCATTGCTGCCGTCTAGTTCTCATTGCAGCCCCTTTCCAAAGCAATTTTTCCATAGGTTCAGCCCCCTCCCATAGTAGATTTCCCCTAGGTGCAGCCCCTTCCCATAGTAGTTATCCCCTAGGGGCAGCCCATTTCCATAGTAGTTTTCCCTGGGTGCAGCCCCCCTGCCCCTCACTTAACCTGGGTGGTCCCGACATTGCCGCTTTAAATAAAAATTCATTGAAATTCACTGACGTCAGGCACTACTGCCGGACACTTCGGAAGAAGCTGCTTTCATTGTCCTGCTGCAATCGGATATCTGGACAGTCGTTGATCAGGTAAGTCTGTGTATATTCTTGTCATTGTCTTCTCAAATCAGTTTTCTTTTTTAGGTGTCCTCAGCTTCGAATTTACCAGCATCGGTGAAGAGACTACCACCGTTCTATTTGAGCTGTTACCTTCTGCTTCTATGGTAGACAGGTGGCTGGTGATAGGGGGAACGTATTACCTTGTTATATAACAATGTCAGACAAGGGTGACACACCCCGGACTAAATATTCCACCTGCTCCAAATGTAAAGTAAAGCTTCCTAGGGGACAGTTGGACACAGGGGTGGTTTGTGCGGACTGTGATGCGTGGGGCCCGGGGTGAACAGGCCCAGGGTTCTGCTCTACAGCAGTTGGAAGAACCAGCGTGGGCGGTCACACTGGTGCAGTCGGTGTCGGCACTGACAGATGCTTGCCCTTTCGGCGGTGGTACTCCCCCAGACTCCCACCCCTGTAACCCCGTCTGCTGCACCATTGACACCAGCAGCAGGGCAAGATGTGAACCTGAGCCTTGTTGGTCATGCATCCACCTCCTTTTTCAGAGGTCCCTCTCAGGGAGAGCCTGCATGGTCCATGTCCTTAGTTAAAGGCCTGGACTGGTTAAATTGGTTTCTGGACACCCCCAGAACCCAAGCACGACACTGAAAGCATCATAGGTCTACTCATACTCTCCTCGCATTTTTTAATTCAAAAGAGTCTTCGGTGGAGGAAGGCAAGCTTCCTGAGGATTTGGATTCCCCCTCCCCCTCCCCCTGGAGGGGGGATGTGGCTGAACCCTCGGAGTCAGGGCTTTGAGGATCTGGTACTGACAGTTTGCCAGACATTGGATCTAGAGGAACCCCGGTCAGACCTAAGCCTTTTTAAGCGCAGGAAACACCACGTTGTCTGTTTTCCGGCATCAGTGGAACTTACAGACATAGCTGAGTCAGCTTAGGAGCAGCCAGATCGTAAGTTTGTTATACCATGCAGATTTCCAGTCCTTTATCCCCTGCAGGCGTCAGACATGGCTCGCTGGGTACAGGTGGATATACCAGTACTACTCTTCCAGTGCCGGGTTCTGTGGCACTCCCTGACACCACTCACCCACAGGGTGGAGGGTTTTCATAAATCCATCTTCCTAGCGGCAGACGCCTCACTAAGACCAATGCTGTCTTTAGCATGGGTCGCCCAGGCAATGGAGACCTGGGCTGACCAGCTGGTAGCAGGATTACAAGACTCAGATCTTCTTCCCCTGGCTCTACATTTAAAGGAAGCCTCCGTTCCTCCATCTCAGCATCGGCAATAGTGGCCCGTAGGACTCTCTGGCTCAGGTTCTGAGATGCTGATTCAGAGTCAAAGAAGGCTCTGGAGGCTCTTCCCTACTCGCGCTGAGCCCTTTTTGGCTCAGAATTAGATAATATCTCTCAGGTCACAGGAGGTAAAAGTACCTTCCCTCCGGGGAGTACCCTTAATGCTAAGGTTCCAAGGTTTTGGTCTTGTCATGAATCCCTTTGCGGGGGTGAGAGGCCATACCATTAGGGGCAGGTCGTCTGTGGCCAGAGGTCATTCCCAGAGAGGTAGCGCCTGCTGTGGGTCAGAATTTTTGGAGCGGCGTCCTCCCAGAACTTGAAAAGAGGGGTGATCATTCAGGGGTCAGGATTATTATTACCATTTATTTATATAATGCCACTAATTCCGCAGCGATGTACAGAGAACTCACTCACATTAGTCCCTGCCCCGTTGGGGCTTAAAGTCTAAATTCCCTAACACACAGACATACGGAGACAGACACACAGACTAGGGTCAATTTTGTTAGCAGCCAATTAACCTACCAGTATGTTTTTGGAGTGTGGGAGGAAACCGGAGCACCCAGAGGAAACCCACGCAAACACAGGGAGAACATACAAACTCCTCACAGATAAGGCCATGGTCGGGAATTGAACTCATGACCCCAGTGCTGTAAGGCAGAAGTGCTATGCACTTAGCCACCGTGCTAAGCAAGGATAAGCGCTTTGATTAAGTACACATTTAGTTATATATGACATATTGGGAGTTAGTGTTATTTTATTGGGTCCACTTTACTACACCCAAGGACCATATTAATGCTTAAATGGCTACACCTGACCTTTGGCAAAGTTCTGGCACTCCTCCTGAGACTGATATGCAGCACATCTATTCCCAGGACCAAAAACCAATATGTTGTGAAGGACGTTCGTGGTGGCCATGCACCATAAAAGAAGACAGTCAACTGTGACTGAGTAGATGTAGGCCCAGGGGACTCAGCAGCTCTCCTGTGTAGAGCTGTTGCCGTTACCTTGTAGGTTGAGTTTTGAATATTAGAAGCCAATTTTACATATTGAATTACCAGTATAATGATATACCCCTCTTTGGATAGAAATATCCTTTAAATTGTGGAGGAATCCTGGGTTCCCACTGCACAAGGAGGATTTGAGTTTAAAAATGGAGATCAGTAAGCTTCTGCAATAAATGCAATGTCAGATTTTATCGAGCTAATATCACTTTTTAATAAAAGACAATTCAGTTTTCATTATTATAGCACAATTCAGGAAGAGGGTCAAAATTTTCTAATTGTTTCTGTACCTAATCCATATCTACATCTACATCAAGAGGTGGTAGTATTCATTAATCTAACTTTTATCCAACTTGATTGTGTTTTTCTTTAAGCCCACTTCAACTACTGTACTGTATGCTATCTCTTTCAGGGTCATTCTCTATAAATGACATATATTGTTGGAATTGGAAGTGCCATAATATTTAATGGGTAAATCATCTATAGTCATTGCAATACTGTATTGTATTTTTTTTACTTAGATTATTTTTTTTTATCATTGGAAGTTTTGGGTTAAATTTTCATGAGAATGTGATGGTAAAGGGGGAGGGGTTTTGACAAATTTGCTATAAGTTTCAACAAACTCCATCCAAGCAAGAGAAAGGATTCCCCTTTGAAAGCAGCAGGGGACCTGTCAAAACATAGGATTGCCGGAGTACAGGTACTTATGACTTTCTGATTTAACTAATTTCTTCAGGTAAAAGATGACATGCGTTAGTAACAAAATGCATTTGGACTAGCACTATTGGTTGCATGAGGCCCCTGTATAACGGGAATGTTATTTGTTACACTGCTTTTTCACACTACATAGCTCCTTTTGAGCCAGTTCCACTGGACTTTCAGATCTAGTTTGAAGTTATTTTGTATATGAATTATAATACAAAGAAATTATTTTAAAGGCCATTCAGTAAACTCTTAAGTAGATGCAAGAATTGTAACAACTCGGGCATTACAGCACATAGAAGACTTTAGCACAAGAGACAGATTCATCTCTAAGTAAATGGACATCTTTGGAGGAGCTACATCATAAAATTGTGTCAATGTAATGATCACTTATTGACTGATAAAACCACTAGAACCTCTTTGTGTGGTCTTCACATTTAGCAGCCCCCATTCATATAGAATGCTGTGTTCACCAATACTCATTTGCCCCCGGCCCTTCACTCCTACTAGTAGAAGCTTATCAACTTAGGGTATTTTTGTGTGTGGACGGAACGCAGCAGGAAACAACATAAAGACAGGTAGATGCAGATAGGAAACGTTTAGTGACTGTTAGGAACCCCTCCAGCTGGCACAACACAACCCGGAATCTACTCTGCCAATCAGGTGTTCACTGGAGCCCCTGATGGTGGGCACAGGCTGTGCCGCAGACTGACAGAGGGTCGTGAAGTGTGTACCGGCTGGGGAGAACCCAGGCAAGCGGAGTGAGGTCCAGGCAGAGGTCAAGGGCCGGCAGCAGACAACAGTATCGGTAAGCAAGCTGAGGTCAGGGGTCACAGGCGGATAGCAGAAACGGTAAACAGGCCAGAGATCATGGTCACAGGAAACACAAGCGAAGTCCAATTCAAAGCCAAGGGTCATACACGGGAAATCAGTAGCGGTATCAAAAATACAGGAGCAAGCCGCTCAGCAGACTGGAGCACAGAAGCTATAACCGGCAATGAGGCAGCAGACCTCATTGACTTAAATACAAATACAGACCAATCAGGAGTAGGATACACTGCTGCGGACTAATTGCTCATACAGAGCAGGGCCAATCAGGGCTTGTCCCTGAAATACAGAGATGCAGGCTAATGCCTGTAAATCAGACCTCAGATTAATCAGCCCACAGGCTGCCTGTCATGCGCCCGCCTACCGCCGGGACGCAGCGCTATAGTAGAGGCGTCCGGCCGTTGCCATGGTGACGGCCGGGCAGGGATAGGAAATGACGTCCCGGTCGTCAAGGTGACGGCCTGGACACTGGGGCGCATGAGAAGCGAGCCGCGGCGGCTGTGAGTACCGCCGCGGCTCGTGACACTGAGGTTTCATTTGCAGTTTCTGTTGTACTGAGGCAAGGTCCAAGGACAGGGACATTGAAGATCCTAGTTCAGAGGCAAGGTCATGAGACAACAGCCTGAGGACATAGGCTGATAGTAAACTGAGATATAGTATGGTCTATGGTCAGTGCTGGGGGCAGATTAAGGACAAACCAGAAAACAGGCTATGGTCAAATGGTCTGGGTCAAACACATGGTGTCCGTAAAGTATTCAGCAGTATTTGCAGGAACAACACACACTGGGTCAGACAGAGCTACCACCAGCACAGATGGTAGGGAAAAATAGGTATATAAAATTTGAACAATCAAAAGGAATCAAGCACTCCCATAAATTAAATTAGCCTGCATCTGTGCTGAATAGAGATGCTAAGCTGCTGTTTAGAAGCTAGCTCAACACAGGAAAAATAAGTAGAGCTCACATTACCGAACAGTAAGTAATAAGCTTTGATTCTATTCTTTATATTGATTTATGTTAATTGTGGCATATCTCTTTGAAAGTCCTTGGGGAATACTTTTCAGCTTCTTATGAATAAAATATCAACAGAATCAGGATGATATACCACAAGTTTTAAAGGTAATATGCTCTAAGAGACTTTTCGAAAGAAGGAGATTTGGGGGTATATTTACTAAACTGGTTTTGAAAAAGTGGAGATGTTGCCTATAGATTCTAGTTGTCATTTTGTAGAATGTACTAAATAAATAACTAGAATCTGATTGGTTGCTGTAGGCAACATCTCCAATTTTTCAAAACGCAGTTTAGTAAATATACCCCCTGGTAGGATATGAGGTATTCTCAGCCTTATTCATTTATTATGTGGGACTGTTTAGTGGTGGAGGGAGGATCAAATGTGCAAAATAAACCCAAAGGGTCTTTTTTTTTAAACTAACACCTATTCTGTATCAAACAGTTTGATACTCTCTCCAACTATAACTCTTAACAGATTCTCAATATGCAGCAGGGTGAGCATGGGTATATGCAGACTTATGTTTATAACCAACCTTCACTCCTGTGACTTCTAGCTAATGTCAGCTGACTAGAGCTAAAAATGTGTTGGAAATACAACAGACCTTTTTTTATATTGATTTATTAACTCCACAATTGATTTTATGTGGATTTACATGTTTGACTGGAACAGACTGTCCACTAAAAACATTTGTTTATATATCTACAGTAAGAACAAATGCTGAGAATAACAGGAGATATGTTATTGACAAGTGAACATGCCAAGGCAAGGAGCAGTAAAACACCCCGGCCACTGAGACATCAGCTTACTGAGGTTACCCCTATAAAAAATAGAACGGAGTGTGAAATAGACATTCACAATTATCCAGCTTTTCTAGATTGCCTCAACTCCTAACTGTCAATAGTTATTGATCTCAACAACATGAGACGCAAAACCATCACATAATCCCCCACCATCTTGCCCACACATGAACTGGCTCTTGCTCTGAAAGGTTGGTTATGTGCTCTGGCACTTTCCTCTCACTCTGGAAGGTCACTCATATATGGTCAGAGATGCATATATTGTGTACTTTATTACAAGGCATTCAAACTGGTAACCAATTCTCTATCACTGTTACTATTGCTTTTACAATATACATACAGTTGATTTTACAATACACATTCCCTTATCAGTTTTTCCCATACCCATAATGGGCTTGGAAACATAACCATATATATTCTCTTGATGACATAAGATTCTCATATGTGCTGCTCATACTCTCCTGGCAACATAAATACCCCTAATATTGGTGTATATATTATAGGCAGATACTTTGCACTATAGAATAACAGATGTAGTCATGGAGCATAAAAGAAGATTAATTTCAGTAGATAAATTAATGGCAGGAGCGAGATTGATGCTGTTGAACCTATAAGCCTCTAATACACCAAACCATGGATTTTTTTTTTTTGGTAACTTTCACTATATCTCTGACAGGTAACACAGTCTCTGATATATGTGCAGCATTATGTAAAGAGGTCAAACTGGTAGAATTATAGGTATAGATTTCCTTTCTTGGTAAAAGATACTTCAAGTATTACATCTAACACTATATTATTGTTTTCTCCTCTTTTCATATATATTGCTGTGATGAGTTCACGTGTAAGAAGATCATTGATTGACCTACTTTTCCTAGTGTGTGTCAGCGCCTAAAGTATGTATATATCTGCTTGTTTTTGATATCCTCTTTGGACATAGTAGGGTCCTATTAAGTAGTGGGCTGCCCAAAGAAATGCACTATAACTGTACCTGCAATATTTCTTTTTATACGTTTGTGTAGACCAGTACGGTGACCCAGTTCTTTTCTTGGATACTTCAAAGTGATAATGCGTGGATATCTAATTGCTTACACAGCTAGGAAAAAAACTATATTGGAACTACTATGTGACTTACATAAAACTCACATGCACAGAATGCGTAAACAACTTCTAGAAAGCTTCTTATTGGCAAAGTCCCAAAACCACATTAAAAACAAATATTACTGATGGGCACTAAAGCTGGAAAATATCTTCCCAATGTAGCAAAGCACAGCAGAGCAAGCACCATATTTTAGAGATAGCAGACACATCAATGAGAACAGGACACACTAATCCAGAAACTATTATGTCAAAATTTAAAGAGTACTATGACTTTGTATGAGATAATACCAAATGAGCCAACATTGCCAGAATGCTTATTAACAGAAGCAAAAGAAAGACTTCAAATGCCACAGTTTTAGGATTAGAAGTTAAATATATTATTGAAAATCTAAATAACAACAAAGTCCCAAGTTAAAATAGCCTTAAACTATTATGAAATGTTAAAACCTAATGCAATCTTTTTTTTCCATAAAATCTTTTCAGATTTGTTACTACTCCCACATCCTTAATCAAGACTTGGAAATATTTGTCACATTTGCAGCACCCCTGGTGGCTTCCTCTTTGCTTTAAAAAGAGCAGTGCAGAGTCCTCTTCTGTGATGACCAAGCATGCTAAGAGTAGGCCCCCTCTGTTCTTTTGTTAGAGGCCCAAGGGGTTACAGCAGCATCACTGGACCCCTACCCTAACTATGCTGTGTGGCTCAGCACATGCAGAGACTTGTCCATGTGCAAATGAGCCCCATTCACAGTGGATGAATACCAGAGGGAGGGCGTCTTGAGTGGATGGAAACACATCGTTGAGACCTTCTTCCTACTAGGTATCATAGCAGCCACATGAGCTGCCATGTCATAGTTATACTCCTGGCCACTGGAGCAAAGACAAGCACTAACATAAGATGAGCCTCCTGAACTAAAGCCAACATCTGGAAGTTAGGAGCAAACCAGTAAGCTGATTTACTTCAGTAGCATTATCAGCCACTGCTTCAAGCACTGATTTGTTAATAAACCAGATGAGAAAAGACACCAGATTCTAAGTACTTGCCAAAACAAACAAGATCATATATTATGTATCCTGCTGAATAATGTGAATCGGATGTTGGGAAATTTTAAGTAATGAATATCCCAGTGGTTTCAAATCGCCAAAAGGCAAGAATCTTTAATGAATTATGTTAGAAACAAGAAATCAGGGCCAAACAAATGGTGTACCAGGGCACCAATACCGAGCTATCTTGCACAGGTCAGGGAGAGTTTATTGAAGAGGTCTGTGGTGAGATATGTCCTCAAGATTAAGGACTATCAGCGCAGCATAAACACCAATTAGGCAAAAGTAAATAAGAAAGCAAACCTATGTACAATTTTTTTTTTGTTTGCTGAAGTTGAAATAAAACATTTTTACATAATAACTTATGTCTACTTACATTTCTTTAGGCTAGCTGTACATGGTGAATATTCAATAACAGAGTATGGTGTATAATTTGGAACAAAATCAGAGAAAAACAAGCCCACACTCAGTATATCCCATATTATATATGGTACCAGCTGCATGGCAATAAGCCCGTGCTCGGTATATCCCATATTGTACCAACTGCGTGGCAATATAAATGCCCTTATATGTATACAAAACAAAAAAGAAGGTTGTCAGCGCTTATCCTTCACACTGCATATATCTGTTTATCTAGCAAAATGAACACATGAGGTATTAGTTCCTATTTTGATCAAAACATTTAAGCCTGCATCCCAGTGTCAAGAGCACCTCATTATATGAAGGACATTAACTATATACTTTGTACATTAGCTATATCTTTTTTTTCAAAGTCATATTGTCCTACTAGTGTGCTAATGTGAAATGTGTGTTTTAATTAAGATTTTGGAGTGTGATGCTAAATATTCATATTGTGCAGTGTGTTTTAAGGAAGGTTATATCAACATATATGCAACATATATGTATGAAATCCCTATAACATAAAATACTTGATTGAAAAAAACATGGCAGGGATGTGACTTGGAAGCCAAAGATGGTGGAAGCACCTCTGTAGAGCTCCGTTCACCATAAAATACAAAATTTCTACACAGTTCTGCTCCTCCTTGGATTTGCCAAACGTTTTTCTACTGGAATGGGGAGAGAGTGCGATGCCATTGGTTCCACTGACTCTTCCTCAGCAAGAAAGATGTCAGAAGGTTTGCCAGTTGATAAGAAGCCCCAAAGCCGCTATGTCCAGCAGCCCAATGAAGTGTTGGGAGAGATTGGATATTTGTAAGGTTTTGGATAATAAAGGGGGCTACACCTGGAATTTGGATCTTTTATGTTGTGTCCGATTGTCTCATCAAGTAGTGTATGCACAGCGGATTTACAGGCCACTGTAATAACTATATAGTGCTACATCTGTTCCACCACTGACTTCCTGATATTTGACAGTAATTCCAATGACTCTTCATAATAATCTTATGGTTATCTATTTATTTTCACAATTAAGGTTACTTCCAGAATGTTCACCATGTCCACCATACGCTTATCTTGCTAGTTACATTGTACTTCTCATTTAAATATAGCACTTATATATCCATAGTTAGGAGGTTGCCGTCTTGTTCTTCAAACTACCAGAGTCTTTAATACCTCACACCTTGCTAAAGGTTCACACCCTTATGCTCTCCAGGTGCGGTATTGTTTTCATTTTCTATTCACATGCTGAATGTTCTATGTTTCTCTGTTCCAAACAATGTTCTTTCCTTATCTCCATACACCCCCCTCTTTCTCGCTCCCTTTCTTCCTTCTTTACTCACCTTTCCCTCTCCCCTCTCCTCCTTCTGCTATCTCTCCCCTAGATCCTCAGAGACCGCATAACACCTTCTTTACAACCTCACTGAATGTCACTACCTAAGAAAAATTCCTCTGTTGACCTTACTACCTCTAGCAACATCCTAAGAGTTTGCTCCGTTAACACAAAAGGCCTTAATATTCCCAAAAGGAGGTATTGGGCACTACATGTTTTTCACATAGGGTGGATGTGGTCTTCATTGAAGAGACCTACTTTCAACAGGGCTCTTCTTCCCTGCTTTACAGTAAACATTAGCCACAAGCATTCTATAGCAATTGTCCAACAGCGAAAAGTATGGCCACTTTATTATACAAAACCTTACAAATCTCCAATCTCTCCCATCACTCCTTTGGGGATGAACAAGGCCTTTTTGTGAAATGCATGTTATTCCATCAACAATTTACTTTTATTAATATATATGTTCCCAAACAGTACCAAGCAGCATTTCTAGCTGACACAATAAAACAGCTGGAACACCACATGGAGGGTATTGTGGTCTTCGGAGGTGTTCTTAATTGGACAATGGAACAATCAATAGATGCCTCTGGTGGGACACCGAGACACCCCCGAAATGTGTATCACAAGGTAAGACACACTCTTCATGACTTTCAGCTGGCCAACTCCTGGTGTCCTTTACACCAAAATGGACGCGACTACACTTTTTTGTTTCATCCCCACTCTGCTTATTCTGACAATCTTTTTGTCAGCCATATATGTTTACATCTAATGAAAGAAACAGACATTGGGCACATAACCTGGTTAGACCATTCACCCATAGTTCTCTCCTTATGTGTCAACATTGGTCTGCCCAAGCAGTGGTCATGGAGACTGAACGAATAGTGTGTATTAAGGGGATAAACTGATTCCACTGGGAGCAGTCATTAAGAAGCAAAAAGATGATCTGTAAACCCCTACTCAAAATTAAATATCTCGAAACTAGCCACAAGTCCTTCCTGACCAGGGGGACACTGGTGGAGCTGACGGAACTCAGGTCTGCTCTCAACAAGCTACTCTAACAAAACAAAGTTAGAAAATGTTAACAAATATTTTCACTAAGGGTATAAGCAGGGGCGTATTTTAACCAGAGCACTACGCATTCAGCAAGCTCTATCTTTCCTTCATTCAATTAAATTTGACCCAAGAGATAGCGGCTGCCTTTCACTCTTATTATTCAAAGCTAGATAATATTTCAGGGACACCCTCCAAAGCTGATTCTGACCTAAAAGAAGAGATGAAGGCCTATCTTCAGAACTGTAAAAATCTCTGATACTGATAGAGAGACGTTGAACCAACCGTTCTCCTTAAGGGAGTTGGAAGATGCCATTTCCTCCACCCTGGTGGGCACCATCAGTTATTACAAAGCTTTTAGTAAAACTCTAAACCCTCTCCTCCTGAGAGCACTTAATGAGAGATCCAAGGATCCCAGCATCACTCAGCAGTCACTCAAGACCCATATCACTGTTTTCCACAAAGATAGTAAGGGCCCTCCCAGTGCTCTAGCTACAGGCCAATCTCTCTGTTAAATTTCAATATGAAGCTTTTTGCAAAAATTGTTGCTAACCACTTGAAACCTTTATTACTAGACCGAATCCACAGTGAGCAGGTTGGTTTTGTCCTGGAACATGAAGTCCCAGACAAAACAGTGAAGATCATTGATCTGATTTATTCGGTCAAGGGATTGACGACTCCCACTTTACTCTTGTCAACTGACGCGGCAAAGGCTTTTGACTGTAGACTGACATTTCCTTTTAGGGGTACTGGAGCACATGGGACTGGACTTTACCTGCTTGCACATAATCATTTCCCTTTATAAAGACAATATATAACAAGATATGGTTCCCTTTCTGACACTTTTTTTATATGGAAAAATGGGACACGACAGACCTGCCCACTTTCCCTCTTGATTTTTATTCTTTGCATAGAGGCCTTTGCCAGGTCTATCCGCCTCAACCCTGACGGGTCAGGGGTGCAAGTTGGGGAGGAGGGACCATAAATTGGCATTATTTGCGGATAACCTATTAGCAATTATAACCAATCCAATCATTTTGTTTTCTAATTTGATGTTGGAGTTCATAAAGTTTGGTGAACTTTCAAACTTAAAAATAAATTATGCAAAACCTGTGGCTCTGAACCTCTCAATACGACCAATGACTCTAGAGGGGCACCAACATTCCTTCCCTTTTGCCTGGCCCACCAATCATAACCACATACCTAAGGGTCTTCATCGCAAAAGATCTCTCCAACTTGTTCAAGGCAAATTTAGGAACTGGCGATCCCAGGGTTTCTCCTGGCTAGAGAGAATTAACATCATTGAGATGAACACTTTGTCAAAACTATACCGCCATCAAACATTCCCTATTTTCATCCCTCCCAGATATTTCAACGATGTCCAAAAACTAGCACGTGACTTTGTTTGGACAGGGAAATCTCCCAGATTTCAACACGATTTTCTCCAAAGAAGGAAATCACAAGGGGGTCTGCAGCTTCCTCTGTTTTCTAAATATTATCAGGCTGTGTTACTTAATAGAATATTGGAATGAACCAGAGCCACAGACTCTAAACAATAGGTTATGATAGAGGGACATGCTTTGGGGATTCCATCCGATGACCCCCCTATGGCTTCTCAAACTACCTCATTCTTCCCATACAATCATCTGTCCTACCCTCCACTGCTGGGCTAGATTAAGGACAATCGATTTCATATATTCTCCTCTATCTCCCCTTACTCCCCTGTCTTTCAACCTGGATTTCCACCGGGATTACTAACAAAGTCATGGTCTGCCAAGATAGTGATCAGAAACAATCAACTGGTGGCAAATGTAAGTGTGTGCACCTATTTCTCCAGGGCAAACTGGGAATTCCTCCTCTTGAATTCTGGTTATACCTACAAACTATACATTATCTACAAGACAAAACAAGCTCTTTCAAGATCCCAAGCACACTGTCTCCAGCATTTATAACTTGTTTATTGTTAACCTATGTGAATTTTTACCAAATTTTTCAAGGTCTTGGGTTCGGGATCTAGGAAGATCGGGAAACTACCAGATCTGGACAAAATATTCATATTTACTCTGGCCAGCTCCCCTAGTCTTTCTGTAATAGAGATGCAGTTCAAGGTAATTTCTAGGTGGTACAGGTGTCCATCTCCGCTTTATAAAATGCACCCTGGTGTCTCGGGTTCCTGTTGGAGGTGTGGTTCAGGAGTAAGGTCTCCACTACACATATGGTGTAACTGCCCTATCCTAGCTTCCTTGTGGCTTAAGGTTAAGGATTACGCAAAGGAAATTATGGGAAGCCCAGTGCCAGAGCGACCATATTTTTGGATATTTAATCTCCCAAACATGCCAATCTCCCAATTGCTTAGACAGTTAAACAATGCTGCAAAAGCTAAGATCCCAGTACACTGGAGATCTTCTACTCCCCGATTCCTCAAGGAGAAGCTTCACACGATAGATCTTTATATGTCCAAGGATGATCACTACATACCCAGCCAAGAACGTTTTTCAGAATTTATGGCAATATGGTTCCCTTAGCTAGAATTTAAGGAGTCTCCTTGCCATACTCTTATGGACTGCAAATAGTCTCCTTGTGTATTATCCAGACAATGTGAAGTTTCCCTTTAGTGGTAGGTGAAGTATTTCAAGGTGCCACAACTTTACTGACAATGTCAGTTAGCCCCGAGGACCACCCCCTCACCCGTCCATTATCCTCTTTAAAACCTACCCCAACCTTAGGTTTTTCTTGTTTTTTATTCTCGATATGTGGAGCATTGTTTTTTTCGATTTGTTTACAAATAAACTACTGTATCTTTCTATATATGCTTGTTGTTTCCTCCTTAAAGAAAGATCATAAAAAAAAAAAATCTATAATGGGTGAAGGTTGTGCAGGGCACATGAACTGACTGGTGGCACTGTACCAAAGTCTTTACTATCTTCTGTGGAGGCACCATAACCATATTTCCATGGATGGGTATATATTGAACATGGGCCAATTAATTTTTAAAAGACCTATTAAAAAAACTCTTCTCTTCCCATTGCAAGTAACCTTATACTGTGAGATACATTCAATAATATAGCTTCACACTCTAAAAACACAAAACATATCAAAATCTCACAGGTGTGTGTGTTCATGGGGGCACAGATGGACGCATGTGTCATGGAATGACACATGCTTTATTTGTATGCGCTGTATTTTTGCACTGTTACATAAATATCTACTATATAAAAGCCTAGTGGCGTGTGCCTGTGTGTGGAAAAAAAAAAACAAGCTGCAGCGCCAGCTGCTGGGTGAAGTTATACACTGACCTACTAAATTCTTAGTGTGTGTGTGGGGGGAAAAACTCAGAAAGGGCTGAAATTTGCTGCAGCGCCACCTGCTGGGCGGAGTTATACACTGACCTACTAAATTCTTAGTGTGTTACATAGTTACATAGTTACATAGTTGATGAGGTTGAAAAAAGACACCAGTCCATCAAGTTCAACCTATTTTGGATCTCCTGCGATCCTGCACTTATATTTGTAATTAATCCAGAGTAGGCAACCGCCCATCTGTTTCAATTTTGAAAATCCCCCCCAGACTCAATATTGCAATCCAATTTTTACCCTATATCCACTACTATCCTTTATTTTAAATTAACGGTCGTATCCCTGGATACACCTTTCCGCTAAGAATTTGTCTAACCCTTTCTTAAACATATCTATTGAATCTGCCATCACAACCTTCCCTGGCAATGAATTCCATATCTTGACTGCCCTTACTGTAAAGAACCCCTTCCTTTGCTGGTTGTGAAATTTCCTCTCCTCTAACCTTAGGGGATGACCACGTGTCCTGTGTATGGTCCTTGGGGTAAAAAGTTCCCATGAAAGCTCTCTGTATTGACCCCTAATGTATTTGTACATAGTAATCATATCTCCCCTTAGACGCCTCTTTTCTAAAGTAAACATGCCTAAACTGGCTAACCTTTCCTCATAACTTAATGACTCCATACCCTTTATCAATTTTGTCGCCCTTCTCTGAACCCTTTCTAGTTCCAAATTATCTTTTTTATAGAGTGGTGCCCAGAACTGTACTGCATATTCAAGATGAGGTCTTACCAATGATTTATACAGTGGCAAAATTACACTGTCTTCCCTTGCATCTATGCCCCTTTTTATGCATGCCAATACTTTGTTTGCCCTTGCAGCTGCTGCTTGACATTGAGCACTATTGCTAAGTCTACTGTCTACGAGCACTCCCAAATCCTTTTCCATTATAGATTCTCCCAAATTAATTCCATTTAATTTATAGATTGCGTTCTTGTTTTTGATCCCTGAATGCATAACCTTACATTTATCTGTGTTAAACCTCATATTCCATTTAGCCGCCCAATCCTCCAGTTTATTTAAGTCTCTCTGTAGAGAAGCTACATATTGCTCTGATTTTATTACCTTACAGAGTTTAGTGTCATCTGCAAAAATAGAAACTTTACTCTCTAAACCATCACCAAGGTCATTAATAAATATATTAAAAAGGAGTGGTCCCAGCACGGAACCTTGAGGAACTCCACTTAAGACCTTTGACCAATTAGAAAATGTTCCATTTATCACAACTCTCTGTTCCCTATTCTCTAACCAGTTTTCGATCCAAGTACAAATTTTGATTTCTAGACCCAGTTCCCTTATTTTGTAAACCAACCTCTTGTGTGGCACTGTATCAAAGGCCTTTGCAAAATCTAAGTAGACCACATCTACTGTCCTGCCCTGGTCTAAGTTCCCACTAACTTCCTCGTAGAAACTAATTAGATTAGTTTGATATGACCTATCCCTCACAAATCCATGTTGATTCCCACTAATAATTTTATTGCGTACCAAGTAATCCTGAATACTGTCCCTTAAAATACCTTCCAGTAGTTTCCCCACTATTGATGTCAGGCTTACAGGTCTATAATTCTCTGGTTGTGATCTCGTCCCCTTTTTAAACAACGGCACCACATCTGCTATTCGCCAATCCCTTGGTACTGAGCCTGATGAGATTGAATCTCTGAAAATTAAGAATAGCGGTCTAGCTATTTCCGAGTTTAATTCCATAAGGACCCTTGGGTGTATGCCATCTGGACCTGGAGCTTTATTTATCTTAATATTCTTCAGTCGCCTTTGGACTTCTTCCTCTGACAACCAAGTATTAATTAATGGCATGGTTTCATTTCCATTTTTATGTATTACTCCTGCCATTTGTTCCTCTCTGGTAAATACTGAAGAAAAGAACGTGTTTAATATCTCTGCTTTTTCCTTAGTATCATTTATCAATTCACCCATCTCACTTCTTAGTGGTCCTATATTATCTTTTTTAATCCTTTTGCCATTTATATACTTAAAAAACTTTTTGGAGTTTGTCTTACTTTCTTTTGCAACGTGCCTTTCATTTTCTAATTTAGCCAATCTAATTTCCTTTTTGCATGTTTTATTACATTCCTTGTACCTATGGAAGGACTCCTCTGACCCTTCAGACTTAAACAATTTAAATGCACGCTTCTTCCTTTGCATTTCTTCCCTTACCTTTTTATTTAGCCACATTGGTTTAGACTTAATTCTTTTACATTTATTTCCTATAGGAATGAACTTATACGTGTATGTTTCCAACAACATTTTAAAGACAGCCCACATTTCTTCCGTATTTTTTCCTTCAAAGGCTTTGTCCCAGTCTATGCTCTTTATAGACTCCTTTAGCATATTAAAATTTGCCTTTTTAAAGTTTAAAGTCCTAGTTGATCCCTTATACTGTTGTTTCTGGAAACTAATTTCAAATGAGACCATATTATGATCACTGTTTCCCAAGTGCTCCTTTACTTGAATATTTGATATTACGTCTACATTGTTTGTTATTACTAGGTCCAGTATAGTCCGGTTCCTAGTTGGTTCCTCAACTAATTGGGACATGTAATGGTCTTTTAGCGTGCTCAGAAACCTATTTCCCCTAGCTGTACCGCAGGTCTCAGTACTCCAATCAATGTCCGGATAATTAAAATCCCCCATAATTAAAATTTGACCTAGTTGTGTAGCCTTTTCAATTTGCTGTAGAAGTTGGGCTTCCTCAATCGTACTAATATCTGGCGGTTTATAGCATATCCCTATCAGAAACTTCTCTGAACTTTTTCCTCCGCTGGATATTTCCACCCACAATGCCTCTATATTATCACCAATATTCTCGTATATAACTTCCTGAATACTTGGTTTTAATTCTGGCTTAATATAAAGACATACTCCTCCTCCCCTTTTATTTACCCTATCCCTCCTGAAGAGAGAATAGCCTTCCAAGTTGACTGCCCAGTCATGTGTATCATCCCACCAGGTCTCAGTAATACCTATAATATCATACTGCTCATTCATTGCTACTAGTTCTAACTCCCCCATTTTACCTGTCAGGCTTCTTGCATTTGCAAGCATACACTTAAGTCTATTGCCTCCCTTAGGTATTTCTTTTAGCTTTAAAAAGGGCCGCTCCTTATCGGCTATGCTTCCCTTTCCCCCCTCTCCACCCCCTTTACTCTTGTTAAATTCCTCCTTACTACTCTCAATGTCTATCCCATAAATACTTGCTTGCCCCTCCCCCCCGGAGCCTAGTTTAAAATCTCCTCCAACCTTCTAACCATCCTCTCCCCTAGCACTGCAGCCCCCTCCTCATTCAGGTGCAATCCATCACGACAATAAAGATGGCAACTGACCGAGAAATCAGCCCAGTGCTCTAAGAATCCAAAACCCTCCTTCCTACACCAATCTTTTAGCCACGCATTAACCTCCCTAATCTCCCGCTGCCTCCCTGGACTAGCGCGTGGCACAGGTAGTATTTCCGAAAATACTACCTTGGATGTCCTTGCCTTAAGTTTGCGACCTATGTCCCTGAAATCATTCTTTAGGACACCCCTTCTTCCTCTAACTCGGTCATTGGTGCCAACATGCACCAAAACCGCTGGGTCATTCCCAGCCCCTCCCAACAATCTGTCCACCCGATCCGCAATATGCCGAGCCCGAGCACCCGGGAGACAACACACTGTTCGGCATGCACGGTCCCGGTAACAGATTGCCCTATCTACCTTCCTAATAATTGAATCCCCTACCACCACAATCTGCCTGGGTCCCTGAGTAACTTTGGTCCCCTCTATGCTGGAGAGACCATTCACCTGGTTGCTAGAGGAAGCAGTGTCATCCAACTCTACCAATTCTGAACTGCCTTCCACAGTATCTTCATCCAATCTGGCAAATCTGCTGGGATTGCCTAGCTCAGAACTGGCCTGCCTCTTCCTCCCTCTGCTACCCCTAGTAACTGTTACCCAGCTGCCTACCTGTGCATCCTCCTCTGTCTCTGCTCCACCCTGCTCAGATAACGCATCAACGGTGAGCTGTAAACTCTGCTCCAGGTTGGCAATGTCTCTCAATGTTGCAATGGTCTGCTTTAGATCAGTTACCTGGGCTTCCAAAGAGACCAATTGCTCACATTTCTCACAGAGGTATAAACCTTGGAACACTTGCTCCAAGTGTGCATACATATGACAAGATATGCATTGAGTGAGATCATCAAGCCTGCTACTACTCATCTTATTATGGCTAACCTAACTTCTTATAGCCTACAGTGAACTTTAGTACTAGCCTTTCCTAGCCACTTACCAGATTAAACCCCTTCCTGGATTCAACTCCTTAATGGAACCAACTCCGCACTTTAAACAAAAACAGCACTTGAAATCAAAAAAGCAGTGAAATCACAAGCTCAATGAAATCGCTTGCTACCTCCTGTTAAATAGAGCTTGCACTAACCAGCTGTATCAACTATGCAATTAAACCACACCCACTAGCTCTAACAGAGAGAAGGAAAAAAAAAAACCAAAAAAACACTTAATAAACACACAGAAAAACGAATCCCGTTCAATAAACACACAGAATAATTCCCCAAACTATATCACTCTCTCAGCACAGCACAGCAATCCTTAATGGAACCAACTCCACACTTTAAACAAAAACAGCACTTGAAATCAAAAAAGCAGTGAAATCACAAGCTCAATGAAATCGCTTGCTACCTCCTGTTAAATAGAGCTTGCACTAACCAGCTGTATCAACTATGCAATTAAACCACACCCACTAGCTCTAACAGAGAGAAGGAAAAAAAAAAACAAAAAAACACTTAATAAACACACAGAAAAACGAATCCCGTTCAATAAACACACAGAATAATTCCCCAAACTATATCACTCTCTCAGCACAGCACAGCAATCCTTAATGGAACCAACTCCACACTTTAAACAAAAACAGCACTTGAAATCAAAAAAGCAGTGAAATCACAAGCTCAATGAAATCGCTTGCTACCTCCTGTGTGGGGAAAAAAACTCAGAAAGGGCTGAAATTTGGTATACTTAGATTTTTTTAATTTGTTAATTTAATTTGTTAATTGTTAAAACTGTTTATAAAGATTTTAAAAAAAATATATATATATTTCTTGAAGGAGAAGTGACAGATGGGAGTGGTTGATGGTTGCCGGGGGTGACAGTGGGGAGTGGTTGGTGGTTGCCGGGGGTGACAGAGCGAGAGGAGTGTGATACGCAGGACCGCTGAGAGAGATCCCTGTGTCTGGATAGACATCTGGATAGATGTGGCGATAAAGATGAAGGATGAGGTGATGGAGAAAAATGATGAGGTGGTGACATGTAGACAAAACCACGTTAAAAAAGGGCGCTTGCGTCGGGAAGTAACGCTCTTCCCCTGAGGAGGCCTGGGCTATGGCCCAAATGCATGACAAGAACCTTTTTAACACCTTAAGTAGCTTGATTTGACTAGAATGCATGAGTATCATGCACAGGTTAACTTGTCTATAATTTAAAAGCCTAGCGGCGTGTGTTAGTCTGTGTGTGGAAAAAAAAACAAGCTGCAGCGCCACCTGCTGGGCGGAGTTATACACTGACCTACTAAATTCTCTAATATATAAAAATAAAAGCCTAGCGGCGCGTGTTAGTGTGTGT
Source organism: Mixophyes fleayi (assembly GCF_038048845.1). Lineage (NCBI taxonomy): Eukaryota > Metazoa > Chordata > Amphibia > Anura > Limnodynastidae > Mixophyes > Mixophyes fleayi. Next base: position 285,728,608 of record NC_134405.1, on the reverse strand, counting down.
GTGTGTGTGTGTGGAAAAAACTATTTTCTCAGAAAGGACTCATCCAATTGACCTGAAATTTGGTATACTGACATTATTTGACAAAAAAATTAGAATAGTGAAGTCAGTTAACTTCCATCATCCCCCCTTCCCCCCGTGGGAGGGGTAGTAAAGGCTAAATTTACGAGTTGAGGGCTCAAACTCATTTTCGTGAGGTAATTTTACCTCATGAACACACATGTGTAGCGGCGTGTGTTAGTGTGTGTGTGGAAAAAACTATTTTCTCAGAAAGGGCTCGTCCAATTCACCTGAAATTTGGTATACTGACATTATTTGACAAAAAAATTAGAATAGTGAAGTCAGTTAACTTCCATCATCCCCCCTTCCCCCTGTGGGAGGGGTAGTAAAGGCTAAATTTACGAGTTCAGGGGTCAAACTAATTTTCGTGAGGTAATTTTACCTCATGAACACACATTAAAAAGGGCGCTTGCGTCGGGAAGTAACGCTCTTCCCCTGAGGAGGCCTGGGCTAGGCCCAAATGCATGACAAGAACCTTTTTAAGACCTTAAGTAGCTTGATTTGACTAGAATGCATGAGTATCATGCACGGGTTAACTTGTAAACTTCATAAAAGGCAATCCAGGGCTTTAGCCCAGACTGCTTACTGCTAAAGCAGGGGACATTCCCTTGTAAAAGCAATCACCAGGATTTGCCAAGCTGGGTTAGCCATACTACCACTGTCATTATATGCAATGGGCACAATCCCTATTGTAATTGGGCATTCAAAAATGTGCAGGCCAACCAGACCCGTGCTGCATATCACTGGGTTCTTCTTGGCACTCCTGTGGCATATAGTGCCATGATAATCATGTAAACTAAAATATATGAGGAATAGTATTATGGAACTACAAGTCCCAGTAGGCCCTAACAGCAATTGACTGCTTGGTCATGCTGGAACTTGTGGAACATATAGTGCCACAATAGCATGTAAGATTTTTTTTAAAAAAGCGCATACATTGTTTTGAAAACATTTTTATTGAAATAAAAACACCCGCATTTACCTTTTATTACACTGCTGAATCCAAATGGATTCTTCATTCCTGAAGAATATAGAAAAATTTGAAAAAAAAATAGCCCATAAGAGACAGATGCAACTTGCTGCGTAACAGCTGTGACAAAAATAAATGAACTCAAATGATATAGAGTGGTAAACCAGATCAGTTTGCCTATTAATTAGTTTGACTGGTTATTAATCCTTCCACTTCATTTGAGTTTGTTTGTTCTTAATACAGTTTCTTTAGGAGCAATTTAAGCCTATGAGGGCTTGCTGGGACTTGTAGTTCCATAGTAGCATCTCATATCATCTTTAATACACATTACTACACCAACACCCACTGCACCAGAAAAGTCCAAATGGCTTTTTGAGAGCGGGGGGGATCCCAGATATGACATTGGGAACCTACGCTGCGGGTTTGCCTGTTGTAGTGTACCTAGCCCAGGCTGGCAAAGCCTGGTGTTGGTTATAGCTTTTGCAAGTTTACATTCCCCCTGTTTTAGAGTGGCAAGCCCTGGAAACAGTGCTGGTGCTGGTTATTCATTTGAGGAGGGGCTTTTTTATTATAATATATAAATATGTTTTTATTATTTAATTATTTTCGCCACCCCCAAAAGATATACTCTTTAAGAGTCGTGTCTAGAGATGCGGCCAAGTGTAACTGTTTTCCACATGGAAACTACTGATTGCCGTTAATGACCACAGGAGGTGAGCTAGTAGTTCTGAATTTTAGGCCACATGTTGGACAGCAGTGTACTAGGATTCAGAAATCACAGGATTGATAAGGAAAGGTGTGCCTATGGGCTCACATACCTGCCTGTGGACAGGAATGATAAATGAGATGTTTATTGGTTTTAAAATATGGAGATGAGCCTCTCCTAGGTATTTAATGCACAAAGCTGCCTGATCAAAGAAACATTTCTAACCAATCCTACTTTTATGTTGACTGTTGTTGTGAAACTTACACAAGTGATCCTATTGGGGTTGGAGCTGTAGACCACCATTGTAGCATGAGATCCAATGCTTTTCCTATCAAGCAATGGTGGGACAAGCTGTTTTCACACCTATGGCAAAATGCTAGTATACAATACACAGTGCATAATATAATACAGAGCCTGTTCCCTGTTTGCCAGTGTATAATACAGAGCTCACTCTATAGTAGTTTGTAGTTTACGTCCCTCCTTCCAAGTTCCCCGTTTATGTCTGGTCTCAAGCTACTTGTTCTGTACCACTCATGCACTGAACTTCAGCAGCCAACCAGAGTTTAGTGACAGAGGGGAAACTAGAGGTATGTGCCAATAATACAGTAGAACACACACAACATTCAGCTTTTTGCCAGCAAGTAGAGTCCCTGTTTATCTGTGTAAAGTACAGAACACATTTTTCTAATGGCCAGTATGCAATCCAGAGTCCATTCCCTCGTGCCCATTGTACTGTACAGATCCTATTGTCAGGCATACTCAGCTGCGTTTATTAACCTAGACACTGCACTTACATGTTGGTTTCCAGGCAGTGTAGCTCTACCCCCTGATGCTCTAAACTGTTTCATTAAGGGGCACCTTAGTTAACTAAAAGACACTAAAAACTATAGTCTCTTACTTGAATCTTCAGTAACATTGGTGCAGTATTTAAGGTGTATAAGTAAAGCAATGCAGTCTGTTACTTAAATAATCACTCCTGTTGCATGTATAGGAAGGACTATTTAAGTGATGTTAGTGCATTATTGATTGGTCCCCTCAAAACAGGATGTCACTGTGCCACTCTGGGAGAGGTTTGAAGGAGCTGTGATGAAGGGGGCATGATGAAGGGTAACTGATAGAAGGGTGGATGACATAAAAAGGCTTGGTCAATAGCATATCATAGAAAGTGATGAAGGAAAGAGGTGATATTAGAAGGAGGCTTGATCAGGGTTCAGAACAGGCATCACTGGGCCCCATAGCAATATTGAATAGGTGCCCAGAGATGCCAATCTACCCTCCAGTGCACTCCTCTCAAAAGGGTAGAGTGGAGGACATTTCTGATCCTGTGTGGCCTAGCACATGTACCCACTATGTAGTGGAGATAAGTCATTCACTCTGCACTGTTTACAGTAGAGTGGTGATTTCAGGGGGAATGTGGACCTCGGGAGCCATTGCTGGGTCCTCCTCTCTGGGCACCTCAGCAGCCCCATAGCTCTACCACTGGGTATAATGATGGAAGGGGTATTGATGAAGGGATTAAAAGCCTGAAGGTGATGGCGATGGAGTTAAAATATGAAACAATTGGTGTTAATAGATGGACGGGGGTGGAGATGAGAGAGGAATAAGGATAACTGGATGAAATGAGCTTGAATGTGGGAGAGAATGATGTTGATGGGCAAATGGTAATTATAAATGGAAAAAGTGTGTTGATAGATGAGAGGTGAGTAATGAATATGGGGAGAAATGCTTTTGCTTCCATAACTTAAACAAAATAATATAGGAATAAAAAAAGACACATGCACACATCTGAAAACATACATAATAAACATTTATGAATATAATTATATGAGTGTTGCAAGCTAGGTGCCAGTGGCACTAGTTTGCCAATCCCTAGAGTTTGGGATCCTCCCACACAAGATTGAAAATATGTTTGACCACACCTATCTGCAGCTCAGTACAGGTTTCAGAGATGAACTGTATCCTGCAAGGAGCAGAAGCTCTGAAAATATAATTCATATAGGAGCTGATGAGATGGCTCATTGATGGAAACTCCTGAAAGAGCCAAGTGAGGGGCTGTGGTGTGACCTGCAGGATGCGGTAAAGAGAGGGTGCAAGAGAGAGAAACTACAAGCCCTGACAAGTTGAAAACAGACAGGTGATCTGACACTGATTTGTGCAAAACAGGAGCTAACCAGAAACTTGTCCCAGAGAGACGGTCCACAGTGACTGGCTAATGAAGGACTTTGTGACTTTGTGTTCCTGTGTGCAGTCACTAAAGAAGTTGTAAGTGGTCTAGCTGCCCACTGGCTAGAGGGGCTAAGCAGTGAGGTAGTGACTTGATTGGGGGCTAGATGTCTTTTGTTTTAGACAGTGTTATTGTGCTGCAAAGCTGCTAATAATTAAAAGTTCATTAATGTTAAAAAGTATGATTTTGTAGAAAACAGGGATACTCTGCACTCTCCAAACACATAATTAATGCTATATCAAGTACTGTTCTATATTAAAAACAGGGAATGTTAGTTCCACATATTGCAATATATGTTTAAGCTGACACACACACATATACACATATATATATATACACACACATATACACACACTGATCAGCCTTATGCCGCCAAACTGCTCTGACCTATCGAGGCATTGACTACTACACAAGTCCTCTGGAGGTGTCCTGTGGTATCTGACACAATGACGTTAGCAGCAGATCCTTTGAGTCCTGTAAGTTGCGAGGTGTGGCCTCCATGACTTGTTTTTCCAGCACATCCCACAGATGCCCAATTTGTCTGATTTCAGCTACATGCAAATTATACCTTGTATTAAGCATAATGGAGTTTAGAGAATAGCTTCTAATGTGTTAACAGTTATATTTTCATATCAGCAGACTTTTATCTTTAAGGTCTCCTAAATAAAGCTGACACACTACCAAAACAGAAGTAAGTTTGACCTTACTTATCTTAAAACATAACATCCTAGTGTTGAGGATAACTGTAAGGCAGTAATAACCTGTTAAGGTCTGCCTAAATTCACTAGATTTTAGAACATGTGGCCCTATGTTCCTGACATGCAAACACTGATTTGTTCTCTGAATGCTGTCAACAGCATTCACATAGCCAAGTAATACTTTTGTGTCTGGAATTTAGCACTTATTCTGCCTACTGTGTGGAAAACACAGCATACATGCATATTGTTTCCTAGGCTACTACACATGGGCTCACAAATACTTATATATCATTAGCATTAGAGGCAATCTGACCAGACTTGACTGTTGCAAATGTAAACTTAGTTCTTCTTCACTGACAGCACACATATTGATTTTATTATGATCTGCATGTGTACTACAATTCATATGCTGTTCAGCTATAGATGTGCACATGTTCTCCATACTCCTAGTCTGAGGAAAGCCTATGTAAGCTAATAATCGGAGGGCAGGAGTAAGGGGAAAACTATAGGGCACTGTTGGAAGCATATCTGCCAACACATATACCCCATGATCATTGTTTTCATGACACAACAATGTTATTCAGGGACAAAATAATTCCTACTCCTGATGCATGTAAACTACACCCCCGATTCAAAAATTGCACCTCAAATTGACCAATCATGCCCACTTTCTGACCAGCCATGCCCGTTTTCTGTCAAAGCTCCACCCATTTCTGTACAAAACCCCTTTCATGGTCCGCAAATCAGAAGTGCCCTGTTAAAATCAAGACAGGTGTGGGATATCATCACCTTAATCAAAGTGTATTTATAAGGCACCAAAGTGTCACAGCTCAATGCAGAAATCACAGCTGAGGAGCGCGGAATATGGTGAAACACACAATGATTATTGCCGGATGGTACAAACTGGATGGTGTAGATAACAATGTGGATTGCAGGGAGCTGCAGAAAACAAATACCAGGAACACAGCTGATGCAGGTGAACAGGTAATATGAAGAAATCCCAAGGAACAGGTGAACCAGGAACACAGCAGGAAACAGCACAGCAACAACAATGACCAGCAATGTATACTGGGAGTGACAGGTATAAGTAGAGAGACAACCAGGTGCAATAGATAATTGGTGCAACAAGTAACCCCTAGTGAAAGGAAAGGAACAATATAGCAGCACCTCTGGTGAACAGAGGCACTGCAGATAATACATAAGCGTCCAGGAGGCAGGAGCTGCCAATGCAAGCAGCATGTAATGCAGAGGGCTACAGGCAGGTCCTAACACAAAGAATCTGCAGGGCTGTACAATCAACAAAATATAAACAGGATAATATACAGATAAATAAGGGGCAAGAGAAACAATAAAATCAGTAACATTAAATGCAAAAAGTGAAAATAGAGGAAGCACCTATATTAGAAGGCACAACTAGAACAAATGAAACCTTACAAAAAGGATCAGGAGGTAGAGAGTGCCAAGCTCATGAGAGTTAATATCCAATAAGGGTCAGGGAATCAAACATGATAGGAGTAGAGGGAAGCAAGTGGAAGAGGTAAGTGGAGTGAGAGAAGAGAGTGGTGTTTTTGGGACGGGGGTAGCAAATGAAGGCAACAGGGCTGGAGAGAAAAGAGAGGAATGGACTGAAGCAGTGTATGGGGCAAATGGCTTAGGATGGACAGGTAGACCAGCATGAAAAGGTGAGTTTTGAGGGAGCGATTGGAGATTGGGGGAGAGTTTCGTCAGACGGGGCAGGTAGTTCCAGAGGTGGGGAGCAGCATGTGAGAAGTGATAACAGAGGAGAAGATCATTGACAGAGTAGAGTGTGCGAGTATGGGAGTGTTTCATGTCAAGGTCAGAGATGTAGGAGGGGCAGGAATTAAAGAGTGCTATGTAAGTGCTTTATAGCTATGTGAGAGTAAGCACCTTGAATTGTATTTTGGAGGGAAAGAGGAGCCAATGGAAGGCTTTGCAGAGAGGCACAGTGGAATAAGAACGGAGGGTGAGGAAGATTAGATGTGACACCACTTTGAAGCAAGGGGAGCAGAGAGGAGATTGCAATAATCAAGACATGAGTTTACAAGAGTGTGGACAATGGTCTTGGTGGCATCCAAGTAGAGGAAAGGGTGAATATTGGCAATGTTAGAAGGAGGATGCATCATGATTGGGTGAAGACAGTGGGTTTGTCAATGGGATTGTTGAAATCACCTAGTATCAGCTAGTATGAGAGCAGGCAGAGCAGAGATAGGAAATAAATGACCCAGATAGCAAAGTTGGAAAGGAATTTAAATGTATATGCTATTAATTTAATGTTTTGGTTGGAGGGAGGCCTACTTATAGAATGTGGGTGCTATATTGATTTAACACTGGGGCTGGGTGGAGTTTACTAAATTTGTTGTACCCATTTCTTTTTCCAAATAGGGCCTCCAACATTCCAGGATCCAGACAAACAGCAACTGATCTAAAGACACCAGCAGCCACAGGTGGTGAAAGGGACAAGAACAGGTAGGACAGCAAGACAGTCTGCCAACTGTCCTGAATCTGGTGGGATTTATATTATGAGGAGGTCTGACTTGTTTAAATGTTGCACTATGAGATTCATGCACAAGACTGACATGAAAACGTGCTGGAATGTATTAATCATGTTAATATGTTTATGTAGGTAGAGGGCTGCAGTCAGTAACTAGTGGCGGACAGTCTGTGACGTGGTAGTGATGGAAGACTGCTGTTTTTTTTATTACTGGGCTTGCTATCCCTGAACTGTAGTTTCTTGACATGTTAATTATGATTAATACCTAAGTTTATTAAAAAGATAAAGTACAATTTGTGTGAATTGAAAGGTAAGCAGTGGTGGAAGTGGGGTGTATATTGTACTATGCCATACCGCTACTTCTCATACTGCCTTCATTGTAAAATAATAAAATTCCATTCACTTGTTTACATTCCCATTACATTTTTCAAACTTCTAAATTTCCACTTCGACCACTGAGCTTAATATTCATCGTATGTAGTATATGACCAGTATAATTCAAAATTCTGCTAGATCCTTTGACAAAATATAGGGTCCATGGTCATTATTCTTTAACTGCTGGGACCACAGTGTGATGATAAAAGAGGGCACAGTGTGATGAGAGGGACAGTAATGGGGGCCACAGTGTGATGCAGTGTATTGATAAAGGAGAACGCAGTGTGATGAGAGGGACAGTAATGAGGCATGGTGATGCAGCGTGATGTGCACATAGCTTACCCTTCTAAATAACTATAGGAGTATATGCTATGCTAAAAAAATATAGTGCTATGGAGGGGGCAAAACCAATATCTTGCCTAGGGCCCCATGAGGTCTAAATCCAGTTCTGGTGCTCACATTAATATAAAGCTTACTTTATGCTTTATTTCTATTTTTATATAACATTGTATTATGTTTATGTACATTTTACTGTTCTAATTCTAGTTTTCATATCTGAATACAGCACAACTGCTTAATTTCTGTTTTGTATGCAATTCTGTATTGTTTTGTGTGGTGAAGGGGTCGAGGATGAGGTATTAATATCACCTTAACCAGCCTGTCCCTCCTTTCTTACAAAATGTGGATTATAGCTTTATACTTTTTATAGTCCTTGCTTTTGTTCCCCACCTTAACAGAGTACAACTGCAGTGTCTAATTACATGTGAATAAGTGGATATTGTAGTTCATTGTAAATATGTATATTGTTTATTGTATCTTGTTAATATTGCATGGAAGCTGTTAGTCATTGCCCTTAAAGTGAAACCAGGTGGGTTATGGGTAAGGATCAGATTGCAGGATACAGGTGAAGGGAAAGGCCAATTAGTATCTATTGTTCTCAACATGACTAGTTCAGACATTTTGTCTAGAGCCCAGCAGGGGACCTTCTGTGGAAGTACAGCTCATCTCCACTCCTCCTCCAACCCCCTGATACAGCACCCACCAATGATTAAGAAGAATAGACCCAGGGGTTTGCCCAGGGAGGGGAAAATTAGACCCTAAAGAGACACTCCAGGGAGGGGGGGGGGGAGAGATTCATTCTGGTACTTGAAGCTGCAGGGTGGCTGGTTTTAGAGTTGCCAAATTGATTTACTTTCAAACTGCATTTGCCTGAGTGACTAATTAGAACCTTAGAAGGTACTGGGTAGGCTCCCCTGGCCTAGAAAGGCACGCGTGGGTGGCCAGCCAGAGTGAAGTGGGTACAATTGAGCCAGAAAACCCAGCATCTTCACATTTTGCTATGCTGAATGTATGGACACTGCGCAGTACCACCTCTCTTTGTATAATTTTCATGCTGTACATATGGACAATGCACAGTGCCACTTCTCTTTGTCATTTCCATGCTGTACATTTGGACACTGCACAGTTCCACTTCTCTCTATGTCATGTTCATGCTACACATCTGGGAAAATCTCCTGTCCTTGCACAGTCAAAAGTTTCGGTACCCTAAAAGTAGCCATGTTTAGAAGAAAAAAAAAGTTAAACTTATACTATTAAAATACTTTAGAAATACCGGGGTTTCATGAAAATTTCCTGATCAGGATCAAATTTTCAGAAAACCATGAATAAAACCAGCAATTGAAAACATTGGAGAAAACGCCTCCCAATAGTTATTTCTGCACCAGTTATTATTAAATTGTGTCTTACACTCTGTGACTCAACCAAACTTCTTATTTACAGTCAAAAAATTTAACTACAAAAAAGTATCTGTTGCTGGCTAAAATGAATAAGTGATAAAAGAGCAGTCATGAACCATAGGCTTACAAGACAACAATAAAGAAAACTGTGCAGTATTACAGAAAAGGGGAGGAAGGAGGAGAAGGGGAAAAAAGTAAAACGGGAGGGATGAGTGTGAGGGGAAGGGGAAGGGGAAAGAGGGAACGAGTGGCGTGGAGACAGGGACTGTGTAAGGAAGGGGAGTAGAGAACTAATAAATGGGGGAAGGTAGAGAGGAGGAAGGAAGGGACGGGGAAAGAAGAGAGGGGGAGGGAAAGGGGTAGAGAAGGGAAGAAAGGAGGGGGTAGTGACAGACGCATGGAAGAAAAAAAAACACTGAAGACCCGATTAGCACCTGTAGAAAATTTTAAACTAGAGAGCAGAGTATAAACAGTAAAATGGGGGAAAAACTAAATGGGGTTATAAGAGACCCACAGTTATCTTATTCAGAAAATGCAAACACTTAACAGAGTAACTGGGAGACAAAAGTCTGTCCACAACATATTAATAAGCACAGTGGTCGAAGTGTGTCGGTATGTGCCGGAATGATATACCGGCACTTCTTCTCCCCATTGTCTGTGAAGCTGCACACGTGCTCTATAAGCAGATTTCGGTGCTTGTAGTGCCTGTGAGCATACGAGTGTAGAGCCAGACAGTGCTGCCTCAGTTTGAATGTAAGCTATCGCAGATTGGCACTTTTTTTTCGTCAGTGGAAAGTAGCTGGCAGCAGCTCTGTAAAAAGATTGCGGCTTTGTGTAGTTGTACCCTCCGTACTAGCACAGATCCACAGAGGGGTGATCGGGACGAATATGCTGCTCAGCTGCGCAAACGCAATTGGAGCAGCTGCGCATGACTCTTTGCCTGCCTCTTAGCCACCAGGCACCTGTACTTCATGTGTTTGGTCGCAAGCAGCTCACCCATGAAAACTTGAAGGAGTCTGTGCCAATCAAAGTAACAGTGCCCCACTATTAAAATTCCTAGATCCGCCCCTGCTCCTGTCACATATAAGCAAATTATATATTTACCAGCACCTGCTGTGCAAGCTGTACTTGAATTGTTTGTGACTTCCTGTCACATCGCTATAGATGTTGACGTTGAAAGCACAAGTGATAGTGATTATTAGTCTGGGGCTATGGTGTTGGTTCAAAGGGGTGCTATGGATAAGGGGCGGGCACCCACAGTTACAGTACGGAGTTACAAAGGAGGTGGGGATTTTGTAAAAACTTCCACCCAATAGGTATTTTGTTCATTAAATGTAGTCCACAAACATAATTAACTTTATGTATTTAAAATGTGTTGTTTTTTTTTTACAATTTCATATAAGGCAACTTGTGTTTAGGGGCTGGGGATAAAATAGTGAAGATACCACATAGAGAATGATGTGTAAAGGAGAACAGGTGGGGGAGTTAGAGAGTAGATTACCTGGGATGAAAATAGAGGCACAATGGGAGTGTGGACAGACAATGGAAACAAATAAGGGAAAAGAGAATGGACACATGGAAGACATAAGGAAGAGGTGAACACAAGGGAGACATTAGAGAGCTATAGGAGAACGGGAGATATTAATGAACAGTACAACAGGGGAGAGGTAATTGGACACAGGAAAGAAGGGAAACACAGGACAAATATCCTTGTATCATTTAAATATGTTTTATATTATATATATAGATCACAAAGTCCCTAAAGTTTAGACCACCTAACAGTCGGCCATTTTCTTCAAATTTCCATACCAGCACTTCTAAAGTCCTACTTCAACCACTGCCCATAATAATAAATTGGTATTCACTTATGGCACTATTAGCACTTAAATGGGATGAAAGCAGTAAACAGTAGAATAGTTACTACCAATTATCGCTAAATACATATTCACAATTCATTTCCACTTAATCAAATCACATTTATCACAAGGCAAAAATGACTTTTTATTATAAAAAAATCAACTTAGACATGTGTTAGATTCATCACCTAGTCAATTGTAATTGTTATTAACATCAATATACAAATCATTTATTATGGACAATAAAACAAACTATGGCAAGCATATTATTACTACCTGAACTGATTATGTAGTAATAGAATAGGAAAAGATGAAGTATACATATAAAAAAAGATATATTCATAACAAAAACAGACAGAAGCCAACCCCATAACATCGCAGAATAGTAGGAATTAATTAATGGACACATGTCACGATGTGGGAATATATCTGATACAAATTAACCCGTGCATGATACTCATGCATTCTAGTCAAATCAAGCTACTTAAGATATTAAAAAGGTTCTTGTCATGCATTTGGGCCATAGCCAAGGCCTCCTCAGGGGAAGAGCGATACTTCCCGACGCAAGCGCCCTTTTTTAACGTGGTTTTGTCCACATGTCACCACTTCATCATTTTTCTCCATCACCTCATCCTTCATCTTTATCGCCACATCTATCCAGATGTCTATCCAGACACAGGGATCTCTCTCAGCGGTCCTGAGTATCACACTCCTCTCGCTCTGTCACCCCCAACAACCACCAACCACTCCCCACTATCACCCCCGGCAACCATCAACCACTCCCATCTGTCACTTCTCCTTCAAGAAATATATATAGATTTTTTTAAAATCTTTATAAACACTTTTAACAATTAACAAATTAAATTAACAAATTAAAAACATCTTAGCATACCAAATTTCAGCCCTTTCTGAGTTTTTTTTCCCACACACACTAAGAATTTAGTAGGTCAGTGTATAACTCCGCCCAGCAGGTGGCGCTGCAGCAAATTTCAGCCCTTTCTGAGTTTTTTTTCCCACACACACTAAGAATTTAGTAGGTCAGTGTATAACTCGGCCCAGCAGGTGGCGCTGCAGCAAATTTCAGCCCTTTCTGAGTTTTTTTCCCCACACACACTAAGAATTTAGTAGGTCAGTGTATAACTTCGCCCAGCAGGTGGCGCTGCAACTTGGTTGTTTTTTTTTTCACACACAGACACACGCCACTAGGCTTTTATATAGTAGATTATAAAATAAAATATTAAATGTCAGGGCCCAAATAAAATATTACATTTATACATAGCAGTGAACATGATTTTCCCCTCAGATAATAGTGTGTTTCCTTTTTTAAAAGGTTTGGTCAATTAGCCCAGTAGGAGGTAATTAGGTTGAGCAGACCCTTTGTGAGGAGACAAGCTTAAGATATGCAGATCCTAGACATCAATTGTTTTGATTCTGTATTCCACTTCCTAAAGCTGGGTACACATTACAGAATTTTCCACCTACTTTTTATGCCGATCGATATTACATGCGATCAATAGTCCGATCGCTCGGTCCATGGACTGCATACACACTAGCCTTGTTTAGGACGATAAAGGGAAGAGCGGACGTCCCTTTAGCGACTTTTTACAGCCATGTTGTTGTGAGCAATGATTGCAATTCCGTACACACTGAAGCAACATTTGCGGGGCATTTAACGATATACCAAAGACATTAGCATAAAGGGGAAGAGCTTTCGCTATAGTTAACGCCCAAAACCGCATAAAAAGAGAAGGCAACACTGTCTCTTCATTCATTCCTATTTGTAAACCTACAATGGCTACAGTAGTACAAGAACAAGCAACTGCACTTTTCCTGCTTGCTGTGTCAAGAAGACTGCAAGTACGGAACCAAAGAGAAAGAAGGAGAAAGAGTAGATCTTGTTGGAGCAAAGATTGGTTCAAGAGGAGAGACACGTTCTCTCATATGCCCCTGCTACAGGAGATACGGGACCACAACCCAGATGACTTTAAGATTTTTCTTTGAATGAATGATGCCACTTTTCAGGAACTGCTCCAACTAGTAACCCCTCTCATCCAGAGGGTATTTTACAAATATTAGTTAATAAAGGTTATTATTTATAAAGGTTAAATGTGAATGCCAACATAGATGCAAAGGGTAATAACACACGTGCTTTATACACGTGGAATGGTCTGCAGCCAGACAGGTGCAATACACATCTATACAAAACACAAGCCTGTGATGTGTGGATTACCGCACCACGTGGGACTGGTACAGACATCACAAATTTACATTTACACACCCCCCAGGTCGAGGAAGTATCGGAGGATTGTCGTGGATCGGTCGTAAATTTATACACACTACACAACGGAAATGAGATTGGAACAAAAATATTAAATGGTACCACCAACCAAATGAGGCGACAATCGTCCATTTGGGCAGACTTTCGACCATCGTGTCACTACACAACACTGACTCGACTTTTAAACGAGCGGTCGTATGTCTTCTGATTGAGCCAATTATTGGACGAAAACCATGTAGCGTGTACCTAGCTTAATTGACTTCCATTCAATAGGTATTGTAAATTGTAAAAGGATTTCCTTCTTTGATGGGTTTTAATCTCCTTAATATTCTGGCAAATGTTTGGGTGACCATTTAATACCATTATATATGACTTTTACTGTCAACCAACTCCTCGCAAAGGTACTTTTAAATTAACCTAAGAAATATAATTCTTATATTCCCTTAAATCCACACGAATAGCTTATGCTCATATCTTCAAGAAAGACTATGCACAAAATATAGTTTCATTTAAAACGTGTTGTATTATTCACATTCTATTTGCGAAACGTGTGTATATATTATGAAACAGTAAACAGCGTAACATATTTGTGAGGATACCACCCTTAGCTGGGATGGAAGTTACCCTCTGTGGGATTCAACTCACTCGGGTAGACCAAGATATATCCAAAATAAGACTTTATTACGACAGCACAACACCACAAGACGTTCACAAGTTACAGGGTAAATGGTAGCACGTATCCTCCAGCAGCCTCCTGCAGTCAGCACTCCAAAGTCATAATCTCTGTCCCTTTCAGGGTCTTATCCTCCCGCAATATTACCACTACCGTTTAGCAAAACAGTTATGGTGTCTCCTAGCCTGGGTTACTAGCTCACACCAACCCTGTCCTGGTAGGGTTCCCTCCAGCGGCACCACAGTGCCTGGCCCAGAGTCCTTTTCACTGATGTCTTCTACACCAGGATCCTCCAAACTAGCATCGCTCTCCTGGCATTCTCCTCGCCCTTCCTTATTTTCTCTATCCACAGGAAGTAGGGTCAAATGTCTCAAACCTCCCCTTTACAGAAGGGGTCTCCCAGTCAACAATTTAGCTCCTAGACACACTGTCCCTGTTACCTTGATTAGACAATAGAATGGCTTGACTCAATTAGCTGTTTTGGCTGGATACACTACACATGGGGTTACAATAGTACATCAAGGAATGACACTGCACGCTTACATGGAACAATAAGACTTTTGACACATTATATCAGCAGGGTTACACAATATAAGTCTGTGATACCCTTTGATACAATTACATTTATATTGACACATATTGATACATTTCCCCATGCTATTTCAACCAATATATTACTGTGGAGGCACATTGCATATGAGTAGAAGTTCTAACCTCATTACCTCTCAGGTTATCTGTTGACCTAGCTAATTAACATGGGCTGCCAGCTAGTTAACTCAGACATTGTTCTGATAAAAAACCTCACCTCAGCTGCACCCCATACAATACACATTTGAGACAAATGGTAATTACATTAGCTACAACAAGCAAAATGACTGCTGTTGTTCTGATATTTTCACACAGTATGGCAATATTGTTTCTATTTATACTACATACAATATCACAGGTAATAGTATGGGCAAAATGTGTCTAATAACATGAAATAATAATACACATAATACACCAATGCTCTGGTGTATATACTTAGACTGGGCCAAGGATTAAAAAGTACAATAAACCGTGAGAAACGGGTGATGATTACATAGTTCTCAGTCCAGTAGTACCCCGTTTCCTCACATTCCTCCCCTACTTTTTAAACTTGAGCCCCAGTCTCTTCTGCAGACACTACTGCAGGTTTTATGTGGTTTCCCACGAGATGAACCAATTTCCTGCTGGGCTGTGCGCAGCCTCCAGCGTTCACTTGCTGCACCTTGTTATATTCTTGTAGCCGCCAGCACCTATCAATTCCCAGAACCTCTGCGGGAAGTCTCGGTCTCCTGCTCCAGTAGCTACTCTGAGCCCTGCTGTCTAAGAGCCTTACCGACTGCCTTTCCCTGGTTGTCTGGGGTCCTGTCTGGCTACGCCTCCCCCTTCCCCAGTTCCCTTCTGCACTGGGATTACTTATTTCCCCAGTCTGCACCCGCTTATGCACAGGGTTCTTGCAGGAATCCTGCTGCACACTATCTCCTGCAGGGACTACTGAGAGTAACATCACGCAGTCATCAATGTCCTGCTTTTTATGCTGCCTTCTCCCCTCCTGTGTCCGAATGTCACTGTTGCAGCCATGCCCTAACATATTCTTGCAGTCTGCACAGTTGGCTATGTAGCGGTCTACATCCCTCGCTAAACCTAACCACATGAACTGCTGTCTGAGCCTGGCTCGTGTTCTCCTTTTTCCTCTGTGATCGGTACCCCCTTCCCCATGGGCCTGAGCTATAAACCGATCCCGATATTCGGGTGGGACTACCAACCTGTACTTATGATTTGGGCTGGACACCGTATACAGTAACCCATCCAACCAAGCACAATCCTCTACCACCCCAGTCTTATACGACATATCTGCTAGTGCCCGCATCCCTTCTAGATCTGGATCTAGTAGCTGGGCTTCTTGCAGTCTAGATTTATCCTCCTCCCCCAGGACTAACCCCCCCTCAGGATGGTCTTGGCTACTCACCCTCAGAGGCCCGGAGATGGTAAAGAAAGGTTGCTGATACCCGTTAGTTACTGGCGTGTAGAAGTGGTTGTTCTTCCTCTGCCTGGGGCTCACCTTTCTATGGGCTTTTTCAACAAAATAATTCCTGAGGTCTTGCCCCAAATCATTGCCCAAAATCACCTCATTGGACATTCCTGCCATAACTCCAACTTCTACCAGGTTGTTACAATGGCCCCAATGCAACTGGACTTGGGCTGTTGGAATCTCTGCCCATCGTCCATCCTCCATCCTAATTTTAAAGTACTTGTTGGGGATAATTCTTCTGGAATCCACCAACTCGGGGCGTACCAGGGTGATGGCTGCCCCACAGTCTCTAAATCCTTGGGCTTTTCTGCCATCCACCCATACAGGTTTCAAGTGCCTGTAAAGGCGTCCTCCTGTTGTTTGCCTCATGTCAGCCACAGCATTGCAAGTGGCCTTTACCCCCCTCGCCTCTGGCGCATCAGGGTGGTAGTGTTTGTTTTTCCGGGGGTGGCTCCTGCCAACAACCCCCGTGGGAGGGAATTGGTCTAATTGACCTCCTTTCCTGGGACACTGCTGTTGAAGATGTCCCCAGTATTCACATCGAAGGCACCACTTCCCGACTTGTCCCAAGTGTGGTATTGCTTGTCCTTGACTGCTGGGTCGCCTTTGGCCTTCACTCTGCCCCTTTTCTGCTTTATCCCAGGACTGTGGGTTACACTTTGCCACCCAATCCTGAAGGCTGGGAAATATCTCAGTCAGCCCTGCTTTTACCAGCTCAAGTCCTTTTCTCCGGATCCACTGACTGAGGACGTGCTGCAGCTCTTGACGAAGCTGACCATAGTCATAGCTTCCACTGTGCACTGCTGACTGGCCTGGGGTGGGGGATGTTTGTATTGTAGCTGCAATCTCCTGAATCCTTACTGGCTGCTCCTGGTCCTCATACAACTCCTTGGCTTTCAGGATTTCTGCAACATAAGTCCCAACTTGGGTGCCTTCCACTGCTGGGACCTCTGCTATTTTCATCCTGCCCGCATTATCGAGTAGGCACAGGTCCCATTTGCATAGTTTTTCCACTAGTTGTGGCCTGAAGTCATCCTGGGTAGTAGCAATTTCCCTTGTCTGGCATAATCCCCGGAGCTCATCCAGTTTTAGGGAGTTATACTTGATCATGTCTCACGTTTCTTGCAACTCCTCTGATAGGCTTCCTTTGGGTGCTGTGTAGCCCGTGCTGTGCTGTACCTACAAGGCCCTTGGACTGCAACCGCTTGCGTCCCTTGCAGCCTTCCCGGTTCTTGCAACACCGGGCCGAGTGATCCCACTGCTTGCCACCAAATGTGAGGATACCACCCTTAGCTGGGATGGAAGTTACCCTCTGTGGGATTCAACTCACTCGGGTAGACCAAGATATATCCAAAATAAGACTTTATTACGACAGCACAACACCACAAGACGTTCACAAGTTACAGGGTAAATGGTAGCACGTATCCTCCAGCAGCCTCCTGCAGTCAGCACTCCAAAGTCATAATCTCTGTCCCTTTCAGGGTCTTATCCTCCCGCAATATTACCACTACCGTTTAGCAAAACAGTTATGGTGTCTCCTAGCCTGGGTTACTAGCTCACACCAACCCTGTCCTGGTAGGGTTCCCTCCAGCGGCACCACAGTGCCTGGCCCAGAGTCCTTTTCACTGATGTCTTCTACACCAGGATCCTCCAAACTAGCATCGCTCTCCTGGCATTCTCCTCGCCCTTCCTTATTTTCTCTATCCACAGGAAGTAGGGTCAAATGTCTCAAACCTCCCCTTTACAGAAGGGGTCTCCCAGTCAACAATTTAGCTCCTAGACACACTGTCCCTGTTACCTTGATTAGACAATAGAATGGCTTGACTCAATTAGCTGTTTTGGCTGGATACACTACACATGGGGTTACAATAGTACATCAAGGAATGACACTGCACGCTTACATGGAACAATAAGACTTTTGACACATTATATCAGCAGGGTTACACAATATAAGTCTGTGATACCCTTTGATACAATTACATTTATATTGACACATATTGATACATTTCCCCATGCTATTTCAACCAATATATTACTGTGGAGGCACATTGCATATGAGTAGAAGTTCTAACCTCATTACCTCTCAGGTTATCTGTTGACCTAGCTAATTAACATGGGCTGCCAGCTAGTTAACTCAGACATTGTTCTGATAAAAAACCTCACCTCAGCTGCACCCCATACAATACACATTTGAGACAAATGGTAATTACATTAGCTACCACAAGCAAAATGACTGCTGTTGTTCTGATATTTTCACACAGTATGGCAATATTGTTTCTATTTATACTACATACAATATCACAGGTAATAGTATGGGCAAAATGTGTCTAATAACATGAAATAATAATACACATAATACACCAATGCTCTGGTGTATATACTTAGACTGGGCCAAGGATTAAAAAGTACAATAAACCGTGAGAAACGGGTGATGATTACATAGTTCTCAGTCCAGTAGTACCCCGTTTCCTCACAATATTTTACACAAAATATAGATTTTGTGACATATATCATTAATTGCCTGTAATATAAATATATAAGAAATTGTGTGTGTGTTTTGAATAACTTGTCTAAAGGTGTGTGTGTGTGTGTGTGTGTTTTAAGCTATACCTATTTTGCAAGGCTGAATGCATTGTGCATGGGGAGGGGGGGAGACCACACAGACACACTCCATTCACCTCACATTTACACACATGGTATTTCAATCACATTATCTCCTATCCACATTCCCTTCACATGAGTTTCTAGATGGCAGTCATATTACAGGCTTGCCAGAAACTAGATTCATTTTCTCCACTGTCTGAAACTCGGCCTGCTCTGAACACATGGCACTTCACTCCACTGCAATATCAACCACACCAACATTTTCAGCCATGATCCACACTATTTCAGAGATTCAGAGCTACAAACTACCCTTTAAACCAACTGTCCAACAAAGCGTTATATTTAACAATCTAACCACTTCCTGAACCATCCAATTACCCTCCATGCATCCATGACCAAAACTTAACCAACACAGAACCATGTATAACACAAATGCCTCCATTTATATCAACAATCTATCCCAAACACAACAGGAATTCCAAGAATTGTACAACACTACAGGAGTCACGTCCAGATTCGAAGTCCATCTTCCATTCAACAACACATTACAACATTTATAACATTTATGTGTCCAGTCTCACACTCACCTTTCATTCATTCCATTCAAACTCCATCATTCCTACTAGTCAGGGCCTTTGTAGGCCATGAGGTTACTCACTTCCCTGCATGTCCACCTAGGAGCAATGCAATGGCAGCATGTGTGATCAGTCTGGGCAGCTCCCAAAAAAGACCCTTTCTTCCTCTGTGTAAAGTAAAAACCCCTCTTGTGGGCGGAGACTACCTTTTACAGGAGCCAGGCTACAGTCTTTCATATGTTAATTACTGATCAAGTATTTACAAGCCTCATGTTTCCCAGTGGGGGGAAGGATGGGCTTTGTGTAAAGCCAGTGTGCTAGTTCAATTGTGGCTAAATTCTGATACTTGTTATAAAGTGAAACATAAATAATAGATTATTTATGTACTCTTCATCATAAACAGAAAAGAAACACTAGGTGTAAAGTTGCCATAGTCACATGTATTTCAGGATGAGATTGGATATTGTTGTAATCCCATCATATTTGGTATTTAAATGTGACCGGTTTGTTGAAGGGGAAGTTATGTCTCCAGAATATATCTGAGAAAAGCTAAGACAGGTCAAAATTCAGGAATAGTTTTGAACAAGCCTTGGTGACACCCAAGGGACATTTCCGTTCCCCGACATTAGCATCCACACTGCCCCTGTGAATGCCGTCCCATTTGAGTTTGCTTAAAAACCTGTGTTTTGAAGGGACAAATTGTCAGTTTCTTGGGGATCAATCTAATTGAAGGACTGCCCATGTTTTCTGCCTACCCCCAGGCATACAGATGATTATGTGTAAGTGATGCTATGTACTTTCATCCCATTTGTTTTTATAACTGTTTGCAATTTTTTATTTGTATGTCAAATCTTTATCTAACTGTTTTTTTTATTATCTGTAAGCATTGTACCTTTTTTATTTTAAGTCTAACAATTTAATAGTTTTGTTCTTATTGCTCTAAACGAATTCATTGCCTGTGTAAAAGAGATCAGATTGCTTGACGATACTAAAACCTTTCATTGCTGAGGTGTGAATTGCGAATACATTTGTATACCAAGCCTAGTGTGTGCCTGCATGTGCATTTGTGTCGTGGAGCCTTGAGTGGTTAAGGGTTAACCCTAGGATTGCTGGTGCCTAGCTAACTGTTTGTAACAAGGAGTGCTCATTGCGTGCCAGTGTGAGACAGGAAATTGGGGTCCTATTGCCCGTATTCAATAGGTGGTGGCAAGATCGAAGTGGGTGTGGTTGTGTGAGAGCTGTTTGGGGCGATTTAGCAAATCTGTAGCCTCAGGGAAAGAGGTAAGCAATGGGATTTGGGCTGGAATCCAGTGTGTTCCCTTACAGTAAACACTTCCGAGTACACAAAGTTCAGTTTGTGACTGGTAAAGGCAGTTAGGATAGTTTTCCTGACAAGATAGAGGTGATATATTGTCTGACTGTTGAAATATATGATACGATATTAAATCAGAGAGTAGCTAGAGGAGCTTATCCCTGACAACATGTTAAACACATTCAGCTTGCCTTGAAAAAGTGGGTTCCAGTAAAACGTGCGTTGGCATTTAGTTGAATGCACCTAATCCAATGATAGTTAATAGAAGGTCTACGTTATATTATATTATTAGGAAGCATTTAGTCCTCATATATAGCAAATGGCTCTTACGACTGCCCATGAATTGTAGGGCGGAACTGATGTAAGAAGGGGTGGAGAAGAGCCTGGACAATGTACAGTAAGGGCGTGCCTGGGGCATACTGACACAGATGCAGCCGATTCAATTCCTGGGTTTCTCTAAAGTACTGGGTACTGAGTTCTTTATATCTGCGCCAGCTGCAGGGCAGGTGTAAGATCTGATTGATAGTGATGACTGTCACGGCATCGTATTTGTAATACTACATGTATGCATACCACTGCATAGCAAAGAACATTTACATGCAAGTAAGAGCGGATATAAAAGAATATAAAAGAATATAAAAATATTTTTTTTTAAAAACTTATAAAAAAGAAAATATACTTTGTTTAAAAACACATATTTTTATTAATAATTATAGTACTATGAATTGTTAATTTATTATGTAGAATATTTTTTTTTGCATGTGTTCTGATGGGACTTTATAATGCACATATGCTTGTGCATATCCTGCACTGTGTTCTGTCTGTTAACATACAGCAAGTAACATTTAGGCAGAGCGTACTTACACCCAGATTTAAATTGAAACATATCTTGTGATCTGCTTGGATTTAAATATTAGGCTCTATGGCCCTGATTCTTTAAGGAAAATAAAGCAAAAAATGAGTACATTTTCTCCTGGACAAACCATGTTACAATTCAAGGCGTTGGAAATTAGTTTAGTTTATTATTTTGCACATAAAGAAAATACTGGCTGTTTTTTCATGTAACACACAAATACTTGATAGCTTTATTTTTTCTCTGAAATGTAAAGTTAATCTAGGACATGCCCTACCCCAACTATAAATCTGTTCCCACATTTTAAATTTACCTCCCCCTCCAGTGGACCTCCAATGAACAATGTGTCAAAGTCAGTAAATTGGATAAAGTCATTTCAATTAAAATCGAGCAAACTTGGTTGTCTTTGTCTGAAAAGATGCATATGGCACGCTACGGCGTGGAAGGGCGTACGCAGCCGCAACACGTGGCAACAATAGTATTTACGCTTTTACATACATTGGCACCAACACACACACATCTGTAAAATAGTACACATTAATGGTAGTTGCAACACATAGTTATTTATGTCGAAATATAGTAGTGTTTATGTGTAATATTACAAGTTATATGCATATTAGTGATACATATGGTTCAGGTTAAAAGAAATGTGTCATGTCTAATATCATATTAATCCCCTTTACATCAGCAGCTGTTCGGTGCATTCGGCGAAGAGATCGCACATTGCATACTCTAGTTATTGATGTTAGGGAATAAACCTTTAATATGATATTAACTGTCAAATGCAAATGGACTGATTGTAATTGGAGTGTGGCGGGAAGAACAGAGCAGTTTGGCGGGAAGAACAGAGCTCATCCCCTGGAGAGACCCCCACCTTTGGATTCCTTAGATTGAATCAGCCTATGATGTGTAACCCCCTGGACCCTCCTGATGCCTGGACCAATAGAAGCAAGCTATACCACCTGCATTGTTTCACTGTATCTCTGTTTGCATATAAGCAGTAGCTCTCATGTAGTGTTCAGTCACCTTGACCACAGACTTCAGACCTGAATGACTGTACAATGGATCCAGAGCGCCTGCGATAAGTAACGGCTGTACTTATTATTATTTCGCTTGAATATATTCTGCTACTTTTTGAGAATAAATCTTTGCGTTGGAAACACAAATCGAGATTCGACAATTGTTATTGGATAGTGACAAAACGCTCATAACAATTTGGGGGCTCTTGAGTTTGGAGGTTTCGTTGCCGGACGATACGTAAGACCAACGGATTTCGGTTCCCCAACAAAGGGTGGAGATGCGTCATATACGGGTAAAAACACAATGTGTTCAAAACCTGAATTTTACTCTGTGTTGTGAAACCGAATGTCCGTTTTGCATTATCTAAGGTACGCTAACTGAATCTAGGGACAAAAGAGAAAACTGTTTCTTTTTACTGTTATTGTGCGTTTTAACTGTATTGCATTGCTTAGCATAAGTGTACTTCCTGCTTTGCGTACGCGAACTTCCGGTAGATTTTCCACGTGGTTAAACAATCGTTTTGATAGTTGTTATACATGCATAGTATAATTACTTGTTAAAACATCTGGGACATTATTACTATTGTTGGGAACTTTGATTTTCTGCGCAGAAAAGGTGTATGTCATGTGATTTGTTGACTTTAAATACACTAAGGTTTGATCTATTGTTGAATAGAGTGTCAGTTGCTGTCTGACGAGGCAGGTGCCCAACTGGTGTACGGTTTACAAGGCAGGTATACCGGGGGCGGAAACTAAGCGAGTTTTCGCGACGTGCACCCAAGGGTAATCGCATCGCTTACTGATAAGCTTTAAGTGCTGCGATTGCACCGCACGGCAAGGAAAGCCGTGATTGCGACTTGGGGGTAACGGGGAGGAATTACGTTGGTAAGGCTGGTAATTGACTTTACCGGATGCTGCCAGGCGTAATAAACTCAACAGATTTTGTTGGAGAGTCAGGGGTAATCGAGGAGTTGATAACCCTTTAGTCCGCATTGATATTTCTGTATTAGGGGTCCTCGTTCAATACGAGAGGAAGAGAGTGGACGCGGCTTGTAGCAAATACGTTCACGGGCCAGTAAAATATCTCTAGCGGTAGATTGCGGGTAGCAGAGTGTTGAAATTAGTGGCAGGATATTGTGATATTTCTGGAACCCTATTTTTGTGGCAGGATATTGTGATATTACTGGGACCCTATTGTTCAACATGGGTGCTAAGCAGACGCTAGAGATGGCTGAGGTACTGCCTAAGGAAGGGCCTATTGGTTCGGCGAGATTTCTCATGTGTAAGAAATATGGTGCATATGCAACTGCGTATTGTGACACGTGGGTCAAGATGACCAAAGATTGTGTTAGGCCTTTCCCAACAATAGGGAGTTTTAATGCAGAGGTACTAAATAACGTAAAAGATAAAGTGTGGTTGATTAAGTCAACAAAAGTGAGAAATAAACATAATGACTGTTTAAAATTGTGTCAAATGGAAGGCAACACGTGGCAGAGCAGCCAGTGCACAGCGGAAGTAAGCGTGGCGAAAAGCGCGCACAACGGAAGTAGCCATTGAGAACTCAGCGCAATCGCGCCCCCGCCACCCTATGTGGCGGGGGGATGTAAGTACAGCCATTATTAAAAATGAAAAAAAGGAAATTGCTAAGTTATATCCTGTTTTAAGTCCGTTTAAAGCAAGTGTTTCTGAAAAAGAGAAGAATGAACCCACGGTAATTTCAGCCATTGCTCATGCTGTTAATATGTTAGAGGTTCAGCGTAAGTATGGAAAGGGGGCAATGGCTGAGATAGGTGATAGTAGTGTGACCACTAGGAGAGACACTATTTAAAGTACTGAAGTAGCTAACCCTGAAGATAGTGAACCAGTGGGTACGTATCCAGTCCGCACAATATCAGTTCCCAATGGGAAGGCGGATAAGAATGGTGTAGTTCCTTTAAGAAATGTTACAATGCATTGCCCCTGGACTAGATCAGAATTACATTCCATTATGACTGAATTCCCAGATCCTAGAAAAGAGTTGGCTAAGTGTCAGAAGTTTGTTAAAGACTTGGGAAATGCACACGAACCAACTGATAAGGATTGGCATGTAGTGTTGAGGGCGTGTCTTCTTCCCAATACTAACGTACAACAATTTATTAAAGATTGTTCGTTGGAGGAAGACGACACCTTGACAGATCAGATTAATCAAGAGAATATAGAACAGATTGTCAAACATTTAGCCATCTATTTTCCAGTAGTAGCGAATTGGAGTAAGATTTTCACCATAAAACAAAAAGATAGTGAAACAGCATCAGATTACTTTAGTAGAGCTATAGCAGTGATAACACGGTTCACTGGGATATCAAACATAGGTGAGGACCCACATCACAGGGAAGTAGCTGTAGGAGTACTAATGGATGGTCTTAGGGAAAATTTAAAAACCAGAGTACAAACCTCATTACCTAATTGGAGAGGCATCATGGTAGATTCCCTTAGGGAGTCTGCTGTGGAGCATGATAAAAATATCTTTAGGAAAAAGGAAGAAAAGAGTGACAAGTTGATGACGGTGAGTATACAAGCATTAGAGGGAATGCATACACGACCACCAGCCTATAACCCACATAACAGGAAACGCAGAATGTTGAAATGTTATAATTGCAAAGAAGAAGGACATATGAGGAAAGATTGTACTAAGGGAAGATATAATCCTAATGAAGGGTCGCATAGATATCCTCCAAGGAGGGATTCACATAGACTAGAAGACTCACACCTGCCCGCGCATCTTACAGCAGCAAATGCTGCACGGGAAAGCAATAGCGCTAGGGGTCAGGTCATATCTGTAGTCTATAGCCAGTGAGGTTAACTGAGAGTCTGAGAGAAGAACCAACAATGATAGTTGACATAGCTGGTAGGAAGCAAACTTTTCTTGTAGATACAGGGGCGGCCAGATCTGTGATAACCTCTCCTTTCAATCTACAGATGACCAGTAAAACTATTCCAGCTATGGGGGTAACGGGAAAAGTGTTACATTATCCTATAACTAAACCCGCTGAAGTTACTATCGGGCCCCTGCATACTAAGCATTCGTTTCTCTTAGCTGCAGCGATCCTACTAACTTGCTAGGGAGAGACTTGTTATGTAAAATGGGATGTGTCATATACTGTACTTCAGATGGTGTGTTCTTAGATATACCCGAGAAGGTTGCGCATGAGGTACAGGATATATTGGACACCCCTCAAAGGTTAATGTTGCACTCTACCGTTGTAGAACAAAGTCCACCTCAAGTAAAGGGGATGTTGCTGGAAATACCGGGTTCACTATGGACCAGAGATGGACAGGACACTGGATTGATGGCAAACGTAGCCCCTGTCATGGTAAATCTAAAAAGTGGTAGGATAGCTCCAAAAATCCCACAGTACCCATTGAAACCGGAGGTGGAATTAGGGGTATATCCTGTTATTGAAAGGCTGTTACTATAAGGGATTTTAATTCGTACATCGAGCACAGCAAATAGTCCCATTTTCCCTGTGAAGAAGAGTGGGGGGAGGGGCTATAGATTAGTCCAGGACTTAAGGGGCATTAATAAAGTTGTTGAGAGCCAATTCCACGTAGTGCCGAATCCAGCTGTCATCCTCATGCAGATTCCACCATCTGCTAGTCATTTTACTGTCATTGATCTATGTTCTGCTTTCTTCTCAGTCCCTCTTCACCCTGACTGCCAATACCTATTTGCATTCTCCTACCGGGGAGTGCAATACACATGGACCAGACTGCCCCAGGGGTTCATTGACAGCCCCAGTATTTTCTCCCAAGCCTTACATGACTGTTTGCAATCCTTTCAACCCTGCAATGGGTCTGTTCTAATTCAATATGTGGACGATTTGTTACTGTGCTCTGATTCTTTTATGTCATGTTTACATGATACTAAATTGTTGTTGCTCACAAACAGGGCACAAGGTGGCAAAGGACAAGTTACAGCCATGTCAGACTAAGGTCAAATACTTAGGGCACTGTCTCACCCAGGGGCTAAGACATCTGACAACTGACAGAATTGATGCCATACAACACATGACTCTGCCGCAGAGCCAAAAGCAAATTCGTACCTTCTTGGGGATGTGTGGATACTGTAGATCCTGGATCCCAGGTTTTTCTATTCTGGCATTACCATTGCAGGAGCTAGTCTCTTCCTCGAAACCAGAATGTGTCGTACACACAGAAGAGTCAGAGCAAGCGTTCTTTAATCTCAAAGACAGTCTGACTAGAGCACCTGCATTGGGAATACCTGATTATAAAAAGCCTTTTAAACTATACTGTACGGAAGCTGATGGTTGTGCAGCAGGTGTCCTCACACAGAAACTTGGGGACGCTAGCAGACCGGTAGCATACTACAGTGCACAATTGGACACTGTGGCAAGATCACTCCCAACATGTCTCAGAAGTTTAGCAGCAACTGCTCTTCTGGTAAGTAAGAGCGAGGACATAGTATTAGGACATAATTCAACTGTCTATACACCCCATGCTGTATCAGCTCTGTTAAATTCAGCTCTAACCAGACATGTTTCTTCAGCTAGATTCACAAAGTGGGAACTAGCTCTGATGGCACCCTCAAACATCACCATCAAACGATGCAGCACCTTAAATCCAGCTACATACCGTCCATATGTGTCTCTAGAGACACAAAGGGTGGGAGGTGAGGAGACCCTGGTTGATGATGAGTTAGGCAAGAGTACTGATACGCATGATTGTATGGAACACCTGAACCAGACCTTTACTGCAAGGCCCGACATACATGACACCCCTTTAGAAAATGTGGATTTTACGTTTTATACAGACGGGAGTTGTCATAGACAGACAGAGACGGGAGAACTATGTACTGGTTACGCTGTTGTAGACGATCAGGATGTGGTAGAAGCTGAACCCCTTGGCCCACCTCACTCAGCCCAAATGGCGGAACTATTAGCATTAAGGAGAGCGTGTGAGTTGGCATAAGGTAAATCAGCTAATATATATACTGACTCTAGGTACGCCTTCGGGGTAGTGCATGATTTTGGGGCCCTTTGGCGTCTTAGAAACTTTACGACAGCAGCAGGTACGCCAGTGGCACACTCACAACACATAAAAGGACTTTTGACAGCGATACAGTTACCCAAGACGGTAGCCGTCATAAAGTGCAAAGCCCATACCTCTGAAGAAGACCCGGTATCATTGGGCAATAATAGGGCGGACAAAGCTGCTAAATGGGCAGCAGGGCAACCTATGACTGTATCGACCGAGACTATGATGGTTTTTCAGACATTAGACATGCAGAAATTAATTGAAATGCAAGATTTGTGTTCCCTGCAGGAAAAGGCGGTCTGGAAGGCGAAGGGATGTGGTCAAGAGTCCTCAGGACTCTGGCGGGATGGACAAGGTAAGCCTGTAGCTCCCCGAACGTACTATCCAAGCCTGGCTGAAGCAGCACACGGTCTGACTCACCTGGGTAAAGAAGGTATGTGCAAACTGGTGAGAGCATACTGGTGTGCTCCTGGATTTTCCTCTCAGGTTGGTAAGAAAGCAATGTCATGTCTTACTTGTTTGAGGAAAAATGTCAGGAAAACTATTCCAACTGAGCCATCCCACATCCCTCCTACAGACGGACCTTTTCAGGTAATACAAATTGACTATATCCAATTACCACCGTGCAGGAATCTAAAGTATGTGTTAGTATGTATTGATGTGTTTTCCGGTTGGGTAGAAGCATATCCAGCAGCCACTAATACTGCTATGTTCACTGCAAAGAAAATTGTACAAGAGTTTGTGTGTAGGTTCGGTATCCCTAGAATCATTGAAAGTGATAGGGGTACCCACTTTACTGGTGATATCTTCCAAAATATGTGTAAGCTCATGGGAATCAGTAGCAGACTTTACACCCCTTACCGACCACAAGCCAGTGATAAGGTGGAAAGAGTAATTGGTACTATAAAGAACAAGCTTGGTAAGATAATGGCTGAAACTGGGTTGGCGTGGCCTGAAGCTTTGCCACTAGTCCTCCATAGCATTCGAACCACTCCTAGACCTCCTCTTAATCTGTCCCCCTTTGAGATACTGTTCGGCCGACAACCTTATTTGATCGTGAGTCCACAAGACGACTTGAAGTGTAATAATGAAGTGACTGTACAATATCTTATAAAAATGAGCAGACAGCTAAAGCAACAACAACAAAAACTAAAAATGCTGTCACCTGGTATGCCAGAAACGAACTGTCATGATGTTGAACCTGGGGACTATGTTATGATCCGCAATTTCTTACGTTCAGGTTGTTTAACAGACCGTTGGGAAGGTCCGTACCAAGTGCTGCTGACCAGTACTACATCACTGAAGGTTGCAGAGAGAGACACTTGGGTCCATTCCACCCACTGCCGTAGAGTCAGTAACCCGGAGAAAGTGCGAGATAAAACTGAGACCGACGGCACAGATCTGTCACTTGTAAATCTGTTCCGTGAGACCTAAAGCCCGCAGTCAAGACACCTGAACCAGAGACGTTGCATCAGAACTATCTTTCCAGCGATGGAGTGGCGGTTTTTGTTTTTCTTTTGTTCCAGGATTTTCCTTGTTTTTACTTTTTCTAGGACATTCTATTTTTGTGAAGGAGGATGGAGGACAGAGGAAGGTTCTGGCAGTGATACGGATGAGATGGAGATCGAGGAAAAATTACTAGAGTACTCAGAGCAGCCCATTATCAAGCTTGGTCCAGGGGTTATGAAAAGGTCTGCTAGCTCAGGAACTCGGAGACAGTGTGAGGGGCTATTGTCTGATGAGTATTGTATTTGCAAGTTCTGTGACTACTTAGTTGAAGAGAGATGCATCCAGCGATGCCAGTCCACCGGTAATCTGAATGTGGGCGGGCATCCTCTGGAGGATTATCACTCCTTGGTGGGTAAGGTCCTAAACCAAACCGAGTGCTGGGTGTGCTCTCACGTGCCGCAGGGGCAGCATAACATAGGACTAGTGCCATTCCCTTTAAACATCTCCGAAGTACTCGAATTGAGGGGTGGGAGGCCCATAGAGGGGAGGTTCAATAACACTAGGTCCCCTAGTCTAACGCTTCGACAATACTCTGTAGACAGTTCTTTGCTGTGCCTAAATATCTCTCATGCAAAGCATCTGGAGAATTGGGAAGCTGACCCATCAGATCAGACAATGGCTCGCCACGCTCATTTTAGAGGGAGACTTACAAGGTCACCAATAGGCAGGAATGTTGATGGAAGTCACAAATTAGGGCGTATAACCAAACATAAGAAAGTATCCATTGGAAAAGTCTATAGATAATTGTAAGAATGTCATCCATGCTGACACGTGTCTTGAGCAAATGGAGACACTAGGCTTGGGTAGTTTTATCAAAACTCTGTGTGATATAATTAATGGGCATATTGTTCCTTATGTTCTCCCTGATGATGTGTACTTTGTTTGTGGGAGAAAAGCTTATTCCTTGGTGACTCCGAGTTCCAAGGGTTTGTGTTTCTTAGCTAAACTGGTTCCTGAAATCATGACTATTACTCATGAGGAAATGGTTGGTATTCACAAGACTACATCACCAACATACATACACACACAGTATGAACACCGTGGAAAGAGAAATATGATTCCTGTGGAGGAACCCATAGCTACAAAATTGATTAGTGAAACCGCTGGTTTTCAAGTTATGGTTGCTCTAGATCTCACCAGGACCGCTCAAGGAACATTAAACTTTAAATATATACAAGACCTAGCTAAATTGATAGACAATATCACCGTGCAAAATCACCTTGGCGTGGTGGGTGGCTTCAACATACATTTGCAAATGTGTGCAACTAAGACTTTTGCATTTTTATCTACAGTAGAAATAGCAGATCTGTTGCTGGCTATAGCAGTGTGCTGGGGGAATTTGTCTCTGTTTTTTCCTTTTAGGATAACCCCACCCTTTCATGCACCTGTTGTAGCCTATAAATTGATTTGAGCAACTACCAGTTTTGTATTTGTCTGAGAGGCATGTTGGTGTCAGTAGCTGAGGGGGAGTACTGACATTGGATTGCTATTTGGAGGTCTCTGGGGTACCTCTTTGGTAAGTTAGCTCTCAATTTAAAAACACATATGTATGGCCCAAATATAGGGGACTCTCATTGTTTAGAGTAGGACCACCCTATTAGCAAAAGCACCTTGGCGTGGTGGGTGGCTTCAACATACATTTGCAAATGTGTGCAACTGAGACTTTTGCATTTTTATCTACAGTAGAAATTGCAGATCTGTTGCTGGCTATAGCAGTGTGCTGGGGGAATTTGTCTCTGTTTTTTCCTTTTAGGATAACCCCACCCTTTCATGCACCTGTTATAGCCTATAAATTGATTTGAGCAACTACCAGTTTTGTATTTGTCTGAGAGGCATGTTGGTGTCAGTAGCTGAGGGGGAGTACTGACATTGGATTGCTATTTGGAGGTCTCTGGGGTACCTCTTTGGTAAGTTAGCTCTCAATTTAAAAACACATATGTATGGCCCAAATATAGGGGACTCTCATTGTTTAGAGTAGGACCACCCTATTAGCAAAAGCACCTTGGCGTGGTGGGTGGCTTCAACATACATTTGCAAATGTGTGCAACTGAGACTTTTGCATTTTTATCTACAGTAGAAATTGCAGATCTGTTGCTGGCTATAGCAGTGTGCTGGGGGAATTTGTCTCTGTTTTTTCCTTTTAGGATAACCCCACCCTTTCATGCACCTGTTATAGCCTATAAATTGATTTGAGCAACTACCAGTTTTGTATTTGTCTGAGAGGCATGTTGGTGTCAGTAGCTGAGGGGGAGTACTGACATTGGATTGCTATTTGGAGGTCTCTGGGGTACCTCTTTGGTAAGTTAGCTCTCAATTTAAAAACACATATATATAGCCCAAATATATGGGACTCTCATTGTTTAGAGTAGGACCACCCTATTAGCAAAAGCACCTTGGCGTGGTGGGTGGCTTCAACATACATTTGCAAATGTGTGCAACTGAGACTTTTGCATTTTTATCTACAGTAGAAATAGCAGATCTGTTGCTGGCTATAGCAGTGTGCTGGGGGAATTTGTCTCTGTTTTTTCCTTTTAGGATAACCCCACCCTTTCATGCACTTGTTATAGCCTATAAATTGATTTGAGCAACTACCAGTTTTGTAATATCACCTAGGTGTATGATGACACTTTCAGGTATACTGGAAGGGAGCTACAAGCGTACAAGAAGGAGTTGGTGCAACATAGACTGGTACTAAATTATATCACCTCTATTACTGGTGGGTACTGTGTGACGTTGGCCACCCAGTTTGGTGTCAAATGTTGCACGTACATCACCAATAATACAGATGACCCTAAGGAGGTTATAGACCGGAAAATGGATGAAATTCTTCAACTGAAATGGGAATTTCGAAGGAACCATAATTCTTCGTTATATGAGATCGGGGGAAAAGGTGGCAGGATGGTTCTCGTGGTTGAATCCTGTGAAATGGTTCTCTGGTCTGGGGGAATGGGTACAGGAAATGGTTGCTAGTGTAGGTAAGCTCCTTCTCCTTATACTGGGTGCCATCTTAGCAATTGGTTTATGTGGCAAATGTGTTCCTACTGTGTTGAAGTGTGGAAAACAGTCTACTAGGAGTAACACTGAGAACGAGACTGAAAGGGAGGTGCAAGATAGCGAGATCATGGTCTGTGAAGAAGTGTTGTATAACCCTGAACTTGAAACGGTGATTAGGTGATAGTTTATTACACTATCAAATGGTGGAACTGTCGAAGTTAGTAAATTGTATAAAGTCATTTCAATTAAAATCGAGCAAACTTGGTTGTCTTTGTCTGAAAAGATGCATATGGCACGCTACGGCGTGGAAGGGCGTACGCAGCCGCAACACGTGGCAACAACAGTATTTACGCTTTTACATACATTCGCACCAACACACATTTGTAAAATAGTACACATTAATCGTAGTTGCAACACATAGTTATTTATGTCGAAATATAGTAGTGTTTATGTGTAATATTATAAGTTATATGCATATTAGTGATACATATGGTTCAGGTTAAAAGAAATGTGTCATGTCTAATATCATTAATCCCCTTTACATCAGCAGCTGTTCGGTGCATTCGGCGAAGAGATCGCACATTGCATACTCTAGTTATTGATGTTAGGAAATAAACCTTTAATATGATATTAACTGTCAAATGCAAATGAACTGATTGTAATTGGAGTGTGGCGGGAAGAACAGAGCAGTTTGGCGGGAAGAACAGAGCTCATCCCCTGGAGAGACCCCCACCTTTGGATTCCTTTGATTGAATCAGCCTATGATGTGTAACCCCCTGGACCCTCCTGATGCCTGGACCAATAGAAGCAAGCTATACCACCTGCATTGTTTCACTGTATCTCTGTTTGCATATAAGCAGTAGCTCTCATGTAGTGTTCAGTCACATTGACCACAGACTTCAGACCTGAATGACTGTACAATGGATCCTGCGATAAGTAACGTCTGTACTTATTATTATTTCGCTTGAATATATTCTGCTACTTTTTGAGAATGAATCTTTGTGCGTTGGAAACACAAATCGAGATTCGACAATCGTTATTGGATAGCGACAAAACGCTCATAACAATTGGTATTGCCAAGGTGCAAAGTTACTCACTTTTTTGCTTTACTTTCCTTAATGAATCACAATGACATAT
The DNA here is from genome assembly GCF_038048845.1 of Mixophyes fleayi. Lineage (NCBI taxonomy): Eukaryota > Metazoa > Chordata > Amphibia > Anura > Limnodynastidae > Mixophyes > Mixophyes fleayi. The sequence goes on along the minus strand of NC_134405.1, from coordinate 285,695,430 downwards.
TTGCTCTGTAGAAGAATGCACATGTTTATTAGGTTTGATGTACAATATTGTGCGGTATCATAACTTTATGCATTCTTTAAAAGATTATAAAAACAGAATTTAATAGGGTCCAGTTTCGGTTCAGTTTTTGACCCATCTGCAACATGCCTTTCCTGGTGTCACCAGAGACAGGACTCTGTGTCTTTCATCTTATCCAGGAGCCGATGAAATTATCCATATAAGCTCAGATACAAATTGTTAATGTATGTGCAATATATTTTGTGATTAAATGTATTTTTGATAGTATTACACTACACTATTGCTTTCCATTTCTTTGATATGAGCAAATAAGAGATTTTTAGCCTAAGTGGTGTTGATCATCCCTGAAAAGTGCTACCATTGTAGAGCAGACGTTTAAAGACCCTGGGGTTATTCAGATAAGTTTTGCACTATTTGGTATGAGGCCATTGACATAAAATTCGTGTCTTTCCATTTTTCAATAAATACTTCACTATTGGGTGTCCTTTCCTCTATACATATATACTACAAGGAGAAATGTATCTTTCGTATTAAGAATCAAACCACACTAGGGATTTCTGTAGATTGGAGTCATATTGTTAATCAGTGTTCTTCTGACCTGATGCTCTTGGTCATTGAACATGTTAAAACAGATTTGGATATTGTGAGAAGAGCGATTAAATCTCTTTAGACTGCTCATATGGAGACATTCCTCACAGATTAGAACAATGACTGGGTACTGACCCTACCTACTCAACTCAACACGTATCTCTCTTCTCTTGATTGCTGAGGTATGGCAATACACTCAGTGAGGAGCAGAAACTGAATGATGTTGTCACGGGCACTAGGAGTCTTGCCCAGGATTTCACCAGATGACTGGGCTTACCAGAGTAGTGAAGTTCTCACAACGGTCCTCTGGTAGTGGGGTGACTTGCGGAACAGATAACACAGCAGATGGAGAGAGAATGCCAATAAATAATAGGAAAGTCAGTGACTTGCAGCAATCTTTGGTCAATGAATCAGCGACTAGCTGATATAATGGAAAGGCAGATTTGAACACGGAGATCAGGATGGACGTGAGTAGATGCAGGGAGGTAGCAGGGAAGTCAGTGGTCTGCGTACAGCAAGTTGTACCACTGCTTATGGTGAAGAGACTTGTCCAGGTGCAGGTAGGTAGCGGGGAAGTCAGTGGTCTGCGTATAGCAAGTTGTACCACTGCTTATGGTGAGAAGACTTGTCCAGGTGCAGGTAGGTAGTGGGGAAGTCAGTGGTCTGCGTATAGCAAGTTGTACCACTGGTTATGGTGAGAAGACTTGTCCAGGTGCAGGTAGGTAGCGGGGAAGTCAGTGGTCTGCGTATAGCAAGTTGTACCACTGGTTATGGTGAGAAGACTTGTCCAGGTGCAGGTAGGTAGCGGGGAAGTCAGTGGTCTGCGTATAGCAAGTTGTACCACTGCTTAATAGGTGAGGATGTGTACAAGTGTTGATGAGTGGAAGCATACAAAGATAATATGATGCAGACACTGAGAGCACAGAGGAACTTGATCCCAATAGGTATGCAGCGTATCCAATAAAGTCTATATAACGGTATGTGTGGCGCTGCTTGGTAGAGACTTGCTCAGTACAGATATGCAGGCCAATAATGGATAGTCAATCACAGTTATGCATATAACGACTGAGTAGTACGGTTAATTCCAAGCAGGTATGCAGCGTAAATAACAGTCTATAGCAGGTATGGATACCGCTGCTGAGCGTGGAAACTTGTCCTAGCGGATATGCAGAGTAAACGGAGAAAGTCAATAACAGATAGGCATACCGCTATTCAGTAGAACAGTCTGTCCACAGGGAGATGCAGGAACTGCAGAGACGCTGGACGGCAGAGACCAGTGTAGGAACCACAGGTGAGTAGATCCGGTAATCAGAGTCCAGCTGAGGACACAGGCAGGAAGCAGGAGACTGTAGCAGGTATGGAAACCAGCGATGAGTAGCACAGGGAATCCACAGGAACTGAAGACACTAGTAGTACACAGGAGATAGTAGCGGGTATGGAAACCAGCGATGAGTAGATCAGGAATCAGCAGGAAACTGAAGACACTAGTAGAACACAGGGAACACCTTCAGAGACTCACAGGGAATAAGACTCCAAGATCAGGCAATGAGGTAATGCACACAGGTGCCTTAAATAGGGAGTTGCCTGATCAACCAATTTGGATTAAAAGCAACAGTCACAGGAGTTCTTGGGAGCTGCGCATGCGCAGTCCATTAGGATGGCGGACGGCCGCGGTTTAGGACAGGTGCCGGCAGGAAGGCTAGGGAGCCACGCACCAGCGCAGAGGCACTCACGGTCCGGTGAGTGACAGTACCCCCCCTTTTAAAGGTGGGCACAGAACACATGGAGCCGGGTTTGCCCGGATACTGGGAATATAATTTTTTCAGGAGAGCTGGGGCGTTGAGATCATCAGCCCGGATCCATGAACGCTCCTCTGGACCAAAGCCCTTCCAGTGCACAAGGAAATGAAGAACTCCTCGCAAAATTTTTGAGTCTAATATATGCGTGATCTCAAACTCCTCCTCTTGATGAACTTGAACTGGCCGAGGTGCTGAAGGAGGAACAGAGAAACGGTTGATGATAAGAGGCTTGAGTAATGACACATGGAAGGCGTTGGAGATACGAAGGTTCTTGGGTAGTAGAAGTTTGAAACAGACTGGATTTATCACTTGAATGATCCTATATGGACCAATGAAACGAGGAGCAAACTTCATAGATGGAACCTTCAAGCAAATATTTTTAGTAGAAAGCCATACACGATCTCCAATCTTTAGTGGTGGAATAGCCCGCCTCTTTTTATCCGCAAAGGACTTGTATCTGGCAGATGTCTTTTTTAAACAGGTTTTGACCTGAGACCAGATATCTTTGAAGGTCTGACAAACAGTCTCCACAGCAGGAACTTGGGTGGGAAGGAGGGCAGGAAATTCCGGGAAAGACGGATGGTGACCGTAAACCACAAAGAATGGACTTCTTGAAAATGACTCGTGATGCATGTTGTTATGGGCGATTTCAGCCCATGGGAGTAAATCTACCCAGTTGTCTTGGTTGGCTGCGGAGAACATCCTAATGAAAGTTTCAAGATCTTGATTGACTCTCTCGGTCTGTCCGTTTGATTAAGGATGGTAGGAAGATGAGAGTGATAACCGAATACCCAAGGTCTTACAAAGGGCTCGCCAGAATCTGGAAACGAATTGCACTCCCCTATCCGAAACAATCTCAGAAGGACATCCATGAATTCGGAAAATCTCTTTGATGAAATGATCAGCCAGAGTAGATGAAGAAGGTAAACCGGTCAAAGGAACGAAATGTGCCATTTTCGAAAATCGATCCACCACTACCCAGATGGTATTACACTTTTTACTTGGAGGAAGATCGGTGACAAAGTCCATACTAATATGGGTCCAAGGTTTGGAAGGAATGGGTAGTGGTTGTAGTAATCCCGCTGGTGTTCTGCGGGGAGTTTTAAACTGGGAACACAGCTCACAAGCGGCCACAAAGTCTTTGACATCTTTCCTCATAGAGGGCCACCAGTAGCTTCGAGAAAGGATTTCTAAGGTCTTGCGTTTACCCGAATGTCCAGAAAAATGTGAAGAATGGAACCAAGACAATATTTTCCTCCTAAGAGATGGAGGCACGAGGGTTCTCCCAAATGGTAGCACCTTGGTAGACGAAGTGGCCAGAGACACACACTTGGGATCTAAAATAGAATGGTTAGGACCATCTTCAACGTCTGAGGACGTCACGAATGCCCGAGACAGGGCGTCTGCTTTTTTATTTTTGGCAGCAGGTTTGAAGGTTATAATAAGTTCAAAACAGGAAAAGAAAAGAGACCATCTTGCTTGACGGGGATTTAGACATTGAGCTGACTGTAGATATGACAGGTTTTTGTGATCCGTAAAAATAGTTACGGGATGACGAGCTCCCTCCAGTAGATATCTCCATTCCTCTAATGCTGCTTTTATGGCCAACAACTCCTTGTCCCCGATGGTATAATTCCTCTCCGCGGGTAGAAGACCTCGGGAATAAAAGGCACAAGGATAGAATTTTTGTTGCTCCGATCTTTGGGATAATATGGCCCCTATTCAACATTAGAGGCGTCTACCTCTAGGAAGAAGGGAAGCGTCACATCAGGCTGTCGAAGAACAGGAGCAGAAGAGAAGGACTCTGAGAGACTGAAAAGCTTGAAGGGCCTCGGAGGACCACAGTTTAGTGTTAGCCCCCTTGCGGGTCAGGGCCACTATAGGAGAGGCAATGGACGAAAACCCTTGAATGAAGCGTCTGTAATAATTCGCAAATACTAAAAAGCGTTGGATTGCTCGGAGAGTAGTTGGCTGGGGCCAACTTAATACATCGTTCACCTTTTCTGGATCCATCTTAAGACCGACTCCGGACACAATGTATCCCAGGAATGGAATCTGGGATAACTCGAATGAACATTTCTCTAGTTTGCAAAATAAAGAATTTCTTCAGAGTCTGGAAAGGACCTCTGCCACCTGTTGATGATGAGTGGGCAGATCCTGGGAAAAAATTAATATGTCGTTCAGATAGACGACGACACAGACATACAGCAAGTCCCGGAAGATCTCATTCACGAAACCCTGGAAGACAGCGGGGGCGTTACACAACCCGAAGGGCATAACAAGATATTCATAATCGCCATCCCTGGTGTTAAAAGCTGTCTTCCATTCGTCTCCGGACTTGATCCGGATTAAATTATAGGCACATAGAAGATCCAACTTGGTAAAGATCCGGGCTCCCTTAATGCGATCTAAAAGTTCAGTGATTAACGGAATAGGGTACCGATTTTTGATGGTAATGGCATTGAGTCCACAAAAATCTATACAGGGACGTAATGATCCATCTTTCTTCTTTACGAAAAAGAACCCCGCTCCAGCGGGAGAGGTAGAAGGTCGGATAAATCCTCGCTGGAGGTTCTCCTTAATGTACTCAGATGTTGCTTGAGTCTCAGGTAATGAAAGTGGATACACATGGCCCCTTAGGAGGACTCTTGCCAGGTTGTATGTCAATCGGATAATCCCATGCCCGATGAGGAGGAAGGCGTTCTGACTGAACCTTATCGAACACATCCGCAAAGGAAGCATACTGAGGAGGGAAGCCCGGTGGGCATTGTGAAATGGACGACTGCTGTATTTTGAGTGGAACAACTTGAGAGAGACAACGATGACGACATTCGGGACCCCAGGAAGTGACTTGAGGAGTGTTCCAGTCAATCTGAGGGGAATAAAGTTGAAGCCATGAAAGGCCTAGTACAATGGGACTGGTAGTAACAGGAAGGATCAATAAAGAATTTTTTTCTTGGTGTAAGGCTCCAATTTGAAGAGTCAATGGAGACGTACTTTGAGTAATGAGACCATTAATTATACGTGATCCATCAATAGCAGTAACGGCAATGGGAACCTTTAAGGAAATCACTGGTAGAGACCATTGATTCACTAGGGAACTAGAGATAAAATTTCCATCAGCTCCAGAATCTATAAGTGCTTGAGAGACAAAGGATTTGGTAGCAAAGGAAATGGTGACATCAAAAGCACAAACTTTTACATTCGTGGAACATGGTGAGGACTCCAGGGACCCTAACCTTACCTCTCCAGAACTAGTTAGGGCCTGGCATTTCCCGACTTCCTAGGACATGAGTTCAGCATGTGAGTAGAGTCAGCGCAATAGATACAGAGTCTATTTTTCACTCTTCGTTTTCTCTCCTTATATGTTAGTTTAGAGCGACCTAGCTCCATAGGTTCTACTGGAGGTGGAGAATGACGAACTTGAGATACTGAGCGAAGAGGCGCTTTGCAGGAAGTTATTCTCTCGGAATCTGTCTCACGAAATCTCATGTCTACACGATGGCAAAGGGAAATCAAATCATCCAAGGAGGAGGGTAACTCTTGAGAGGTCAGTGCGTCTTTAATTTTATCGGAAAGCCCCTGCCAGAAGGCGGCGATCAGTGCCTCAGTGTTCCACTGAAGTTCAGAGGCAAGTATCCGAAATTGAATGACATACTGAGCCACAGTCCGAGATCCTTGGCGTAGTCGGAGGATACTGGAAGCTGCAGAGATAACACGACCAGGTTCGTCAAAAATACTTCGAAAAGTAGAAATAACCAAGGCACTATCTTGCAATAAAGGGTCATTTCTTTCCCACAGAGGGGAGGCCCATGTGAGAGCCTGTCCGGAAAACAAAGAGATGAGGTAGGCCACTTTGGAACAATGAGTAGAGAAGTTATGAGGTTGAAGTTCAAAATAAACGGAGCATTGATTAAGAAAGCCCCTACAGGTTTTGGGATCTCCATCATATTTAGAAGGAGTAGGCAGGTGTAGCTTGGAAGCGATGGACACCTGGGATGGCACTGGGGAAGGAGATGGAGATACTGGAAGCTCAACGGTTGCTGCTACATTTTGCACAGGGGTTCCTTGGGAGGCTAAAGCCTGACAAAATTGCAACAACTGTTGTTGGCAAACATCTTGTTGTTCGATTCGGGTGACCAGATACTGCAGCATCTCAATAGCTGTTGGTTCCGATCCTGGGTCTTTCATGGCCTGATCTTACTGTCACGGGCACTAGGAGTCTTGCCCAGGATTTCACCAGATGACTGGGCTTACCAGAGTAGTGAAGTTCTCACAACGGTCCTCTGGTAGCGGGGTGACTAGCGGAACAGATAACACAGCAGATGGAGAGAGAATGCCAATAAATAATAGGAAAGTCAGTGACTTGCAGCAATCTTTGGTCAATGAATCAGCGACTAGCTGATATAATGGAAAGGCAGATTTGAACACGGAGATCAGGATGGACGTGAGTAGATGCAGGGAGGTAGCAGGGAAGTCAGTGGTCTGCGTACAGCAAGTTGTACCACTGCTTATGGTGAAGAGACTTGTCCAGGTGCAGGTAGGTAGCGGGGAAGTCAGTGGTCTGCGTATAGCAAGTTGTACCACTGCTTATGGTGAGAAGACTTGTCCAAGTGCAGGTAGGTAGTGGGGAAGTCAGTGGTCTGTGTATAGCAAGTTCTACCACTGCTTATGGTGAGAAGACTTGTCCAGGTGTAGGTAGGTAGCGGGGAAGTCAGTGGTCTGCGTATAGCAAGTTGTACCACTGCTTAATAGGTGAGGATGTGTACAAGTGTTGATGAGTGGAAGCATACAAAGATAATAGGATGCAGACACTGAGAGCACAGAGGAACTTGATCCCAATAGGTATGCAGCGTATCCAATAAAGTCTATATAACGGTATGTGTGGCGCTGCTTGGTAGAGACTTGCTCAGTACAGATATGCAGGCCAATAATGGATAGTCAATCACAGTTATGCATATAACGACTGAGTAGTACGGTTAATTCCAAGCAGGTATACAGCGTAAATAACAGTCTATAGCAGGTATGGATACCGCTGCTGAGCGTGGAAACTTGTCCTAGCGGATATGCAGAGTAAACGGAGAAAGTCAATAACAGATAGGCATACCGCTATTCAGTAGAACAGTCTGTCCACAGGGAGATGCAGGAACTGCAGAGACGCTGGACGGCAGAGACCAGTGTAGGAACCACAGGTGAGTAGATCCGGTAATCAGAGTCCAGCTGAGGACACAGGCAGGAAGCAGGAGACTGTAGCAGGTATGGAAACCAGCGATGAGTAGCACAGGGAATCCACAGGAACTGAAGACACTAGTAGTACACAGGAGATAGTAGCGGGTATGGAAACCAGCGATGAGTAGATCAGGAATCAGCAGGAAACTGAAGACACTAGTAGAACACAGGGAACACCTTCAGAGACTCACAGGGAAAGAGACTCCAAGATCAGGCAATGAGGTAATGCACACAGGTGCCTTAAATAGGGAGTTGCCTGATCAACCAATTTGGATTAAAAGCAACAGTCACAAGAGTTCTTGGGAGCTGCGCATGTGCAGTCCATTAGGATGGCGGACGGCCGCGGTTTAGGACAGGTGCCGGCAGGAAGGCTAGGGAGCCACGCACCAGCGCAGAGGCACTCACGGTCCGGTGAGTGACAGATGTATTTCAACAATCACAACTCTGTGTCAGGTGACAAGGGTTGTCCTTGTCAATGTAAGCAGCTGATGCGTCTTTGTGGATTGTCTAAATCCCTTATGTAAAATGGGTGCTAAGCAAACATTCATATAAAAGATTATAGCAGTTGTGAAACTATTATAGCAAATATCAAACATTTCTATAACGTAATAAGTAAATAGTGCCAAAGTTTGTAACAAAGATACACTTGCTAACAACGAAAAACGTTAAACATGTCTAATCATACAGTATGTCCCAGCCGGATGATGAGGCACTTGGCCAGATCAATGCAACCAAGAAGCGGCAGGAGCACAATTTCGTAGTCAAAGTTTAGGTATTGGTGCAGCTCATATTGGACAAGCTGCACCACATCAACAGGCAGCTTATGGCTGGGGCCAAACTCCGCTTATGCAAGGTCATTACACAACGGCTCAATCAATGCCTGCTGTGGCCACTCTCCGCCGCAGCAGTGATCAAAAATAGGTGAGTAATTGCAGTCCCCACCCCTTATCCCGCCCGCCTCCACCTTCACAGGCAAAGAAATGCTATGTAATTCTGATGTTAAAGTTTCATGTCCAAATTACCTTGCAGTTCCTATGTAAGAGGTCTGATATAATTTTTTTTCCATGCTTTATAATGGATTGCTTTTATCTTTTGGGTTAGCTAATAAAAGTGGCAATTATTTGTCTTAATAAATCCTATGTATATTCTGTTTAACATGCATATAGGACTAAGTAATCTGTGTTTGGGCCAATCATTTCTGTACAAATTTGAACAGGGCCGTAACTAGGGCTGTGCAACAGGGGCGATCAGGACGCAACTCTGAAGGGAACGTAATTTAGGAATATTTTAGGTTTATTTGGTTAAAATTGAGTGCTAGGGGTGCGGCATTTATCTTTCTTGCTCCAGGCGCTAGAATTCTAAGTTACGGCTCTGTATTTGAAACAATTCAAACACATGCACATATATGTATAACTCTATATATGGATAACTATTTATCTCTCTCTACTTCTCTTCTGCTACATTATTTAGGTTAATCAGACTATACATTACAGAGTTTTTAAAAGAATCATTTTCACAGGGGCAGGACATCAACAGGAGCCTGAAACACAAGCTCTGGGAATACCACTGTCATGCCAGGGGGAATGGTGGTGGGAACATGGCCTCTGTGGACCTGATGCCTCTAGAGTGGATAGAGTTGCCCTGGATTGATATCCATGAAGTCCAGGGGGGTCATATGAATTTATACTGATGCTCCCCCTACAGAGCCACACCAAGCACCCTCAGGTAACTATTCATGTGATAAAATATACTGTATGGACTGTGAAAAATCCTGTGTTATTATGCAATATATACCTCTTCCCCTTTGTGTTTCAAACTTTTCCTTGAATGCAAATATTATTGACTGAATAGCAAAGTGACATTTATTATTTTTAAATGCCAAGCACCCACACACCGCAGTGGAGCCGCGCGTGGAGTCAAAAAAGGAGGAGTGGGAGGAAGATACGGAGGAGGATCAGGAGTCCGGAACAGTCAACATCTGTTCAACTCCTGGAGGCCTTAGAGAAATCTATAAACGATACCAAAGATATCCAGAGAGCCACCCTTCTCTGTCCAATAGGTTAATGGAGAGCAGGAGTTCATTATTATAGCTAAAGAAAGTGTAGAGTCATCCCTGGCAGAAAGCCTGGCGTGCCTGCATCCTGTCCCTGGGGAGCCTGAGTCTGAGGGAGCAGATCCTTCAATATCTGCTTCTGCTCCTACAGCCCCCAGTGCTCAGGTCACTCAGAGCCAGGTGTAACATTAATCATGAGATAAAGAGTTTTACCTGTGATATAGGAGTGAGGAACCAAGGTCTGAAAGGATAACAATGTCTCTGTTCTGGTAATGCAGACACTTGACGTTTTCAAGCTAGGTCTAAAACATTGAGATGTTATTTGACAATGCAAGGATTCAGTAAATATTGAGGCATCACTACAATGGGTCTGATTCATTGAGGTACGTAAGTCCACTTACGTAGCGTATTTTGCATATTTTCACTCTGCGAATGCGTGAAAGCAAGACATACTACAAAAAAACAATTCATGTTGTTAGTCAAATTACACTTCCAATTGCCAACGATTTGAAGGACGGTACATGGAGAGGAAGTAGAGGACTAACGTAGACAATGTACAGTAAGGGTGTTGATGGTCGGGTTGGGTATAAAAAATCTACAGTGAAAATGTCTAAATGTCTACACCAAAATGTCTACAGTCATAAGGTTGACACATTTAAAAGGTCAATAGTCAGAATGTCTACATATTCATAATGTCTACACAGTTAAAAGGTCAACATGTAAAATGTAGACAGGGTTGTAAAACAGACAGTTAAAATGTCACGATAAATCACTATATTTACAAAATACATGTAAAAAGAACAAGAAGAAATGTAAAAAATAAGGCGCTCCGCCCCCACACTTCTTTTCCAACCCTAGTAATGCCAGCCTAGGCTGGTACTAGCAAAATTGGGTGGACAAAAAGCATGGCCCACCCTGATTTTTCTGAGTGGGAAATTGCATGTGTTATTTTATTAAACACAATTTGCGTTCAGATTGTGTTTCTTAATTAATCAGGCCCATTATTATTATTATTACACAGACATGTTGCTTTGTTCCTAGAACAGCAATGTTTGGCTAATACAAATAACTTGGGCAAATCAATATTTAACATTTATTTATTTTTCAAAATGAGTATATAAAATCCACAGTCTTTAATTTTCCTCCGTACTGATATATGCCTGATTGCCTCAATAAAGGAGTCATTGGCGCTCCCAAGGAATTGCAGAGTGACTTTGGATTTGAATTTGGAGAGATGCATCACAAACAGCCTGAACATTGATGGAATATAAATGTTTCCAATTCTGAAAAATGTATTAATTTCTTCCCAACAGTATCAGAGCTACATGAGTTCCATCTACTGCCCTATAACGTGTGGAAAACTGGCAACTGCTGCTTTATGGGTACAAGGGTTTCCTTACCTAATGAGAGATATGGGAGATGAATAAACGCTGTGCTGTGCAACAGGAATGCCTGCAGTTCCCTCTTGAGTACCAGACTGAAAGCAGTCTGGAACCTTCCTGTTGCAACAGCCACCGTGGTCTGGAAAGACCCAGATGCAAAATTAGTCAGTGTTGGTATTTCTGTGTGGATGGCAATCAATGTGCAGAGTGTCCATGATGACATGAGCTCAGGGCCGGTGCTAGGGTCCATGGCGCCCTAGGCATTTTTACAAAATCTGCAAAAATCGGCGCCCCCTCACCCCGTCTTTCCTTACCTTGTCTCACCACCGCCGCCTCTCTGCTCTGTCTCCTCCCCTCCACTCACTGACACTAGTGAGTGGAGGGGAGGAGACAGAGCAGAGAGGCGGCGGTGGTGAGCAATAGCCTCTTCCCCCCTCCCCGTGCATCTGAATGCTGTGCGGCGGCCGTGACAGGTATGGTCAGCGGTCGCCGCACAGTTTTAAAGTAATTTACCATTCTGTGGCGCCCTCCAGAACCGGCGCCCTAGGCAAGTGCCTAACCTTGCCTAACGGGCCTGCATGAGCTGGTAGGCGAAAGTAACGTATCACCTCTGTATCTGGCATCTCAAGGAGGGTTACACCTTACCTGTTGACACGCTCCCTGGATCAGCAATCAACATCATCTTGAGGCCAAAAACATGGCCATTTTACCCACTATGTTCTTTGTCAGAAGGATGAGACAGGGATAGATACAGATACAATGATTAGCTTCTGTAATATTTTTAACATTTAACGCAATAAAAGTTTATATAACAAAAATATAAAACATAAAAAATTCCTTTACTATAGGTAATGCGTCCATGTGTTTTTTGTTTGTTTTTAAAAAAATGAAAAATATGAAGACATAGCATATACAATTTAGAACATTTGCTTCACTAGTGAATTATTTGTGTGCGTGAATCTGTGGAAACAACATGAAAAGCTTTCGCATACCTAAACTAACACGTTCCCTGCTGCAAGAAAACTTCCACAAACAAGCGTACTGTCAATCAGCTGATATAGTTGTGCTTGATGAATGCAGTTGTGTTTCCTTCATCATTATCATATTCATCCTGTAGTTACACCTGCCCTGTAGCTGGTGGAAAGGTCATACCTGCTAACAAGCGCATATGCACAAAACTGCTGCTCTGCAATGTCCACATTTGCGAGAACATGTCCCTTCCCCATTCCGCCTCTTCAGTCGCAAGGAGTCGTAAGTATCAAATACTTGCGAGCGTACATTTACATGCATTACATTTCTTGACATATGCAGAGCGAAATCACATATGATAGGCTACACAAACTGCCATACTACTCACTCTCTATCAGCCACAATATATGTAAATGATACAACAATGTATTCTCAGCTCTGAGAAGTAGTGGCCTCTCTGTTCCTCTCTTACATATTGTATTCCCTGGTAGTAGTGTACATGAACAAAAGTGTTTGCCTACCTATGGTGGGAAAGCAATATAGCACCCATTGTATATTATCAGCTCATTTAAATAGTGCACAATTACACCTGTCCATTGTATAAAGCGTGGCATTATAAGATTGCCCATTCTCTTGGGGTTCCTAGGGGGCCATGATTTTGGATTTCAGTCATTGGCCTTGCCTGCTTCTGACTCGGATTATTGGCTTGGACTTTGGTTACTCTTTTGGATCCTGAATTTGCACTTATTTGGCCTGCCTATTATTGGCCTCTTCATTGGACTGACCCCATCATACAGATTGTGAATTTGGTACTTTACTTCTCATTTCTAACTGACCTCTGCTCTAACTAGTATCTGTGTTTGTGACATTATTACTAACACAACTGTTATGTGTACTTGTTCTGCAGATATCTCCTTCCAGATAACATGGTCATTTAGTATATATTTAAAGTGTTTTTTTTATATACTGTATATCCCTACATGATATATTCTTATTTATTATATAATACATATATTATTTTGCTATTACAGACACAGAAACATTTTCAAAACTGTACTAATTATTTTATATTTTTTTATATTTTACAATTAATAACTGTCAACTTAATGTATTCAGCTCACTGCTAGGTTGTCACATGACCTACAGATTACCTCACGTGATGTCACAACCAATGCCACCTCACAGAGCCCTGGTAAGTATAAATGTAACTGTCACAGCATCACCTGCTCAGTATGTGTGAAGCACTAGTTGGATTAGCTCCCTTAATCTGAAAAATGGTGCTTTGCTCCTGCGGCTATAGCCGTAAGTTTTTCCTATTTGGAATCTTTGGACTATTGCTCCTTATCTGTGGAGTGCTAATGTGCATTGTCGGTGCCTGGGTGCCTGGATGCACTTTGAAGTCCTCTGGCAAAGGCAGGAATGATCATATCTGTGATCCCCTGCAAAAAACAGGACCAGTGATTATCCTGATTGCAGCAGGCTTCTTGGTAGCGGCTCACATAAAGCGGAGACGCAATACCCAAGAAAGAGACGAAACCGTTTCTGCTGTGGAAGCCCGACGACCGGCAAATCAGACTGTTTCGATTACTGTGGGTGAGTATTTAACAGTGTTATTTTGTAATACACTATAAAGAATATTAAAAATGTAATATTGAACAATGATTTTCACAACTTTCCTAATGTGAATACCAGGAATAATTGACTAATTTGTCTATTTTTTATCTTTCGCAGGTGAGAGAGTTTTCATCTTCCCTCCACCCCCACCCTCATATTTCTGTGACCCCTTGTCACCAGCAGAGGGTCAGAACGTGAGGAATTCGACCTGGAATGATGATGTTCCACAATCCTATGACAGCTTGTTTAATATCAGGTAGGACAAAGCAAATGCCAATTTCAGGAGTGCAGCTACAGATTTATGACCCCCTTAGCAAAATATTCAAAAGACGTCTATTTTAGTCGAAATGCACTGATATATGAAATTTATATGCGTGACTTTATTTTTGTAGGATGCTTCATACTGGAGATGATAGTATTTATACTATTCCGCTGCCAATTCCAACTGCGGAGGCAATTCCATCAGACGCCCCTCCAAAATATGAGGAAAGATCCTGGTATATGTGATCTGGGAACATCATCTTCTCTATAACAATCACTGGTCTGTTTGTCTGTCCAGTTAAGGACAGCTGGGGATTAGGGCTACTGGCGACACCCCAAAAACAAAAACGACACTGTGCAGCCACCTCGCGGGTGTGTTGGAAGAGCTGCTAAGCTGATAATTATTTTTAAAAGGTTGACAGTTACAACCAACTCATTGATTACTTAATACCTCTAAGATTTAAACCCAGGCAACACTGGGTACTTCAGTTAGACCTCAATAAGATCAAGTGACCCTGCTGAAATATAATGAAGTGAGCTTCTTTATAGCCAATAAAATCTGTCTTATGCATAAAACACGGTGTCAGTTGTTTTTATACACACATCTTTTGCTTCTCCAGGTGAAAACAAGATCTATGAATATGGGGCATCTAATGGTAAAGTATATATGAAAATATGTAGTCATTTTATGGGCTGACTAATATTCACTAATCACTAACCACTAGTGGCATCACTTTGTGACCTGTGCCTCAGTGATGTCACCATTTTCTAGTGACCTGTGCCTCAGTGATGTCACCATTTTCTAGTGACCTGATTGGCCATGTTGTCATCTATATTAACATGCTGTACAAAATGTTGCATTCACTGTATGTAGGAGAAGGGTATATTCTCTTTACATCATTTCCACTGTGGTTTCTTTGTAAGGTAGATACACCATGGCTGTCATACTTCACTATCAATATTTTTTATGATGTAAACATTTTCTATATGAATTTCCTGTGACCCTTTAAGACAATGGTGCAGAATAAAGTGGTTTTTGGTATACTATATTGGAAAAGGATTATCTGACATTTATAAACTTTAACCCTAGTAACATTCTATGTGATTGCAATAAAAATCTATTCATTATGCTACAAATAAACCAAACACAAATTGCTTTTAAAATTATTTTACATTCCTAATACCTAGGAGAATAAATTAAGTTTTCATAAATATTAAATATTGTCAGAGATATTTGGAGACTTGGGGAAACTTGTGTAATGTCAACGGGACATAATACCAATGATGTAATAATGTATATATATTTTTAGAGGATTTTTCCTGCTCCCTTCAAGTTCAACACCTCTAGGCTAGGCGCACTTGCCATTTAGATGTGTAAGACTATTTCACACCAGTTTAAAGCAAGAAAAGCAGTGTTGGCCAACCTGTGATACTCCAGGGGTTGTGAAACTACAAGTCCCAGCATGCTTTGCCAATATATAGCAGCTTATTGCTGGAAGGGTATGCTGGGACTTGTAGTTTCACAACACCTGGAGTGCCACAGGTTAGGCAACACTGTCTTAAAATAAAATTGAAAAATCTGCGTTTCCTATCTGCTTGCAAGATGTTGCTGCCACTTAGGGGAGAAAAAAGATGGGTGTGACAGGATGGACTGCCTATGCCACCCTGTCTGTTGTGTTACTGGGTACCAGTTGAGGTTGCCTTGCCTCTGGGTAACTGTCGCTGCTAGTGTACCCCATTGCTGGTGCACCTGGGCTGGTACCACTGACCTCTTGCCTTCAGATCAGGAATGCTGTGAATGGTTCCCCCCTGGCCTATCACACTGGCTAGAGCTGGGAGTAGCGGGCAAAGTGTTGGTACTGGAATGCTGAGTCCAAACCTCAGAAAAGCCAGAAAACGGATTTGATTTGGGTCTAATCTGAAAGTCACAGGAATAACAGCAGGGAAGAAGTTGTCAAAGCAGGATCTTGAAGCAAATCATGTTTATTAGCTCAAGTGTCCTTATGAGGACAGTTCATACACTAGTGTAAGGGACTAGTGATCTCCAGAAGAATAGATGGTATAATACATTGCATGGTCAAATAGCGCTCCTTTTTATACAGATTCAAATCCTGGCAGGAGGTAAGCCAGCCCCCTGACCCGAGAAGGCTCCACAATGACTGAAATATGTAATTCAAAGCTTAACATCAGGATGTGAGATGTTCTTTAAACTTGGATTTTAAATGCAATTTATAATTAACAAAATTTACACTAATCTGTGATATCCTAAATCTCATTGATCAGAAGTTTCATGTTACTTTTTCCAGGCTATTCAAGTGTTGGTCACGAACAGATGACAAAGATCTAATTAGCCTAATTGGGATTTCCTAAAAAAAGATTAAAAGAAAAAACGAATTTCCTCCCTTCGTCTCAGAAATAAGTACATTTCCTATACCAAAATACACACAATATAAAAAAATCAGTACCTTAATATCAAAAATAAGTACATTTGCAATAATATAAATTAGTGCACTGAGCTAATAATTTAAATATATTTATACAATAAATTTATTATAAGTGATCCAGCCACAAAGGGGACCCATTTAATATTCATATAATCCAACATATAGGGGGGTATTCAATCGTTAGCGAGATGCGTTAAAATTTCGCGCTCGAAAAAAAACCAAAAACGTGCTCGTTTTTTCCTGTTCGAGCGCGCGTTTAAAAAAAAAACACCCTCAATTCAATTGTTTTTTTGCATTCACCCCCTCGTGCTCTATTATTGGTCCTAGCGAGTTTGAAATGAGGAGTGGTTAAGGCACTCATTTTACTATAAAAAAATAAAAGTAAATTAATGCAATCAAGAATGGCCCCAGCACTGCAAAGGAGATTGGGCCCCTACACTGCAATCAAGAAGGGCCCCAGCACTGCACAAGATAATGGGCCCCCACACTGCAATGAAGAAGGGCCCCAGCACTGCAAGCAACAATGCCCCCCCCCTCCCCCTGTACAGCAGAATTAAAGATTTTACAAGGAGGTACATTTTTTGAAATTTACAAACATTTGAACACTGGCCAAGCATGGACATTTGTAAGGTACAAATAATTGTGGGACAGTGGGCAAGCCGGACCTTTCTTCGAAGGTAAAAATATTTGTTGGGACTTTGCGTAAATGAGTGTGTGTAAGTAAAGCATTATAAAACTGAGGATTTCGTCCATGGTGAGTATTTTATTTTATTTTTTTTAATTTAAATCTATGGTGTACATGAGGGTGTTTACTGTATTTCTTGGGGTTTCATTATTTTTAATAAAGATTTGTGGTTGGAATGAGGGTGTTGTGCTTTTATTTAACATTTTGCTTTGTGGAACTACAGATCACAGCCAGCCGTGGGTGTAAGAGCATGTTGGCACTTGTGGTTCTACTACAAGTGCAAACATGCCCTGGGTGCTATGGGTACGCTGGTGCTTGTAGTTAGACAAGTAGCAGCATGCCCACACTATTTAGGACAACATGGCTGGCTGGGACATGTAGTTCCACAAGTCAAAAAAAATTTTTTTGTTCTTTTTCATACAAAATCCCCATTTATTACCCTACTACCCACAGCCCAGGGGTAGTAGGAAGAGCCCTAGTGCTATCGGCACAGGCCTGGGTGTCCCTAGGGGGGTGGCCCGCTTACATTTTTCAGCGGACCACAATCCCTAGGGAATCCAGGCCAGCGCTGAACAGTCTGTGGGTGTTTAGTCATTATGGCCGTGGGACCCAAACTGCATCCCCCCCCCCCCCCCCTGTTATAGTGCCTATCACCCCGGCTGGTTTGCCTAGTGCTGGTTCAATTAAATTAGGGGGAACCCTACGTCAAATTTTTCACACATCAATAGCCTGCCAGCACTAGGGCGAAGACTAAATAGAGTGGGGGAGCAAACGATTTTGCTTTTAAAAAAAAAATTAAAAAAACATGATACTTTTTGGCACAACCACCCACCCTTAAAGACAAAAAAATAGTATAAAATTATTTAAATACATGCACCACTATGGTTTTTTCTAAAGGGCGAAATTTCCAAAAAATATTAATTATTATACACTTTTTTTAGTACTTTTCTTTTTTTAGGTTACTTTTATGAACTTTTACACCTATTTTCTCTTTCATCCAGTCTGGGGGACACTGCTTTACCATGGGGTTGTGGAGGGGAGCTGGGAGTTGGCACCTAACTAGTTAACTTTAGTGCTGCTGATAGACCCCTCCCCTCTACAATCCCCCTGCCTCTTCCTGTACAATCCAGTTTTTTTTTTAGGTTCCCTGGAGTTTGGGCACGTTTTTTAGTGCTTAGTGTAATTTTAATACATTTTATTTGTTCTTTTATGTTTTCTCTTTTTTTACACAGGTGGCAGCGCTGGAGTGTGTTCTAATATAGAGAACACACTCACAGCTTGGCAGCGCAGGCATTCCCCTGTTAGCTGAGAGCCAGCGGTTCTCACTGACAGGGGCTGAATTACAAAGTGCCTGATTATAGGGAGTTACAAGCGGTCTCATAGACCGCTGCACTCCCATAGCCTCCCCGATAACCGGCGCTGCCATTACAGGCATAGAGCGCTGGTTATTGGGTAATGAAGATGGCGGCGGCCATCTTGGATTCGGACAGGAGAAGGGGCTAAACCAAGATTCCCCCCTCAGAAATAGGAGGGGGGCGTCGGGAAGTACCGCTGCGGAGACCTCTGTCCTGGGAAGAGGATCTAATAGAGGTCTCCACTAATCTGCCACCAAAAGCCGTTTTTTCCCTAGGGATTTTCAACAAGAACAACGGCATCAGGGAAGAGGGGAGAGCTAAAACATAGAGTTTCCCCCCTTCTCACAGAGAAAGAGAGAGATGGACCTTCCCAGGGTTCTGGCGCCAAAGCAGAAGCCCGGGAACAGGAACAGAGCTGAGGGAGAGCACAGACTGCTGTTGGACTTCTCCCTGTCTTGGTGGCCCTTGGGCTAAGTACAAGCTTATTTAAACACATATTTGTTGTTTTATTACTGGCTTAGCAGGTTTACATTATAGTCTCCTGCTAGCCTAAAATATTATGGTGTTTAAAATATTCAAGTACAACTTTTTCAAAGACATTAGTTGATTACTTGTTATTTACTCTGTTCTTTTAATATATTTTACTCTCTCTCTCTCTCTCTCCCTTTATCTCTATCTGTATATTCAGCTAGATTGATTTTGTGTGATTGGTGTGCCTTCCTTTATATAAAATGACAGATAAGGGAAAGGGCCCTATGGCAAAATATTTCACATGTTCTAAATGTCATGTAAAATTACCGTGTGGGCAGAAGGACCCTTTGGCGCTCTGCGCTGCATGCGAAGCAGGGGCCCCCTCTGTGCAAAGCCAGCAGGTTACAGCCCCTTCGTCTGAGGAACCGGTTTGGGTAACCTCCCTAACACAGTCGGTTACCTCCCTAGCCCAAATGGTTTTTCAATCAAATCAGTTGCTA
This sequence comes from Mixophyes fleayi, assembly GCF_038048845.1. Lineage (NCBI taxonomy): Eukaryota > Metazoa > Chordata > Amphibia > Anura > Limnodynastidae > Mixophyes > Mixophyes fleayi. Next base: position 285,676,062 of record NC_134405.1, on the reverse strand, counting down.
TCAACTGTGGCAACTTCGGTGGCTAGCAATACTAATACGCAGTCAGACCCCCAGGCTTCCTCAGATGCCAGAGGATCGAGTTTGCCGGGAACTTCCACATCACAGGCTGACCCAGCCCCTGCTAATACAGACCCGGCTTGGTCTACAGCCTTTTTGAAGGGATTAAACAAGCTTAACCAGTTGCTAGATTCTTCTAATACCCCGCCTGCTAAGAGAAGGAGGTTTAGAGCAGTAAATCCCCTTGTGGTCCTTTCAGATTCGGAGGAAAAGTCTGAGGAAGAGGGGGAAATCTATTCGGATGCTGACCATAGTCATTCCTCAGAGCAGGAAGTGTACCCTAGAAACCAATTTGTTAATGATTTGGTTTTAGCGGTTAGACAGGCGCTGGACTTCCCAGAGCCGGAGGAGGTTTCCCCCAGGGACAGAAATCTGTTTAAGAAGGCCAAAACAAAAGCCAACCGTTTCCCTCCTTCTGCAGAACTCAAAGAAATTGCTGAAGGGGCTTGGAAACAACCTGAGAAAAGGTTTTTCATTCCCAAAAGGTTCGCCTCTCTGTATCCTCTTCAGGAGGAAGAGGCGACTCGCTGGGAGAGTATTCCCAAGGTAGACATTCCTATTGCTCGCCTGGCTAAACATACTCTACTCCCAGCCCCGGGTTCAGCGTCTCTCCCAGACGCCAATGACCGTAAGGTAGAATCCCAGCTCAAATCAATATTTGCGGCTGTGGGTTCTGGCTTTAGACCCACATTTGCTTCAGCCTGGGTAGCAAAAGCCATGGAAGCATGGGCAGACCAGCTGGCAGAAGCTTTACAGGACTCCGAGCTCCTTCCCCTTGATTTGCATTTAAAGAAAGCTTCGGGGTATATCTATGAGGCGGCCCAGAATTCAGCAGCGGTTTCCTCTGCCATTCAGGCGGCCTCCATTTCAGCAAGGAGAACACTATGGCTGAAATCCTGGGAAGGTGATGCAGAGTCAAAGCGCTCTGTGGAAACCATCCCCTTTTCTGCAGCGGGCTTATTCGGCCCGGAATTGGATACCCTCATTTCCCAGGCTACGGGGGGCAAAAGTACTTCTTTGCCAGTACACGCTAACAGAAGCCGCGCTCAGAGAAATAGCTCCTTCCGACAGCCCTTTCGTGGGACCTCCTTCCAGAGGGGTCAGTCCTTCAGAGGAAGGCCATCTAATTCCCGAGGCTCCTCCTCTAGGGGAAGATCCTCGTTTGCTACCAAGCGCCAGGCCGCTAGGACCCAGAAAAAACCTGCGTCCTGACGACCAACCTGTACTGCAGGGGGCGCCAGTGGGAGGACGTCTGTCCCTGTTTCAGAAACAGTGGACAGCGTCTTCCCAAGATCCTTGGATTCGGAGAATCATTTCAGAGGGGTACAGAATAGACCTATTGGGCCCGGCTCCACAGCGTTTCTTCCAGACCCCGCTACCTCAGGATCTTTTAAAAAGACGAGCTATATATATATACTGTGTAGCTTCTCTTTTACTCCAGCAGGTCATCTGCAGAGTGCCAGATGGACAGAAAGGAAGGGTTTTTTTATTCAAACCTGTTCCTAGTCAAGAAGCCGGATGGCTCCTTTCGGCCTATCCTAAACTTAAGGGGCCTCAACGTTCACTTAAGGGTGGACAAATTTCGGAGGGAATCTCTGAGGTCAGTAATAAACGGCCTAGAGATAAATCAGTTCATGGCGTCCATAGATATAAAGGACGCTTATCTCCACATTCCCATTTGGATCCACCACCAGTCTCTCCTCAGATTCTCGGTAGGATCTGCTCACTATCAGTTTTGGGCCCTCCCCCTTTGGCCTCTCAACTGCGCCAAGGGTCTTCACAAAGATTATGTCAGTTATGGCAGCATGTCTTCACCTGCAGCGAGTTCAGGTCGTTCCTTACTTGGACGACCTACTCATCAAGGCTTCCTCAGAAGTTTGCCTGCGTTATCACCTGTCCCTCACCCAGGCAGTTCTCGAGGGCCACGGTTGGCTGATAAATTCAAAGAAATCCCAGTTGATCCCGTGTCAGCGGATGGTATTCCTGGGACTTATCATGGACACCAGGAGGCAAAGAGTGTTTCTCCCAGCAGAAAAAATCTCCTCTATTCAGTCGGTAACCTCCCAGGTTTTGTCTTACCCAAGCCCCTCAATGCACTTGTGCATGAGGCTACTCGGAAAGATGGTGGCCTCTTTCGAGACCATTCCCTTCGGGCGAGCCCACTCTCGATGTTTCTAATGGGATCTGCTATCGAAGTGGTCAGGGTCACACCTACACCTGAAAAGTCAAAAGATCTCTCTATCTCAAAAAGCCAGAGAATCTCTTCTGTGGTGGATGTGTCTGAACAACATGAGCGTGGGAAAATCCTTCGCACAATGGTCATGGATCATAGCCACGACAGACGCCAGCCTGAGGGGCTGGGGGGCGGTAATCCTTCATCTCCGACTCCAAGGGATTTGGTCGCCTCAGGAATCAACTCTTCCGATAAATGTTTTGGAACTGAAGGCCATTCTCTTGGCTCTCCGGGGAGCCCAGCCTTTTCTTCAGGGCCAACCGGTCAGAATTCAGTCCGACAATGCCACGGCCATGGCATATGTCAACAGACAAGGAGGAACCAGGAGTGCAGTGGCTATGGAGATTGCAGCCCAAATATTTGTTTGGGCGGAGCAATATGTCCCAGCAATATCGGCGGTTTTCATTCCAGGAATAGAAAACTGGGAGGCGGACTATTTAAGTCGAAACCAGCTGATGCCGGGGGAGTGGTCTCTTCACCTGGATGTCTTCCAGTCTCTGGTTCTCAGGTGGGGTCTTCCGGACATAGACCTCATGGCCTCCAGACACAACCGGAAGGTCCACAGGTTTTGCGCAAGGGCAAGGGATCCCTTAGCGACGGCACTGGACGTTTTGACGATGTCATGGGAGTTCAGGTTGGGTTACCTGTTCCCTCCAATTCCTATGCTTCCTCGAGTTCTCAGAAGAGTTCGGCAGGGCCTTCTACCAGTAATTCTGGTCGCTCTCCCTTGGCCGCGCCGAGTGTGGTACGCAGACATCATATCTATGGCGGAAGGGCCGGGGTTCCGCCTTCCGTATCGAATCGACCTGCTTCTGCAAGGTCCGTTCCATTTCCAGAATGTACCTCAGCTCAATTTAACGGCATGGCTGTTGAAGCCAGCCTCTGGAAGGCTAGAGGTTTTTCGCCCAGTGTAATTCAGACTCTGATGCGAGCCAGGAAACCTGTTTCTTCTCAAATTTATCACCGGATTTGGAAGGCCTACATTAGATGGTGCGAAAATAGGACGTGCCACTCGTCCTCCTTTAAGCTTTCCCGTCTATTAGCCTTCCTTCAGTATGGCTTGGAAGCAGGCCTTAGGTTAGGTTCCCTAAAGGTCCAGGTTTCGGCATTGTCGTTATTTCTTCATAAGAAATTAGCCGAATTGCCAGACATTAGGACTTTTTTCCAGGGAGTTTTACATATCCAACCTCCCTATGTCCATCCTACAGCTCCATGGGATCTCAACATGGTGCTGGATATGCTCAAAGGCCCTCCCTTTGAACCTTTGAGCAAGGCAGACTTAAAGTGGTTGACCTGGAAGGTCCTTTTTCTTTTGGCTACCGCTTCGGCTCGTAGAGGTTCCGAATTAGGAGCTCTGTCTTGTAAGGAACCATATTTGGTTTTCCACGAGGACAGAGCGGTGTTAAGAACTCTCCCTTCTTTCGTCATCTTCTTCCCATGCAGATCAGCTATCGATGGAAAAGTTAGATGTGGTTAGGGCTCTCCGCACTTATGTTAGGAAAACTTCCCAAATTAGACGTACTGACTCTCTATTTGTCCTTTATGACGCTAATAAATAAGGCTGGCCAGCCTCAAAACAGTCCATTGCAAGATGGATTACGTCTACCATCAGACAGGCTTATATAAAGGCTAGCCGTCCTGTGTCGGAGAGAATCACAGCCCATTCCACCAGATCGGTAGGGGCGTCGTGGGCAGCAGGGAATGGTGCTTCTGCGGACCAGCTTTGCAGAGCAGCCACCTGGTCCTCTGTCCATACGTTTACTAAATTTTATCAATTTAATGTCTTTGCATCAGCCGATGCAAATTTCGCTCGTAATGCCTTGCGAGCGGGATATTCAGAGTAGTCCCACCCTTTAGGGGCTGCTTTAAAAACGTCCCCATGGTAAAGCAGTGTCCCCCAGACTGGATGAAAGAGAAAAGAGGATTTATGTACTCACGTTAAATCCGTTTCTCTGATTCCGTCTGGAGGACACTGCGATCCCTCCCTTCTGTTATTCTTCTGTGTGCTCTTGTTTGACTGCCCTTTTTTCTCCTGGGGCTTTTTAAAACGAACTGGATTGTACAGGAAGAGGCAGGGGGATTGTAGAGGGGAGGGGTCTATCAGCAGCACTAAAGTTAACTAGTTAGGTGCCAACTCCCAGCTCCCCTCCACAACCCCATGGTAAAGCAGTGTCCCCCAGACGGAATCAGAGAAACGGATTTAACGTGAGTACATAAATCCTCTTTTCTCAGTTTAATGTATATTTTTCTTAACTTAATAAAAAAAATTTTTCTTTGAGCAGACCATGGAGGCGCGAGATAAAACAGCATATTTGCCTTTTTCACACTCAGCGTTAAAAAACAATTGAATAGCTTTTTCCGCTAAGGGTTCGCAGCCAGCCTATACTTTAACATTGACAAACGCTTGGAGCGCGATAACACCGTGTCGGTTAAAAAAAAAAAAAAAAGATTAGAATTGCATGAGAAGTTTTCGCGCTCGACAATAAGGTAAAAGAGCAAAAAAATGACTTTGCACGCTCGAACTTCCAAACTCGCTAACAATTGAATACCCCCATAGTGCTGCCACACATGATCTGACCAAACTTTATTAGTAATGCTTGTTTCTCTGTGATAAAATTATTTACCAGCACTATTATAAAGACCTTATAACAATGGGCAACACTCAATGAAACCTTTATGAAACCTCTGTGCTTATAGATGGAGATTTAAGTCCAGTACCATATTCTCAGATCTTATGTGAAAAAATGTTAATACTAAATAAAAATTTTGGAGCATCTAGACATACAACTCAATAGCCAGAAGCCAGATGTTCATTATTTGTACCCCAGCGGTGAAAAAAGTCTGCAAATAAAAGTTCAGTAGCTATGATCTGCAATATACACTATATGGACAAAAGTATTTGGCCACACTTATTAACTGGGGATGCTCAGGCTCAGGTTTCAAGGGGGCCATGATTTCGGATTTCGGATTATTTGGTACCTGCCCTGAACTTTGGCTTGGACTTTGGATCCTGAATTTGCACTTATTTGGCCTGCCTATTATTGGCTTCTTCATTGGACTGACCCCATCATACAGATTGTGAATTTGGTACTTTACTTCACATTTCTAACTGACCTCTGCTCTGACTAGTATCTGTGTTTGTGACATTATTACTAACACAACTGTTATGTGTACTTGTTCTGCAGACATCTCATTCCAGATAATATGGCCACTTAGTAAGTGTTTAAAGTGTTTATTTTTATAAACTGTTTATCCCTATGTGATATATTCTTATATATTATATAATACATATATTATTTTGTTACTACAGACACAGAAACGTTTTCAAAACTGTACTAATTATTTTGAATTTGTTTATATTTTACAGTTAATAACTGTCAACTTAATGTATTCAGCTCACTGCTAGGTTGTCACATGACTTACAGATTACCTCACGTGATGTCACAATACCAATGCCACCTCACAGAGCCCTGGTAAGTATAAATGTAACTGTCACAGCATCACCTGCTCAGTATGTGTGAAGCACTAGTTGGATTAGCTCCCTTAATCTGAAAAATGGTGCTTTGCTCCTGCGGCTATAGCCGTAAGTTTTTCCTATTTGGAATCTTTGGACTATTGCTCCTTATCTGTGGAGTTTTAATGTGCATTGTCGGTGCCTGGGTGCCTGGTTGTACCCTGAAGACCTCTGGGAAAGGCAGGAATGATTATATATGTGATCCCCTGCAAAAAACAGGACCAGTGATTATCCTGATTGCAGCAGGCTTCTTGGTAGCGGCTCACATAAAGCGGAGACGCAATACCCAAGAAAGAGACGAAACCGTTTCTGCTGTGGAAGCCCGACGACCGGCAAATCAGACTGTTTCAATTACTGTGGGTGAGTATTTAACAGTGTTATTTTGTAATACACTATAAAGAATATTGAAAATGTAATATTGAACAATGATTTTCACAACTTTCTTAATGTGAATACCAGGAATAATAGACTCATTTGTCTATTTTTTATCTTTCGCAGGTGAGAGAGTTTTTATCTTCCCTCCACCCCCACCCTCATATTTCTGTGACCCCTTGTCACCAGCAGAGGGTCAGGACATGAGGAATTCGACCTGGAATGATGATGATCCACAATCCTATGACAGCTTGTTTAATATCAGGTAGGACAAAGCAAATGCCAATTTCAGGAGTGCAGCTACAGATTTATGACCCTCTTAGCAAAATATTCAAAAGACGTCTATTTTAGTCGAAATGCACTGATATATGAAATTTATATGCGTGACTTTATTTTTGTAGGATGCTTCATACTGGAGATGATAGTATTTATACTATTCCGCTGCCAATTCCAACTGCGGAGGCAATTCCATCAGACGCCCCTCCAAAATATGAGGAAAGATCCTGGTATATGTGATCTGGGAACATCATCTTCTCTATAACAATCACTGGTCTGTTTGTCTGTCCAGTTAAGGACAGCTGGGGATTAGGGCTACTGGCGACACCCCAAAAACAAAAACGACACTGGGCAGCCACCTCGCGGGTGTGTTGGAAGAGCTGCTAAGGTGATAATTATTTTTAAAAGGTTGACAGTTACAACCAACTCATTGATAACTTAATACCTCTAAGATTTAAACCCAGGCAACACTGGGTACTTCAGTTAGACCTCAATAAGATCAAGTGACCCTGCTGAAATATGATGAAGTGAGCTTCTTTATAGCCAATAAAATCTATCTTATGCATAAAACACGGTGTCAGTTGTTTTTATACACACACCTTTTGCTTCTCGAGGTGAAAACTAGATCTGTGAATAAAAAATAAGGGTAATCCAATGGTAAAGTATATATGAAAATATGTAGTCAGTTTGTGGGCTGAACTAATATTTACTAATCACTTACCACTAGTGGCATCACTTTGTGACCTGTATGCTGCTACAGGCAAAGATCATGACTAGCCTATTCTAGACGTTCCTTCTGGAAATTCGTCATCTGTCAGAAGCAGTGGATAGTCAAAGCAGCAAGAACAGGTAGGAGAGAGCCAACTCTCCTGATTGTGGCAGGACAGTTCTGACACTGGGGAACTGTCCTATGCAGCCGGGCTTTGTCCCGACTGCTGCTCTTTCAATCTTCTCTTACCGTGCTGCTGTGTCCGGTGGAGGAGTTCGAGTGCTGTGCTGCAATACACAGAGTGACATGCCACATGTAGCAGTAGAAGTAGGAACTGCTGTGAAGACAATAACCCTACTCCACCATACATCACAGTAGATATGACATGGGGAGAATAGTGAGGGGAGCATATATTACATATGTTCCCCACTATTTTCCCATTGTCACATATGAGGAGGGTGCCCAAAGCATTTCTGTTGCACACTGGGCCAATCATTTCATAAAATGCCTATGGTGAGGGTTAATGAAGGATGGGCATCAATGGCACTTTATGTCCGGGCTCCACTTGGCCTAGATTCAGCCCTGAGGGAAACATCACTAATAATAAAGCTGTCTGTGACTAAATTGGTGGCATCACACTGAGCTAGATCAAGAATAATATAGTATGGAAAACCATGTAATAGAAAACCTCACAATAAGTATAATCACTGACCTCACCCCAGAAATACAGATGACACCACTGATTATATCACAGAAGGAAACAGTACAGTGGATGACATATGTCATGATATCAAAGCTGGTAAAAAAACTAATGACATCACAATGGGTCACATGACATCAGAAATGAAAAGACAATATGCTTAACAAAGGGTGGCATCATTGCTTACATGTCAATGGATAACATCATTGGTGTTATTACATTAGATTACATTATGTCATTGCATCCCAATGACGTAAAATATGACATCAAAATGGGTGACATTATTAATGACATTCCAGTGGTATCACACATGATATTAAGAAACATGGCACCACAATGGGTTACATAAATTACATTAAGCTAGATAACATAATAATGAAAGATATCACAGAGAGAGTTTAGTAACAAAGTGGTTTTTACACCGGTTACACAGGTTTCAGGATGCAGTACGGTAGAGTGTGGCAGGAATAGCAAAAGAACTCACTAAACAACAGATGCTGAATGTTATGGTCTGCAGGACTTTACCACGGAGTAGTGGAGACTGCTGGTAACAATCTGCAACAGGTTAGTCCTCTGTAACACGGGAGAGCTGAAAGCAGGTATTGTTGGTAATACTCTGCAGCAGGATAATGCAAAAACACTGGACAGCTGAAAGCAGGTACAGAGTCACAGACAAGCTGAGTCAGGGGTCACAGGCAGAGGTGTAAACACAGAGGGACGGGCAGAGGTCAATTCCTGGAGATCAGTCAGGAGAGGACACAGGGACAGCAACACAGGTAATGGAAACAGATGATCTGGCCAAGACTGCTGGGAAAAACAGGCTTTTGTAGGCCAGAGGCAGGTGTTAATCATCCTGGAGTAATGTGACAGTTTCGGAAGGTAAGAGAACAGCTTGAGTACCACAGTGGCCCCTGTGGTGGAAAAGTAGTACTACAGTCAGGATGTGTGTGTATATATATATATATATATATATATATATATATATATATATATATATAAAAGGTCCAACATAGTTCCTGGCAGACAGGAGTTGCAGGATGCAGATCGTGACAGAGTTAAAGCTACTGTAAATGAATGAGTGTTTCCTGATCATCTCTCCATCAGCAGGTTATGTGCCTCTGGTTAATACAATAATTCATTCCTGTGATCTTATTTTATTATTCTATTCAGCAAGCTTTTTATATATAAACAATTTGAAAAAATAGATACATTGGGCCTGATTCATCGTCAACGTAATGTGAACGCAGCTTGCATTTTAAAAAAAACAACGTAACTTGCACGTACGCCCGTGTTCAAGTGCGAGCTGATCTTAAGAAACATTTCCATTTGAATATGGGTAAAAGTACGCTCTGGCTATACGGTACTTCATCATCATCATCATCATCATCATGTTTATATGGTGCAACAGAATCCACAGCACCGCAAAATCAACAAAAAATAAACTGAGAAAAATACAGATAAGTAAGGGACAGGAGAAACAATAGAATAAGATAATACGACTAGAACAAAGGAAACATTGCAAAGAGGGTGAGGAGTTAGGAGAGGGCCATACTGGTTAGAGATAACATTAAGATGATTAGGGTAGTAAATGGACATGGAAGATGTGGAGTGAAATGGGCAGGAGGAGCGTGAGGAGACAATTATCTTAGGATGGGCCCAGGTAGGTAAGTGTGAAAAGATGAGTTGTGAGGGAGCATTTGATAGATTCAAGGTTGGGGTGGGGCAGGGAGTTCCAAATGAAGGGAGCAGTGCATGTGAAGTCCTGAAGGTGGTTGTGTGAGGTGATAAGGAGACTCGAAGGTCATAGAAAACATAGTGGGCGAGTAGGGGCCAGTATCACTGTTTCTTTGAAGAATTGTGATGATAAGGGATTTGTTTAAACAAAATTACTTTACTATAAAAACAGACATAGTCAATATTTTTATTGTAAAAATATTGTTCTTGTGATGTGTCTTTTTTTTAGAATCATAAGAGACCCTAAGATATCAGACTTGCTATTACATAGTATTTTTACTTTGTGTAACAAAGCAAGCTTCCCACTTGGATTGACCCACTCCCTTGCACTGCTCCGGAGATGCTACAGAGAAGAAGCAGACATGCCAGAGTACAAGCTGCAAGGTAGGTGGCCTTCAGTCAATGACCCTACTTTTATCAGCGCCTATTCCTCTTGTTGTGGAACTACAAAGCACAGCATGTCCTGCCAGAGAGTAGGCTGGGACTTGTAGTTCCAAAATATCTGGAGAGCCATAGCTTAAACTAGTAAACAGCAAGCCACATAATATACAAACACTGTTTCAATGTTACATACAAAGTTATTTCCTCCAGTGTGTCCTTCATGCCACAGTCTGACATTGCTGCTGCTGTTTTGTTTTTTAACTTTAACTTGCCCCCACATAAAGTCCACGTCCTCTCCTGTCTCCCACGTGCTGCCCACGTCCTCTATCTTAGGAGAGGTGCCATAGCATACTCTTGCTCCGGGCAGGCGCGGGCTGGCAAATTTCAGCCCGGGGGGCGCACTGGCGGCCACATCACATGACACGCGATACCATCAATGACGCAGCCGCATTGAGTGTCATGTGATGCGGCCGCATCGCGTGTCCGTGGATGCAATATCGAGGTAATATTGCATCCACGGGGGGAGGGGGGGGTCAGCCTACCCGAACAGCAGTTACTGTGAGCGGCCCGGTCAATGCCTCCCTGCCCCCAGGCCAGCCCGCCCCTGGCTCCGGGTGTGATGACTTCACGCTAAACCTCTAACTGCAGTATATACACATGCGTATGTGCAATATAAAGTACTATCAGAACGCATGCAGAAAAAAGAGATTTTATTAAATTAATTTACAGCTATTAATACTATAATCATTTCTAAAAAAATATGTGTTTTTTTTACATGAAATACAATATTTTTCATGCATAATGTACATAAAATGTATTTTTAGAGTTTCTCTTGCTTGTAAACACATGTTCTGGAATGTATATGTATCAGTTATCACTATCAGTCTGCACTTACACCTGACCTGTAGCTGGTGCATATGATACAGCTAAAAAACATGCACCTACAGATTCCCAGAGCTTGTATCGGACGAGTGAACTTAACTGAAGACCCCTAGAATAATCTACATCTGCTGCATATTTACTCTGCTACCTCTGACTGCACAGGAAATTACTAGGACATTACTTAACTAGTTAATTATTTGAAATAATTCCCATATTTGTTGCTATTTTCCTTATAAATACCAATGTTTGTCAAATGATTTTTATTGCTTTCCTTTCATGGCGTTATCTTTAGAACTATATCCTCCTTCACCCTTCCTGCAACACACACCTCTGTCCATATTGCCCCTTCATTACTTCACTCACCTCTAGTTTACACTCTTGAACTGTTGTCCTTTTTAAATTCAATAGTTAAAACAGCCTCACCCTGTCGCCAGAAACGAAAAGGAAACACATCTTACAATCATCTTTCCTATCTTTGTTCCTCCCTACTTCTATTAGCTGGTGATATATCATCTAATCCATGTCCCCCTCACTTCTTCCACACACATATATCTGCTACCGAAATCCAGCAAACCTCAAACGCATCACCTGTCTCCCCTCTCTTCCAAAGTCCTTTAAATGTGCCCTTTGGAATGCACTCTCTGTTTATAACAAATTTACCTCCATGCATGACCTCTTCCTCTCAAACAACCTCAACCTTATGACAATAACAGAAACATGGCTTATTCAATCAGACACTGCCTCACCTGCAGCCCTTTCACATGGCGGCCTCCATTTCACCCACACCCCCAGACATGGAGGCAAACAGGTAGGTGAGGTTGGACTATTTCTCTCCCCACAGTGCACATTCACAGTTCTACCCAATGTCCCATCACTCACGTTCACATCTTTTGAAGTACACTGTTAGGATTTTTAATCCATTCTCTATGCGTATCGCTGTGATCTATCGCCTCCCTGGAAACCACCAACAATTTCTTGAACATTTCTAAGCATGGCGCCCTCACTTCTTATCTTCTGACATCCCTACCATCATCATGATCATGGGTGATTTCAACATCCCTATTGCTAATCCACGTTTCAATGCTGCTTCATATCTGCTCTCTCTAACCTTCTCACTTGACCTCTCCCAGTGGATTGAATCCACTACTCATCAGGATGATCACTGTCTTGATCTTGTTTTCTCTAGACTATGCTCAGTTTCTGATTTCCTTAACACTCATTTTCCCTTCTCAGATCATCACCTTATTAGTTACTCATTCACTCCTAGTAGTTTAACCTCCCTGCTGTCAAACTCTTGCAAGCTTCCTCATACACGCAGGAACATTAACTCTACTGATTTTCAACAGTTTTCCACCTCTCTCCAACACCTTCTCTCCCCAATATCTAAATTTTCCTCCCCTGATATGGCAGTTCCTCATTTTCACCATAACCTAGCAACTGCCCTTTATCAAGTGGCTCCAGCGAGTCTTCATACTCTGCTAGACTTTTTTGTCAACTGTGGCGCGAAATCTACAAAAACTTTCTCATAAAGCTGAACGTCACTGGCGTAAATCTTGTACCTCTAATAATTTCAACGCATATACTGATATCTACCACTCCAATCGAAGTGCTCTGGGCACTGATAAGCAACCATACTTCCAATCTCTCATCTATGCTCAGGCTTCTAAACCCAAACGCCTTTTTAACACATTTAAATCTCTTCTCAATTCTCCAACCCATATCCTCCGATTATTATCAGTGCCCAGGATCTTGCTTCCTATTTCAAGGACAAGATTAATAAGATCAGTCTTGAAATGGTATCATCTCCCTCGACTAGCAATCAGCTCAATTCCTTCCCAGCATCCTCTGACACCCTCTCTTCATTTGATCCCACAAATGAAGAGGAAATTTCTACTCTCTTCTTATCTTCCTACTCTACCTCCTGTCCTCTTAATCCCATTCCCTCACAAATTGGTAGGTCCTTGTTTTGTGTGCTCATACCACCACTAACTAAAATCTGTAATCTATCTCTCTCTACTGGTATTTTTCCATCACTATTCAAGCACGCAGTGATTACTTCTATTTTAAAAAAACGAAACTCTGACCCAAACGCTCTCTCAAATTACTGCCCCATCTCTCAGCTCCCATGCCCTCCAAACTTCTCGAGAGAACATGTTTCCTTTTTGCAAACAACCTACTGGATCCTTATCAATCAGGCATTCGTTCTCAACACTCTACAGAGACTGTACTGACCAAGGTTGTCAATGATCTGATCACAGCTAAAACTAAAGGTGATTACTCTCTTCTAATTCTCCTGAATCTCTCTGCTGCATTCGACACTGTTGACCACTTGTCACGAATCCAAATGATATTTAGTGGATCCCTTGTATCTACCAAAGGGTAGAACTCATTCAGGGTTGAGGAGTCTAATGAGTAGCAGGTTTTTGCCAGTGACCCCCGCAAGAGGGTATGGATTTTGCTGCTCCTATCCCGCAGGTCGCGGTTCCCTGAATGAATGCTGGCAGAGTAGATGGAGGAGCTTGAACAGTGAGTTGATAACGGCCAGTCAGAGTGACACTGGAAACAAGAGCTGAAGAGTCCTTAGTTCAGTGATAGTACAAGTGGGAGCAATGCTAAAATATAATAGCTGAGATGTAGATGACACGTCAGGACAACTGCAAATGGATACTGATATAGTGACGGTTGAATGAGGGTAATAACAGAGTAGAACTAGCTGCCCCATAGTTGGTAACTCAGAGCAACAGCAGGTGAATTACTGGTACAGCAACAGTTCCAATAGAAATGATGATGAAGTAGAACTAGCTGATCCGTAGTTGGTAACTCAGAGCAACAGCAGGTGAATTACTGGTACAGCAACAGTTCCAATATAAATGATGATGAAATAGAACTAGCTGATCTGCAAGTGGTAATTTAGTGCAACAGCAGGTGAATTACTGGTACAGCAACAGTTCCAATAGAAGTGATGATAAAGTAGAACTAGCTGATTCACAAGTGGTAACTCAGAGCAACAGCAGATGAATTACTACAGCGGCAGTTCAATACAGGCAGTAATGGCGTGAAACTTAGCTATTCTGTAGATGGTAACTCAGAGCAACTGCAGGTGAATTACTGATACAGCGACAGTTCAACAAAAGCAGTAACGGAATAGAACTAGCTGATCCAAGAATGGTAACTCAGAGCACAGCAGGTGAATCACTGATACAGCGACAGTTCAGACAGAGGTAGTAGTAAAGTAGAACTTAGCTGATCCGTAGATGATGATTCAGAGCAACGGGTGAGTTTCTAGTACAGCGGCAGTTCAAATATGGAAGAAGTGGAGGAATAGAACTTAGCTGATCCGTGGATGGTGATTCAGAGCAGAGGGTGAGTTACTGGTACAGCGGCGGTTCAAATATAGAAGCAGCAGTGGAGTTGAACTAGTTGATCCGTAAATAGAGAGTCAAAGCAGCAGTAGGTGAATACAGCTGCAGCAGGCAGTTCGATTAGCGGCAGCAGCGGAGAGGAGTTCAGCTGATCCAGGACGTTCATACAAAGCCACAACAGGTGAGTCAGACCGAAGGAAACCAGATCCTACTGAGAGTGAGTAACTCGAAGAACAGGCATCGGACAGAGGGAAAATGGGAGGTTTAAATAGTGCTCAAAAATGCCAGAACCAATGAGAACAGATAGGAGGTCATAAGAGAGGGCAATAAGTAGCACATACGCAGAACAAGATACAGATGGTGAATGATGATCCGATAATGAAGTTAGTACACCCTGATCACCGCTTACAGGAGGAAGGTAACAACGCCGCTACCTGTCCGTGGGGCCGGCGTGTGACACCACTCTCTCCTCATACAGACCCTACAATCCCTAGGTCTTCAAGACACTGTCCTATCCTGGTTCTCATTCTACCTATCTAGTAGCTCTTTCAGTGTTAATTTCTCTGGAACAACCTCCACTCTGCTTCCTTTATCAGTTGGAGTACCACATGGCTCAATCCTAGGTCCTCTGCTATTCTCTATCTACACCACTTCTCTTGGAAAACTAATAAGCTCCTTTGGATTTCAGTATCAGCTCTATGCAGATAATACACAAATCTATCTATCCTCTCCTTATCTCTCACCATCTGTGTTGTCTTGTGTTACTGACTGTCTTTCTGCCATTTCATCTTGAATATCCTCTTGCCAACTAAACTCAATCTTTCAAAGAATTAATAATATTCCCACCCAACAAGAGAAGCTTCCTGCCTGACATTTCTATTTCTGTTGACAACGTGACCATAAATCCCAACCCGCAAGCTCACTGTCTAGTTGTAATCCTTGACTCGCAACTATCCTTTGTTTCCCACATCAACTCTATATATCATGCTGCATACATCTAAAAACATTTCCAAAATATGTACATCTCACACAAGACACTGCAAAAACTTTAATTCATGCACTCATTATCTCCCGCGTCAACTATTATAATTCTGTCATGGTTTGGTATTCTGGACTCTTGGATCCACCCAACAGATGTTATCCCTAGCAGGGCGCGGATTCTAACGGGCGAATGGTTTTCACCAGCTGTCACCGCAAGGTGACTTGGGTTTAGCGGCATTCGTCCGCAGGTCGCGGTCCTTACCAGCGTGTTGGGCAGAATCCTGGGGGAGTGATAGTAACTGGTGTAGGGTAGGCACACTGGTAATGTCAGTTCTATACCCAGACAGCGAATAGACAACAGATGCAGGATAAACGTACAATCAGCGATTTAATGATGATTGGATGATCACAGAACAGTCTTGGTATATTGGCACAAGGAACATAGGAACAGAGTGAGCAGTGCCACCGGCAATGTAGTATGAGTGAATACAATATAGCGGTATAATCAGTGTATTCAAATATAGCAATAACATGAACAGTCCAGCAACAAAGTGGAGATGGTAATGCAGCAGGTATATGAGACCACAATGAGGCAGCATGATACAGGAGGTACAAGTAACAGTCCAGCCAGCAAGGTAATCACAGTCGATGCAGCCAGAGTGGAATACCCCGTTTATGCTATTATATGCATAGATGAGATAGGAACAGTTCAGCCAGCAAGACGAGATAAGAACCAGCAGCTTTGATGATACGACCTGTAACCACTGAGCCACCGAGACAAATGTGGAGTAGATGATCTTGAGTGGTGCAGTCCGTGGAGGGGTAACACAGTAGAGTTAGATGTGACTTGAGCAGCACGGCCTGTGTAGTAGCAGCACAACAAAGATAAGTGTAGCTTAAGCACTCCAGCCCGTGAAACAGCAACACAGCAGAGACAGGTGCAGCTTGAGCAGTATAGCCCTTGAACAGCAACACAGCAGAGGCACTGCAGCTTGAGCAGTATAGCCCTTGAACAGCAACACAGCAGAGGTACTGCAGCTTGAGCGGTAAAGCCCTTGAACAGCTACACAGCAGAGGCACTGTCGATCCAGGTGAGAGAACACAGGATAGGTAGGAACCTAATCAGACAGGTAACTTGATCAACAGGCCCAGAGGAATGGGAGGAGGTGCTTTTTCAAGTTTAGAGCCAGAACCAGGAACCAATAGGAATCTTGCCAGCAACAGACAGGTACTCAGTCTGCACATGTGCAGATCAAGACTAAGGGTTTGAGGGCTGCTAATGAGGCACAGGTGAGTGTCTTAGTCTTTGTTTATGGCAGCCGAATAAGCGCCGTGTGACAAATTCCCTCATTACTGGTCTTCCCAAAATCAGAGTTGATTTTCCTTGCAAATCGTGTTTCGTCTGCTGGGCCACTCTGTCAGTCTCTACATTGGTTGCCTATTTTTCAACAAATCCAATATAAAATTCGTCCACTAACATACATCAACAAAATTGCACCGACATACATCTCCTCACTTGTCTCAAAATATCTCCCAACTCTACACCTCCGTTCTGCACAAGATCTGCATCTCTCTTCCATGCTCATCACTTACTCCCATTCCCGGTTACAGGACTTTTTTCGTGCTGCACCCACTTTATGGAAGTCACTCTCTCGCACCACAAGACTTTCCTCTAGTCTTCAAACCTTCAAGCATTCTCTGAAAACCCATATCTTCAGATAAGCTGATAATAGTTCTCTACCATCGTCTTAATCTCCCAAGGTTAAAACCCTCTACACAGCTTACACAAGACAACAACCCTCTTACCAACTCTACACCACCGTTCTGCACAAGATCTGCATCTCTCTTCCACGCTCATCACTTCCTCCCATTCCCGTTTACAGGACTTTTTTCGTGCTGCACCCACTTTATGGAACTCACTCTCTCGCACCACAAGACTTTCCTGTGTGGCTGATCATACAGACAACTAAATACTTTGTAACCTTTGCATTGTAACTGGACAAATATTCAATATGATGTAGCACTTACTCTTGTGTTTAAGATGATTGTCTCATAGACTGTAAGCTTGTGAGCAGGGCCTTCTTACCCCTCTGTATGTATGTATTGCCCAGTATTGTTTTATTACTGTTTGTTCCCACTTGTAAAGCGCTACGGAATCTACTGGCGCTATATAAATAAATGTTGATGATGAGTGTGAGTGCGCTCTTCCTTGGCACGCCCTTACTGTACATGGCCTATGTACGTCAGCCCATTCCCTCACCCGTTCCGCCCCTTCAAGTCATAGGGAGTCAGAAGTGTCATTTGCGTTTGGACATAAATTGGATGCAATTGTGTTCCCTGGCATAAAGTTTGTTTACTAAATGTAACTGACTCATGTTATTTTCATGCAACGACCAGGTTGAGACCAATTAATTGGGTATATTATAGGTAGTAATAAATATCTATATATAAATATATATATATCTATATATATATATATATATATATACATACAAGTTAACCCGTGCATGATACTCATGCATTCTAGTCAAATCAAGCTACTTAAGGTGTTAAAAAGGTTCTTGTCATGCATTTGGGCCATAGCCCAGGCCTCAACCACTCCCCACTGTCACCCCCCGCAACCACCAACCACTCCCAACTGTCACTTCTCCTTCAAGAAATATATATATATTTTTTTAAAATCTTTATAAACACTTTTAACAATTAACAAATTAAATTAACAAATTAAAAACATCTTAGTATGCCAAATTTCAGCCCTTTCTGAATTTTTTTTCCCCACACACTAAGAATTTAGTAGGTCAGTGCATAACTCCGCCCAGCAGGTGGTGCTGCAGCTTGGTTTTATTTTTTACACACACACACACACACACACACAGACAGACTAACACACGCCACTAGACATTTATATTATAGATATATATAGTGTATGCGTGTGGTTGTGTTTGTTTTTTATATATTATACAATTCAGACCTTTTTATTTTAAGATTAACAATCTCTAATGTCACCAGTGGACATGGGATTATGTTCTAACCTGCTAATATTGTGGTTTGATTATCTATGTATCAACAGTCCATTTGCATAAGGTATTGGGTCTGATCTCATTTTGATATAAAATCAATATGGTTTAGCTGTTATCTTCTTATGAATAAGATTTGTGTCTTTTTTTTTACAATAATGAATCGCTATACAAATCAACTGCTTTAAACAGCATGCAGTGATCACAAACCATCTGTTTATGAAGTGAGCTGTGTATCACGAAATGTGTAATTAATCCATAGATATTTAGGCCCTAAAACAAATGAATTTGGATCTATAAGGATCACATTCTCACCTTAAAGGTATGTTATCTATTATTCACTTAGGGCCCAAAGTATAGTGCAATCTACAATAGATGTTTATGTATATATTCCTGGCTTGAAAAGGAAATTCGAGGAATATTTTGGAGTGATTTTAAAACTTGGTTATCCCCATATAAAAGATGAGCATCAAATATTATTGGTCTAAGTATTTGCTACCTTTATGAATGGTACACACTAGTTGTTGGCAAAATGGTCTTAAAGTACAGAAATATAATACATTTTCATCCATATGCAAAGTTGTACACATCTCTAGATGTGCCCAACATCTCATTGGCAGCGCAACTGCTTTGTTTATGACAAGTCAACATCATTAGCATGCATTTGCAACCGCCCTGTAGCATGTGCAAAATATACACCTGCTAACAGATGTCTATACGTGTTTCTGCACATCTGCATGGCCCACATTTGCCTAAACATACCTCATTATACTCGGCCTTCGTTGAAGGGCCCTTTCTCTACCATCTCCCACCTCTCTACCCGCAGGTGGGTGGAAAAGCTGGAATTGCGCAGGTCTGAAAGGCCCTAGTTTCACGCAGGCGATTTGATGTGAGATGCGCTACACAGTCTGGCCTACGTCCCACTCTTCATCAGCTCCTATATGTTCTTTGTTTCGTTTCAGGTCTGTGGTACTGAGGAATTACTATAATGCGGTTGGATTTGGTGGACGTAATTCTGGGACCATCCTTTTCCTTTTTTGACATTGGTTGAAAATGGTGTTGGTCTAGCACCCTTATACCTTTGGAAAGTAAGGGGCCTACATTGTAAAATCAAAAGATGATTGGTGTTTCTAAAACAATATCCTTGATATGTAAGAAACTTACATGACAAACCCCCTACTTAAATTATAGGCTACATCTTGCATTACAGTTACTCAAATTGTTCAAGGGAAATGTCTATACTGGTTAAAATGACACTAAACTTTTTAGTGCACCAGGTAAAATCTATGTAAATGGCTATGTTATACACAGTGCAAGATAAACTTAGGCATATTGCATTTTATATGTTCCTCCCTGATTGATATTAAGATGCTGGAGAAATCTGCTGATTTTATATCTGAGCCTCCTTGCCCTTAATCAATATGGCTTGGACATTTCAATCTGGTACCGGACAGTGGTATTTATAGACACACATGGCTTCATTTCGAGTCGGACGCAATGTGCGTCTAAGACTTACATGAAAGAAAAGGAGTGGGAATGTGCCGAAGCTTGGTATGGTATTAAGAGTGGCATGCATCCCCAGTTGCGTCCCATTAGTAATACCTTACCAAGCTGCGACCAGTTCCTGCAGCTAGCTAACTACTTGCGCCACCTTATTCCTGCCGCACTTTTTCAGTCTTGTTTTGACCTGTGTTCCAACTGCGTCTTGATCCGACTAGGCTAGTTTTTGCAGGTAGACGCCCATAGTATCTGAATTATTCACGGTCACGCCTACATAATTCCGTGTTCCACCCTTTCCCTCCTACTGAGACGCAAGCTGACGCAGTGTACAATTGCGCCTGAAAAGCAGATGGACTGCAGGGAACTGTTGTTTAATGCGCATGCCCATCAGTGGAAATGTGCAGGATGCGCCTGAAATGGACTTTGTGTCCGACTCTAAATGAGGCTCTCAATCCCTAATTATCATAATCAAGTCATGTGGAACAGATTAGGATCTTTTTTGCAATGTCTGAGAAGTACAGTAGTTTGGAATAGTCGCCAACTGTTTGAAAAGCTTTTTTACACTCACCATTAATCGTATCAATACATTTTAATTCTCTAGCATCTGTGTGATGGCAAATAAATGCTTTTTAGCTAGGTTACCCTGCTGAGCATTTAATGCTGTTATCAGATATTATTATTTTACAGATACTGCTTCCGAATCACACATGATCTGGATGCTGCAAAAGCTATCACAATGGGATCAGTAATTGTAAACATGAGCAATCATAAAAAGGATCAGGGAGTCACTGGCCAAGCAAATGTCTGAGTCTGAAAAAGTTTATATGAATAATAATACTCCTGAGAAGGAGAAGTGTTGGTGGAGGCACAGAGACATGAACAATATATGGTAAACACCTTGCTCTTTCCAGATCTAGAATGTTTCAACTCTGGGATAAGGCAGGAAAATATCTGACACTACCTTCCAGGAAAATTACGTTTATTCTCCCTATCAGGTCAGTTAGATGTACTGGACAGTAATGATGATAAAATATATGCATCTACGGCATTTACTTATGATACATTTTTTAACTGAGTGTCTTTTAAATTAAGTTTTGCAAGAATTTCAAGTAAGGGTACAAAAAACAGTGGGGAGAAGAAGGCGTACATAGTGGGTAAGGAACACAACAGTAGGTCATACAAAAGTATTCACACAACTGAAAGCTTGCAGAACTAGGAATAGAGGTCTTCACCTATAGCAGCCGCCTTTCCCGAAGAGCTTGTTATGCTCACAGGAACTCAGATGCCCCCCGGTCTTAAACTCAGCGTAGTGCAAGCTTGTGGATAACACCGCAGCACTGAAATAGGAGGCGGAGACAGGAAATAGCGATGGTCCGGAACAAGCCGAGGTCTAAAGACAGAAGCAGGCAGCGTGGTGAGGTACAGGCAATCGTCAGGACAGGCAGCAAACGAAGGTATCCGAGTCACAGGCAAAAGGTCAGGGCCACCAGCAAGTAATCAAAGTCCAGGGAACTAGCCATGGGTAGTACACAGAAATGCATCTAGGAATCAGTACAACAGACAGGAGCAGGTCACCTAACAGGAACTGAATGCCATAACTGGCAGGGAGGCTAAGCCCTGCCTGCCTTAAATACATAGAAGGGACAATCAAAAACCAGAGGGCACAGCAGGATAAATCAGCATCAGAAGGCTGTTAATTAATTTTAAAGCGTTTGCACATGTGGCTGGCTGCCCCTCATGCTGGGACGCGGAGTCTCGACAGCAGAGTGTCCTGGCCGTTGCCTTAGCGAAAGGCAGGCCAAAACCGGAAGTGTCGTCATGGAGACGGCTGGGACGTCCTATCTATCTATCTATCTATCTATCTACTATATGAACAAAAATATTTGGCCACACCTGTTAATAATTTAATTGAAGTGTTTTAATCAGACCCATTGCCAGAGGTGTATAAAATCAAGCACCTAGTCATGCAGTCTGCATTTGCAAACATTTGTGATACAAAATGGGTCGCTCTGAAGAGCTCAGTGACCTCAAGCGTGGTACTGTGATAGGATGCCACTTTTGCAATAAGATGGTTCGTGAATTTTCATCATTACTGGATATTCCACGGTCACCTGTAAGTGATATTATTAGAAAGTGGAAGCATTTAGAAACAACAGCAACTCAGCCACAAAGCGAAAGACCATGTAAAATCACAGAGTGGGGTCAATAACTGCTAGGTGGCTAAGTGGTTAGCACTTCTGTCTCACAGCATGAGTTCGATTCCCGACCATGGCCATAACTGTGAGGAGTTTGTCTGTTCTCCCCGTGTTTGCGTGGGTTTCCTCTGGGTGCTCCGGTTTCCTCCCACACTCCAAAAATATACTGGTAGGTTAATTGGCTGCTGTCAAAAATTGACCCTAGTCTCTCTCTCTGTCTGTCTGTGTGTGTATATTAGGGAATTTAGACTGTAGCTTCAATGGGGCAGGGACTTATGTGAATGAGTTCTCTGTACAGCGCTGCTGAATCAGCGGCGCTATATAAATAAATGGTGATGATGATGATATTGCGCATGATGCATAAAAGTCGCCAATGCTCTGCTGATTCCATAGTTGAAGAGCAGTGCCGTAACTAAACATTTTAATGCCCTGGGCGAAACAGAATTTGGTTGCCCCCCCCATATACCTTTATGGGATTAGATGCTGCTTCTCAGCGTGTAAGCATCCCCGATGTCCTCTCTCTGCTGGTGTCTTATGCTCCGTTGCTGCTTAAACGGATCCTGGAATATTGGGGGCCTGTTTGGAAAAGAGATTGTTTTTTACTCACCTCCTGGAAAGTTGAGCAGTTAGTGAAGAATCTAGGTTTCCCTCCCCACAACCAGACAGACTTTAAATCAGTAGCTTTTTCTGTTTAAAAACAAGCCTCCTTCCACCCAATCAGCTCCAGGATCTAATTAATTGCATTTACAGTTAATGTCTAATTCCCCCCATATAGCCCCAACATCAAATTCATAGCACACACGTTTAATAAATAAGCCTCCCCCGACCAGTTCTGACATTAAATTAATAGCATTCCTATTGAATAAACAGACATACCCCATGCATCAGCCCATGCATTAAATTAGTAGAATTCCCATCTAATGAATAGACCTACTACACCCCTCACCAGCTCCCACCATTAAATGAATAGCATCCCCATTTAATAAATCAGAATATTCCTCACCATACCCAAAATTAAATTAAAAGACTACATATGTAGCAAACAGACTCTCACCAGCCCCGACATAAAATTATTAACATTTTCATTTAACACAAATCCTATTTCCCCATCAGCTCCACAAATTATGGCTTCAAATTTCCCCATATTGAATAGTAATTATTATTATATAATTAATATATTCTATTCTCTCCAGAACCCCCTATTCACTCCAGACACCCTTCTCTCCAGACACCCTCCTTACCAGACCCCTTACTCCTTCTCCCCAGACACCCTCCTCACTCCTTCTCTCCAGACCCCTCACTCCTTCTCTCCAGACCCCTCACTCCTTCTCCCCAGACACCCTCCTCACTCCTTCTCTCCAGACCCTCCCACCAGACCCCCCACTGCTTCTCTCCAGACCCCTCACTCCTTCTCTCCAGACCCCCTCACCAGACCTCTCACTCCTTCTTACCAGACCTTGCACTACTTCTTACCAGACCCCTCACTCCTTCTTTCCAGACACCCTCCTCACCAGACCCCCCTCCCCATTCACTCCAGACACCTTGTTCTGCAGACCCCTCACTATTTCTCTCCTGACCCTCACTCCTTCTTTCCAGATCCCTAACTCCTTCTTTCCAGACCCCCCCCATTCACTCCACACACCTTCTTCTCCAGTCCTCGCTTCTGTCCTCTCCAGCCCTCGCTCCTGTCCAGCACTGCAGTATTTTACTCACCTGAGCGTCTCTTCTTCTGTCCTCTTCTTCCTTCTGTGCCAGCTCCTCGTCGCCTCTGTTTTGACAGCGTCCTGCCGTCATTAGTTGTACATCAGGGCGCTGCAAGAGAAGGAAGCCGGCACCCTCACGCTGACTGTCTTCAATGGGAAAAGTAGTCCTGTGGCGCCAGCACCGCAAGACTACTTTGCCATTTCACTGGTGACAAGTAAAGCGCGGGCGGGTGTTGCACCATCATTAGGCCTTGCACCCTGGGCGGTTGCACCGCCCTCGTTACGGCTCTGCTGAAGAGTTCCGAACTTCCACTGGCATTAATGTAAGCACAAAAACTGTGTGGCGGGAGCTTCATGGAATGGGTTTCCATGGCCTAACAGTTGCATACAAGCCTCACATCACCAAGACCAATGCCAAGCATCGGATGAAGTGGTGTAAAGCACACCGACACTGGACTGTGAAGCAATGGAAACGTGTTCTGGGGAGTGACTAAACACATTTCTCTGTTTGACGATCAGATGGGCGAGTCTGGATTTGGCAGATGGCGGGAGAACTTTACCTGCCTGACTGCATTATGCCAACTGTGAAGTTTGGTGGAGGAGTGATAATGGTATGGGGCTACATTTCAGAGTTGGGGCTAGGCCCCTTATCTCCAGTGAAGGGCAATCTTAATGCTTCAGCATACCAAGTCATTATGGACAATGCTATGCTTCCATCTTTGTGGCAGCAGTTTGGGGAAGGCCCTTTTCTACTCCAACAGGATTGTGCTCCAGTGCACAAAGCAAGGACTACAAAGACATGGTTTGATGACTTCAGTGTGGAAGAGCTTGACTGGCCCTCACAGAGCCCTGACCTCAACCCCATCAAACACATTTGGGATAAACTGGAACGGAGATTGCGAGCCAGGCCTTCTCGTCCAACATCAGTGCCTGACCTCATAAATGCTCTACAAAATGAATTGGCACAAATTCCCACAGAAACACTTCAACATCTTATGGAAAGCCTTCCAAGAAGAGTGGAAGCTGTTATTACTGCAAAAGGGGGACAAACTACCTATTAAAGTTTATGTATTGGAATACAATGTGATTACAGTCCCTGTTGGTGTAATTGTAAAGTGTATGTATGTTAAGTGTGTGTGTATGTATGTATGTATGTATGCATGCATATATATATATTTAAATTTATATTGTGACTGGGAGATATCCCACAACTCCAAAGATTTTAAGGTTTTGTGCAACTTGCCTCAGCCAGTTGTATTCAGTAAGAAAAATAAAATAAAACTCCAAAATAAACACTTTGCCACCAGCTCTAACTAAAATGGTCACTCCTGACTAACAAACTAGAGAAAACAAAAGGTAGGTATAGGCTTTCTCTCACAGAGACTCTGCAGCCCCTGTCCCCAGGCAGTGAGAGTCTGACTGATCTGTTTTGCAGCTTTTTACCAGCACCACTCAGGTGCGACTCGTGTTTACCAACAGGATCACTGGTAACTTGGAAGACCTGGTTAACAGGCTTAATGTATGTAGCTCACCATCTCTCTCCATCCATAACACCCAGGACCCTTTTCTGGTATTTTAACAAGCTTATAGCCCTTTAGCAGCTCACAGCCACTACAAACATTCTCCTGGGGTTTTAAAACCAATAGGTTAGGAAGCTTGGTGAAATATACTTGCCGTCATATGTTATGCCAGTAATTTGTTACACATCGCCTTGCCATTTTTTCAATCTAGGGGTCAGCAACATTTGAAGTCCCTAAGCAGGAGACCTGAGACAATGCATCAGTGTTGGCTAACTGTGTACTGGGTCTATGTTCCACTGTAACCATAAACTTTTGTAAGGCTAGAATCCATCTTGTAACCAAGGCATTTTGGCTTTTATTTGCAGATATCCACTTTAATGGTGCATGATTTGTCACAAGTTTAAACTATATACCCAAGAGGTAATACATCAGAGTGTCTAATGCCCACTTAATAGCCAATGCCTCCTTTTCTACAATGGCGTACTTTCTCTCATGCTCATTGAGCTTTCTACTCAGATATATTATAGGGTGCACCACCCAGTCGCTAGTTTGGGGCAACATGGCACCTACCACTACATCTGAGGCATCTGTCTGTACAACAAACTCTTTAAAAAAATCTGGCATTATTAATACAGACTGCGTATATAACGCCGCTTTAAACACCAGAAAGGCTTCCTCTGCCTCAGGGTTTCACTTCACCATACTAGACTGCTTTCCCTTTGTAAAGTCTGATAATGGAACGTCTGTGGTGGCGAAATTAGGGATGAACCGCTGGTAATAACCTATGATCCCCAAAAAGGCTCTCACTTATTTTTTATTCAGAGGATAGGGCTTGTTTTGGAATGCCTCAATTTTATTCAACTGAAGTTTAACCAAATCTTCTGAACTTCTTTAAACACTAGGCAACATTTCTTCGGGTTGGCTGTTAGCCCTGCCTTTCTAAGTGAGTCCAACACTACTTGAATTCTATTTAAGTGAGAGTCCCATTCTGGACTGTGAATCCCAACATCATCCAGATAGGCCGCAGCAAACAGTCTGTGGGGCTTTACCAACTTCTCCATGGCACGCTGGAAGGTTGTTGGGGCCTCATGTAATCCAAATGGCAACACCTTATATTGATAGAGTACTTCTGGAACAAAGAAGAATATTTCATTTTATTTCTTAAGCTGGCACAGGCCTGCTACTGCTTTTAACATGTGCAGAACTTTTTTGCAAGCTTTTTCACCACCAAGTTGTGACTGGTTAGGGGGCCCCAGAACCAGAGCCGGATTTACACCTCATGGGGCCCTAGGCAAGATATCGGTTTGGGCCCCCCCCTTCACACACACAGTGGCCCCTCACACACACGCAGGGCTGCCATCAGAAATTGTGGGGCCCAGTACAAACGAAAGAGTCTGGGCCCCCCCCTTCCCAATGTATAGTGCGGGGTATATTACATTGACTCCATATTAAGCCACACATAGTACCCCCAGATCATATTATGCTACACATAGTACCCCCAAATCATATTATCATACACATAGTACCCCCAGATCATATTATCATAAACATAGTACCCCCAGATCATATTATCATACACATAGTACCCCCAGATCAAATTAAGCCACACATAGTACCCCCAGATCATATCAAGCCACACATAGTACCCCCAGATCATATCATGCCCCACATAGTACCCCCAGATCATATCATGCCCCACATAGTACCCCCAGATCATATCATGCCCCACAGAGTACCCCAAGATCATATTATGCACCACATAGTACCCCCAGATCATATCATGCCCCACATAGTACCCCCAGATCATATCATGCCCCACATAGTACCCCCAGTTGATATCACGCCACACATAATACCCTCAATACATATTATTTTTGTTACATTTACATATATGCATAGTGTAGGAACCCCCTGTGTGCTCACCTTCTACTCAGCGTGCCAGCCGAGACAGGAACAGCAGCTGTCAGCACAGGCAGTCCCACAAGCCGGATATGACAGAAGAACACAGCCGTCGGCTCTATCACAACCCCGCCCCCAGTGACAAGAAACAGTTCTCAAAATGAAAGACCCGACTCCCGGTACCGATCCCCCCCCCTCCCCCAACCCCCACCAGTCAATTTTTTTTTATATTTTCACTTGTCCCCCCCCAGCTGGGCCCCCGGGAGCCGCTAGGCCCTAGGCAGGTGCTTAGGTTGGCTAGCGCGGTAAATCCGGCCCTGCCCAGAACCATCTCTGGGGTAGATGGTTTTTATAGCAGACGAGAGATATTACACAAGTCCAAAGGTTTCATGCAACTGGCCTTTTATTCAGTAAGAAAAACAAAAGAAAACTCCAAAATAAACACCATGGCACGCGACTAACCAAATATGGTCACTCCTGACCAACAGGCTAAACAAAACAAAAATAAGTTTTTAGCACAGTAACTTATAGGCAGATATCACTCTTTCTTTCACAGAGACTCTGCAGCCACTATCCACAGGCAGTGAGAGTCTGACTGAACTGCTTTCCAGCCTTTTACTAGCACCACTTATGTGCAACTCCTGATTACCAACAGGTTCACTGGTAACCTGAAAGACCCAGTTACAGGCCTAATGGATGGAGCCCACCCTCTTTCTCCATCAATAAACCCAGGACCCTTTTCTGACTTTTCAACAAGCCTATAGCCCTTCTGCAACTCACAGCAACCACAGACAAACATTCTCCTGGGGTTTTAAAACCAATAGGTTAGGAACCTATGTGTAATATACCTGCCATCATATACTATTGGATTTTTGTACATCCAAGAACAGTGGCTTGTAATGTGGCCTCCTTGTGTGCCCCAACATGTAAATCTGACTATATGGGTATCACTTATATTGAGGCATTAGATAGATATCCCTTGCATGCAGGGCCAAATAAAGATATTGCGGGCCCCTGGGCTACAGGTACTGTAAGCAGAGCCGTAACAAGGCCGGTGCGGCCGGTGCCGCCGCCCCGAGCGCAGTCCCAAGGGGGCGCAATGGCCGCCCGCACGGCCTCTGTGTGAGGAGTGAAAAAAAATAAAAAAATTAAACAGACCTCAGATTCAGACTGCCGGCCGCCCGGCGCATCCAAAATGGCGGCAGGCACCCGGCTCCACCCCCTTCTGAACTCTGCCCTCTGCCTCAGCGTCTGATGTCATGACGTTGCTAGGCAGCAGAGGAGCAGAGAAGCAGTGAGGAGCCAGGCAGCGACGGCTGGTCAGGAATAAAGAAGGTAAGCTTCAAAGCAGGGGAAGGGGGATGTGTGTTGCTATTATGGAGGGAGGGAGGATGGATGGATGTAAGCTGCAATTATGGAAGGAGGGAGGAGGGGATGTAAGCTGCCATTATGGAAGGAGGGAGGAGGGGGATGTAAGCTGCCATTATGGAAGGAGGGAGGGGGGGATGTAAGCTGCCATTATGGAAGGAGGGAGGGGATGTAAGCTGCAATTATGAAAGGAGGGAGGGGGGGATGTAAGCTGCAATTATGGAAGGAGGGAGGGGGGATGTAAACTGCAATTATGGAGGGAGGGGGGGATGTAAACTGCAAATACGGAGGGAGGGGGGGATGTAAACTGCAAATATGGAGGGAGGGAGAGGGGGGATGTAAGCTGCAATTATGAAGGGGGGGAGGAGGGGTATATAAGCTGCTATTATGGAGGGGGGCAGGGCCGGTGCTAGGATCCATGGCGCCCTAGGCATTTTTAAAAAATCGGTGCCCCCCCCCCGCAAAAATCGGCACCCTCCTCCCTCCTCCCCCCGTCTCTCCTTACCTTGTCTCACCACCGCCGCCTCTCTGCTCCGTCTCCTCCCCTCCACTCACTGACACTAGTAAGTGGAGGGGAGGAGACGGAGCAGAGAGGCGGCGGTGGTGACAAAATAGCCTCTTCCCCCCTCCCTCGTGCATCTGAATGCTGTGCGGTGGCCGTGACAGGTATGGTCAGCGGTCGCCGCACAGTTTTAAAGTCATTTAGTATTCTGTGGCGCCCTTCAGGCGCCCTCCAGAGCACGGCGCCCTAGGCAAGTGCCTAACCTTGCCTAATGGGAGCGCCGGGCCTGGAGGGGGGGATGCTGCTATGCTTTATGAGGGAAGGGGGGGTATGCTGCCATAATGTGTGAGGGAAGGGGGATGTATTAATATAATGTGTGATATGAGGGTAGCGAGGTTGGGTGTCTTAGTACATGGGTGGGAGGTAGGCTATTAATTTAATGGTGACGTTTAGGTGGGGGCTAATTATTTAATGGGTACTATTTTATTTGTGGGGTGCTGGTGGGTCAATTTAATTTATTGATGGGGCTTTTTAATTTAATGGTGGGGTCTATTAATTTCAGGTGAGGTATTTATCTGTATTGCAGTCACAAGAATGCTCTCTGTATTGTGTGGCGGTCACAGGAATGCTCTCTGTATAGTATGGAGGTCACAGGAATGCTCTCTGTATAGTATGGAGGTCACAGGAATGCTCTCTGTATAGTATGGCGGTCACAGGAATGCTCTCTGTATAGTATTGCGGTCACAGGAATGCTCTCTGTATAGTATGGCGGTCACAGGAATGCTCTCTGTATAGTATGGCGGTCATAGGAATGCTCTCTGTATAGTATGGCGGTCACAGGAATGCTCTCTGTATAGTATGGCGGTCACAGGAATGCTCTCTGTATTTTATTGCGGACACTAGGAGGCTCTTTACATTGTATGTGTGTGTGTATATATATATATATATATATATATATATATATATATATATATATATATATATATATATTTATTAATTTCGTGTGATGGTGATAAGGGGGCACAATGTGATAAAGATGGCTCCATGGCACGGTGTGATAAAGGAGAAACTGTGATGGAGGGCACAGTTTGATGAAGGGGCAGTGTGATACAGATGGTACCGTTACATTTATGTTTCAATTTGTTTCAGTGAGTTTTATTTCAATAACCAATTCATTTTTTTATACAGCTAGCATGTGATAGCTGCATTTAAAGTACTTTGATTCTATGGAGGCTTATTACATAAAGATCCTTACAAAGCCAGACCGAGAAGAATGGGGAGGGAGGGGGTTTCAGTGCAGTCTAGAACTTGTAAAGCGCTAGCCACACCCCCACAGTAGGTTGACCACGCCCACTCGACGATTGACACTCCCACTTAGATGGGGGCGCCAGTTCCCTGTCTCGCCCAGGGCACTAAAATGGCTAGTTACGGCACTGCCTGTAAGCGCCTTCCCCCTACTGCCAATTCATCGGACAGTCACCTTGAAAACAGTCTATTTCCTACCTGTTCTTGGGGTTTACACTACCTGCTGGTTTCTTAAGCTCAGCTGCTGCTAGGCCGGATCCTAGAATGTTGGGCCCTGTTTGGAAAATGCATAGTTACTATTTATCTCCTGGAAAGCTGAGCAAATAATATACACCCTAACCAGCTCCACCATTAAATTTATGTAGCATTCACATTTCAAAAATGGGCCTAATTCTCCTAACTAGCAGTGATACACTCCCCCACAATCCAGCCCCTTCACATTACAGTAACCCAGCTCACAGAAATCGGGTATACCAGTCCCACACTATAGCAATACTACCCACACTTTCACTGCAAACTGCACTAACACCACTCCTCTCCCCACACTACCCCGATGCCACCCCTCCCCCCACACTGCTCCAATGCCACCCCTCTCCCCACACTGCCCCAATACCACCCTACTGCCTACAATGCTCCAATACCACCCCCCTCTCCACACTGCAACAATACCACCCTGCTGCCCATGGTCCCTTCCCCCAGCATCACACTGCCCCCTCCCAGCATCACATTGTACCGTAACAGCATCACTCTGTCACCCCCCAGCATCACCCACCCGTCCAGCATCTCAATGTCCCCAGCAGCATCACACTGTCCAGCCCTGCATCTCATTGCCCCCCAACAGCATCACACTGTCCCCCTACAGCATCTAAGTGCCACCCCCCAGCTTCACCCACCCACCCCAGCATCTCAGTGTCCCCAACAGCATCACAGTGTCCCCCCAGCTTCACCCATCCCCCACAGCAGCTCAATGTTCCCCCTTCACCCCTCCCACCAGTATCACACCGTTATTTTACATACCTTACTTATCTCCTCTAGTCTGCGTGGCTCCTAGCAGCGTCCGGAAAGTGAGGAGGAGGCAGAGGCACAGTGCACTATACACTATGCCTGACGTCCACACGGCATGGTTGTTAAGGTGGCTCGTTGCTAGAGAGGGGCCAGCCATCAGGAAATAGATCAAAGTGGAGCTGAGCTCAGCTTGGCTGCTCGTCTGTCGGCAAGAAAATATATAAATCATTTATTTTTTAAAAAGAAGCATAATTCAAAAAAAATCTTTGTTAGGGCCCCCCAGCTGCACGAGGCCCCTGGGCTGTAGCCCCTTTAGCCCTAGCGTTAATCCGGCTCTGCTTGCATGACAGTAAGATAATGGCAATTCAGATCTCATACTGTCCTGATGATCACAACACCTATATACTTCTCAAATTAGGAAATAATACACACTACCCACGGCCTTAAGGTCTCATTATTATCATTTATTGTGCTAGTAATTTAATGATATGCACAATATCTGCAATGAAAGCTCATTAATAATGCTATAATTTTCTGGCCAAAAAGCATATGAATAAATTGATGTAATGTCTCTCCAGATTTAATGTTGTTTGTGAAATATTGCTAAAATCTAATAAAAAAACATTAAATACAATACAGAAAAAATGTTGTCACCTTAAAGTAAAATGTGTGTTTTATATATAGTTATCTTCATGAAAACAAAGATGGAGGCTTATCTGCATATGATGGATTTTAACAGAACCGCCTGTAAGTTCATGTGGACGTAAATTTCCCTTTAGACATTCATACCCCCAATTGATACCTTATTTGCATTGTTTTGTTATTAATGTTTCTGCGTTGTGGTGAAAAGAAACACAAATACATTTGTGAGCTGGGGATTTCCCGGTATTAATGTATAGATTATTTTTTTGCAAAGATAGTCTGTTCTGTCGTCACCCCCCTCTCATCTCAACTCACAGCAACATAACTAGGCAGACAGTTACTTCTACTGTAAGATTCCTTCTGTGTTGCAACAATTTTGCAGCTCTCCGCAAAATCGTTAACCCTTAGTGCTACAGAGAACTTTTGACCAGTTTACACATTTTTGCAATTTGTCAATTTCCACTCTTAATACTTTTCTATTTATGTTAATGCGGATGTTATATTATTGTTTTATGTGAGGAAGATGTTATATTATGGTTCTTTATTGGACTTTAAAATATAGATGATTATTATTGACATTGAAATAAGATGACTTATAATCAGCACATCTAAATATACACGTCAACATGGTTGTTTGACCTATAGAGGTGTATTTGACACAACAGTGTACCAGAATCAGTTTCAATGGAGCCTGATCTCACTACTCCGTGCTGTTGGAAGACACTGCTCTTTATTTTAGGCTAGGGAAACATGGGCACTTATAGCACCAGAGTATCACTGTCCCCGGGAACTCAGTACTTTGACACGCTATGTGCCTGCACACATCGGGTACTGTTAACACAGAGTTCATGGAACACTAGCATTTTGACTAAAAAATGTACACTTAATTTTCATAAAGTACAAAAAAACAGACTTAAGATATTACATTCAAGTGTACTGTGTAACAGCGCAGGTGTAGTACAATACACTGTGAAACATAAATCATACTTTATAGTACGATACAAGACATATGGCATAAGATATAACATCCTACATTATACATAAAGTGATGCATGAATAGTGCAGTACTTGAACAAGACAACAGTTTCAACAAGCAATGGATGTGAGGGGGAGGTAGGTGAAGGGTGTAAGGGAGAGTGGTCACAGCCCAAAGCTTTACTGAAAGACAGACACATATAAGGGCAGGGTGCATAAATAAAGGCAGCACAGTCAACAAAGTTCAATCAGTGTGATACAGGAAGGGAAGGAGGGGGGAAGGGAGGGGGAGTCACAGGCCCAAGGCTTTATTGACAAACAGACACATATAGAGAGAAGGGGGCAGAGGAGAAGAATCTAGTCCTCTCCTTCTTCCTCAGGTCCATCATGGAATACTAGCATTGATATATTTAGTAAATGCTTCTTGTTATCATAAGGGGTATATATAACTGAAATAAAAAAATTAATCTGGAAACTCCTGTGATTATAGTGAAATAATAAAAAATGGGGCAATAAAAATATGGACTATTATTTACCTAAACTGCATATCACTGTTGTCACATAACTAAATTTAAAGACAGTTCTAACTGACATCTTATCTATCCCATTGAGATATTTATTGTGATTCCTTTTTATTTTGGGTACACACACAAATATTTAAATACTAGTAAAGTGAATAAGTGTATTCTACTAAGAAGGTTATTTTATGCTTGCAGAAATATACAGGACAGATTGGCACTCCTGTAGTTTTGTCTCTATAGGCCCTGTGACTACATAGCCTTTCCACAAATCCAGACCGACTTACAATACAATGTTTTAACTTGTTTGTGTCTTTTGTTTACCTTATAATATGTGAGGGAAGGGAGGATCTTAGTGGTGGAGGTAGGTCTTTAATGGTGGAGTGTAGGTGGGGGCTAATTATTTAAGGTGAGGTGAAGGAACCTTTAATTTAATGCTGGGGTGCTTTAGGGCTATTAATTGAATATGGGGCTGATTTTGGGGAGGAGGGCTATTTATTAAATTTGAATATGAATTATTTATTACCGGGATTGGTTGTGGAAAATGGCTATATTTATTAAACTTTAATGCTATTTAATTTATTGCGGGGACTATTTGGAGGGAGGGAAATATGTTTTGAGTAAATGGGTATACTGTTAATTTAATGTTGGGGCTGGTTGGACGGAAATAGGTCTACTTATTAAATGTGAATATTATTGTGGGGACTGGAGGGAGGCTTAATTATAAAACTTGAGTGCTATTGTTTTAACACCGGGGTTGGTTGGAGTTTTCTAAATCTCATGTACCCATTTTTTTTCAAAATAGGGCATCCAATATTCCAGGATCAAGACAAGAATGAACTGAGCTAAAGAAACCAGCTGCCACAAGTGGTAAAAGTGACCAAGACAGGTAGCAGAGAGCAGGACAATCTGCCAACTGTCCTGAATTTGGTGGGGCAGTACTGAATTTGGGTGACTGTCTCACTTATTCAGGATTTGGTCCGACTGTATGTCCCGGTTCACAACGTACTGCTTGTGAAGGCAGAGCTGTGTGCTTCTAACAGTATTGCCTGTGTATTTGTCTAAAATGATAACCATGTTACATAATAGGGGCCCTGATGTCTTAAATACCCTGAGCCTTAAACCAGCTCTGGTTATTGGAAGGGAACTGATAGCTGCTCCCAGTTCCCGGACAGGACACAGACTGCAGAGCAAGCTGACGAGCTCTAAGTCTCGCAAGATTTTGTAATCTTGTGAGACAAAGAGCTTCCCTGCTCACTCTACAGGAAGTTCCCACCCTGATGGATGTCAGCAGCACCAGAAGCATAGATAAGTACAGTGGGCTGAGGGTGTCATAATGTCCCTGGGGGGATGGCGGGATGTGGCTGGGAGGAAGTGATAAATGTAATGTTTTATTATAATGTATGTATCAATACCTCATGTTGGCCACACCTACAACACAATGTGGTCACGCCCTGCGCGGTGGCACATGGTTTCTTTCCTGCTGGAACTGAGGTGGGCTTGTGTACTTTAAATGCCAGGGCTGATTTTTAGTCCCAGTCCGGCCCTGTTGACAAGCAACACCAGAGGGAGACCAAGAAACCCTCCACCCCCTGCTAACAAAACCACAGGCACACACAGAAAAAGACAGCAGTAGGCAAATGGTCTTTGAAAGCCACGTTGGCAGTTTTTTGATTAGGCACATGTTCTCAAAGGATTTTCATGTCTGATTAGATTTTTTATAAAAGAATAAAAAAAATCGAATATCTCTTATGTAAACCATATTTTAAAAGTATCCCTTTAAAACAGGTGCAATATAGTAAATGGACAAGCATACAATACAAAATCTTAACCATTTCTTACCTTAACTAAGAGGTACCTCTACCTTAAATGCTTACTAATTATTTTCCAACTGTAATAATGTTTAGCAATAGTACATTCTAAACTCAAAACAACTTGTCATATACATCAACATATGCATATTTAGCAATAAAATGCAATTAAGTGGTCTTATGAGGAAATGAATGACAAGCAAATATCTCTCCACTTCTCTATCCCATAAACAGTAGACTATGGTAGAAAAGGCTCTAGAATAAAGTCACTGGTGTCAGTTCCTCTTAGGTTTGTCAATGTGATGTTAAATACTTTTGTGTCAAAAAAGACAAAAGTATTATAGCAGTGCTACCTTTATTGGCTAACCAAAAAAAATGATTATATTTGCTAGCTTTCAGAGCACAGAGGCCCCTTCATCAGGCAAGTTTACAAATTAATTACTGAGAAAAAAGCACAACATTTAAGAGCTGTTACATCAAAAAATTTGCACGGGGGGCGACGACACATCATTAAGATAAGCTAAAGTAATAAAATGAAGGTTTTCGTTATGGATGGAAAAGTAAAAATCCTAGGAGTTCAGAGATCTGGAGATGCTCTGCTGTGGGGTGTAAAGTGTGTTAATGTAGTGGGTCATAAATCCAGGTGTTATATTGAGTCCTTGAGTTAATGACTAAAATGTTCTCATCAGTTTGAATTCCCATATTTTTCTCTCCCTATCATTATTATTTTTTTTTTAATACTTTTTTATTTTCAATGGTCAATCAAGAAAATACAAACGTAAAAACAATAATACCAGGTAATGAACATGGTAAAGCCAAAACAGTAATTACAAAGTATCGAATTCGAGGACAACATTAGGCAAAACATTCAAAATAAAAATAAAGAAAGAAAGTGACCAGTTTTTATATTTTTAGAGAGCGATATTAAAAGTAGGATACAATAACCAAAGGGATTGTTAGAGAAGGGCAGGGGAGGGGGGGAACACAAGGTTAAACACTACGAGTTTTCAGAGGGTAGTTAGGGTATAACTAGCCAAGAGTTGAGAGGGAGGCATCCATTGAGCGGACTGCGGTCATCGCACATGGGTCAGGTCAGAGGAAGATCAAGTTGGGGGGGAATGCGTTTTCCGTGTTTAGCCATGGAGCCCAGACTTGGTTGAAGACATGGTCTCTATCATGGAGGTAGTACGTAATCTCCTCCATGGCGGCCAAATGCCAGATCTGCCTTTTAAGGGCCAAAAGGGACAGAGGTGAAATATTTTTCCAGTTAAGGGGTATAAGTGATTTAGCTGCTGTCAGAATGTGGGCGGTTAGCTTCTTGGAGAATTTGTCTTGAGGAGGGTAACACAAAAGAAAAACCCAGGGATCATTTGGGATGGGGCCTTCAAATAGGGTGTTTAGGAAACTATGGACTGAGTCCCAGAAGGAGGTGATCTTAGGGCAAGTCCACCAAATATGAAGCATTGTGCCCCTCTTGCCACAACCTCGCCAATAGGGTGAGGAAGAAGTGAACATTCTGTGGAGTCTTGTGGGAGTGTAATACAAACGGTAATAGATTTTGTAAGAGGTCTCCTTCAGTTTGGTTGAGATTGAGCATTTAGCTATCCCCAGTCTCATGTCCTCCCAGGCCTCCTCGTCTGGGGGAGGACCAAGGTCCTTTTCCCACTCTTCCTCATGAGGGTTTGGAGATGGAAGGGCCGAGGTGAGAAGAATACCATATATTTGAGAGATCATGCCCTTGTCCAAGCGGTGATGCCTACAGAGAAGCTCGAAGGGAGTAAGGATCTCTAAGGACATATGTTGGTGGAAGGGATCGTAAAAAGTGGTTAATTTGGAAAAATTCAAAGGGGCTGAGGCTTTGGGACGGGAATTGGAGTTGGAGATCTGCAAGCGAAAGCCATCTGCCTTGTTTGGAGAAGTCTACATGGAATTTAAAGCCTGCACAAGTCCACCTGTGGTGCATCATGGTGGCGCAACCAGGAGAAAACACCGGATTGTGCAAGATGGGAGTTAAAGGGGATATCGCGGTTGAGAGTTTTAGTTTGGCGGAGTGGGAGTCCCAGAGCATGGTATCAAATTTAATAGAGGGGACCAGTTTAACAGCAGGGGGACGACAAGGAGGTGACAATCCCCAAAGAGGGGCGAGCTCAGGAAGGGTTAGGTAGGCCGACTCTATGTCGAGCCATGAGATGGAACCTGAGGGGGCGTATGTGGCTACAATTTGCGAGAGATGGGAAGCCAGATAATATAGTTTAAGGTCGGGGAGGCCTCTACCACCTCCAGGAATTGGACGCTTTAAAATGTTGGCTGAGATTCTTGGGGGTCTATGATTCCAGATAAAGCGGGTGAGGGCCTTTTGGGTGTTAGCAAGGAAAGAAGCAGGGACAGCTACTGGTAGGATTTGAAAAAGGTATAACCATTTGGGGAGCATATTCATTTTGACAGCTATGATCCTGCCCAGCCATGAGACAATGAGGCAGTTCCAAGAAGATAGATCCGCCCGCATCCTGGAGATAAGAGGTAGGAAGTTCTCACGAAAAAGGAGGTCATAGCGGGATGTGAGGAAAACACCCAGGTACTTGATCTTCCTGTGCTGCCGTTTGAAATTAAAATTAGATCGGAGAAGGTCGGCATCCCGAGGGGGACATGGAGCAGCATAGCCTCCGATTTAGCATAGTTTCTCCCTGTCATTTTTAAAAAGACCTTTTAGTATTAAGACTTTTAAATCTGTCCTTACAAAAGAAAGAAAAAAAACCTTTTGATAAAGACGCTCAAAAATATAAAAGGTGGTACAAGTGCAATAGTTCAGCAGCTGTTAAGGGAGGGCGCAAGTTTCCCAAATAGACAACAATGAAAAAAGAAAACAGAGCAATAGGACAACTGCATAAAAATATAAATTAAAAATTTAAATTTCTTAATAAAAATGAAATAATAATTCTGTATAAAAAACATATGAGAATATATAACCACAGATCATCAATATAAAACATCAAATTTATTTAATATACAAAGAATAAAAAACATACATATAAATGTAATAAATGTATACAGAATAAAACCCTACAGGCAACAACCACTGATTATGAATATCAAATCTAGTGATGAGATTGGTAAATGAAATCTGTCATACTGTGTCCTGGTCCAGAGAAGCGTTTACCCACGGGTGTGTCCAGAGACTTATTGTGTGTCTGTGTAGATTGATCCTGGATTGTAGTTTCTGCTTGTCTCTCCAATGTATATTCCCTCAGGGCCAATGTCGGACTGGGGCATGAAGGGCCCACCAGGGGAATGCAGTGATAGGGGCCACATTATATTGGGGTGTGGCCAACTTTAGCAGTGGGTGTGGCCAGTAAAGGGGGTGTGGTCAGGCCATGGAGGACAACTTATAGCACTATTTAAAATGTGCACCTTTTGGATGCAATGCATTAGACCCTGCCCCCTCTACTGGTAGGGAACTACATGGGACCCATTAACAAAACACTTGTGGTTTGGAAGAAACTCCAGTACCAGCTCCTGTAGTCTCCTAATGCACCAAGACTGTTACTTATGATAAATACATTGTTTTGTTACCTCCAACCCTCGCCTCATATGTTGTTATTGCCCATCATGTATTGAGCTTATAAGGCACATTATAAAATCCTTTCCTCCACTATTTGAAATATTTATTGTCTTGCATCCTATTTGGTTAATAGAATAAATCCCAGGCAGGTGCCAATATGTTATATGTAAGTAAGATGGACAATCATATTAATATTGGAGCAATAGAGTGCTAAAGCTGCTAGAATTTAATCTTGACACAAATAGTGAACATACAACAATAGCCAGGGCACTGGAAAAGCAAAATGAAACAGAAATTGAATGTACATATGTGAAGCATAGCAATGGATCCAGGTCTGTGTAATCCGGTTAAAGCCTGTAGGATAATAAATCAGGCTAAAGTTCAGTATTTCCATACACATAAAGTGTATACAGTCCACAAAAGGTATATGACTCATGCTCAGTGTTATACCATATGATGAAGACACAAATAGGATTCTATTTTGCCTGAAAAAACAAAAACTATTGCGTTACTTACTTGTGCAAAGCTCCGGTCCTTGATTCATGTTCCTCTGGGCGGCCGCTGCTGGATTACAGGACGTCCTCCTCCCCTGCTCAAACTGCTGAAAAACACACTACCGCGCAGGTGCAGAGAGCCGCGTCTTGGCTCTCTGCACCTGCGCGGTAGTGTGGTTACAGGAAGTGTCACCGCCGCCGCCATCCAAACAAAGTTCAACAACAAGCTCTGCCCTAACAATGGAGGGGGCGGAGCTTCAACCCCACCGGGCCTACCAGTGGATAGTCCGGCTGCCTGGCAGGCCAGTCCGAGGCTGCTCAGGGCACCTTGTACACTGTATTATGTATACCCCATTGGAGGATGTACATGAGAATGTGTCAGTGATTTTATAGTCCCATTGTGTGTTGGGTATATGGACTGTGTTTGTTGGTAGGACATGGGGATATGTTTTGCATTTTTTGTTTTTGCAAGGGAAGGTGCCAGTCTCTGATGGTGATGAGAGGGCACTTCTAATGAGATTTCTTAAATTTGGAAGCTGTTTGTATGAAAGGAGAGGTAAATCTGGGAATATTTCCTTCAGTCTATTATCTTTCTGAAATATGGGTTGAAGGCCAGCAGCAATTTTCCCCAAGATGTTCATGTGGGGATTGTAAGTGACCACTAGGGGCACCCTGCTATTAACCTCCTTCTGTTTGTAATCATGTCCCGGGTGAAAGCTGTTCCATCTCAGATATGCTGGGCGGCCTGTAGGTTTGTGATAGACTGATGTTTGTATAGTATTGTTTTTATTGTATAGGGATATGTCCAGGAAATGTATCTGAGTTCGTGAGTAGTTAAGAGTGAGTCTAATGGTTGGGTGAAATTTGTTGAAGTTTTTATGGAAAGTCAGCAGCTCATCTTCAGAGCCCGTCCAGATTAGTAGCAAATCATCAATATAACGGAAGTATGCTAGAGGTTTCATTGTGCAAGTTGAAAAGAATTCCTCCTATAGTTTCGCCATGAAAAGATTAGCATACTGAGGTGACATCTTCCTACCCATGGCACTTCCCATACACTGCTTTGTCAAACATATATCTCTTTTAATGGTGACACTCTGTGGTATCCCTCACTTTTCCAATAAATACAATCTATAATCTGTCTTTATTCTGGCAGAATATGACTTGAAGAAGTTAGGCATGTACACACTTTCCTCCTTGTCTTGTCCTATTACCCAGGCCCAGTCCTGCAGTGAGCTATCTCTCCCCTATACTTCACTGTATGAATGTCTCTTGTCTGAAGTAAATTTTGTTGTTTAGTGCAGATTGTCACAATATATCTCACTCTCTGATCCCTAACTGTCTTTCTCTATCACTACCCCTGATAGTTTATCACAGTCCTGCAAAAGGCTGTCCAAATTATCTTCGGGCCTCCCCACCAAGTCCCTATCTACCTAATAACTAGATTCACAATACTCAGTCCCATCAAATAATAAATAATCGGGGGTTACTTATCCCTTTAAATTCTTCAGACCTCTCACAGGAAATTTCAGCTGTTTCTCTCACAGGACAGGGTTGACAAGTCTGACAGGGCTCTCCCTCCTGTCAGAGCTGATACTCCTCTGTCCCTCACGGCTGTTTCCTCCTGGGCTGATTTTCTTCAGAGACTCACGGGGCTTTTCTGCTGACAACATGACATTTGTTCTTTGCTGACAGACTGACAGGTTTCTCTGCTGACAGAAACCACTCCCCCTCTTCATCTGCCATTTTTTAGCCATTCCTCTCACACCTAACTGTCACTTTTTTCCTCTGACGTAATTCCTCTTCCTTCCAACTGTGACTCTCCCCTTGGCCTGCTGGGAAATTTTATTTTTATTTATCAATCCCTGACAGTAGTGCACATGTGCGGGTCATCATGTCCACTTACACTACACTTACTACGCACAATGTTTATTGTACATTTTTACACATACTGGTAGGAGCTATATAATCAGGGCCGGTGCTAGGTTCCATGGCGCCCTAGGCATTTTGAAAAAATTGGCGCCCCCCCCCCCCCCCAAAAAAAAAAATCGGCGCCCTACTCCCCCCTCACTCCGTCTTTCCTTACCTTGTCACACCACCGCCGCCTCTCTGCTCCGTCTCCTCCCCTCCACTCACTGACACTAGTGAGTGGAGGGGAAGAGACGGAGCAGAGAGGCGGCGGTGGTGAGCAATAGCCTCTTCCCCCTCCCCCGTGCATCTGAATGCTGTGCGGCGGCCGTGACAGGTATGGTCAGCGGTCGCCGCACAGTTTTAAAGTCATTTACATTCTTGTGGCGCCCTCCAGAGCCCGGCGCCCTAGGCAAATGCCTAACCTTGGAGCACCGGGCCTGTATATAATATACACAATAATGATTCAAAGGGTACCAACTCCCTCTACGTCACCTATAAATATCTTTTGTTCATGTAAGCCCACAAAAATTGGTTATACCATCTCAGATAGACATTGCAACCACATCACAAAAGAATAGGAGAAGCGAGAGAGTTCAAAAAAAATTCGAACAGACAAGCACCTGTATTGAAAAAACATTAAAGATTTAATTAATCAAAAAACATGTTACAGAATCATGCCCATAGTGGGCATATATTCAAAAACCATCCAAACACCTAGGTTCCAACGGATAACTTGTGTCCTATTATAACTCATTCCTTGAATGAAAAAGTTTTTAATGACATCCTAAATGTTGAGTGTTACACATCGGGATCTTAGCCGCACCTACCTCACCCTCCGCTGTCATATCACGGCTACCTGGGTCCCTTATGGTCGTCTGCAGCATTCCCGTCCTCCACACCTCCGTTTGTAAACAAACACATACTGTTTGTTCTGCTGCATGGGCGCGGCCATCTTGGATGTACTCAGGTGATCTTTCCAGACCAACCAGATTCAATAGCTGTGATCACATGAACTGTACAGCCAATAGTTGTTTGTGACACACTATTTAAACATGCTGCTGTGATCTGTTCATTGCCAGAACAACACACTTCTCTCCAGAGGATAGTTCTTGGCTCCAGTGTTCCTGCCAGCATTACCAAGTGCTCTGTTCCTGCCAGCATTACCAAGTGCTCTGTTCCTGCCAGCATTACCAAGTGCTCTGTTCCTGTCAGCTCTAACAATCGGCCAATTTCCATGCCAATTAAAAAAAATTAGATTTTCGTCTAAATCTTTGCCAACAGGCTTATTCCTTTGCTCCCCATCTTAATTCATCCAGACCAAGTGGGTTTTTGTCACCTAAAGGCAAACACTTTACAACATCAGACAAACAATTGACATAATCCACTATATCAGACCTGGCCAAACTGTGCCTCTACAGGTGCTGTGAAACTACAAGCCCCAGCATATTTTGCTAGTAGATCCGTCCGCCCGTCGATAGCTGGCAGGGCATACTGGGACTTGTAGTTTCACAACAGGAGGGTGCCCCCTCTCCCTGCTGAAATTGTTCTGGTAATAGAACCCCTGACCAGCAGAATTAGATCTTAAGCCGGGTGAACACTTCAGGTTTTTCAACCAATTATCGTACCAATCACACAATAAATGACTGTTAGGTAAAATTTTGCATTAGTGTGTACGCTCCCACAGTCATGTTTTATTGTACCACAGCACATTCTATCATCTTATTTGATTTGATTTTATAAACTGACTAAAAATCTCTATCAATGATGGAACGATATCGGACAAATGTGGAAGTGTGAATGCAGGCAGGACCAGCCGTGTAAACAGATTTCTATAGAGTGTGCAGAGTCATGATCTTTTCAGCAGATGGTTATGACAGCTGAAGAGCACAGATCTGAAGGTAAATTATGTAGGTGTGTACACAGAAATCTGCATGATCACCAGGACTTTCAGTCGTTGGTAAAATCGTTACAGAAATCGCATCTGCAGTAATTTTCTGTAGTGTGTACCCAGCTTAATTTACATATATCAGGCATCTCTAAATAAAAGATTGCCCTCTTCGTAGGCAATGTCTTGTTGACCCTCACCAAACTGCTTACCACTCATCTTATTCTATTCAAGGAACTATACTATTTCAGTATGGTTTCTAGGTACAAGGTTAACAACTACAATTCAGAGGCCCTTCCTTCCTACCTTCCTGATCAATGGAAAAAAACTGCTTAATTTGAATTTTGGACCTTGGTGTTAATATAACCAAAACTCATAACCAACTTTATAAAGCTAACTATCTGCCCCAACTCAACAAAAATGTCCTATTGTAAGACATTCTATATCCTTAATATATCCTTAATAGATAGAATACCTTAATATCCTTCCTAGAGTCCTCTACTTGTTCAGAACGCGTTACCCATTTGGGTACTTGATACTCTCCAAACATCATGTAATCAGTTCTTCTGGAACTACAAAGCACTTTGCATAAAGAATAAACTCCAGGCCAAATCTTTACATAAAGTTCTGGGTTGACTTGTAAAATTAGATAGTCAGTTAAAGTCATTTGCCGTGCTTAAAAAGCAGAGTAGGACACAATCGTCTAAGCTGCGATTACCAACACCATTTGAGAGACATTGCATCTACAGTCCGGGTCGCCGCGGCTATATATCGATCCTGTACAGTTCTCTAGTGTCTTCCTCATCTCCTCCCAGGGAACCGGTTGAGCAGGCATGGGAGCAGGATCTTGGGGTAACACTGGACGAGGAGGGATGGTCGCTCATCCGTGAGAGGATTTCAAGGTCTTCTATTAATACAGCCATACGTGAAAATTCATACAAGATTTATACCAGATGGTACATGGTTCCTGAGAGATTACATTCTATCTTCCCCCACACCTCAGATCTTTGTTGGCGTAATTGCGGAGCGGTGGGTTCTTTCCTCCATATTTGGTGGGAATGCCCTCTAGTGTCCAGATTTTGGGATGATGTAATTTCACTGGTTCGTCAGGTTACCTCAATCAATGTATCTAAGAATCCACTTTCGGTGCTACTGTACAAACCTATCAAAGGTATCACTAAGACATCAGATAAGCTTGTCCGACACATATATAATGCAGCTAAGCTACAAGTAGCTAGTGAGTGGAAGAAGGCCTCACAACCTTCTAGAGAGGGTGTTAAAGAGAACTTGGCACACTGCATCCATGGAATATGTGACTAGTCTCCTCCATGACACAGTTCCCAAGTTCCACAAGGTGTGGGATCCTTGGTATAGCTTTAACAACAGTTCTATGCCTGGCCTCTTATAAGCTCTATATGCCCTTCCCCTTCTTTTTTGTCTTTACTTCCTCCCTCCAGTCCTCTCCCCTCTTTACTCCCAACAAAAAATAAAAAAATCCAGCAGTTTGCTCCACTCATTTTATATCTACAACATTACATGATCTACCTCTGGTTTTGGAAAAATTCCTTACTCTTATAATCACCCTGTAGATCTTTAACTCCCAGCTTCCCCCTGAAATGTACCATGATGTGAAAACTATATCTATATGTTTTCTTACTGTTTTTCTACTTTTATTTTCTTTACCAGAGTTTTTATATTGTGTATTCTTGGTACTCGTTTACTGTCAGTGACATGTACTGTTGTGCTTTATATCTACCTGCTGTTATAAATAAAAAG
Source organism: Mixophyes fleayi (assembly GCF_038048845.1). NCBI lineage: Eukaryota > Metazoa > Chordata > Amphibia > Anura > Limnodynastidae > Mixophyes > Mixophyes fleayi. Next base: position 285,631,279 of record NC_134405.1, on the reverse strand, counting down.
TTAAAAAAAAAAAAAAAAAAAAAAAAGCAGAGTAGGCTGAGTTATCTCTATTCCAACCTTGGGCCTAATGTTCTGCCTGTCACTTCACCCCTCTACACTTTCCCCAATATGGGCTCATCCTTTTTTTCCACCATGACAAGTGATGACATGGAATCTATATGTGAAGTTGCAGGTATTACTAGATTCCAATATACAATAGATGACTTCAATCCCTTATCGTTTGTCTTGCTGCAGGAAAAATGCCATCTATTTAACAATAATTTTGACCAATATCTCCAAATTTGTCACTTTGTCTGTACCCCACTTAAAAAAACTCCAATAAAAAAGCTTTCTCAATTTGAGCGTTCATGATCCTGCAACCCTAATGACAGAGCCTCTATTTCTTTAATTTATCAAACCATGTTGCCTCCACAGATCCCTGAATTGGATCTTCATGAGCTGGCTTAGGAATCGGATATAGACTCTCCCCTGAATAATGAAACTTGGGACAATATCCATACAAGAATCTCTAAATGCTCAATTAGTGTTGCAAAGTCGTTACATGTAGTGTTTGTTTCCCGAGCAACTGCACATAATAGCCCTAATATTCCTAACACGGGCTGGAGATTATGTGAGCCTGATGTCAGTTTTATCCATGTATACATGCCCCAAAATATATACATGCCTGTTATTCTGGAATAAGATGAAGTCACTAATGTTTCTGGTCTAACCTTAAACCTATGTCTCATTAACCCGCTCCAATGTGCACCCATAGAGCACATCAGCAAGTCCATAGATAAGCTTATCATGTACATATGCTCTGCTGCAAAATAACAAATTGCATACTGTAAAAGTATTTTCCTTTTCTCCTTTTTGGGTTACAATCTCCTTAATATACTGGCAAATATATGTATGACCATTTAATACCGTTAACAACTCCTCGCAAAAGGTATTTCTGAATTAACCCATGAAATATCATTTTTATATTTCTTTATATCAACAAGTTTCAAGAATAATCACGACAAGATATAAGATTTGTTTAAAGTGTGTTGTATTATATTATAGAACAATAAACAGCGTAACAATATTGTACACACAATATAGCTTTAGTGCAATATATATCATACTTATTGCCTGTAATATAGATATATATGTAATTGTGTGTATTTTGACTAACTATTGTTTAAAGGTGTGTGTGTGTGTGTGTGTGTGTGTATATTGTGTAGTGACGGGGGAGGGGAAGAATCCATACAGACCACAAACATACGTCACTTAAAGTCTAGTGGCCATTTTCACTAGATCGTTTCAACCAGTTCAAACTACTACACTTTCGGTGCATAAACCCACTTTCTATGCATATCTAACAATCTGATCACTTCCTTAAACCATCACTTTCTATGCAATGTAGTCACCATCCAAAATGGCTGACTTGCCATGCTTGTAGGCCCACAAGGCCTACTAAACAATTACAGTTACTAAACAATGTGAACTCAGTACAAACCCATTACTCATTACAAGCAGTATTTAGCCAATCCACCACAAATAGCTCTATATTCAGCAGTAAACGCACAATGTCCATTGGCCAATTTTAACACCTGATATTTCACACATAGCACAAACGTCTCCATTACCAAAGCCTAACCAATCGATCCCAATTCAAATACAAATGCTTTCATTTATCCCAACCAGGATCCAGACTATGTATAGTACAGCACTCCACAAGTCACAGCACAGCATTAACTATGTATAAACACAAATGTTTTCATTTATCCCAACCAGGCATGCATTTATGTAACTCTATCCATATAACTGTCCATATCAATCCAAACTTTCATTCTCACTTAAACTTTCATATCACTTACAACAAATAATCATTCATTCTTATGTCCTCCATTCAACAACACATTATAACATGCTCACACTCACCTTTCATGCCATGCACACTCCATACTAGTCAGGGCCTAAGTAGGCCTGTTCACCTAGGAGCTACATTACCTATCAGTCCGAAATCCAGCATGGAGTAACAAAGCTAATTTCTTTGTCTAGTGTAAACACCTCTTGTGGGCGGAGTCTAGAACCTGGCAAGTCTTTCATTTGCTAATTACAGACAAAATGCTGAAAACCTGTTTAAGTATTTAGTTACCACCCACAGTCACAGGTGGGGGGCAGAATGGCTGATTTTGTGCAAAGCTAGTGTGCTAATTCAACTGTGACTGAATCTCTGTTATATATTATAAAATTAAGCATAAATAATATATTATTTATGCACTCTTTATCACATACTATAAAAAGGTTAGCACGCCTCACATCAAGGGTTAATCAACCGCATTTAGTTCATCTCCAAAATAGAAAATGTTACTTGTCTACGACACAACAAGTTTCACAAGATATGAGTTCCCTGATACTCAAATTACACCACGGAACTACCAGGCACTTTACACAGGACCTCATTTAGAGTCGGACGCAATGTGCGCCTAAGACATGCAGGAGGAGTGGCATGCAACCCCAATTGCGTCCCACTTGTAATACCCTACCGAGCTGCGAACAGTTACTGCAGCTAGCTAACTACTTGCGCCACCTAATTACTGCAGCAAATGTTTAGCCCTTTTTTGACGCATGTTGCGTCTGCGCCTTACTGCGTCTAGGATTTACTTACGGGGTCACACCTTCACAATTCCGCATTCCGCCCTTTCAGTCGTAGTAAGCCGCATGCTGTCGCAAGTGTAATTTGAGTCCAAGATGCAGGTGGATATGGTGCTTGCTACACATGCGTGATAGTGTTTTATTTGGTCAATGCACCTAAAACAGTCTTTGCGTCCGACTCTAAATGAGGCCCACAATATTTAATTTTAGTAATTGGATCATCAGCCAACTCCCCCCATCCAAACCTTCCCGGACCCACTCCAACCCCATGTTCCTCTTCACCAACTCCCCCTCCACTTACCCCTTCCACAGCTACAATACATAATATTCATACAGACACAAAATTGTTTGTTTACTGAATTATCCTCAAACAGCTATATTTATTGACATCTAGCATATGAGTAACAACTAACTGTTCTGTTTCGAGCACATTTAGGGCTAGATTTACTAAGCTGCGGGTTTGAAAAAGTGGTGATGTTGCCTATAGCAACCAATCAGATTCTAGCTGTCATTGTGTAGAAAGCACTAAATAAATGAAAGCTAGAATCTGATTGGTTGCTATAGGCAACATCCCCACTTTTTCAAACCCGCAGCTTAGTAAATCTAGCCCTTAGTCTGTTACCGCCAGTTAATATCTACTTTTTTATGTTACGTATATTAAATAAAATAAAAAAAAATAGAGATTTCAGCACAGCATATATTTAAAAACAACAAATACATTTTGTGCATTACAAAACTAATTGTAACAGAGATATTTTTGTGGAATAAAAATAAATGACATGAGGTTTATACTTGATAATATATCCCAAATGACCAAATAACAAGCAGCATCCCATATCTGCTTTGATCCATCTTAGATTATCATACGATGATTTATACTGTGTTTTTCGCACTGGTCTGTGACACAATGTGTTGGCCTTGTCATTACTGGGCCTTTAAAAAACTATATTATGATGATGCCATTGTTGTTACCACTAAAGGTTACAGTCTTTGACCTGGTACCAAAAGATATTGAAATAAGGTTTCCTTTTTTTTATGATTTTAATGTATTTGCATGTACATGCCCTTCTGTAAATGTTTCCTCTCCTCACACTAACACACATTGGTTAATACACTGACATAATGATAACATAAAGGGTAGTGGGTATAGGGACAGTATCTGGGACTTGGTTAAGCAGCTCTACTCTCAGAAGAGGAAACACAGTAAACGGATTATTTCACACAGACCAAGAAGGAAGTGCTCAGTAGGAGTGTCACTGGGAGGGATCGCATCTCTCTGCTACCTACAGCTAAAGAAACTGAAGTGTGACGAGTAAACCTGGTCCTCAAAGTCTGTCTGGGACACTTGAAAACTCTTGTGTGCAGTAACAGCGCTTCAGGGTTCAGTTGCTTCTGAACGCTAGATTGGTCGGCAATGGCTCCCTGGCAGAAAAACGAGAAAGAGCGATATGGCGTTGGTATGTTCAATATGCATGTCTAGCTATAATCTCGTTTATTTGCTTATATTTCTTATTGAACAGGAAGGATGTGGCAGGTGCATAGTCATGATGGGACTAGCGATCTGCAAATGCAACAAAATGTTTGAGTGTAATATAAATTGTGAAATTACTTTTCTCCGCAAATGCACTGTTCTGTCTGTAAATTACCCGCACATTAGGATCATTAATAAATTGACAATGATTTAATTGGCTTTCTGAAATCAGCCATACAGAGTTTATTTCTTAAAAAGTAAAAGAGGAAAAAGATTAGCTTTCACTTGGCATGCACAAATGAGGATCTATGGGTATTAAAAGTAGTTCTTCTTTTTATTAAGAGAAACCTATGTTTTAGATGCTTTGTCCTGGTTGAATCGGGTTTTTTGCATGTACTGTAAACATTTAACTTATGTTGAAACGACTTTGTTATAAGATTGAAAGTATGTAATTGCAGCTGTAAGATTACTGCTTTTGGACATAATTGCAAATCTATTGAGGCCGATCATATGCAAAGGACAATATTTTAAGTTTATATGTTGCAGTTTTGTATTTTGTAGCAACACTATTACTAGTTTTTAGACTTATTGAAGGCGGGAGAATCTGTAAATATTAATATACATACAGTGAAGTGAGTAGTTTCCACCATAATAAACGTAAACCTAATATTATGTTTAATGATGCAGGTAAATTCCATTTTTGTCAGGGACAGACTTTGGAGCAGGATTAGGCAATTTGTGGCTTCCCAAATGTTGTGCATCTACAAGGTTCAGAACATTCTGCTAATCTTTAGCACATAGGGTATACTGGAACTAGTAGTTCCACAACAGTTTGACAGTCAAGAGTTGCTTCTCCTCTGTCTTATATTTTAATATAATAACTTGAAAGTGTTTCTGCAGATAAAACCTTCTTTTTTTTTACTCATGTCACTTAATTCCGTTTGCAGATGATATCCTTATCAAAGTTATCATGACAATAAGATAATAAGAGCAGTTAAACAGTGTTTTTGTAAGGAAGTCGTTATGGGCATGGCAAAATTATTTTAAGTTTTCCAGGAGTTTCCAGTACATGAACAAGAATTTATGAACTAGAAAAAGTCCTCATGCCCATTAGTGATTGTAGTGAGTTAAAGGAAAGTAAGTGGAAGGGTCAGTAAATAGGCATTTCAAAGGTGCACGCATTAAAAACACTAGAGCAACACACTAGCAGGGGCGTTCTGGCTGCAGACGCTCATTATGTGTTGCAGGTATGTGTTGAGAGACAGCCCTTCCCGACTGCTCTGATTGTGTGTCAAACACATTCAGGGGGGGATTCAATTGGGCGCATTACTGTAAAAGTAACGAGGCCTGCACACTATTACTGTTATTACGGTAATAATGTGCTTAAATACCATTATTACGGTAGTTTCAACACCGGCTTTTTGCTTGCAGCTCAGGGATAATGGGAATAACGGTGGTAGGATTAAAGCTGCCCTAATCTGGGGGGGAATTGAATTCCCCCCTCAGAGAGGCTGGGCAGCATACTCTGCCTGCCAACATGGACCTAGAGCACATAGTGTGCGGCCGCAGCCAGTCCACTGATAAATGTAAAAAGGTCCAAACCACTGATAAAAGTACAAAAATGAGCAGGGTCTAAATTGCCCCCCTCCCCCCCCCCCCCTGCTAAAAAAATCTTCTAGATCTGCCCCTGGCAACACACAAAATTAATGCCAATTGGTTAGTTGTCTAAGGGGCATATTTATTAACTAGTGCATTTTTGACACAATCATTTTCATTCCTTGTCACAATGATAAGGAATGAAAGATCAAGAGCATTTATTAAAAGTGTTCTACCAGAACAGTGGTCACGTTAAACTGCTGTCCCTGCGAACACACAAGTGTACCTACCTCCTATCTTCTCTGTGGTCACTATTGCAAAGTGGCCACCTTTGCGATAGTAACCGAAAGGGAGAGCAGTTAAGATGCGGTGAGGGATCCGAAGATCCCTCCACCCCAATGCTCTCCACATAGGATTCAATGGCTAATGCCATCTTCAGTCTTTAATTTTCAGAACTTGTTAAATTATGAAAAATACCAGTCCCCATCGAAACCTATCCTTTTCGTTTGTAGAGACTGGGACCGCAGCAGATATATCTGATATCTGCTGCAATGTCCTAATTATAAATTGATACCATCCTTCAAAATGCTGTTTGTTTTCGGGGAATTTTAAGCAAAAATTGTTGGTTTCACACTGGTGCTTTTCAAGCCTTTGCTTATGTCTAATTGTCATAACGTTTTTATCACCGCTAAAAAAGAACATAATTTCTACAGCTCATATGTTATAACGAGGGCATAAAAATATCTGTGTAACAGGTTCATCTCAAATATAGTTTTAATTCAGTTTTTGGTACTTTAGATATATGTCCAAAGCGCAGCTGTATGCTGGAGCAATTAAAGTATCGGTGAAACATTCTCTCTGTATACTCATAGAAATGACTGATTTTATAGTACAGCGATTACACAAAGTGAAAAGCAACAGTGTAACATCACCCTAATAATGCATTAATATTGACCTCATCAAACATTGTTCATAAGAAGTACTGTAACTTCACAATCATAATTATTTTCGATCATGAATCCTCTTGATAATCTGAGCTCTTGATTATTAATATATTGGCCACTAGCAACAATTTTTATATCTATAGAATTTATGGAAATATGTGTAGTTTTGCAGAAAGTAAATATTTACATGTAGGATAGAACTGGTGCATGCATTAGAGCACTAATCCATATTACCAATCAGATATTGGTTTCCATTGCCTAAATTCACTTGACAGATACAACCTAATTGCTGCAAAGCAGTGTAGGAAATGAGACCTACTGGACCTTATTGTTCAATCACATCACTAATCAACTGTTATTTTCACCCTCTGCAGGCCTTTTTTGTGCTAGACAATAGTATAAGTTATATTAGAGCAAAGTTCATGTAGTGTTTCCGTAAAGTATTGGACATTCTTTAAAATTAAAATCGGATCCAAAAGGTTGGATATCAAATGAAAATACAACTCACCGCAATCAGTGGACAACATACATAAAGGAAGTTTGACCACAATGTTTTCGTAAAAATCGGTCAGATATCTGTTTTGTCAGTGATTCACCAAGCAGTCAGATCTGACCCCTATTATCTTAAGTGATTCATTTTAATTTCCCATAATGTTACTAGAAATGCTGTAGGTATTCATGAACATCCTATCTGCCTTTTGAACAACCAGTATGACTTTAACATGCATGGTTTTATACATGACACATACAAAATATAGGGCCTGCATAGGCCAGTTAATGCAGCAATAAAACAAATAAGTTTTTTTTTATTTAAATAGCAAGTTAGGTATCTTTTAAGCATCCATCTGATAGTCATGTTTCTTAGCTGTCCTCCTACAAGTCATTATCTCCTTTTCAAAATCTCTCTGGAAGCGAGACAAATATGGCTGCCAGTCACATACACACACACACACACACACACACACACACACACACACACACACACACACAGACACGCACAGACTCATAGCTTTTAACATGTCATGACATGGCTGTTAGGCGAGAAGGAGGGGAAAGATTTTAGAGTGCATAATGCAGACACACCTCAAAGGGAAGTTCCACATCCTCTCTGCCCACTACATCATGTACCATGGTAGTCACATGACATGATTTAAACTTGGCAGAATTATATATCATTATTAGTAGCCCAGACAAACAAACCAAGGAGAAATTATAATTTTTTAGTGGTTAATGTTAAAAACACATCTAATATTTTCATGGGATTGCTGCTTTACGTTAGCTCTGTGTTTGCCTCTTCTTATTATATAACTGTATTCATTAGTATTAGAATTGTGTCTGAGTAATGAGTAATTGTGACCGAAGTTATATCACTACTCTATATTCATTGTAACCTCTACATACGCCAAGATTAAAAGCTGATACACGACTAAAACTGTTTGGGGGCGGCTTTGTGGCTTAAGTACTTCCCAGAGTTAAAGGTAGTGTGTAACGTGACAGTATTATTACTTACAATAAATAAATTGTTTTCCCAACATCCTACAACATATAATTAGTATATATTATTTTTCTTAGGCCCATCCTTCTTTGCTGCTCTTCAATTATGTCATGGACCAACTGAATATTTAGAAAATTAAGTAATTTTTTTACAATGATAATCGACCTCTAAAACAATTTGAGTGACAGATCTAGCAGCGGTTTATCTGACAGACAACAAAATCACACTAGTCTGTAATATTGTATTGCAGCATGAATTAAGATGTATGAAAAACATAATTGCAGTAACTGCAGCATGTTTTCATTTTACATGCACAAACTGAGTCACATGAATTTTATGCAAGGTTAAGTTTCAAATTAGATATGCTCTTAAATCTAACAATCATTCTAAGACTTCATAAGGGTGTGACTCTATACGTCACGTACGCTGGCCAAGTTTACAGTTCAAGTCCTGTGTCTCAAACAGATTACAGCATCAGGGGACTGAACATCTTCCCTACATCTAGCATGAATCACTGGAAAACAGTTACATACTTATATATTTACATAATAGTAGTTCTGCTATAATAGTAGTTCTGCTATTTCATTTTTAAAAACAAAGTATACACTCAAAAATATTTAGTTTTATGTTTCAATAAAAATATTGAAGTTAAAAAAATAATAATAAAAAAAAACAAAACACAAAAATCGTTTTTTTTAAATCTATCACTCAGACTGACTGGGTTTCTGCAACTTCAGGTTGTCAGTCATTTTTGCCTAACTTATGGGTAAAGATTGTCACTGGAGGCTCTCAGTGACCAGTGTGGTCATAGTTTTCTTCACCCTGTGCCGATTTTCACTTTCATTTGGACAAAAAGGACAGCAAACAGTAATTCTGCTTATACCACTTTCTTTCTTGAAAGGGACACAGTGGGTGATGCAGACTTGTTTATTGTACATATCACTTAATATTTAAAAAGTACACTCACAGAATTAACTGACAATCATTTGTCTAGCTTTCCCCACTGGAATAGAGTGTTTATTTATATGGCTTTCAACAGCAAGTTGTCAGCAATCCCCCAACCCCCCCAGCCTTGGCTTTAAGCTTTATCAGATCACATGCCAAGTGACAATTCAGTTAAGGAAGTGAAAAATAAGAGACTCCTTCTCCTTTTTATTTTGACTTTTGGTTTTAGATTTTGCAATTTACAAAGCATACTATCTGAATGCTTCTTTGGTGGAGCCTTTATTTTTAACATTATTCTTAAACTACAAGTATTTAAACTCTACTGTTCTGTGAAACATAATTCTTTATCTTCATTTAAAATCACACATTGTTAATGTGCAGCGCAATGGCACAGTGGTTGGACCTGCTGCCTCACAGCGTCTGTGTGAAGTTTGTGGACCTCTTTTAGTCCATGTAAGAAGTGTAGGAGTGGGAGTGTGCTGCAGTTTGGTAGGGTATTACGAGTGGCATGCAACTCCAGTTGCATCCCACTCGTAATACCCAACGGAGCTGCGAGCAGTTCCTGCAGCTAGCTAACTGCTTGCGCCACCTAATTCCTGCCGCACAGTTTTAGCCCTTTTTTGATGTGTGTTGCGTCTGCACCTCACTGCGTCTAGGATTTACTTACAGGGTCACGCCTTCACAATTGCGCGTTCCGCTCTTTCTCTCGTAGTGAGCCGCAAGCTGTTGTAAGTGTTAATTGCGTCCAAGATACAGGCGGATATGGTGCTTGCTGCACATGCGTGATAGTGTTTTTTTGTTTGATGCACTTAAAACGGACTTTGCGTCTGACTCTAAATGAGGTCCTATATGTTCTTTGTAAATTTGTGTGAGTTTCCTCCCACCATGCTAAAATATACTGGTAGATTTACTGGCTGCTGACTACAATGAATCCTACTCTGTGTGTGTCTCCATGTGTTAAGGGACTTAGGAGGACATTGATCAATATTCGCCAAAAAATGAAAAATAGTTTTCAATCCTTATCGCATTGATAAGGATTGAACTATTTCTCAACTTTATTAAAAAACCAACACAGGAACAGCAGTTCTGATAAACTGCTGTTCTTGTGAAAAAAAACAACTTGCTTACTCCATCTTCGTAATGCGATCCTGGGTGACTTCTTCATTCCTCCCTTCAAATCTTGTGCGCATGCACTGATTGATAACTCGGGCATGTGCACAGGCATCCAAACAGCATTGACCCGAAGGACCTGGGTCATGTGACAGGGCTGCACATGCGCTGTAAAGCTCTGCTCTTCAGAGCAGAGCTTTACAGTGCTGAAAACGATCAGAAATGGTACCACAAGTGTAAAAGTTTTTACAAAAGTTGATAAATTGCGGTACATAGCAGTCCCCATAGACATCTATGGGGACTGCTATGTATTTTGGAAAAAAATGCAAAGCAGCAGAGATATCTGCTGGATTGTCAGCAAAAAAATGATTGGAAAATAGGCCACTGGATTGTAAGCTACAATGGTGTTGGAACTGATGTGAATGCCAAATATTCATTGTACACTGTGTAATATGGTTGTGCTATGTAAAGAAATTATAAGACTAATAGTGCTGGATGGTGCAGTGGTTTTGGCACTTACAGAAATAGACACATTGGGCCTGAATCATTAAGGAAAGGAAAGCAAAAATCTCGCCTCTCCAGTCGCAACTATGCACAAGTGTCAGATGCCAGCAAATCTGCAAATGCTGTTTTTTTATGGACCTGCACTGTACAAATTTGCAAATTTTAAGTTACACAAATGGGCATACATCCAACTCACATTAAAAACTGCTGTACCTAATACTCCAAGCCCATCAATGTTTAGTTGTAAATCACATGAGATACTTGTACAGAGAAACCCACCAAGGTAACATAACTACCTCTAATTTTTAAAGTATACAAGTCATACAATTATTTAGCCTTGTACAATATGGGCTTTACAAGAAATGTGTACCTCTGTGTCTTTTTTAACTCAAAACTTCTTTCTCTAAAGAGGACCCCTGCTTTCACCAAGATAGAGCATACTGTATTAAGGATTGTTTCTCTAGGCACTCATACCTAGATACATATTAAAGAGGGCAACACCACTAAGCCTGACACACATTTGAATTAATGTCCACAGCTATTCAGTTAAGTTGTGTCATGTCAGACACAGACCGGAAACCTTTGTAATACAATATGCAGTAGCTATTATCTCGATAGGCTTGGAAGTGATAATCCCCTTTAATATACTGCAAACACCTTTATCCTGGCTCTGATGGAAAAATTAAAATGGAATGGATATCATCATATATAACTAAATTGGTGTGTTTAAAAGAAAAGCATGTTACACCATACTTGCCACCTTTGGCTAGTTGGTCAACGGGAGATCCGGGGAGGAGCTGGGCATGTGGGGGCGGGGCTTGGTGAATCACGTCATTTGGCCCTGCTCCCTTAACTGACATCACATTTTCTAAACTATTACAGCAGGGGGCGGGATCATTGAGGACTCCCAGAAATTTGGGACTCTCCTGGGCATTCTGGGAGAATAGACAAGTATGCGTTACACTATATGCATAGACACTATATTACTCTAAGGGGCATATTAAATTAGGATTCGAGCCCGCAATTATGCGCGGCTGCATGGGTCCCAGTACCGCAACATCGCAGATTTCCCCAGAGGGGTGCGCACAGAAATCCGCAATGTTGCGGTACTGTAATGACACTTTACATGCGCCCCCGTTCGTACCCTAATTGAATATGCCCCTATATGTCCCTATGAACGCTAAGGTGAAGTTGACTATTTTAATGAAAATACTGAGGTGGAGTACTTACTAACTTACTTGCTCGTTATTGAAACTATTTGATGTCTATGATAATGCAAGGAATAGATAGTAATCAGAAGAGTTGAAATCCCTTAGTTTATTATCATTATTATTTTTAATGCTGCATAATTGCATTTTTAGCCTACATTGATGTTCAGCCACTTCTTTCATTTTCTGTGTGGTAAAGGGAAATCAAACATAGTTTGAAAAATTTGTAATTGAATACATAAAATATCCAAATTTGTACCTGAACAAACCATGTTGCAATGTAAGGGGTGCAAATGCAATTTTTTGTATGTAGAGAAATACTGCTTCTTTTTGCCTGTAGCACTTTTTTAATTTTTATTTTTGAATGGTCAAGTAACAAACAAAACCGAAATGCAATGTCAGTAATAGAACAAGCAACAGAAGCACATCACATAGAACATGATATAAAATCAATATAAAGATATAAAGAATCAGTGCAACAAAATGCGTGTATAATAATTGACCAGGGATTTTTAAAGGTATAAGGGAAGGAGCGAAATGCCTCAACAGAGAATGGCATGACGCAGGAGAAAAAAAGAAGGTAGACTAGTACAGTACAGAACAGAAAAGGAAAGGAAAGAGAGAAGAAAAGAGAAAAAGAGGGGATCACGAGAAGAGGACGGACATATGTAGGTGTAGAGTCAAGTGAAAGGGGAATAAGCCCGAAAAAATGAGAGCCATGGGCTCCATACCTTAGTGAACGATCTTGATGTCCTATTGATGATGCTGGTCATGTATTCCAGGCGCTGAACCTGCCAAACTCTATTAATAATGGACTGAAGCGAAGGTGGAGTTTGCTGCCTCCATTGTGCTGCTATTTGGCAGGTAGCTGCCGATAAGATGTGCCTAGCTAGCTTGTTCTGATGTCGAGTCGCCGTTGGCGCTCCCTAGGGCAAGAGAAAAAATTTAGGCTCTAATGGTATCGTTACCTGGATAATCGATTGGATCAGGTGTTTAATCTCGGCCCAGAAGTTTGAGACTTTGGGACAAGTCCACCATATATGGATAAAGTTGCCCTCATGGGAGCACCCATGCCAACAGCGATCAGAAGAGTCTGGGAGGATTTTATGTATCCGGGAGGGAACGTAGTACCAACGGTACAATACCTTATAGACATTCTCTTTTATTTTAACGCAGATTGAGCTGGAGGCAGCATTCTCATATATCTCCGACCATTCCTCGTTCAAAAGAACTTCACCCAGGTCACGTTCCCAAGCCAGTTCATGCGAAACTCTAATGTCTGAGGAAAGTGGGGCAAGTTCATAGTATAATGTTGAAATAAGGTCTTTCGTGGAGGACTGACGGAGACAGAGATGTTCAAATGTGGTAAGGGGACAGGAGGGGAGGCGAGTTTTGGCAGTATGGTGAAAATGGCGGAGCTGGAGGAATTGGTAAAATAATTTAGTGGGAATATTTATTTGCGATTGGATGTCAGAAAACGAGGGGAACACAGCCATAGAGGTGAGATCGTTTAAGAAACGGACCCCTTGTGAGGTCCACGAGGAGAATGCTTTAGGAGTAAGGCCTTGAGCGAAGTCTGAGGAGTTAAACAAAGGAATTAGGGGAGAGGGATGGGGGAGAGGCCAAATTTCTGAGAGCATGAGTCCCAGACCGCCAGGGAATGTGTAATGACCGGATAAAGTGAGACACGTTTTGGTCGACGAGCCCGTGGGAGCCATAGGAGAGTAGATAGGAATAGCATACCCAGACTTTCAGCCTCAATCTCGACACAGACCCTGGAGGGAGACAAGCTACACCACAGAACGCATTGGGTAAGCTGAGCGGAGAGGTAATAGCTTAAAAAATCAGGGATTCCCAGTCCCCCTCCCCACGGGGCTCTCTGTAAAAGCTTGAAACGGACTCGGGGGCGCTTACCCGCCCAAATGAATTTAGATACGTGGAAAAGGAGAAATTTGAAAACGTAGGGGGGGACCCAGATGGGGAGGGTTTGAAAAAGGTAAAGGAGTCTAGGGAGTATGTTCATCTTGACCGCATTAATACGGCCTATCCAGGAGATGTATAGTTGCGACTACGAAACAAGATCTGACTTAGCTTGAGCAAGAATGTGAGGGAAGTTGGCCTGAAAAAGCTGGTGAAGTTGCTTAGTTAAGTATACCCCAAGGTACTTGAGTTTTTGAAGGCGCCAGTTGAATGGGAAGGAACTTTCTAAAGACACTTTGTCTGCTGAGGAAACATAAAAGTCTAAGACTTCTGTCTTGTCAGTGTTAACTTTATATCCCGAGAAGTGGCCGTAGAGCTTTAATTCGTCTACAAGAGGAGGAACAGAGAAAATTGGGTTAGCAATTGTTAACAGGACATCATTCGCATATAATGCTATTTTATGGGAAGAACTACCCACCGGGATGCCTAGTATCTGCTGGTTACCCCGGATTCTAGCTGCTAAAGGTTCTATGATAAGGGCAAAAATGAGCGGAGAAAGGAGACAGCCCTGCCGTGTGCCATTGGAAATAGTGAAGGGGACCGAGGTCAAACCATTTGCAGAGACTGTGGCTGACGGAGAGCGGTACAAGGCTGAGATGGCCGTCATAAATTTGCCAGAGAAACCCATCGCTCCTAGTACCCCAACCATAAACGACCAGGAGATGCGGTCGAACGCCTTCTCAGCATCTAATGACATAAGGAGGGAGGGGAGCTTACCCCTGTGAATTGTGTGTATCAGGTCAATTGTTCTTCTAGTATTGTCCGGGGCTTGACGCCCCGGGATAAATCCCAACTGGTCGGGATGGATGAGGGAAGGGAGGAGGGGATTAAATCTAGAGGCCAACATTTTTGCATAAATTTTAAGGTCCACATTGAGGAGGGATATTGGTCTATAGCTAGAGCAGAGAGTTGGGTCCTTCCCTGGCTTTGGAATGACAATAATGTTAGCTCTGGTTGTGGCTGCATCAAACGTGGCACCATCCAAGATCTCGTTAAAAAAAGATGTCAGATGGGGGCCTAGTACTGCAGCGAAATTTTTATAGTATTGCGGGGTAAAACCGTCAGGGCCTGGAGCTGAAGAGGGTTTCAAGGATTTAATAGCGACCAAAACCTCGTTCAGGGTGATATCTTCATTCAAGGACTCTATGTGAGGTGGAGTGAGCCTAGGGAGGGGGGTGGCGGCTAGATATTCGTCTAGAGACGGCACCGTATGAGCTCTTAGAAGGGTGGGTGGGGGGGGCTAAGTTATAAAGGGAAGAATAAAATTCCTGAAACGTCTGGACTATCTCCTTAGGGTCATATGTAGCTCTGCTCGTTTGTGGGTCGTAAATTTTATCAATGTGACCTAGAGCCATCTTCTTATGAAGCTTTCTGGCTAGCACAGAATCTGCTTTGTCAGATTTATCATAGTACCGTTGCTGTAATTTCTGCATAGTAATAGCAGCCCTACGGGAGAGAAGAGTGTTAAGTTGGCCTTTCAGCGAGGTAATCTGAGTGAGCAGAGCAGGGTCATGAAGAGACTGATGTTGGGAAAGAAGAGAGGCTAACCTGTGCTCTAAACAAGATATCTCTTCTGCAGCCTTTTTACTAGAAGCCGCAGACAGGCTAATCAAGTGACCCCGTATAGTGGCTTTGTGTGCTTCCCAAATAATGCCTGGGGGGACATCTATAGCAGAGTTATCTTGGAAATAGTTGGCGATTGAGTTATTGAGGTCTAAAAGGGTCGTCTGATTGAGCAGGAGAGAGTCATCTAGGCGCCACTTTCCCTGGGGTGATGATGTTTTGAGGAGGTCTAGAATAATGAACGCCCCCGAGTGGTCAGTCCATGAGAGTGGGGTGATGCCCGCCTGAGTCACATTGGGAGTGAGTGCATGGGATATATGTATCATGTCTATGCAGGAGTATAATTGGCGGGGGGCAGAGTAATGGGTGTAGTCCCTAGCGTCTGAGTTACAGAGTCGCCAGGAATCATACATGCGATGATGAGAGAGCAGTGTGGCTAGTGAAGTAGATTCTGCTGAAATGGGAGAGCCCCGCCGGGAGGAAGAAGAGGAAGACCTGTCCAGGACAGGATCAAGGGTCACATTAAAATCACCGCCTACTATCACGTGGCCCCGCGCCAGCCGCCCAATGCATTTAAAGAGTTTGGTAAAAAAAGGCTTTTGTTTCTGGTTAGGGGCATAGACCGAAACCAGGGTAACAGGAATAGATCGGAGGGTACTACCCACTAGAACGAAACGACCCTCCGGGTCTGCGTAAGTGTTGGAGTGCAAGAAAGGAATCTTGCTGTGGATCAAAATAGCCACCCCCCGCTTCTTGCAGTCCGCCGAGGCAAAGAAAGTCTGAGAAAACTGCTTACCCTGAAGCTGAGAGTGGACTCCAGTGAAGTGTGTCTCCTGTAGAAAGACAATATCCGCTTTTTCTCTCCTACAGGCTCCCAGTAGCGTCGTACGTTTACGGGGGTGTTGAGGCCGTTGACATTGATCGAGAGTACTTTTAAGGCCATGGCATTGCAGAAGTGATAAATCCCGGCAGCTTGACTAATAATGGGGAAGAATGGAATAAGTTAATAAGCCGTCCTTGAGAACAGAGAGAAGGCAAAGGAAAAGGTGAAAATGGAGAATCGAGAAAAGAGAAAGGAAAGAGAAGAGGAAAGAGGAGCCCAATTGGGCATAAACCCTGTATGAAAGGAACCCAGGAGGGGTTCAAAAACATAGTGAGGTTAATTACAAATAACAGTAAACAATATCAAAGGGTGCGTGGGGGGGTGGTCCTGTGTATAAGGTGAGATGAGACCAGGACCGTAGACCCATGACAAAATCTTAATAAAAGGCAAACAAACAGAAGAGAAAAGGAAAAGAGGGAAGAAAGAGATCCTCCCTCCCTCTCTCCTCCTCTCCCGTAGTAATATTAACTAACCAAAAAAAAGTGTGCTTTAACAACATATTAGAACTTTAAGATTCTACGGCACCTTTATTTTTACACTTTGGTATAGATGCATTAGGCCATGACCTACTCTTGTCTCAAAATCTGTCCACACATTTTAAATTTTAAATTGCACCATCATGCTAAATTTACACAAAACACTAAATCAAGCCCTTTGTATCCCCATTTAGGAAATGCCCAGCAAAGCATAAATTGAGAATAGTAATACATTATTATTATTATTATTATTATTATTATTATTAATAATATTATTTATTTGTACGGCTCCACAGTGCTCTGCAGTGCTGGACAGTGGGGAAAATAGGACGTACATAAACAGGGACATACAAGGTAGACAAAATAAGTGAAGCTTTAACAAGAGGAGTGAGTGTGACTTAGATGGAGATTGGGACAATTGTATGGGTGCATTACTGTGGGTAGTATAGGTGGAACTAGGGTAAGCTCTAATAAAAAGATGTGTTTCAGAGAGCGTTTAAAGGTTTGAAGGCTGTGGGAGAGTCTGATTGAGTATGGTAGGAAATACACAAGTGGGTAGCAGCACAGGAAAAGTCTTGTAGGCGGGAATGATAGGAGATGATAAGCTCTGTTTTGGATAGGTTGAACTTTAGGTAACATTGTGAATTTCATGTGGAAATACTAGAGATTCCACATGAGAGATTCAGTTGGTTACACAAAATTATACAGATCGGGAGAGGTCAGGGGAGGAAAGGTAGACTTGACTGACGTCAGTTTAGGGCTGATAACGGAGACTGAAAGAGTGAATTAGTTCCCCAAGAGAAGAAGTGTACAGTGAGAAAAGCAGTGGGCCAAGGACAGAACTTTGTGGGACCCCAGCAGATAGAGGGGAGAATGTTTTAGAGGTAGAGACACTAAAGGAGCAGTTCAATGGATAGGAAGTGAACCAGGAAAAAACTGTGCCACGGAAGCCAATGCAGTGAAAGGTGTGCAGGAGAAGAGGGAGGGAAGCCAAGTTGCAGAGAGTAGAGAATTGGGTGAGAGGAGAGAAAGTGAGATAGGCGACTGTACACAAGTCACTCAAGTAGTTTTGAGGCAAAGGAGAGGAGAGAAATAGGGTGGTAGATGGAAAGAGAGATTGGGTCGAGAGATGGTTTCTTTAGGATTGGTGAGATGAGCATGTGTTTATAGAAGGATAAAAATATGTCACTTGAGAGAGATAGTTTGAAAAGGTGAGTGGAGGTAGGCATGCATTTTGGGAGAGTGAGTGGAAAAGTTGTGAAGGAATAGGATTGGGGCGACAAGTCATAGAGAGAGATGATGGAATGAGTGTAGAGACTTCATTTTTGGTTACTGGAAAGAATGAACAGAAGATAGTTTGTGGAGAGTAGGTGGGTGAGCTATGCGGGTTTTGGCATGAGGAAATACCATGTCCACTGGTGTAAATTTTATTTTAGGTGGGAAAATCTTGGTCTGTGAGGGAGAAAGGGGGAGGGAAGCGAAAGATCAAAGAGGCATTGGGGATTAGAAGCCTTGGTGGATACTAGAGAATTGAAGTATGTTTGCTTGGCAAGTGATAGGGCAGTTAATGTGTCATACTTAAGATGAAAGCATTAATTCATGGTGAGGGAACTAGGCTTTTTGCAAGATTTCCTACAGTGGTACTCAGCAGTGCGAGACTACTTTGGTGTGCCATGTTTGAGGTTTGGAGACTATATGTGGTAGCTGAAGCTGCATTGAATAGGGCTGAAGTGAGTGTTTTGTTGTAGAAAGGAAAGGTCAGAATAGGTGTAACAGAGAGTAGTTGTTTTAGTGATAATAAGAAGTGAACCAGGTCGAGAGTTTTTAATTGTCACAGTGTGTGTTTGGAGGTGAGCACAGGGGTAAGCCATGAGGCAAGGTGAAAAAAGGACGTTGTAGTCGGAGAATGGGAAGTCCAAGTCCAAACTAGAGATAAAGCAGAAGTGGGAGAAAATAAGGTCAATAGAGTGTCCATCACAGTGGCTGGTAATTGGAATCAAGTGAAAGAATTATTGGGTTTGTCAATGGGATTGTTGAAATCACCTAGTATGAGAACAGGCAGGCCAAAGATAGGAAATAAATGACCCAGACAGCAAAGTTGGCAAGGATTCGAGAAACTGGACCTGGGGAATGATAAATGTCAGCAGAACAAAGGTGGAGAAAGAGAATAGACGGATATGTACTTCAAAGGACATCCTCTTAAATCCACATCTGACCTGTGCCTCACTGCCACTCTGATTACTACCTCTCACTTCTGTCTCCAAGGCTTCTCCAGTGCTGCTCAACACTTATGAAACCTTGGCTGCCAAAACTCTCCTACCAGCCGTCAGTCTTTTCAAGCTCATTTCAAAACATACCTCTTCACTATCGCCTATGCCCACCTGATACTACTTCCTTTGGCCATCCCAGTCTCTACTCTGAGTCCTACTATCTCCTGGTATTTCAGCATTGTCCTATCCCTCTAGATATCAAGCTCTCACTAGCTGGGCCACTTTCTACCCTACACCTCACATGCATACCTTTTTTTGTCAACCTTATATGTACTTTTTTCATGTGTGACTTGATTTTATGTACGATTTGTTATATCCACTGCTCATTGCTGCAGAGTTTTGTGTTATCTTCTAAGTAAACAATGATAAGTCTAACTTTGTACTGTGGAAAGATGTATTGTCTTTTGTTTTACTGTAAGGGCTTTATTTAGAGTTGGATGTAAAGATGCGCCAGGAGCGTACATGCCAAATTGCATTTTCACACTTGCCTTTTTTTCGGTTATTTTCAGTTGCACATATATTAAGATAAACCAAACTAGTTTAACTTCTAGCATATAGATGTGATTGGAGCAAAGCTACGTCGGTCAACATTATCAACTTAAGTCTGTCGTATAGATGTGTCTGGAGAAAAGATATTGTAGTTAACATCATCATCCTCTGCTTCTTCCTCAGTCCGAGCTGTTTGAATGGCGTGGGGAAGAAGTTGATAATGATGACTGTCATATCTTTCATTGTTAAAATAAAAACTACCTATTTTTTTTCAATTATAAAATCCATAACCAGTACCAGTACAAGACATCCTGGTGTGGTTCTACTAAAACAGGGGGACAACAAGTTTTCCCACTTCGTCCAGGTATAGATGATTTTACATTTCTGTACCATTCTATTCTCTCAAATGAATGCATCTATCCTGCTTTCAGTTTCATTGTAACAGACGTCCTAGCCTATATTGTTTCCTGCCTAATGTGATTAAATTAAGCCCCACTACTATGTTTGTGTTTTTCAATGATGAGGACTAGAAACATCAATAAACATTTTTTTTACCATGCATACTGAAATATGAAGATTACTTAATGATTATATATTTAAAAAGTAAAACTGTACTTTGTCCTTAATGCATCATTTCCTGTTTTATGTTGTAGTTCGAGTTTGGACTTTTTAAAACTGATGCTCACCTTCCCCCCTCTCTACCCTGTACAGCGCACTGCTTTACTCCAAATTGGTTAAACAAAGCTAATATTATATTTAGCACAGTTCAAATCATACCTCCTTATTTTTGATCACATGATTTTATTTCACATAATTGACTCATTGAACATTTACAAACAGCCTTTCTTTCAGAATATAAAAAAGGATAGAGGGTAGCGCTGACTCAACTGTAAAAATAGTTTAATACAAATTAAAGCCAAAAGGCCTGATTATGATAATACCACACCTGACTAGCATACATACAGTTAATATTCTTACAATAGAATAGATATCACTGACATTTATACAATTAGCTTATTAATTAAATAGACTGGTGCACCAGTACATGTAAAATTGGCCAATATATAGCGATATCAATCTAAAAAACAAAAAATAAACCAAGCTGTGGTCCGGACCAATTAAATTGCGGTAATCAAACCGGTTAGTGAGCAGTCCAAAACTGTTGTGCGGAGTATAGTCCCATAAGGCCGTATAGCATTAGTGACCATAGCATGTGAAGAATTGTATAAATATAATCCAGCACAAGCAAGAAATATTAATCCAGCTCAAAAAATGAGCATGTCAAAAAATAAACCAAACCGTTCAGAAGCGCCTCTTGCTTGAATACTAACATGTAAAATAGAAAATAACAGTTCAAAGTGTATGGATACACGAAGATAGATCAATTGGTAGTACAATTGGGCATATAGCCATACACCAATGAGCCTTCAATCACTGATTTAGCGTCTGCATGAGATTGAACTTGTTTATCCAACGCTGGAATGCAGTAACCGCCCAGCTTGAAACATACAGACACAGCAAGCCCGCCACAACGGAACCAAGCGGCAACAGCTATGCAAATGTATACACACAAAGTCTCAAGACAATGCTTGTATTGTGTTCAGCATAAGTTTTACTTAGCTCATCAAGTAATCTTAGGCAGTCCTCCGCAGTTGGTATGTCAATTGGAAATGTCCATTGTCTCCGTAAGTGCAGGAGAAATAATAACAACAGTCCGGCACACAGTACCCCGAGGTAGATAGGCGGAGTCAGTTTGTCAGCTAGTCAGCTGATACGATATAGCAAATACTGACGCGTTTCTCCGGGTAGTCCGGTTTCATCAGAAGAATGGTAATTGTTTCACAGACAAAACAATTTATAAGCCGATCCGGTCACATGACCAACGGTTTGGTTTATTTTTTGACATGCTCATTTTTTGAGCTGGATTAATATTTCTTGCTTGTGCTGGATTATATTTATACAATTCTTCACATGCTATGGTCACTAATGCTATACGGCCTTATGGGACTATACTCCGCACAACAGTTTTTGACTGCTCACTAACCGGTTTGATTACCGCAATTTAATTGGTCCGGACCACAGCTTGGTTTATTTTTTGTTTTTTAGATTGATATCGCTATATATTGGCCAATTTTACATGTACTGGTGCACCAGTCTATTTAATTAATAAGCTAATTGTATAAATGTCAGTGATATCTATTCTATTGTAAGAATATTAACTGTATGTATGCTAGTCAGGTGTGGTATTATCATAATCAGGCCTTTTGGCTTTAATTTGTATTAAACTATTTTTACAGTTGAGTCAGCGCTACCCTCTATCCTTTTTATATATGATTTATAATCAGTTAGTATCAGATTTCTAACTAGAGACAGCAGCGATCAACTGTAATTAATACGTATTTACATAGATTACCTAGCGCCCATCTATTTGATTTGATTTTCTTTCAGAATACATGATTCATTATATATTTTTAATAATATTATGATGTGGTTCACATTTAAAAAAAAATAAATATTTGTGAGTTAGAAAAGAGTTTAATATATTTTATTTTTGTATAAATATTTTAATGAACACAGAATCAGTTATTTTCTTTAAAAAAAATGTCATATAAAATGCTGAAATACTAGCGATAGGCGGGAATTGTGCTCTCTCTAGTGGGGCAAGAGCTACAACAACCAAGGGTATCCCTCCCTTAAAGGTCAATTCAAATAGATATAGGTTATGTTGGGATTCTTTTCCAAACATCATTTTAAAAAAAATGGTTTACCTTTTTGATCTATCTATTCTTTATCCTGCCAGTAGTAGGTTAACAAAGTTAATGGGGATGGCTAAATACCAGGAACCAGATAGCTAATGCCCCTAAAAATCATGATGTCTGTGACCTCCCCTGATTCATCATTTGTGACTCCCATTGTGATATCATTACTTGTTATTCTTTTTGTGGTGTTGTAATAGGATCCGCCATAATAATGATACAATGCCTTTGATCTTATTAATAACCAATCTCATTAATTATTGGGATATAATGCAATTTGCATCTTTTTCGCTACTTTAGTCACGTCGAATAATACGCACCCGTGACATCTCAGATGTACTTTAGAGGCATTATTTCATACAAGCTTTTGAGCTTTCCCCTAATACCATGCCAACCATAAACAAGGTATCCCAGTTGTTATGCTTGCGCATTCCAAACTAAAAATCCGTAAGAGCGACTTACGCTATCCCTGTGTTTGACAAGGCTATATATATATCGCCTAAATATTACACACATCTATTGACCTCTACTGTCAAATAAATACCAATCTATCATTTACCTCACTATACTGCATTATCTATATAAACATCCATTCATCCTATTCATTCCAGTTATCTAAACATACAAAGCAGGCATAAAGATACTTTAAACATACAGTACACAAATGCATACATACAATACAGATAATACATTATAGATTAAACAGACAATGCTAGAACTTCAGAAGTAAGTATATAATATCCTATTCTGTTGTGTGTGTGTGTGTGTGTGTGTGTGTATATATATTTATATGTACTAGTGTATATGCTGTAAGACAGAAATGTATAGGAGTGAGTATATGGTCAGTATTACTCTTTCGTGTTCTGTGTGTATAGATGTAACAAGAGAGAGAAAGGATGTGTTTTAAGAGTGTATGTTTTTGAATGTGTACAAAATGAGAGCACGCATAATACATGTGTGTATGCCATGTGGTCCTGAAAGCTGGGGGATGGTATTATAAATTGCAGGCAGGATACATATAAGGTGAATAAACAGATATATGTTTAAGTGGTAGATAAAGAAAGATTAAATGAAAGAGAGAGAAAGAAGATAAAAGTTACAGACAGATAATATATAGCTTACTGTGGAGTGGTTATGTCCTCTGGGCTCCAGGTGTAAGAGAAGTCCCCAGCTTCCAAGTGTGTATGTGGTGTGATCGAAAGAGAGTTATTACAGACTGAGTTGAAGCTTATAAGCATTTACCCATAATGCATTGCTTCAGGTGGGAGTGGTTGACCTCTGCCACACCCACGCAAATGGACACAGCCTGCAATGATGACTCACTGCTCTGTGTTTCTTAGCACATGTTTTTCCTATGTTTGATTTCTTTGGTTGGAATGCCCTGGCTCTCAGCCAGTTCATATCTTAATATGCGCATAAGTTCCGCGCATGTAAACAGCAGTGGAATGCTAGCGGCCATTATGCGTGGCTCAAGCTCCGCCCACTGCAACATCAGCAGCGATATAGGAGCTCCTTCACAGATGTCATCATTTGTGACACCCATTGTGATGTCATCAGTTGTGTAGTGCAGGATAGATATTTCTGCTCAACTTTCAAAACACACAACCAATGTCTTTCATTGTTATACCATAAGATGTGTCACACATTGTAGCGGTATCATTGAAGGAACTTTGCTGTCATCATTGAGTTCATTCATTCTGTTGTCATTATTAATAAATCCATTTTATGTCACCCAATGTGAAATGATATCATTATGACATGTCACTCACTATGCCATAACTTTTTGCATTACTATTTTTGTATCACCATTGTGATGTCACTTCTTGAGATGTCACCAAAGCATATCATAAGTTATATCACCCAATGTAATACCAACAGTGATGTCACCTATTGTCACAGCAGTAGTGATTGCAACTGTGGTATCTTTCATTATTATGGTATCTAGCTTAATGTAATTGATGGAAACCCATTGTGATGCCATGTATCTTAATATCATGTGTGATACCACTGTGATGTCATTAAAAATGTCACCTATTTTGATGTCATATATTTATATCATTGTGATGCAATCAATAATGTAATCTATTATAATAACACCAGTGATGTTATCCATTGACATGTAAGCAATGATGTCACCCTTTGTCAAGCATATTGTCTTTTCATTTCTGATGTCATGTAACCCTTTGTGATGTCATTAGTTTTTTGCCAGCTTTGATATCATGACATATGTCATCCACTGTATTGTTTCCTTCTGTGATATAATCTGTTATGTGCGTATTGTCGCTAACCAATAACGATTGTCGAACTTCGATTTGTGTTTCCAACGCACAAAGATTTATTCGCAAATAGTAGAATAATATGTTCAAGCGAAGTGATAATAAATACAGCCGTTACTTATCGCAGGTGCTCTGGATCCAGTGTGCAGTCATTCAATCCTGAAGTCTGGGGACAAGATGTCCAAACACTAGATGTGAAGCTGCTGCTTATATGCACACAGAAATACAGTAATACAATGAAGATGGTATAGCTTGCATCTATTGGTCCAGGTCTCAGGAAGGGCCAAAGGGTCGTCAATCATTGGCTAGTTCATCCTAAGGAATCCAAAGGAGGGGGTCATCTCTCCAGGGGGTATGCTCGGCTCTTCCTGCCAAGATTCCTTAGTCTTAAGTAGTTCATAATTCCTTATCATTCATAACTTGAGTATGCACTCTGCGATTCCTTCGCAGAGTGAACCAAACAGTCGGAAATGTAAAGTGGTTTATTATGATACCACTCATGATATGATTCCTTTAACCTGTTCCGTATATTTCACTAATATGCATGTAACTTTAATATAGCACATAAATACTACTATTTTTCGACATAACTGACTATGTGTTGCAACTACCATTAATGTGTACTATTTTATAAGTATGCGTGTTTGTGCGAATGTATGGTAAAATACCAAATACTGTTGCTGCCACGTGTAGTGGCTGCGTACGCCCTTTCACACCGTAGCGTGCCCTTGTACGTCATAGCGTACCGTACGCATCTTTTCAGACAAAGACAACCAAGTTTGCTCGATTTTAATTGAGATGACTTTATCCAATTTGCTGACTTCGACAGCTCCACCCTTTGATAGTGTAAGAAACTATCACCCAATCACCGTTTCAAGTTCAGGATTATACAATACTTCTTCACAGACCATGATCTCGGTATCTGGTACCACCCTTTCAGTCTCTTTCTCAGTGTTACTCCTATGAGACCTTTTTCCACACTTCAACACAGTAGGAACACATTTGACAACTAAACCAATTGCTAAGATGACACCCAGTATAAGGAGAAGGAGCTTACCTACACTAGCAACCATTTCCTGTACCCACTTCCCCAGACCGGAGAACCATTTCACAGGGTTCAACCACGAGAACCAACCCGCCACCTTTTCCCCGACCTCATATAACGAAGAATTATGGCTCTTTCGAAATTCCCATTTCAGCTGTAAAATTTCATCCATCTTCCGGTCTATAACCTCTTTAGGGTCATCCGTATTATTAGTGATGTACGTGCAACATTTGACACCGAACTGGGTGGCCAGTGTCACACAGTACCCACCAGTAATAGAGGTGAGATAATTTAGGACCAGTCTATGTTGCACCAACTCCTTCTTGTACGCTTGTAGCTCCCTTCCAGTATACCTGAAATACATCTCGGTGATATTATCTATTAATCTATTAATTTAGCTAGGTCTTGGATATATTTAAAGTTTAATGTTCCCCGAGCGGTCCTGGTGAGATCTAGAGCAACCATAACTTGGCAACCAGCAGTTTCACTAATCAATTTTGTAGCTATGGGTTCCTCACCAGGAATCATATTTCTCTTGCCACGGTGTTCATACTGTGTGTGTATGTATGGTGGTGATGTAGTCTTGTGAATACCAACCAATTCTTCATGAGTAATAGTCATGATTTCAGGAACCAGTTTAGCTAAGAAACACAAGCCCTTGGAACTCGGAGTCACCCAGGAATAAGCTTTCCTTCCACAAACAAAATACACATCATCAGGGAGAACATAAGGAACAGTATGCCCATTAATTATATCACATAGAGTTTTGATAAAACTACCCATGCCTAGTGTATCCATTTGCTCCAGACACGTGTTGGCATGGATGACATTTTACAATTATCTATAGAGACTTTTCCAATGGATACCTTCTTATGTTTGGTTATACGCCCTAATTTGTGACTTCCATCAACATTCCTGCCTATTGGTGACCTTGTGAGTCTCCCTCTAAAATGAGTGTGGCGAGCCATTGTCTGATCTGATGGGTCATCCTCCCAATTCTCCAGGCGCTTTGCATAAGATATATTTAGGCACAGCAAAGATCTGCCTATGGAGTATTGTCGAAGCGCCAGACTAGGGGACCTAGTGTTATTGTACCTCCCGTCTATGGGCCTCCCCCCCCTCAATTCGAGTACTTCGGATATGTTTAGAGGGAATGGCACTAGTCCTATATTATGCTGCCCTTGCGGCACGTGAGAGCACACCCAACACTCGGTTTGGTTTAGCACCTTACCCAGCAGGGAGTGATAATCCTCCAAAGGATGCCCGCCTATATTCAGAGCACTGGGGGACTGGCATCGTTGGATGCATCTCTCTTCAACTAGGGAGTCGCAAAACTTGTAGATACAAACTCATCAGACAATAGCCCCTCACACTGCCTCCGTGTTCCTGAGCTAGCAGACCTTTTCATAACCCCTGGACCAAGCTTGATAATGGGCTGCTCTGAGTATTCTAATAACTTTTCCTCTGCCTCCATCTCACCCGTATCACTACCAGAACTCTCCTCCGTCCTCCATCCTCCTTCACAAAAATAGAATGTCCTAAAAAGAGTAAAAGCAAGGAAAATCCTGGAACAAAAGAAAAACATAATCCGCCACTCCATCGCTGGAAAGATAGTTCTGGGGCAACGTCTCTGGTTCAGGTGTCTCGACTGCAGGCTTTAGGTCTCCCGGAACAGATTCACAAGTGATAGATCTATGTCGTCGGTCTCAGTTTTATCTTGCACTGTCTCCGGATTATGGACTCTCCTGCAGTGGGTGGAATGGACCCAAGTGTCTCTCTCTGCAACCTTCAGTGATGTAGTACTGGTCAGCAGCACTTGGTACGGGCCTTCCCAACGGTCTGTTAAACAACCTAAACGTAAGAAATTGCATAACATTGTCTCCAGGTTCAACATCATGACAGTTCGTTTCTGGCATACCAGGTGACAGCATTTTTAGTTTTTGTTGTTGTTGTTTTAGCTGTCTACTCATTCTTATAAGATATTGTACAGTCACTTCATTATTACACTTCAAGTCGTCTTGTGGACTCACGATCAAATGAGGTTGTCGTCCGAACAGTATCTCAAAGGGGGACAGATTAAGAGGAGGTCTAGGAGTGGTCCGAATGCTATGGAGGACCAATGGCAAAGCCTCTGGCCATGCCAACCCAGTTTCAGCCATTACCTTACCAAGCTTGTTCTTTATAGTACCATTTACTCTCTCCACCTTACCACTGGTTTGTGGTCGGTATGGGGTGTGAAGTCTGCTACTGATTCCCATGAGTTTACACATATTTTGGAAGATATCACCTGTAAAGTGGGTACCCCTATCACTTTCAATGATTCTAGGGATGCCAAACCTACATACAAAGTCTTGTACAATTTTCTTTGCAGTGAACACGGCAGTATTAGTGGCTGCCGGATATGCTTCTACCCAACCGGAAAACACATCAATACAAACTAACACATACTTTAAATTCCTGCACGGTGGTAATTGGATATAGTCAATTTGTATTACCTGAAAAGGTCCGTCTGTAGGAGGGATGTGGGATGGCTCAGTTGGAATAGTTTTCCCGACATTTTTCCTCAAGCAAGTAAGACATGACATTGCCTTCTTACCAGCCTGAGAGGAAAATCCGGGAGCACACCAGTATGCTCTCACCAGTTTGCACATACCTTCTTTACACAGGTGAGTCAGGCCGTCTGCTGCTTCAGCCAGGCTTGGATAGTACGTTTGGGGAGCTACAGGCTTACCTTGTCCATCCCTCCAGAGTCCTGAGGACTCTTGACCACATCCCTTCGTCTTCCAGACCGCCTTTTCCTGCAGGGAACACAAATCTTGCATTTCAATTAATTTCTGCATGTCTAATGTCTGAAAAACCATCATAGTCTCGGTCGATACAGTCATAGGTTGCCCTGCTGCCCATTTTAGCCGCTTTGTCTGCCCTGTTGTTGCCCAATGACACTGGGTCTTGTCACGGGCACTAGGAGTCTTTACCCAGGTATCACCAGATGATGGACTTACCAGAGCAGTATAGGTGGTTATATGGTACTCTGGTAGCGGGGTGATCACGGAACAGGAGACAGCAGATGGTAAGAGAATGCTCGTGGAAAGTCTATGACTAGCAGCACTGGTAATATATAGATAACTGTACACGAGAAACTGGATGGACAAGGAAACGTGAGGGTAGTCAGTGGTCTGCGGGTAGCAAGTTGTACCACTGCTATAGTGAGGAGGAATGTCCAGAAGTAACGAGGAGGTGATGAGAGTCAGCGGTCTGCATATAGCAAGTTGTACCGCTGTCTAGGTGAGGGAATGGAATGCAGGTGAAGGTATCCGGGAAGTCAGTGGTCTGCGTTAGCAAGTTGTACCACTGCTATGTGAAAGGATACTGGAAACTGGTGACTCAGGAAACAGGGAACAGTGGTCTGCCTCTAGCAAGTTGTACCACTGAGATATATATGTGAGGAGGAGCACGGGGAGATAAATGCAATGCAGAGTATACACGGGCACACTGAACTTGATCCCACGATGATATGCACACAATAGTAATAACTGAGCAGCACTGCACAAATATACAAAGTCACAAGAACTATCCAGGCTAAAAGGTAACACAGTCAAATGATGGCAATAGTCTCAGTGGATAGGAAACTCCAGAGGAGAACAACTCAGTCCAGCTAGATATGCAATACACCAGCACAGTCAATGAGAAGTATGCATACCGTGGTTCAGGAGAGCAGGCTGTCAGAAAGGAGTGCAGGGATACCTGAACGGCTGGAGGCCGGCAGGATACGAAGTCCCAGGAGGGTGGAAGCGGTAACCGAGTAGGTGCAGCGCACAGTAGGTAGACCAGCAAGGATATAAACAATACTCAGGAAGCAGTAGTATATAGAACTGGACACCCGTAGAGCACAGGAGAGTAGAGGCGGTCTAGCCGAGATGAAAGCAGCGGAGCGTTGATCCGATGCAGACAGGCGAGTTGACACAAGCGGAAACACTGTAGAAGCACGGAACAGCGGATCGGCTGGCTGCAGATACGAGGAGTACTGGAGGGTTGCGATGAGCAGGACACTGCAGATACACGGAGGCAGCGGATAGGAATCAGCTGGTGCAGTCACAATGAAACACGGGAGAGTAGAGGTGACCAGGATATTGTAGATACACGGAGGCAGCGGATAGGAATCAGCTGGTGCAGTCACGATGAAACACGGGAGAGTAGAGGTGAGCAGGATATTGTAGATACACGGAGGCAGCGGATAGGAATCAGCTGGTGCAGTCACGAAGAAACACGGGAGAGTTGAGATAAGCAGGATACTGTAAATACACGGAGGCAGCGGATAGGAATCAGCTGGTGTAGTCACGATGAAACACGGGAGAGTTGAGATAAGCAGGATACTGTAGATACACGGAGGCAGCGGATAGGAATCAGCTGGTGTAGTCACGATGAAACACAGGAGAGTTGAAGTGGACTGGAAACTGTAGAGGCACAGAGGCAGCGGATAGGAATCAGCTGGTGCAGTCACGATGAAACACAGGAGAGTTGTAGTGGTCTGGAAACCACAAACGAACAACAGGAATCAGCAGGAGCTGAATACACGAGGAAACACAGGAACACCTTCAGAGGCTCATGGGGAATGAGACTCCAAGATCAGGCAATGAGGTATTGAACACAGGTGCTTTAAATAGGGAGTGTTGCCTGATCAGCCAATTAACTAAAAGGAACATGTACTGAAGGATTGAAAGGGCTGCACATGCGCAGACCCTCAGCATGGTGGACGGCCACGGTTGCTAAACACACGAGAAGTAGCACTCACAGTCCGGTGAGTGACAGTACCCCCCCCCCTTTAAAGGTGGGCACAGAACACCTGGAACCGGGTTTGTCCGGAAACTTGGAATAAAACTTCTTAAGAAGGGCTGGAGCGTTGAGATCTTCAGCTTTGATCCATGAACGCTCCGCAGGACCAAAGCCCTTCCAATGAACGAGGAAACGAAGAACTCCTCGCAAAAGTTTTGCATCCAATTTATGGGTAATCTCAAAGTCTTCCTCCTGATGAATTTGAACTGGCCGAGGTGCTGAAGGAGGGACCGAGAAACGGTTGATGATGAGAGGTTTGAGCAAGGACACATGGAAGGCGTTGGAAATACGAAGATTCTTAGGAAGTAGAAGTTTGAAACAAACTGGATTTATCACTTGAATGATCCTATATGGACCAATAAAACGAGGAGCAAATTTCATAGATGGAACCTTCAAACGAATATTTTTGGTAGATAACCAAACACGATCTCCAATTTTCAGTGGTGGAATAGCCCGCCTCTTTCTATCTGCAAAAGACTTATATTTGGCAGATGTCTTCTTTAAACAGGTTTTGACCTGAGACCAAATATTTTTGAAAGTTTGACAAACAGTCTCTACCGCAGGAACTTGGGTGGGAGGGAGGGCAGGAAATTCCGGAAAAGACGGATGGTGACCGTAAACCACAAAGAATGGAGTTTTAGAAGATGACTCATGGTACATGTTGTTATGAGCGAATTCAGCCCAAGGAAGCAATTCTACCCAGTTGTCTTGATTGGCTGATGAGAACATCCTTATAAACGTCTCAAGATCTTGATTGACCCTCTCAGTTTGTCCGTTTGATTGAGGATGGTAGGAAGATGAGAGTGCTAATCGTATGCCCAAGGTCTTACAAAGGGCCCGCCAGAATCTGGAAACGAATTGTACTCCTCTATCTGACACAATCTCAGACGGACGACCATGAATACGAAAGATTTCTTTGATGAAATGCTCAGCCAGAGTAGAAGAGGAAGGTAAACCAGACAAGGGAACGAAATGCGCCATCTTCGAAAATCTGTCCACCACTACCCAAATAGTATTGCAGTTTTTACTAGGAGGAAGATCAGTAACAAAGTCCATACTAATATGGGTCCATGGCTTGGACGGAATGGGTAGTGGTTGAAGCAAACCCGCTGGAGTTCTGCGGGAGGTCTTGAACTGAGAACACAATTCACAAGCGGCCACAAACTCTTTGACATCTCTCCTCATAGAAGGCCACCAGTAACTTCGAGAGAGAATCTCAAAGGTCTTGCTTTCACCCGAGTGTCCAGAAAAACGAGAAGAGTGGAACCACGAAAGGATTTTCCTCCTAAGAGTAGGAGGCACAAATGTTTTCCCAAATGGTAGCACCTTAGTGAAAGAAGCAGCCAGCGAAACACATTTGGGGTCTAGTATAGAATGGTTGGAAACCTCTTCAACGTCAGAGGACGTCACAAAGGCTCGAGATAGAGCGTCGGCTTTTTTGTTCTTTGCAGCTGGTTTGAAGGTTATGATTAACTCTAAACGAGAAAAGAAAAGAGACCATCTTGCTTGACGAGGGTTCAAACACTGAGCAGACTGTAGATATGACAAGTTCTTATGATCCGTGAAAATTGTCACAGGATGACGAGCTCCCTCCAACAA
Organism: Mixophyes fleayi; assembly: GCF_038048845.1. Classification (NCBI taxonomy): domain Eukaryota; kingdom Metazoa; phylum Chordata; class Amphibia; order Anura; family Limnodynastidae; genus Mixophyes; species Mixophyes fleayi. The sequence continues at coordinate 285,599,214 of NC_134405.1, read as the reverse complement.
GTATCTCCACTCTTCTAATGCTACTTTAATAGCCAGCAACTCCTTGTCCCCGATGGTGTAATTCTTCTCCGCAGGCAGAAGACCCCGAGAGTAAAAGGCACGAGGATGGAATTTTTGTTGCTCCGATCTTTGGGAGAGAATGGCTCCTAAACCAACATTAGAGGCATCTACTTCTAGGAAGAAGGGAAGCGTCACATCAGGCTGTTGAAGAATGGGAGCAGAGGAGAAGGACTCTTTAAGAAACTGAAAGGCTTGAAGAGCCTCAGATGACCATTGCTTAGTATTGGCCCCTTTACGAGTCAGGGCCACAATAGGAGATGCAATCGAAGAGAAATCTTGAATGAAGCGTCTATAGTAATTGGCAAAACCTAAGAAACGCTGAATGGCACGAAGAGTAGTTGGCTGAGGCCAATGTAACACAGCATTCACCTTTTCTGGATCCATTTGCAGACCAACTCCGGAGACAATATAACCCAAAAATGGAATCTGGGGCAACTCGAATGAACATTTTTCTAATTTGCAGAATAACGAATTTCTCCGGAGTCTGGAAAGAACTTCTGCCACATGTTGGTGATGAGAAGGCAGGTCCTGTGAAAAGATCAATATGTCGTCCAGATAAACGACGACACATACATATAACAAGTCCCGGAAGATCTCATTAATGAAGCCCTGGAAAACAGCGGGGGCATTACATAACCCGAAAGGCATTACTAAATATTCATAATGCCCATCTCTGGTGTTGAAAGCTGTCTTCCATTCGTCACCGGACCTGATTCTAATTAAATTGTAGGCACCACGCAGATCCAACTTGGTAAAGATCCGAGCTCCCTTAAACCGATCAAATAGCTCAGTAATCAGAGGAATGGGATACCGATTTTTAATAATAATGGCGTTAAGACCACGAAAATCTATGCAGAGGCGTAGTGATCCATCCTTCTTTTTTACAAAGAAGAACCCGGCTCCAGCGGGAGAAGTAGAAGGTCGAATAAATCCTCGCTGGAGATTCTCTTGGATGTATTCAGATGTAGCTTGAGTTTCAGGTAACGAAAGTGGATACACACGACCCCTAGGAGGAGTCTTGCCAGGTAGAAGATCAATCGGACAATCCCATGAACGATGAGGAGGAAGACGTTCAGACTGAGTTTTATCAAATACATCGGCAAATGAAGCATACTGAGGAGGGAGTCCCGTGAGGAAGGTGAAATGGAAGATTGCTGTATTTTAAGAGGAACGACTTGGGAGAGACAACGATGATGACATTCAGCTCCCCAAGACGTAACTTGAGGAGTGCGCCAGTCAATCTGGGGAGAATGACATTGAAGCCATGGAAGGCCTAAAACAATCGGACTTGTAGTAACAGGAAGAATTAAAAACGAAATTTCCTCTTGGTGTAGCACACCAATCTGAAGCGTTACTGGAGACGTACTCTGGGTGATGAGACCATTGATAAGACGTGATCCATCAATAGCAGTCACAGTAATAGGTGTCTTCAGGGTAATCACTGGTAGGGACCATTGATTCACTAGGGATTTAGAAATAAAATTTCCCGCAGCTCCAGAATCAATAAGTGCTTGGGACTCAAAGGATTTGGTAGCGAAGGAAATTGTAACATCAAAAGCGCAGACTTTTAATTTCATAGAACATGGAGAGGACTCCAGGGACCCTAACTTCACCTCTCCAGAACTAGTTAGGGCCTGGCATTTCCCGATTTTTTAGGGCATGAATTGAGCATATGTGTGGAATCAGCACAATAGATACAAAGTCTATTCTTTACTCTTCGGTTCCTCTCTTCGGTAGTTAATTTGGAGCCTACTATCTCCATGGGTATCACAGAAGATGAAGCTGGACGAAGTTGAAAAGTTGAGCGAAGAGGTGCTTTAACTGAAGTTGTTTTTTCAGACTCCCTTTCACGAAATCTCATGTCTACACGATGGCAAAGAGAAATCAAATCTTCTAAAGAAGTAGATAGTTCTTGAGTAGTCAGTGCATCTTTAATTTTATCGGAAAGCTCCTGCCAGAAGGCGGCAATTAACGCTTCAGTGTTCCACTGAAGTTCAGAGGCTAGAATCCTAAATTGAATGACGTACTGGCCTACTGTACGAGAACCCTGACGTAGGCGGAGGATGCTGGATGCAGCGGAAATGACACGACCTGGTTCATCGAATACACTTCGGAACGTGGAAATAAATTTGGCACTATCCTGTAGTAATGGATCGTTTCTTTCCCACAGAGAGGATGCCCATGCGAGAGCTTGTCCAGAAAACAATGAAATAAGATAGGCCACTCGGGAACGATGAGTAGAGAAATTTTGAGGTTGGAGCTCAAACTGAGCATTGGTTGAGAAAACCCCTACAAGTTTTGGGGTCTCCATCATACTTTGACGGAGTAGGCAGGTGAAGCGTGGAAGCCGTAGACACCTGGGATGGCACTGGGGAAACGGAGGCAAGCACAGGAGCATCAACATTAGCTGTGATATACTGTCCAGATGTTCCTTGGGAGGCTAACGCCTGGTAAAATTGTAACAACAGCTGTTGGCGAGCATCCTGTGTCTCCATACGGGTAACCAGATGCTGCAGCATCTCTTTAGCTGTAGGTTCCGAATCTGGGTCTGTCATGGCCTGATCTTACTGTCACGGGCACTAGGAGTCTTCACCCAGGTATCACCAGATGATGGACTTACCAGAGCAGTATAGGTTGTAATATGGTACTCTGGTAGCGGGGTGATCACGGAACAGGAGACAGCAGATGGTAAGAGAATGCTCGTGGAAAGTCTATGACTAGCAGCACTGGTAATATATAGATAACTGTACAAGAGAAACTGGATGGACAAGGAAACGTGAGGGTAGTCAGTGGTCTGCGGGTAGCAAGTTGTACCACTGCTATAGTGAGGAGGAATATCCAGAAGTAACGAGGAGGTGATGAGAGTCAGCGGTCTGCATATAGCAAGTTGTACCGCTGTCTAGGTGAGGGAATGGAATCCAGGTGAAGGTATCCGGGAAGTCAGTGGTCTGCGTTAGCAAGTTGTACCACTGCTATGTGAAAGGATACTGGAAATTGGTGACTCAGGAAACAGGGAACAGTGGTCTGCCTCTAGCAAGTTGTACCACTGAGATATATATGTGAGGAGGAGCACAGGAAGATAAATGCAATGCAGAGTATACACGGGCACACTGAACTTGATCCCACGATGATATGCACACAATAGTAATAACTGAGCAGCACTGCACAAATATACAAAGTCACAAGAACTCTCCAGGCTAAAAGGTAACACAGTCAAATGATGGCAATAGTCTCAGTGGATAGGAAACTCCAGAGGAGAACAACTCAGTCCAGCTAGATATGCAATACACCAGCACAGTCAATGAGAAGTATGCATACCGTGGTTCAGGAGAGCAGGCTGTCAGAAAGGAGTGCAGGGATACCTGAACGGCTGGAGGCCGGCAGGATACAAAGTCCCAGGAGGGTGGAAGCGGTAACCGAGTAGGTGCAGCGCACAGTAGGTAGACCAGCAATGATATAAACAATACTCAGGAAGCAGTAGTATATAGAACTGGACACCCGGAGAGCACAGGAGAGTAGAGGCGGTCTAGCCGAGATGAAAGCAGCGGAGCGTTGATCCGATGCAGACAGGCGAGTTGACACAAGCGGAAACACTGTAGAAGCACGGAACAGCGGATCGGCTGGCTGCAGATACGAGGAGTACTGGAGGGTTGCGATGAGCAGGACACTGCAGATACACGGAGGCAGCGGATAGGAATCAGCTGGTGCAGTCACGATGAAACACGGGAGAGTAGAGGTGAGCAGGATATTGTAGATACACGGAGGCAGCGGATAGGAATCAGCTGGTGCAGTCACGATGAAACACGGGAGAGTAGAGGTGAGCAGGATATTGTAGATACACGGAGGCAGCGGATAGGAATCAGCTGGTGCAGTCACGATGAAACACGGGAGAGTTGAGATAAGCAGGATACTGTAAATACACGGAGGCAGCGGATAGGAATCAGCTGGTGTAGTCACGATGAAACACGGGAGAGTTGAGATAAACAGGATACTGTAGATACACGGAGGCAGCGGATAGGAATCAGCTGGTGTAGTCACGATGAAACACAGGAGAGTTGAAGTGGTCTGGAAACCACAAACGAACAACAGGAATCAGCAGGAGTTGAAAACACGAGGAAACACAGGAACACCTTCAGAGGCTCATGGGGAATGAGACTCCAAGATCAGGCAACGAGGTATTGAACACAGGTGCTTTAAATCGGGAGTGTTGCCTGATCAGCCAATTAACTAAAAGGAACATGTACTGAAGGATTGAAAGGGCTGCACATGCGCAGACCCTCAGCATGGTGGACGGCCACAGTTCCTAAATACACGAGAAGTAGCACTCACAGTCCGGTGAGTGACAGGTCTTTTTCAAAGGTATGGGCTTTGCACTTTATGACGGCTACTGGGTAACTGCTTCTGGGTAACTGTATCGCTGTCAGAAGTCCTTTTATGTGTTGTGAATGTGCCACTGGCGTACCTGCTGCTGTCGTAAAGTTTCTAAGACACCAAAGGGCCCCAAAATCGTGCACTGCCCCGAAGGCGTACCTAGAATCAGTATATATATTGGCTGATTTACCCTCTGCCAACTCACACGCTCTCCTTAATGCTACTAGTTCCGCCACCTGGGCTGAGTGAGGTGGGCCAAGGGGTTCAGCTTCTACCACATCCTGATCGTCTACCACAGCGTAACCAGAGCATAGCTCTCCCGTCTCTGTCTGTCTATGACAACTTCCGTCTGTATAAAACGTAAAATCTACATTTTCTAAGGGGGTGTCACGTATGTCAGGCCTTGCAGTAAAGGTCTGATTCAGGTGTTCCATGCAGTCATGCGTGTCATTATTCTTGCCTAACTCATCATCAACCAGGGTCTCCTCACCTCCCACCCTTTGTGTCTCTAGAGACACATATGGAAGGTATGTAGCTGGATTTAAGGTGCTACATCGTTTGATGGTGATGTTTAAGGGTGCCATCAGGGCTAGTTCCCACTTTGTGAATCTAGCGGAAGAAACATGTCTGGTTTGGGCTGAATTTAACAGAGCTGATACAGCATGGGGTGTATAGACAGTTGAATTATGTCCTAATACTAGGTCCTCGCTCTTACTTACCAGAAGAGCAGTTGCTGCTACACTTCTGAGACATGTTGGGAGTGAACTTGTCACATTGTCTAATTGTGCACTGTAGTATGCTACTGGTCTGCTAGCGTCACCATTTTTCTGTGTGAGGACACCTGCTGCACAACCATCAGCTTCTGTACAGTATAGCTCAAAAGGCTTTTCATAATCAGGTATTCCCAATGCAGGTGCTCTTGTCAGACTATCTTTAAGATTAAAGAACGCTTGCTCTGACTCTTCTGTGTGTACGACACGTTCTGGTTTTGAGGAAGAGACTAGCTCCTGCAATGGTAATGCCAGAATAGAAAAACCTGGGATCCAGGATCTACAGTATCCACACATCCCCAGGAAAGTACGAATCTGCTTCTGGCTCTGCGGCAGAGTCATGTGTTGTATGGCCTCAATCCTGTCAGTTGTCAGGTGTCTTAGCCCCTTAGTGAGGCAGTGTCCTAAGTATTTGACCTTAGTCTGACATGGCTGTAATTTATCCTTTGCCACCTTGTGCCCTGTTTGTGAAAGATGAAGCAACAACAATTTAGTATCATGTAAACATGACATAAAAGAATCAGAGCACAACAACAAATCGTCCACATATTGAATTAGAACAGACCCATTGTGGGGTTGAAAGGATTGCAAACAGTCATGTAAGGCTTGGGAGAAAATACTGGGGCTGTCAATAAACCCCTGGGGTAGTCTGGTCCATGTGTATTGCACTCCCCGGTAGGAGAATGCAAAAAGGTATTGGCAGTCAGGGTGAAGAGGGACTGAGAAGAAAGCAGAACATAGATCAATGACAGTAAAGTGACTAGCAGACGGTGGAATCTGCATGAGGATGACAGCTGGATTCGGCACTACGGGAAATTGGCTCTCAACAACTTTGTTAATACCCCTTAAGTCCTGGACTAATCTATAGCCCCTCCCCCCACTCTTCTTCACAGGGAAAATGTGACTATTTGCTGTACTGGCTGTACAAATTAAAATCCTTGTTGTAACAGGCTCTCAATAACAGGAAAAACCCTTTGTTCCACCTCCGGTTTTAATGGATACTGTGGGATTTTTGGAGCTATCCTACCACTTTTTAGATTGATCATGACAGGGGCTACGTTTGCCATCATAGTCCATAGTGAACCTGGTATTTCCAGCAACATCCCCTTCACTTGAGATGGACTGTGTTCTATAACAGTAGAGTGTAACATTAACCTTTGAGGGGTGTCCTATATGTCCTGTACCTCATGAGCGACCTTCTCGGGTATATCTAGGAACACACCATCTGAAGTACAGTATATGACACATCCAATTTTACATAGCAAGTCTCTCCTTAGTAAGTTAGTAGGAGCCGCTGCAGCCAAGAGAATTGAATGCTTAGTATGCAGAGGCCCGATAGTAACTTCAGTGGGTTTAGTTAGAGGATAATGTAACACTTTTCCCGTTACCCCCATAGCTGGAATAGTTTTACTGGTCACCTGTAGATTGAAAGGAGAGGTTATTACAGATCGGGCCGCCCCTGTATCTACAAGTAAGGTTTGTTTCCTACCAGCTATGTCAGCTATCATTGGGCAGCACAGTGGCCTAGTGGTTAGCACTTCTGCCTCACAGCACTGGGGTCATGAGTTCAAATCCCGACCATGGCCTTATCTGTGTGGAGTTTGTATGTTCTCCCTGTGTTTGCGTGGGTTTCCTCCGGGTGCTCCGGTTTCCTCCCACACTCCAAAAACATACTGCTAGGTATTGGCTGCTATCAAAATTGACCCTAGTCTCTGTCTGTCTGTCTCCCTGTCTGTCTATCTCCCTCTTTGTCTGTGTGAGTGTGTGTCTATATTAGGGAACTTAGACTGTAAGCTCCAATGGGGCAGGGACTGATGTGAATGAGTTCTCTGTACAGCGCTGCGGAATTAGTGGCGCTATATAAATAAATGATGATGATGATCATTGTTGGTTCTTCACTCTGACTCTCAGTTAACCTCACTGGCTGTAGACTACAGGTATGACCTGACCCCTAGCACTGACTATTGCTTTCCCTCGCAACATTTGCTGCTATAACATGCGCAGGTAACTGTGTGTTCTCTTGCCTATGTGTGTTTCTCCGTGGAGGATACCTATATGATTCCCTATCCATATGTGTATCCATTCTTGCTTTTTTACAATCTCTTGCGAAATGGCCTTCTTCGTTACACCTGAAACATCTGATCACTTTAGGTTTCTTGTTATATGGGTTGTATGCTGGTGGTCGTGTATGCATCCCCTCTAGAGCCTCTATACTTACTGTCATTAACCTATCACTTTTCTCTTCCTTCTTCCTAAAAAGGTTTTTTGTCATGCTCCACAGCAGACTCCCTGAGAGAATCTACTGTGATGCCTCTCCAATTAGTTAATGTGGTTTGTACTCTCGTCTTTAAATTTTCTCTAAGGCTATCCATTAACACTCCTGCAGCTACCTCTCTGTGATGTGGGTCCTCACCTATGTTGGATATCCCAGTGAACTGTTTTATCGCTGCTATAGCTCTAGCAAAGTAATCTGAGGCTGTTTCACTATCCTTTTGTTTTATGGTGAAAATCTTACTCCAATTTACTACTACTGGAAAATAGATGGCTAAATGTTTGCCAATTTGTTCTATATTTTCTTGGTTAATCTCATCAGTCAAGGTGTCATCTTCATCCAACACACAATCTTTAATAAATTTTTGTATGTCGGTATGGGGAGGAAGACACGCCCTCAACACTACACGCCAATCCTTATCGGTTGGTTCGTGTGCATTTCCTAAGTCTTTAACAAATTTCTGACACTTTGCCAACTCTTTTCTAGGATCTGGGAATTCAGTCATAATGGAACGTAATTCTGATCTAGTCCAGGGACAATGCATTGTAACATTTCTTAAAGGAACTACACCATCCTTATCCGGTTTCCCATTGGGAACTGGTATTGTGCGGACTGGGTACGCACCCACTGGTTCACTGTCTTCAGGGGACACTACAGGATTTGCTGTTTCAAGATTTAGAACGCTTTCACTCCTAGTGATCACGCTACTCTCACCTATCTCAGCCATTTTCTCATACTTACGCTGAGCCTCTAGTACACTAACAGCATGGGCAATGGCCGAAATCACAGTGGGTTCATCTTCATCTTCTGATACACTTGTTTTAAACTGGCTTAGAACAGGATATAATTTAGCAATTTTCCTTATTTCAGTTTTAATAACGGCTGTACTTATCGCTCCCGCCACATAAGGTGGTGGGGGCGCGCTTGCGCTGAGTTCGCCACGCTTCTCAACGGCTACTTCCGCCGTGCGCGTGCTTTTCGCCACGCCTACTTCCGCTGTGTATTCGCTGCTCTGCCACGTATTACCTTCCATTTGCCACAATTTTAAACAATCATTATTTCTATTTCTCTTTTTTGTTGACTTAATCAACCATACTTTATCTTTTACAGTATTTAGTACCTCTGCATTAAAACTTCCTATGGTTGGGAAAGGCCTATCACAATCTTTGGTCATCTTGACCCACGTGTCGCAATACGCAGTTGCGTATGCACCATATTTCTTACACATGAGAAATCTCGCTGAACCAATAGGACCTTCCTTAGGCAGTACACTGACCATCTCTAACGTATGCTTAGCACCCATGTTGAACAACACCAATCTACACGGAACACAGACACACCGCAATGCTCTATTCCTTCCGGCCAACAATTTCAACCCTGTTGCTACAATCACCGCTAGAGATCTCTAATGCCCTTGTGAACGTATTTCCAAATAGCCGTGTCCACTCGCTTTCTCTTGTTGCGAACAAAAATCCCTAACACAGAAATAGTTCCTCGATAGCTCGGCTATCTCAAATTCCTGTTGAGTTTATTATCGCTGGGAGCACAAGTTGATAAAATCAACCTGCCTTTCCAGTATAATTCCTCCTAGCTGCTTCAACAATTTGCACTAACGGTGCGGTTAGATCGCACTGCCTACCAATACTAATTATTAGCAAACCTTGCGATCTATTGGTAGCGCTTTGCGAAAACCCGGTTTTCGCATTCGGTATACCTGCCCTGTATACCGTCCTTCAGTTGGGCAATCCGCCTCATCAGACAGCAACTGAGCACAATGAATAGTAAACAGTGTATCTACGTTACAAAATCACACACTATACACCTTTTCTGCGCAGAAAATCAAAAGTTACCAACAACAGTAATAATGTCTCAGAGGTTTTCACAAGTAGTTATACTATGCACATATAATAACTATCAAGACGATTGTTTAACCATGTAGCAAATCTACCGGAAGTTCACGTACGCACAGCAGGAAATACACATACGCTAAGCAATGCAATGCAATACAGTTAAAACGCACAATGACAGTAAAAAGAAACAGTTTTATCTTTTGTCCCTAGGTTCTAGTTAGCGTGCAAAACGGACATTCGGTTTCACAACACAGAGTAAAATTCAGGTTTTGAACACATTGCGTTCTTACCCGTTTTTACCCGTATATGACGCGTCTCCACCCTTTGTTGCGGAACCGAAATCCGTTGGTCTTGCGTATCGTCCGGCAACGAAACCTCCAAAGCTCACGAGCCCCCAGATTGTTATGTGCGTATTGTCGCTAACCAATAAAGATTGTCGAACTTCTATTTGTGTTTTCAACGCACAAAGATTTATTCGCAAATAGTAGAATAATATGTTCAAGCGAAGTGATAATAAATACAGCCATTACTTATCGCAGGCGCTCTAGATCCAGTGTGCAGTCATTCAATCTTGAAGTCTGGGGACAAGATGTCTGAACACTAGATGTGAAGCTGCTGCTTATATGCACACAGAAATACAGTAATACAATGAAGATGGTATAGCTTGCATCTATTGGTCCAGGTCTCAGGAAGGTCCAAGGGGTCGTCAATCATTGTCTAGTTCATCCTAAGGAATCCAAAGGAGGGGGTCATCTCTCCAGGGGGTATGCTCGGCTCTTCCCGCCAAGATTCCTTAGTCTTAAGTAGTTCATAATTCCTTATCATTCATAACTTGAATATGCACTCTGCGATTCCTTCGCAGAGTGAACCAAACAGTAGAATATGTAAAGAGGTTTATTATGATACCACTCATGATATGATTCCTTCAACCTGTTCCGTATATTTTACTAATATGCATGTAACTTTAATATAGCACATAAATACTACTATTTTTCAACATAACTGACTATGTGTTACAACTACCATTAATGTGTACTATTTTATAAGTATGCATGTTTGTGCGAATGTATGGTAAAAGACCAAATACTGTTGCCGCCACGTGTAGTGGCTGCGTACGCCCTTTCATGCCGTAGCGTGCCCTTGTACGTCGTAGCGTACCGTACGCATCTTTTCAGACAAAGACAACCAAGTTTGCTCGATTTTAATTGAGATGACTTTATCCAATTTGTTGACTTCGACAAATCAGTGGTGCCATCTGTATTTTTGTGGTGAGGTCAGTGATTATACTTATTGTGAGGTTTTCTATTACATGGTTTTCCATACTATATTATTCTTGATTTAGCTCAGTGTGATGCCATCAATGTAGTTTATTATTAGTGATGTTTCCCTCAGGGCTGAATCCAGGCCAAGTGCAGCCCTGGACATAAAGTGCCATTGATGCCCATCCTTCATTAACCCTCACCATAGACATTTTATGAAATGATTGGCCCAGTGTACAAGAGAAATGCTTGGGGAACCTTCCTCATATGTCACAATGGGGAAATAGTGGAGAGCATATGTGATATATGCTCCCCTCACTATTCTCCCCTTGTCACATGTTCTCTAAGCCAACTTACTGCAGACCCCAAAAGTCCTTAAGTACTGTGATGTATGGTGGAGTAGGGTTATTGTCTTCACAGCAGTTCCTACCTCTGCTGCTACATGTGGCATGTCACTCTGTGTATTGCAGCACAGCACTCGAACTCCTCCACCTGCAGCACGGTAAGAGCAGATTGAAGGAGCAGCATGAAGCAGGATGTACCTCCTGACTTTTCATGCAGTCAGGATGATGCCCAGCTGCATAGGACAGTTTCCCATTGTCAGAACTGTCCTGCCACAATCAGGAGAGTTGGCACTCTCCTACCTGTTCTTGCTGCTTTGACTATCCACTGCTTCTGACAGATGCCGAATTTCCAGAAGGAACGTCTAGAATAGGCTAGTCATGATCTTTACCTGTAGCAGCATACTTTCACTTAGGGTTGTACATGCCCATCTGTACTTGGTTAACCCCTTGCCTTATGCACACAGTAATAGAGGTTAATTTTGGGATTATCAATGGCACTACAAATATAAGAGACACCAATAAACAATGCCAGAAACTGACTAACAGCAAAAAGCAAATACTCACATAGGCCGGAGAAGATGCAATGGACCTATGTGCAAACTGAAATCAGGACAGTCAGAAATCCAGAAATCGGAAATGTCAAGGCGACATGTCACCAGCCAGCACCTTCCAGCAAACAGTTAGAGTCCAATGGTAAAAGGTCAGGAAAGGCAGTGATGTAGAGAATAGTCAGCCCAGTGCAGAAAGGTCAGAACCAGAATCAGGCCAAACAAACAGCAGGAGCCCCACATAGACAGAGTAACTGCACCTATCACAGTCAGTGCAGAAAAGGGATTCATGCACTGTAAAGCACAGGCAGCTAATGAGAGGTCTCCTAGAGAGTCAATCCACCGTGTGCTAAACCATGCAATCACATTTTCACACTGGACTACCTGCCTTGCTAAATACGGAGGCGCCATATTAACTGTACAGCCATCGTAAGGGCTTCACAGTGGGGTGTGTCTCTGCCCACCGATCCTCAGATAGAACTCTGTTGCTGCTTCCCTGGATCCTGGAATGTTTGAAAAAGAGATATGTGCTATAGACCTAATGGAAAACCAAGCAATGAGTGAATACTCTAGCCCCTCAGCATTAAGCACCAACATTACTTCAATAATATTGATGTTTAATAAATAGGCCTCCTTCATCCCAAGTACTCATTAAACTATTAGCCCCACATTCAATACTGAGACCCCACAATGCATTATTAGCCCTTGCGATATATTAATAGCTCCATCATCCCTACATTAATAGCCCCTACACTTAATAAAAAGAGACCTTGGGTTAGATTTACTAAGCTGCGGGTTTGAAAATGTGGAGATGTTGCCTATAGCAACCAATTAGATTGTAGCTGTCATTTTGTAGAATGTACTAAATAAATGATAACTAGAATCTGATTGGTTGCTATAGGCAACATCTCCACTTTTTCAAACCCGCAGTTTAGTAAATATACCCCCTTGTATTAAAATAAATAAGTAATAATGCCATACCTTCACGCAAGTTAAAAACTAACAAAACAGCGCAAGCCATTATGGCCATAAGAGACAAAAGGGAAAAGTTAGTTATGAGCATTTATAATAAATGAATCTTTTCACCATTTCTGTAAATCTCTCATTTACAAAAAGATGCCTCTTTTTTTACCCTCCACTCTTGATGTTATACAGCAAAATCTAAATAGTTGCAACCTATATAAATTAAACAAAACTTTAGCTAATAAAATTTCTTTCTAATTTAACAGAGAAGGAGGTAAAATAGGCACTTAAAATCCAAACCTCACAAGACAACTCCAGAATAACGGTGAACTTGATTTCCCATGTAAATAAGTTAAAGTTATGTCATTTTAGCCTTAGATGCAGAGAAGGCCATTGATAGGCTCTTCTAGCCATTTATGTTCCAAACACTGAAAAATTGGCAGCCAGGCTTTATACCATAACCCGTCATCTTCATTTGAGACAAGTGACTTGAATTCCCCAGTGTTTGGTCTAAATAATGTGACAAGACAAGGCTGCCATCTCATCCCACTAATTTGTGCATTATGTATAGAATCACTCACCGCAAAGACTAGATTGAACCCAGATGTAGAAAATTCAGACAATAAAAAATCTCACTCTTGGTGGATGATGTATTTTTAACCTTGTCCTTGCCACAGATTTCTCTCCCCAATTTGTTTGTACAACTTGAGAATTATGTCCTACTCTTAGGAAATAAAGTATACAATTCCCCAAATCTAAAGCGCTTGTCCTTCATCTCATCACTCAAACTACAAAAAACCCCTGGAAGTCAACTTTGACTTTCAGTGGCGCCCCCTTGCAATCCGAAATCTAGGCATATCAATTACTAAAGATTATGGCCTACTTTACCAGGCTAACTATCCTCCATTGCTATTGTTTTTTTTAAACGTGATCTGAACAGTTGTAATTCCCTCCACATTTTGTGATTTAGGAGGATCAATATTATTAAAATTAATGTTTTGCACAGGCTGTTGTACCTATTTCATACTTTACCAGTAAAAGTCCCCAGACTCTTTACTCCGCTCACTCCAATCCCTATGTGGCACCTATATCTGGAATGGCAAAAAGCCTAGACATAGTAACACTTGTCTGGCTAAATCCAAATACAATTGGGGTTTGGCCTCCCAGTATTTAAAAATTACTATCATGCCACCCAATCAAGTCATATCCTTTCTAGGATAGGCGACTTCGGGGTCAAAAATGGGTTGATATTGAGGAAGTATTGTCAAGGGATCAGAGATTGACAAGATTTCTACCTTGACTCTGCAAGAGACTCAGCTTACACTATTCCCTCAGTTTGTTTCACACTGGAGATATGGGATAAATTGAACAAACATCTAAAGCTATCATCATCTCCATCCCCACTAACACCAATCTGGAAACATCTACCTTTTCCTCTAGGCCTTAATGCAGTCTCTGCCCAACCTGGGCTATCAGTGGGTTTGGATATATTTCCCCATATATTGGGGGAATGTGCTCCAGACTCTGCTCTGGAAATGTGAAACAAATATAACCTTCTCCACACACTTGAATTTTATCACATCCAAATTAAAAGCTTTATACAGGATCAGATACAGCCCTTCAAGCTCAGATGCCCCTAAACCATTTGAACGTCACTGCATCTAAACACCTGTGTTACAAGGTTATATCTCAGTACTGTATAGCTCTACCTTGTCTCCTTCCCCTCAATTTGTGGAAGCATTTGAACAAGCATGAGAACAGGACCTTGGGATCAAGCTTGACCAGGAAGGATAGTCGCTCATATGGCAACGAGTAACAAAATCTTCTGTCAATAAGGCTGTACGATAGAACAAAATCTTGACCAGATGGGATATGGTTCCCACCATATATGTAACCTTTGCTGGAACAACTGTGGGCAAAGAGGAACCTTTTTACATCTCTGGTGGGATTGCCACTTATATCTCGATTTTGGGATAACATATTCACCCAGGTTACTGATACTCATTTACCCAAAGACTCATTGACTATATTACTTTGCCAACATGCCAGGTCTATAATTAAATCCTCTGATAAGTAAACTGCCATATATGCAATACAGCTAAACTCCAAATAGCTAGTGACTGGAAGAATGCTTTGCAACCATCCACAAATGCAGTCATTAATAGTATATGGCATGCTATGGAATATATAACAAGCTTTGTCCATGATACAGTTACTAACTTTCATAAAGTTTTGGATCTCTGGTATTTATATAACAACAGCATTCCCCCAGGTACAGCATAAATCCTCCTTAATTTGTCACACTAGATGACATGAAATTTTTCCTACCTATTCCTGTACTCAATAACCACTCCCATAGACCATTGTGTTTTACGAAGCATTATCCCTTGTGGGCACTGCAGGCAGCATCGAAATTTAAAGTCAAAGTGAAAGGTTGTCAGAAAGTGTGTGTGTAAAAGTCCATTTTTTTCATTTATCAGTGTTAAAACACATTTAATAGGATTTAAGAATGCACGTTGAACGCATAGAATTAATGTCCATGTGTCCAGTCCCTTAGAATTTTAACAACTTAATGTTATGGAAGTAAGAAAAATTTGGACTGTTTTATGAAAGCCAGCACATGTTGGATATCTACAGTAGGTGTGTTAACAGGGGTCAGTTCAATCATAGACATCAACTTTGTGTAAGTTCCTTGCCTGTGTCTATATAAAAATCTTGGGCGTAGTGAAAACAGATGTAGGAAATGTTTTTGCAATATACCAGGCTATTTGAGGCCAATATGTGGAAACTAATTGTGACAATATGTAAAGTATGCCAACAACTGTGTAAAAGTCATTCTTCCTGTGTAATTTTTTTTTTTGGTTTTGGGTCTGTATTAACCTTGTGTTTTGGTTTTGGTTTTGACAAAACCACCCTGTCACACGCCGGTCCCATAGCTAGGTACTGGCGTTGTGACTTACCCTTTAAGACCTATGTTGGTGCTTGCTTTCGCTTCAGAGTCCCTACCTGTCCATAGGTGTTTCTCGTTATATTGATTGAGACCTCCTTCTGAAGCCTATTGGTCCTAGAGGACTATTTCAAGTTCCCGTAATCATGGACTCTTTGTCTGATCTTCGTGTTACTCACACTGCCGTGGGTTCTGGTTGCATATCTGACCTTTTGCCTATCTGCTGGATACTATCGATGGCCGAAGTTACCTGTCATCATTGCTCTCCATCGGCTCCGCTGTATGTCAGTTTGTGATTCATCTACAAGCTGAAGTTACGTGGTGTCATTCATATGCACACAGAACTATTCGTGAGTTGTCTGCTATACCTGCGCTCATGTTGATTGGCTCCAGTACTATTCTACTCGGCTGCCTATGTTGCGGTATGCTATGTTGAACTACAATCAAGTTCTCTTGTCATCTGTGGTTCTATGTCTGGCACGGCTATTATTATTCTGCTGATTATTATTGCTGGACTGTTAATATGAATATACTGCTAAGCCGGGAGCCTCTATTTTAATACAAGTTGTGTGCATTACCAGCTGTCGTCTAATTGTGATGAACTCTTGCTTACCTGTTAACCGGATCTCCTGTGACCTGTAGTTTTACGCTCAGTTTGGATTTCCTTATCACGCTGTACTTCTAGGCAACACCTTCCTGCTTACCCAAGTTCCTGGATAGCATATAACGTTCTTTGTTCCGCTATATGAACTATTGTGATACCTATAACCACCTGCTAAAGTGAATCATATTATACGTTTGGATCAGCCAAGTCTACATACTATTCTCATCGGACTTTTAGCTGTGTCAGTGGTTCACCTTCATCTGCTGTGTGGTTCGTGTGGGATCCAAGTGTTCTATTACCATCTAGCGTTGAACTGTTATATTGTTTATTTTCGCATGCTATTGCCATTGGTTACCAACTGAAGTGCATCTGTGACTACGATTGTATTTTTTATAACTGCTGTTGTATCTTCTATCAATATATAAAGTTGCAACACACTACCATCGTTTGTGTTATTGTTCCTGGTGATGCTCTCAAGTTAAGAACTTCAATTCCACTGTGTCCTGTCTCCACCACCCTCTACTATCACCATCTAAGTAGAGGCTGGGGATCCATAATTATCCTTAGCCGTGACACACCCTCACGTGTTTTGTTTTTGGTTTTCGGTCTAAATTTTTTGGAAAAATTGCTAAAATATGCTAAAATTACATAATTTAGCATTTTTTTGTTCCTACATTATTATTAACCTCAATAACACTAGTTTCCAGTCACTTACAGTCAAATTTGACAACCTCACAGGTCACAAATTTGACAACCTCGACAGAGCAACGACACAAACACACGGTAGTTCATAGCACATCTAAGAAACATTGCAGTGGCAGAAAAGAAAAGTGGTGCAAGATGGAATTGTCCTTGATCTCTACCACCCACCCATATGTTAAAAAGGTTTAATAAACTCACACAGATACAGGAGGGGTAGTAGCTACAGTTTAACAAACCAAGCACTTCAGTGAAAGAAGTGCCACTTTTGTGGCTGAAGTGCTTGGTTTGTTTGGGTCCCCACAAAACAAGCTAACAATGGGCTTAAGGTAGCTAAGCGAACAGTGCTGTCAATGAACTGCAGCAAGCTTGGTTGGTTAGAGCAATGGCACAACAAACGGCAGTATATGACATTTAGGAAGCATTGCAGTGCCACACAGCTGTGTCAGGAAGGAAAAGTGGTGCAAGATGGAATTGTGCTTGGGCCCTCTCACACACTCTTATGTTGGACATTAAAAAGGACATGCACAGTTTAACAAGCCAAGCACTTCAGCGACAAGGAGGGCCACTTTTGTGGCTGAAGTGCTTGGTTTGTTTGGGCCCCCACAAAACAAGCTACTAATGGGCTTAAGGCAGCTAAACTAACAGTGCTGTTAATTAACTCTACAGTGGCAAGTCATGCACCAGTGGAAGCAGTTCTTTCCGGTGATAAGAAGAAGGCCATTGTCATGGAATGTGTGGAATTAATTTTACCCAAATCCTGACAGCAGTTGTTTAGCCATTTGTAGCATTTTTATAGCCACAGTCAGTAGAGGTAGGGACATTAACCATCTAGGAACCTCATCCATGTTACGCTATTTGAAGCGAGTTCATGGCAAGCTCTTGGGAAAATCAGAAACTTATGCTAAAATGATAGCAACAAGCAGTCCAGCATCAGCTAGCTTTCTTCTCTCAGCAAGATCCCAGCACCTGCAATCTACACCGCCACCACCTTCATCATCAATATCCTCACTAGTGCTCGGAGTTAGTCCTGAAATCAAGTTGCTAAGGCTGGATGATGCCTCTCCTATCCAGGATTGCTCTGAAGAATCCTTGAGCATTAGGCCCACTGCTGCTGCGCCTGCTGCTGGGGTTGGATCTACAACCCAGAAGCAGACCAAGAAGAACACTACTAATAGTTTACAACACTTAAATGTTAAATAATCCTTTGCAAGAGTAAACAAGTATGACAACTGTCAACCAGTCGCACAGCATATCACAGAGGACATGGCGACTATTCTAGTATTAGATCTGCATCCAATATCCACCATTAATGCAGAAGGTTAATTAAGGTCCTGTGTCACCGTTTCCAAATTCCATCTCAGCACCATTTTACTAGACAAGCAATTCCTCACCTGTTCCCAGCGGAACTGGGAAAACTAAAGATTATATGACTGTGACAGCCCACTGAGTTGGTTAATCGCCTTCAGCAGCAGGAACAGTAACAGCATCTAACAAACAATGCCAGATTTTTCAGAGGCAGGCTACTCTGTGTATCACTTGCTTCTCTAAGAGGCATACAGCTGACAACCTGTTTGAAAAACTAAGGGATATAAGTGCAACATATCTTATTCCGCTTGGACTCTCCTGAGAATATATGATGTCTGATAACGCAACCAATATAGTTAGAGCATTACAGCAGGCAGAATTCCATCACAATCCCTTTTTAACTCACACAATCAACTTGGTGGTACTGAACTTTTTCAAAAATGACAGAGACATACAGGAGATGCTGTCTGTGTCCCAAAATATTTTGGGTAATTTTTGGCATTCTGCAACAGCATGTAGGAGATAGCAACAGCTGCAAGGAGTATAAAGTTTGATGGTGAATGTACTTTAGCCCAGCGCAGAGGAGAATACTTTCCATGTTGTGCAAGGTGCTGAAACCACTCGAAGTATTCACCTGTGAAGTGAGTTCAGACATTTGAGTAAAGTGATTCCCCTAATTAGACTTTGGGATAATCAGCAAGTGATATTGAAGAAGGAGATGAAACAAAGCAATTCCGCTAAGTATGTCTGACTTATAGATCAAGCATTGCTTCACCAGGATCCAAGAGTTATCAACATCTTGAAATTAGATCACTGCATTTTGGCAACTGTGCTTGATCCTAGGTTTAAGTGCTGTGTCTTCTTTATCTCTCTGACCCAGATAACAAGTTATGCAATGAGCGCCTGAACAGCAAGCTGACAGTATAAGTTGTACATGACATGACGACATATTCTCCTTCAGTTTCTCTAGCAACTGCTGCTAGGAAAAAACGTAGCTATGCCAAGACACCCAGTGGTGATGCAGATGAGTCACAACAACATTTTGACATCAAGTCTGGTTTAAAAGAATTGCCCAAAAATCATGACAGCTCTGCCGTTAAATGAACTACAAATTCCATGACTTCTGTAATGGTGGATTTTGCATGGATAAATTAATATTGTGTGTGGATGATGTATGGTATTATTGTTAATAGTTTGGGTAGAATGGCATGTTGGCAATTTATATTTTTCTACAGTAAACTTTCTTATCCTTTATTAGAGAGGTGTTTTTTTCTTTACCAATGTAAAAGCTTGTTATTTGGATTTCAGTTTCCCTTAAACCCACTATGCCCTTGAGAATAGGCTTTAATAGATGACGTAGAAGGACTAGTATCATCATGACTGGTGCCAGCAGCTGGTTGCCATATTGATGGCGCTGAGCTGTGGCACTGGAGACTGACAATAACACTGCTACTCCTTCAGTTTCTGTGTGAGCAATGGTACTGAGCAAAGGCACTGAGACAGGAGAGTGACAAGAGACACTGCTACCCATTCTGTTTCTGTGTGAGCAATGGCACTGGAGACTGTAGAGTGATAAGAACACTACTAGTCATTCTGTTTCTGTGTGAGCTATGGCACTGGAGACTGACAATAACACTGCTACCCCTTCAGTTTCTGTGTGAGCAATGGTACTGAGCAAAGGCACTGAGACGGGAGAGTGACAAGAACACTGCTACCCATTCTGTTTCTGTGTGAGCAATGGCACTGAAGACTGGAGAGTGGCAAGAACACTGCTACCCATTCTGTATCTGTGTGAGCAATGGCACTAAGAAATGACACTGAGACTGAAGAATGACAAGAACACTGCTACCCCTGTTTCTGTGTGAGCAATGGCAATGAGACTGTTGAGTGACAAGAATACTGCAACCCATTCTGTTTCTGTATGAGCAATGGCACTGGAGACTGGAGAGTGATAAGAAAACTGCTAGCCATTCTGTTTCTGTGTGAGCAATGGCACTGGAGATTGGAGAGTGACAAGAATACTGCTACCCATTCTGTTTCTGTATGAGCAATGGCACTGGAGACTGGAGAGTGACAAGAGCACTGTTACCCATTATATTTCTGTATGAGCAATGGCACACAGCAATGATACTGGAGACTGACAAGAACACTGTCACCCCAGTTTCTGTGTCAGCAATGTGACTGGAAAGACTGAAGACTGACAAGAACACTGTCTGCTACCCCTGTTTTTTGTTAGCAATAGCACTCAGCTATGAGACTGGAGAGTGACAAGAACATTGCCACCCCTTTTGTTTCTGTGTGAGCAATGGCATAGAGCTTTGTCATTGGATACTGATAAGAACAGTGCTACTCCTCCTGTTTCCGTGTGAGCAATGGCACTCAACAATGTGAATGGAGAGTGACAACAGCACTGTCACCCCTTCTGTTTCTGTGTGAGCAGTGGCACTCAACAATGTCACTAGTGACAGGAGAGTGACAAGAACACTGTCTGCTAACCCTGTATCTATGTTAGCAATGGCAAAAGCCATTACTTATGGAATCCAAATCTCGCAAGACCCTACAGTGCACTAATGAAGTTTTGACACGATTTTAGTTCCGAGGACGCAGGTAGGTACCAAACCAGGTCAGCTCAGTACTTTGATTGGTGAAGTTCAGAGGGGGGCGGGAGGGTCCGTTTTTAAAAAACTTAGCCTGAGCATCCCCAGTTAATAAGTGTTGCCAAATACTTTTGTCCATATAGTGTATATTGCTGATCATCTCTATATATAAGCACAGAGGTTTCATAAAGGTTTCATTGAGAGTTGCCCATTGTTATAAGGTCTTTATAATGTTAGTAAATAATTTTATCACAGAGAAACAAGCATTACTAATAAAGTTTGGTCAGATCATGTGTGGCAGCACTATATGTTGGATTATATGAATATTAAATGGGTCCCCTTTGTGGCTGGATCACTTATAATAAATGTATTGTATAAATATATTTAAATTATTAGCTCAGTGCACTAATTGATATTATTGCAAATGTACTTACTTTTGATATTAAGGTACTGATTTTATTTATATTGTGTGTATTTTGGTATAGGAAATGTACTTATTTCTGAGACAAAGGGAGGAAATTCGTTTTTTCTTTTAATCTTTTTTTAGGAAATCCCAATTAGGCTAATTAGATCTCTGTCATCTGTTCGTGACCAACACTTGACTACACAGCACAGAGTCGTTAACTGTATCCTGCCTGGATAAAGTAACAGGAAACTTCTGATCAATGAGATTTAGGATATCACAGATTAGTGTAAATTTTGTTAATTATAAATTGCATTTAAAATCCAAGTTTAAAGAACATCTCACATCCTGATGTTAAGCTTTGAATTACATATTTCAGTCATTGTGGAGCCATCTCGGATCAGGGGGCTGGCTTACCTCCTGCCAGGATTTGAATCTGTATAAAAAGGAGAGCTATTTGACCATGTAATGTATTATACCATCTGTTCTTCTGGAGATCACTAGTCCCTTACACTAGTGTATGAACTGTCCTTATTAGGACACTTGAGCTAATAAACATGATGTGCTTCAAGATCCTGCTTTGACAACTTCTTCCCTGCTGTAATTCCTGTGATTTGCAGATTAGACCCAAATCTAATCCGTTTTCTGGCTGTTCTGAGGTTTGGACTCAGCATTCCAGTACCAACACTTTGCCCGCTACTCACAGCTCTAGCCAGTGTGATAGGCCAGGGGGGAACCATTCACAGCATTCCTGATCTGAAGGCAAGAGGTCAGTGGTACCAGCCCAGGTGCACCAGCAATGGGGTACACTAGCAGCGACAGTTACCCAGAGGCAAGGCAACCTTAACTGGTACCCAGTAACACAACAGACAGGGTGGCATAGGCGGTCCATTCTGTCACACCCATCTTTTTTCTCCCCTAAGTGGCAGCAACATCTTGCAATCAGATAGGAAACGCAGATTTTTCAATTTTATTTTAAGACAGTGTTGCCTAACCTGTGGCACTCCAGGTGTTGTGAAACTACAAGTCCCAGCATACCCTTCCAGCAATAAGCTGCTATATATTGGCAAAGCATGCTGGGACTTGTAGTTTCACAACACCTAAAGTGTCACAGGTTAGCCAACACTGCTTTTCTTGCTTTAAACTGGCATGAAATAGTCTTACACATCTAAATGGCAAGTGGGCCTAGCCTAGAGGTGTTGAACTTGAAGGGAGCAGGAAAAATCCTCTAAAAATATATATAAATTATTACATCATTGGTATTATGTCCCGTTGACATTACACAAGTTTCCCCAAGTCTCCAAATATCTCTGACAATATTTAATATTTATGAAAACTTAATTTATTCTCCTAGGTATTAGGAATGTAAAATAATTTTAAAAGCAATTTGTGTTTGGTTTATTTGTAGCATAATGAATAGATTTTTATTGCAATCACATAGAATGTTACTAGGGTTAAAGTTTATAAATGACAGATAATCCTTTTCCATTATAGTATACCAAAATCCACTTTATTCTGCACCATTGTCTTAAAGGGTCACAGGAAATTCATATAGAAAATGTTTACATCATAAAAAATATTGATAGTGAAGTATGACAGCCATGGTGTATCTACCTTACAAAGAAACCACAGTGGAAATGATGTAAAGAGAATATACCCTTCTCCTACAAACAGTAAATGCAAAATTTTGTACAGCATGTTATTATAGATAACAACATGGCCAATCAGGTCACTAGAAAATGGTGACATCACTAAGGCACAGGTCACTAGAAAATGGTGACATCACTGAGGCACAGGTCACAAAGTGATGCCACTAGTGGCTAGTGATTAGTGAATATTAGTTCAGCCCATAAAATGACTACATATTTTCATATATACTTTACCATTATATGCCCCTTATTCATAGATCTTGTTTTCACCTGGAGAAGCAAAAGGTGTGTGTATAAAAACAACTGACACCGTGTTTTATGCATAAGACAGATTTTATTGGCTATAAAGAAGCTCACTTCATCATATTTCAGCAGGGTCACGTGATCTTATTGAGGTCTAACTGAAGTACCCAGTGTTGCCTGGGTTTAAATCTTAGAGGTATTAAGTTATCAATGAGTTGGTTGTAACTGTCAACCTTTTAAAAATAATTATCAGCTTAGCAGCTCTTCCAACACACCCACGAGGTGGCTGCACAGTGTTGTTTTTGTTTTTGGGGTGTCGCCAGTAGCCCTAATCCCCAGCTGTCCTTAACTGGACAGACAAACAGACCAGTGATTGTTATAGAGAAGATGATGTTCCCAGATCACATATACCAGGATCTTTCCTCATATTTTGGAGGGGCGTCTGATGGAATTGCCTCCGCAGTTGGAATTGGCAGCGGAATAGTATAAATACTATCATCTCCAGTATGAAGCATCCTACAAAAATAAAGTCACACATATAAATTTCATATATCAGTGCATTTAGACTAAAATAGACGTCTTTTGAATATTTTGCTAAGGGATCATAAATCTGTAGCTGCACTCCTGAAATTGGCATTTGCTTTGTCCTACCTGATATTAAACAAGCTGTCATAGGATTGTGGATCATCATCATTCCAGGTCGAATTCCTCACGTCCTGACCCTCTGCTGGTGACAAGGGGTCACAGAAATATGAGGGTGGGGGTGGAGGGAAGATAAAAACTCTCTCACCTGCGAAAGATAAAAAATAGACAAATGAGTCTATTATTCCTGGTATTCACATTAAGAAAGTTGTGAAAATCATTGTTCAATATTACATTTTCAATATTCTTTATAGTGTATTACAAAATAACACTGTTAAATACTCACCCACAGTAATCGAAACAGTCTGATTTGCCGGTCGTCGGGCTTCCACAGCAGAAACGGTTTCGTCTCTTTCTTGGGTATTGCGTCTCCGCTTTATGTGAGCCGCTACCAAGAAGCCTGCTGCAATCAGGATAACCACTGGTCCTGTTTTTTGCAGGGGATCACAGATATGATCATTCCTGCCTTTGCCAGAGGTCTTCAGGGTACATCCAGGCACCGACAATGCACATTAGCACTCCACAGATAAGGAGCAATAGTCCAAAGATTCCAAATAGGAAAAACTTACGGCTATAGCCGCAGGAGCAAAGCACCATTTTTCAGATTAAGGGAGCTAATCCAACTAGTGCTTCACACATACTGAGCAGGTGATGCTGAGACAGTTACATTTATACTTACCAGGGCTCTGTGAGGTGGCATTGGTATTGTGACATCATGTGAGGTAATCTGTAGGTCATGTGACAACCTAGCAGTGAGCTGAATACATTAAGTTGACAGTTATTAACTGTAAAATATAAATAAATTCAAAATAATTAGTACAGTTTTGAAAACGTTTCTGTGTCTGTAGCAACAAAATAATATATGTATTATATAATATATAAGAATATATCACATAGGGATAAACAGTTTATAAAAATTAGGGATGAGCGCACTCGGATTTATGAAATCCGAGCCCACCCGAACGTTGCCGATCCGAGACAGATCCGGGTATTGGCGCCAAATTCAAATCTGAAACTGAGGCTCTGACTCATAATCCCGTTGTCGGATCTCGCGATACTCGGATCCTATAAATTCCCCGCTAGTCGCCGCCATCTTCACTCGGGCATTGATCAGGGTAGAGGGAGGGTGTGTTAGGTGGTCCTCTGTCCTGGTAGATCTCGTGCTGTGCTTTTTAGTTCTGTGCTGTGCTGTTTAGTTCTGTGCTGTGCTGTGCTGTGCTGTGCTGTGTTCTGCAGTATCAGTCCAGTGGTGCTGTGTGCTGTGCTCTGTGCTTCTAAGGGCATAGTTATTTCCCCATTATTCCCAAGTTTTTAAAAAATAAAAAAAAAAGTAAAAAAAAATAAAAACTAAAAAATTAAAAAAAATATATATAATTATAACCAAATTTGCAAAACCAATCCAGCAGTATAAGTCCATTGGTACTGCAATATTACAAAGTTCACACATTCTGCAGTATCAGTCCAGTGGTGTTGTGTCCTGTGCTCTGTCCTGCTGAGTTCCGTAGTGCTGCTGGGTCCTGTGCCGTGTCCTGTTCAGTCCAGTGGTGCTGTGTCCTGTGCTCTGTGCTTCTAAGGGCATAGTTATTTCCCCAATATTCCCCTGTGTTTAAAAAAATAAAAAAAAGTTATTTAAAAAAATACCAAAAACTAATTTAATTTTTTTTAATTACCACAAAATTTGCACAACCAATCCTGCAGTATAAGCCCATTGGTACTGCAATATTACCAAGTTCACACATTCTGCAGTATCAGTCCAGTGGTGCTGTGTCCTGTGCTCTGTCCTGCTGAGTTCCGTAGTGCTGCTGGGTCCTGTGCCGTGTCCTGTTCAGTCCAGTGGTGCTGTGTCCTGTGCTCTGTGCTTCTAAGGGCATAGTTATTTCCCCATTATTCCCAAGTTTTTAAAAAATAAAAAAAAAGTAAAAAAAAATAAAAACTAAAAAATTAAAAAAAATATATATAATTATAACCAAATTTGCAAAACCAATCCAGCAGTATAAGTCCATTGGTACTGCAATATTACAAAGTTCACACATTCTGCAATATCAGTCCAGTGGTGTTGTGTCCTGTGCTCTGTCCTGCTGAGTTCCGTAGTGCTGCTGGGTCCTGTGCCGTGTCCTGTTCAGTCCAGTGGTGCTGTGTCCTGTGCTCTGTGCTTCTAAGGGCATAGTTATTTCCCCATTATTCCCAAGTTTTTAAAAAATAAAAAAAAAGTAAAAAAAAATAAAAAATTAAAAATTAAAAAAAAATATATACCGTATATACTCGTGTATAAGCCGAGTTTTTCAGCATACTTTTGTATGCTGAAAAAGGGCACTCGGCTTATACACGGGTGAACTTACCTGGTGTCCGGTCCCTCGGCTTCAACTTCTGCATATGCGTTCCAACACAGGAAGTTCGGCATTTGGAACGCAAACTTGCGTTCCAAATGCCGAACTTCCTGTTGTTGGAACGCATATGCGTTCCACTGCCGGGTAAGTGAAACGCGCTCTCTCTCTCTCTCTCAAGACTGTGCGGAGAAATTGTTTGACCTGGTGGATAGTTTTGCTAAAAGCAACAAACGAAAAGTAGCAGTGTGGCCTTTGCAGATAATTTTACTCGTTCTGTGGCCAGAAATTATTCAGGACATTTCTAAGGAAGTTGTAGACGAAAACAAGGTGAGAATGTCCATTTCTACACAAACTCCAGTTAATAATCTCACCTATACGGAGATTAACATATTGTGTAGTACAGTTGAACAAGAATAAATGGTCACAAAATAGCATTGAACATGGGCTGTATAATTGTTACCAAATTATAGATATACATAATATGGGAGTCAGATATTGATAAATAATGTGAAAACTACCTGGGAGGGATTTAGTTTCATGGTAAGATGGCGCTTTAGTCTCTCTCTCTCTCTCTCTCTCTCTCTCTCTCTCTCTCTCTCTCTCTCTCTCTATGAACAAACAAACAATACAGCCACCATGTTCATACATTTATATCCCTAAATGTATATCCCTACCCCTTTATTTAGGTTAGGTTGTACCCAATGCCAATGATTTTATAATCATTTATGAATGTTCCTTGTCATCTACTGTTATTTATGGTTTAGCTAAAAATGATTTTATAGATTGAACCTATCATTTTTATTTAGGTTTTTAAATTAGCGCTCTTTTCCACCCTAGGCTTATACTCGAGTCAATAAGTTTTCCCAGTTTTATGTAGTAAAATTAGGTGCCTCGGCTTATATTCGGGTCGACTTATACTCGAGTATATACGGTAATTATAACCAAATTTGCAAAACCAATCCAGCAGTATAAGTCCATTGGTACTGCAATATTACCAAGTTCACACATTCTGCAGTATCTTGTGCTACATATAATGGAGACCAAAAATTTGGAGGATAAAGTAGGGAAAGATCAAGACCCACTTCCTCCTAATGCTGAAGCTGCTGCCACTAGTCATGACATAGACGATGAAATGCCATCAACGTCGTCTTCCAAGCCCGATGCCCAATCTCGTAGTACCGGGCATGTAAAATCACAAAAGCCCAAGTTAAGAAAAAGTAGCAAAAAGAGAAACTTAAAATCATCTGAGGAGAAACGTAAAGTTGCCAATATGCCATTTACGACACGGAGTGGCAAGGAACGGCTTAGGCCCTGGCCCGTGTTCATGACTAGTGGTTCAGCTTCACCCACGGATCTTAGCCCTCCTCCTCCTCCCCCCCCCTACAAAAAATTGAAGAGAGTTATGCTGTCAGCAACAAAACAGCAAACAACTCTGCCTTCTAAAGAGAAATTATCACAAATCCACAAGGCGAGTCCAAGGATGTTGGTGGTTGTCAAGCCTGACCTTCCCATCACTGTACGGGAAGAGGTGGCTCGGGAGGAGGCTATTGATGATGTAGCTGGCGCTGTGGAGGAACTTGATGATGAGGATGGTGATGTGGTTATTGTAAATGAGGCACCAGGGGGGGAAACAGCTGATGTCCATGGGATGAAAAAGCCCATCGTCATGCCTGGTCAGAAGACCAAAAAATGCACCTCTTCGGTCTGGAGTTATTTTTATCCAAATCCAGACAACCAATGTATGGCCATATGTAGCTTATGTAAAGCTCAAATAAGCAGGGGTAAGGATCTTGCCCACCTAGGAACATCCTCCCTTATACGTCACCTGAATAACCTTCATAGTTCAGTGGTTAGTTCAGGAACTGGGGCTAGGACCCTCATCGGTACAGGGACACCTAAATCCCGTGGTCCAGTTGGATACACACCAGCAACACCCTCCTCGTCAACTTCCTCCACAATCTCCATCAGATTCAGTCCTGCAGCCCAAGTCAGCAGCCAGACTGAGTCCTCCTCAATACGGGATTCATCCGAGGAATCCTGCAGCGGTACGCCTACTACTGCCACTGCTGCTGTTGCTGCTGTTAGTCGGTCATCTTCCCAGAGGGGAAGTCGTAAGACCGCTAAGTCTTTCACAAAACAATTGACCGTCCAACAGTCGTTTGCCATGACCACAAAATACGATAGTAGTCACCCTATTGCAAAGCGTATAACTGCGGCTGTAACTGCAATGTTGGTGTTAGACGTGCGCCCGGTGTCCGCCATCAGTGGAGTGGGATTTAGAGGGTTGATGGAGGTATTGTGTCCCCGGTACCAAATCCCGTCGAGATTCCACTTCACTAGGCAGGCGATACCAAAAATGTACAGAGAAGTACGATCAAGTGTCCTCAGTGCTCTAAAAAATGCGGTTGTACCCACTGTCCACTTAACCACGGACATGTGGACAAGTGGTTCTGGGCAAACGAAGGACTATATGACTGTGACAGCCCACTGGGTAGATGCATCCCCTTCCGCAGCAACAGCAACAGCTGCATCAGTAGCAGCAACTACAAAATGGCGGCTCGTGCAAAGGCAGGCAACATTGTGTATTACAGGCTTTAATAAGAGGCACAACGCTGACAACATATTAGAGAAAATGAGGGAAATTATCTCCCAGTGGCTTACCCCACTTAGACTCTCATGGGGATTTGTGGTGTCAGACAATGCCAGTTACATTGTGCGGGCATTAAATATGGGCAATTTCCAGCACATCCCATGTTTTGCCCACACCATTAATTTGGTGGTGCAGCATTACCTCAAGAGTGACAGGGGTGTGCAGGAGATGCTTGCGGTGGCGCGCAAAATTGCTGGACACTTTCGGCATTCAGCCAGTGCCTACCGCAGACTAGAGGCACATCAAAAAAGCATGAACCTGCCCTGCCATCACCTCAAACAAGAGGTTGTGACGCGCTGGAACTCCACCCTCTATATGCTGCAGAGGATGGAGGAGCAGCAAAAGGCCATTCAGGCCTACACAGCCACCTACGACATAGGCAAAGGAGTGGGGATGCGCCTCAGTCAAGCGCAGTGGAGACTGATTTCCGTGTTGTGCAAGGTTCTGAAGCCATTTGAACTTGCCACACGAGAAGTCAGTTCCGACACTGCCAGCTTGAGTCAGGTCATTCCCCTGATCAGGCTGTTGCAGAAGCAGCTGGAGAAAGTGAGGGAGGAGCTGGTAAGCCATTGCGATTACACCAAGCATGTAGCTCTTGTGGATGTAGCCCTTCGTACGCTTTGCCAGGATCCGAGGGTGGTCACTCTTTTAAAGTCAGAGGAATACATTCTGGCCACCGTGCTCGATCCTCGGTTTAAAGCGTATGTTGTGTCTCTGTTTCCGGCGGACACAAGTCTACAGCGGTGCAAAGACCTGCTGGTCAGGAGATTGTCCTCTGAAGAGGACCGTGACATGCCAACAGCTCCACCCTCATTTTCTTCCACATCTATGGCTGCGAGGAAAAAGCTCAGTTTTCCCAAAAGAGGCACTGGCGGGGATGCTGATAACATCTGGTCCGGACTGAAGGACCTGCCAACCATTGCAGACATGTCTACTCTCGCTGCATTGGATGCTGTCACAATAGAAAAAATTGTGGATGATTACTTTGCTGACACCATCCAAGTAGACATGTCAGACAGTCCATATTGTTACTGGCAGGAAAAAAAGGCAGTTTGGAAGCCCCTGTACAAACTGGCTCTATTTTACCTGAGTTGTCCCCCCTACAGTGTGTACTCGGAAAGAGTTTTTAGTGCAGCGGGGAACCTGGTCAGTGAGCGGCGAAGGAGGTTGCTTCCTCAGAACGTTGAAAAAATGATGTTTATAAAAATGAATAATCAATTCCTCAATGAAGTACAGCACTGCCCTCCAGATACTACAGAGGGACCTGTGGTTGTGGAGTCCAGCGGGGACGAATTGATAATGTGTGATGAGGAGGAAGTACACACTGTAGGGGGAGAGGAATCAGAGGTTGAGGATGAGGATGACATCTTGCCTCAGTAGAGCCTGTTTAGTCTGTACAGGGAGAGATGAATAGCTTTTTTGGTGTGGGGGCCCAAACAAACCAATCATTTCAGCCAAAGTTGTTTGGTAGGCCCTGTCGCTGAAATGATTGGTTTGTTAAAGTGTGCATGTCCTATTTCAACAACATAAGGGTGTGTGTGAGGGCCCAAGGACAATTCCATCTTGGACCTTTTTTTTTTGCATTATATGACCAATCAACAGTCGTTTGCCATGTTCAAAAAGTAAAACCAAATTTAAAAAAATTCAAGAAATTAAACCAAAAGTAAAATGCCCTGTCATAATTTAAAACAAGAGGTATTGACGTGCTCTAAAACTACTGTATTGTTGTTTATATTTTATAAACACTACACTTGAAAGCTTGAGTCTTTCAATAAAAAAGTAACTGTCCATTGCACGAATATTTGCAACAGGGACAATTTTAGGGTTAAGAAAGTCAACTAATAACACTTCGACGCTGTCTGTCTTTATAAACACTACACTTGGAAGTTGGAGGAGGTATTGTGGCCCCGGCACCAAATTTACTACCGGGGCCACTCCACTGTGCAGTCCATATTTAGGTGTATCAGATATTAAACAACGGTGACAGTTGATGCCCAATTTTTTAATTATATTGTGGCCTCGGTACCAAATTGTGTACCGGGGCCACCACACTACGCAGTCCATACCCTTTTTTGGTGGAATTCTGACACGTGGAGGGTTTTTTAATTATATTGTGGCCTCGGTACCAAATTGTGTACCGGGGCCACCACACTACGCAGTCAAGATAGATAGATGCGTATCATAGATAAAGTACATTCAGTGGTGTGGGGCAAATTGAAAAATATTCAAAATGCACTGACATTATCAAAAACAAGAGGTTGTCACATGCTAAAACTCCAACATGTATATGATGGAGAGGATGGAGGAGCAGCCGTATGTGTAGTGTAATGCAGACCTGTTGAAGGTTTTTTATATATTTTATTGTGGTGCCCAGTGCCCACTCCTCTATGCAGTCCAGATACATTTATTGGTGCGAATCATAAAAGTTCAGGGTTTTTAATATATATTGTGGTGACCCACTCCTCTACGCAGTCCAGGTACATTTATTGGTGCGATTCATAAAAGTTCAGGGTTTTTAATATATTGTGGTGACCCACTCCTCTACGCAGTCCAGGTACATTTATTGGTGCGATTCATAAAAGTTCAGGGTTTTTAATATATTGTGGTGACCCACTCCTCTACGCAGTCCAGGTACATTTATTGGTGCGATTCATAAAAGTTCAGGGTTTTTAATATATTGTGGTGACCCACTCCTCTACGCAGTCCAGGTACATTTATTGGTGCGATTCATAAAAGTTAAGGGTTTTTAATATATTGTGGTGACCCACTCCTCTACGCAGTCCAGGTACATTTATTGGTGCGATTCATAAAAGTTCAGGGTTTTTAATATATATTGTGGTGACCCACTCCTCTACGCAGTCCAGGTACATTTATTGGTGCGAATCATAAAAGTTCAGGGTTTTTAATATATATTGTGGTGACCCACTCCTCTACGCAGTCCAGGTACATTTATTGGTGCGAATCATAAAAGTTCAGGGTTTTTAATATATATTGTGGTGACCCACTCCTCTACGCAGTCCAGAAAGATACCTTGTTGCAACATTTTGGACTAATAACTATATTGTGAGGTGTTCAGAATACACTGTAAATTAGTGGAAATGCTTGTTATTGAATGTTATTGAGGTTAATAATAGCGTAGGAGTGAAAATAAGCCCAAAAACTTGATTTTTAAACTTTTTATGTTTTTTTCAAAAAAAATCCGAATCCAAAACCTTAAATCCGAACCGAGACCTTTCGTCAAGTGTTTTGCGAGACAAATCCGAACCCCAAAAATAACGAAAATCCGGATCCAAAACACAAAACACGAGACCTCAAAAGTCGCCGGTGCACATCCCTAATAAAAATAAACACTTTAAACACTTACTAAGTGGTCATGTTATCTGGAATGAGATGTCTGCAGAACAAGTACACATAACAGTTGTGTTAGTAATAATGTCATAAACACAGATACTAGTCAGTGCAGAGGTCAGTTAGAAATGAGAAGTAAAGTACCAAATTCACAATCTGTATGATGGGGTCAGTCCAATGAAGAAGCCAATAATAGGCAGGCCAAATAAGTGCAAATTCAGGATCCAAAAGAATAACCAAAGTCCAAGCCAAAGTTCAGGGCAGGTACCAAATAATCCGAAATCCAAAATCATGGCCCCCTTGGAACCTGAGCCTGAGCATCCCCAGTTAATAAGTGTGGCCAAATACTTTTGTCCATATAGTGTATATTGCTGATCATAGCTACTGAACATTTATTTGCAGACTTTTTTCACCGCTGGGGTACAAAAAATGAACATCTGGCTTCTGGCTATTGAGTTGTATGTCTACACGCTCCAAAATGTTTATTTAGTATTAACATTTTTTCACATAAGATCTGAGAATATGGTACTGGACTTAAATCTCCATCTATAAGCACAGAGGTTTCATAAAGGTTTCATTGAGAGTTGCCCATTGTTATAAGGTCTTTATAATAGTGCTAGTAAATAATTTTATTACAGAGAAACAAGCATTACTAATAAAGTTTGGTCAGATCATGTGTGGCAGCACTAAGGGGGTATTCAATTGTTAGCGAGTTTGGAAGTTCGAGCGTGCAAAGTCATTTTTTTGCTATTTTACCTTATTTTCGAGCGTGAAAACTTCTCACGCAATTCTAATCTTTTTTTTTTTTTACCGAAACAGTGTTATCGCGCTCCAAGCGCTTGTCAATGTTAAAGTATAGGCTGGCTGCGAACCCTTAGCGGAAAAAGCTATTCAATTGTTTTTTAACGCCAAGTGTGAAAAAGGCAAATATGCTGTTTTATCTCGCACCTCCATGGTGTGCTCAAAGAATTTTTTTTTTATTAAGTTAAGAAAAGTTTACATTAAACTGAGAAAATAGGTGTAAAAGTTCATAAAAGTAACCTAAAAAAAGAAAAGTACTAAAAAAAGTGTATAATAATTAATAATTTTTGGAAATTTCCCCCTTTAGAAAAAACCATAGTGGTGCATGTATTTAAACTTTTTTATATTATTTTTTTGTTTTTAAGGGGAAGGGGGTGGTTGTGCCAAAAAGTATCATATTTTTTTATTTTTTTTTAAAAGCAAAATCGTTTGCTCCCCACTCTATTTAGTCTTCGCCCTACTGCTGGCAGGCTATTGATGTGTGAAAAATTTGACGTAGGGTTCCCCCTAATTTAATTGAACCAACACTAGGCAAACCAGCCGGGGTGATAGGCACTATAACAGGGGGGGGGGAAACGCAGTTTGGGTCCCACGGCCATAATGACTAAACACCCACAGACTGTTCAGCGCTGACCTGGATTCCCTAGGGATTGTGGTCCGCTGAAAAATGTAAGCGGGCCACCGTCCTAGGGACACCCAGGCCAGTGCCGATAGCACTAGGGCTTTTCCTACTACCCCTGGGTTGTGGGTAGTAGGGTAATAAATGGGGATTTTGTATGAAAAAAAACAAAAAAATTTTTTTGACTTGTGGAACTACATGTCCCAGCCAGTCATGTTGTCCTAAATAGTGTGGGCATGCTGCTACTTGTCTAACTACAAGCACCAGCGTACCCATAGCACCCAGGGCATGTTTGCACTTGTAGTAGAACCACAAGTGCCAACATGCTCTTACACCCACGGCTGGCTGTGATCTGTAGTTCCACAAAGCAAAATGTTAAATAAAAGCACAACACCCTCATTCCAACCACAAATCTTTATTAAAAATAATAAAACCCCAAGAAATACAGTAAACACCCTTATGTACACCATAGGTTTAAAAAAAAAAAAAAAAAAAAATACTCACCATGGACGATATCCTCAGTTTTATGATGCTTTACTTACACACACTCATTTACGCAAAGTCCCAACAAATATTTTTACCTTCGAAGAAAGGTCCGGCTTGCCCACTGTCCCACAAATATTTGTACCTTACAAATGTCCATGCTTGGGCAGTGTTCAAATGTTTGTAAATTTCAAAAAATGTACCTCCTTGTAAAATCTTTAATTCTGCTGTACAGGGAGGGCCATTGTTGCTTGCAGTGCAGTTACCCTTCTTCATTGCAGTGTGGGGGCCCATTCTCTTGTGCAGTGCTGGGGCCCTTCTTGATTGCAGTGTAGGGGCCCAATCTCCTTTGCAGTGCTGGGGCCATTCTTGATTGCATTAATTTACTTTTATTTTTTTATAGTAAAATGAGTGCCTTAACCACTCCTCATTTCAAACTCGCTAGGACCAATAATAGAGCGCGAGGGGGTGAATGCAAAAAAACAATTGAATTGAGGGTTTGTTTTTTTAAAACGCGCGCTCGAACAGGAAAAAACGAGTGCCTTTTTTGTTCGAGCGCGAAATTTTAACGCATCTCGCTAATAATTGAATACCCCCCTATATGTTGGATTATATGAATATTAAATGGGTCCCCTTTGTGGCTGGATCACTTATAATAAATGTATTGTATAAATATATTTAAATTATTAGCTCAGTGCACTAATTTGTATTATTGCAAATGTACTTATTTTTGATATTAAGGTACTGATTTTTTTATATTGTGTGTATTTTGGTATAGGAAATGTATTTATTTCTGAGACGAAGGGACGAAATTCGTTTTGTCTTTTAACCTTTTTATAGGAAATTCCAATTTGTTAGGAACTTACCTTGTCCTCGTTCCGCTGCGCTGTCAGCGGGAGCTGTAAGCGGTGTCCATATCTTCAGCGCTGCTTCTGTTAGCGCTGCCGCACTTCCTGCTTCTCTCTGCTGCTGATCATGTGACTCCTGGGTGGGGAATTCAAACTACTATATCTTCCCTGCTCTGACACGCTGCCTGTGTCAGAGCAATGTGTTTCCTGTTCCTGGCTACAGTTCCTGTGTCCTGACTCCTGTGATCCTGCTCCCTGTTTACCCCTCTATTCCTCCTACTCCTGTGTACCTACCTGGCTGTGACCGACTATTCTCTGGATCTCCCTCTGGCACCGTATACCTGATACCTTCTGTGTACGACCCGGCTGTGTTATCGACTATTCTCTGGATCTCCCTCTGGCACCGTATACCTGATACCTTCTGTGTACCGACCCGGCTGTGTTACCGACTATTCTCTGGATCTCCCTCTGGCACCGTATACCTGATACCTTCTGTGTACCGACCCGGCTGTGTTACCGACTATTCTCTGGATCCTGCCACGCACCCATTGCCTCCGTGCATCTACCGGTTACTGTTCCAGACCTACTACGCCTGGAATTCACGGTTAGTGCCTGTACTTGCACCACATTGTCTATTTTCTTGTCTGCCTGCCATCACTTAGAACTTTCTCCCTTACGTCAGTAGGCTAATCTGGGGGCCGCGACCTGCGGTTCTTCGGCAGCTAAGCCCACACTACCTTGCGGTGGTTCTTGGTGAAGACCGGAAGGCCGTTAGACTCCGCGCCCTAGGTAAGCCTGTGCTAATACTGACTAAGGCATCAAGATCGTAACAGTTTGCTCTGACCCCCTTATCTAACTGATGGAAGCGACAGTGAATCCCACTGCGAGAGTACTACTGGATAACTTAGCGGCTCAGGTTGAGGAACAGGGGAAAAATCAAGAACAGTTATTACAGATTTTGCAGACTCTGTCTAACAGGTTGGATACGCTCCAAGCAGCTCAGGTGGCAGCTCCTAATCCTCCAACTGCTCCGGCCCCACAGCCTGCCCCCGCTCCAAGCGGTTCAGCTGTATCTGCTCCCACCACCTCTCAACTCCGCATACCTAACCCACCCAAGTTCAATGGGGATCCTAAGGAATGCCGAGGCTTCTTGAACCAGTGTGCTATTCAATTCGAACTTTTGCCCGGGAACTTTCCCACACAGAAAACTAAAGTCGCCTATATTATTTCCTTATTGTCTGGTCAAGCGCTTGCCTGGGCTTCTCCTCTCTGGGAACATGATGACCCCATTCTCCATAATTGTGCCACTTTCTTGGAAACCTTCAGACGCATCTTTGATGAACCCGGACGAGTCTCCAGTGCAGCTTCTGGACTCCTCCGTCTGCGCCAGGGTACCCTTACTCTGGGCCAGTATGCCCTTCAATTTCGCATCATCTGTACTGTAATGTGGACAAGTGTGTCTTTGAAAAAACGCATCTTCCTTTTCTTGGTCACGTGGTTTCTGGCTCCGGATTACGTATGGACCCTGAGAAATTAAAGGCGATTTCTGATTGGCCCCAACCGGTTGGACTTAAGGCCATCCAGCGTTTTATTGGGTTCTCTAATTATTACCGCCACTTTATCAAAGGGTTTTCGTCTGTTATTGCACCCATCACTTCCCTGACCAAGAAATCTGCCAACGCTAAGACCTGGCCACCAGAGGCGGTAGAGGCCTTCAAGTATCTTAAAGAAGCCTTCATATCGGCACCTATTCTTCAACAGCCAGATTCTTCCTTCCCCTTTTTTCTCGAAGTTGACGCATCCTCCACTGGAGTAGGAGCTATTTTGTCTCAGAAGAATTCTACTGGAAAGTTTTCTCCCTGTGGCTTCTTTTCTCGTAAATTCTCATCCACCGAAAAAAACTACGGCATTGGAGACAGAGAACTACTTGCTATCAAATTGGCCTTGGAGGCCTGGAGACATCATTTGGAGGGAGCCAGATTTCCTGTTACTATTTTTACGGATCACAAGAACCTGCTTTATCTACAAACTGCATCCTGCCTCAATCCCCGTCAGGCCAGATGGTCGTTATTTTTTTCACGATTCAATATGATCATTACCTTCAGACCAGGGTCCAAGAACAAGAAGGCTGATGCCCTCTCTCGTTCCTTTGATTCTATGGATACCGAAGAAGAGAGTGTTAGGTCTATTCTAGATCCAGAATGTATTTTGGCTACTACTCCTACTCGGGTGATCATTCCTCACGGGAAGACTTTGGTTCCTCCACATCTCCAAACTAAACTCCTTAAATGGGCTCATGCCTCCCGTTTTTCTGGTCATGCCGGTATAAAGAAGACCTTGGAATTTATCTCCCGTAGTTATTGGTGGCCGGCTATCCGTTCGGACGTTCGACAGTTTGTGACGGCGTGTTCCACTTGCGCTCAGAATAAAGTTCCTCGTCAAGCTCCATACGGTCTGCTGCAGCCTCTGCCAATTCCGGATCGACCTTGGAGTCACCTCTCCATGGATTTTATCACAGATTTACCCTCCTCCAGAGGGTTCTCAGTAGTGTGGGTGGTCACCGATCGCCTTTCCCGAGCCGCTCATTTTGTGGCATTAAAAGGTCTCCCTTCTGCTCCTGTTCTGGCTCAACTC
Source organism: Mixophyes fleayi (assembly GCF_038048845.1). Lineage (NCBI taxonomy): Eukaryota > Metazoa > Chordata > Amphibia > Anura > Limnodynastidae > Mixophyes > Mixophyes fleayi. The sequence continues at coordinate 285,561,975 of NC_134405.1, read as the reverse complement.
TTCATTAAAGAAATTTTCCGCCTACACGGCTGTCCAGATATTATCGTTTCTGATCGAGGAACTCAGTTTGTGGCAAGATTTTGGAGGGCCTTTTCTCGTCTTTGTGGAATTAAGTTAAATTTCTCTTCTGCATATCATCCGCAAAGTAATGGTCTCACGGAAAGGACGAATCAAGAATTGGAGAAATTCCTCAGATGTTTCATTTCAGCTAAACATGATGATTGGGTTGATTTATTACCTTGGGCAGAATTCGCCCACAATAATAATTCACATGACTCTACCTCCATTTCTCCCTTTTTTGCTCTTCAGGGATTTCATCCTAAAGTTCCACCCTTCAAAGAGTTAACCGCTTCTGGGGTTCCTGCAGTGGATTCCCTTCTATCGGACTTCTCGTCTAGGTGGGATCTTATCAAACGCAAACTACTTCACACCTCTGCCATCAGTAAAAAAGCATTTGACAAAAGAAGAAGACCGTCTCCACTACTCACTCCTGGTGACAAAGTGTGGTTGTCTACAAAGAATCTTCGCCTGTTGGTTCCTTCTAGGAAATTCGCTCCCCGATTTATCGGTCCCTTCAAGATCATTGAGGTCATTAATCCGGTGGCCTTTAGATTAAAATTACCCCCTACCTTGAGGGTTCCCAATGTCTTCCACATTTCCCTTCTCAAACCACTTGTTGTTAACAAATTCTTCTCTTTAAGAAGACCTCCTGCTGCTATTTCTGCACCAGATCAGGAATTTGAGGTGAAGGAGATTCTAGATTCTCGGATTTCCAGAGGTTCCTTGCAGTTCCTGGTTGACTGGAAAGGTTACGGTCCTGAAGAGCGTTCTTGGATTCCTGCACGAGACCTTCATGCTCCGAGTTTGTTGAAGAAATTCCATACCAAGTTCCCTCTAAAGCCTTATAGGTTGTCCGGAGGCCACCCCTGAAGGGGGGGGTACTGTTAGGAACTTACCTTGTCCTCGTTCCGCTGCGCTGTCAGCGGGAGCTGACAGCGGTGTCCATATCTTCAGCGCTGCTTCTGTTAGCGCTGCCGCACTTCCTGCTTCTCTCTGCTGCTGATCATGTGACTCCTGGGCGGGGAATTCAAACTACTATATCTTCCCTGCTCTGACACGCTGCCTGTGTCAGAGCAATGTGTTTCCTGTTCCTGGCTACAGTTCCTGTGTCCTGACTCCTGTGATCCTGCTCCCTGTTTACCCCTCTATTCCTCCTACTCCTGTGTACCTACCTGGCTGTGACCGACTATTCTCTGGATCTCCCTCTGGCACCGTATACCTGATACCTTCTGTGTACCGACCCGGCTGTGTTATCGACTATTCTCTGGATCTCCCTCTGGCACCGTATACCTGATACCTTCTGTGTACCGACCCGGCTGTGTTACCGACTATTCTCTGGATCTCCCTCTGGCACCGTATACCTGATACCTTCTGTGTACCGACCCGGCTGTGTTACCGACTATTCTCTGGATCCTGCCACGCACCCATTGCCTCCGTGCATCTACCGGTTACTGTTCCAGACCTACTACGCCTGGAATTCACGGTTAGTGCCTGTACTTGCACCACATTGTCTATTTTCTTGTCTGCCTGCCATCACTTAGAACTTTCTCCCTTACGTCAGTAGGCTAATCTGGGGGCCGCGACCTGCGGTTCTTCGGCAGCTAAGCCCACACTACCTTGCGGTGGTTCTTGGTGAGGACCGGAAGGCCGTTAGACTCCGCGCCCTAGGTAAGCCTGTGCTAATACTGACTAAGGCATCAAGATCGTAACACAATTAGGCTAATTAGATCTTTGTCCTCTGTCAATGACCAACACTTGAATACACAGCACGGAGTCGTTAACTGTATCCTGCCTGGATAAAGTAACATGAAACTTCTGATCAATGAGATTTAGGATATCACAGATTAGTGTAATTTTTGTTAATTATAAATTGCATTTAAAATCAAAGTTTAAATAACATCTCACATCCTGGTGTACCGGCAATGGGGTACACTAGCAGCGACAATTACCCAGAAGGACGTGGTTTTGGATGCCGCTAAGGAGTCCAGTGGTAGCAGCAGCTTAAAGCCCTTTCTACTGCGGTTAGAGGGCGAACTTTGGAGAAACAAAGGGGATGATGGCAAGGCAACCTCAACTGGTACCCAGTAACACAACAGACAGGGTGACATAGCCAGTCCATCCTGTCACACCCATCTTCTTTCTACCCTAAGTGGCAGCAACATCTTGCAAGCAGATAGGAAACGCAGATTTCCAATTTTTCTTTAAGACAGTGTTGCCTAACCTGTGACACT